>NC_059472.1:135654159-136255068 GCF_018139145.2 Gymnogyps californianus
TAATCTTTTTTCTGTCTGTCTTTTTTTTTTTTTATGAAGCTGCTTCTTGAACTAGAGAAAAATTGGTTGATTGAACATTATTTTATAGCAAATAGGATATGAAAAACTAAAACTGAAACAGATTACTGCAGGCTTTTAACAGTCCTTCTTCCTTCTGCATTCTCTCAGATCTGTAATAGCTATTTTTTATTTTTAGCAAGTGAGCCTGAACAAATCCTGCCTTATATAAACTGCGTTAGATGCACTTCAGTACCCTCTGCCACCACTGAGAGTTTTAATTCTTAGACTGTGATCCTACGATGATGCCAGTATGCATTTAATTTTGTATGTTGGGAGATGAAAGAAATCTTGGGTGTGCTGAAGTCAAAACTAACTACTGAGTGGAGCCAGGACTTCACAGCAGAAGTAGTTGTATTACTTTGATACAAACACACCTGAAGTTAAGCGTGTGTTTACACATTTTGGTGAATTGGGGGCATTAGTCGCTTACATTTACCAAGCGGAAAAAACTGTTTCCCACTTTGGTCCTTCTAAAAATAGATACTAAAAAATCTGTTGGACATATGTGGACTAACAATATAGCTCTGAAGAGAGTTGAATGAACCGTGGGGTTTTCTACCTGCCAAATAAAAAATGGCATATTCCAGAAGAATGCAATGTACCCTGAGTGTGCACGGGGGCTTCCTTGGAAGGGGGTGTTTTTGCAGGGTGAGTGGGGCTCCTCAGGCACATGGATCTCAGTAGCTTTTCAAGCCTTTCATTTGCTTCCAGCTGGTGCAGAATACCAGAACGCTGTAGGCCCCATCCTCGTAGGATATGTGGACAAGCAAAACCTACTTGTTAAAATGTGCTTATTACTGTAAAAAGAATGGTAGGAACAGTGACTAGATGTCTCCTAAATTCATGAAAATATCAGTTGGTTTAGTGAAGGAAAAAGAACTGAAGTCAGATGTGTTGATAAAGTTATTTTGCAAGGCTTTGGTACACGGAGCTGGTAAAAACAGTGTGAATGGAAGCCCGGGCGGCTACGGCGACGTCGATCACTCGAAGACGCGTTGTAAAGCTTTGTGCTTAGAATGCCAGACAGTATTTTCTGCCAGAAGAAACCAGCAGTCTAATGCGGGCTAAGGCGTGTTCACTCCTTTCAAATTGATATTTTCTGAACTAGACTTTAAAGGCTAGTAAAAGTTCATGAGTCATACTCGCCTTACATAGGGCTCAGGGAGAACTGAGAACGTTGCAAGTCCTTTGCACTTTGGAATTACTGATTTGATTGACTCAGAAGTGACATAGTAGTATTAAGCTCTTTTTTTTCTTTTTTTTTTTCCTTTCTATATTTTTGTTTTGGTAGTACCACAATGACCTCAAGCCACAGCTGTGTGTTAAGTCTTTGCGCTCCTGAGGACATTAGAACAATACACACTAATGGTCTCCCTCCCGGCTCCCTCTCCCTCCCTCCCTCTCTTTCTTTTTTTACACAAGTCCATTTCTGAAGGAGTGCATGCCTATATATCCTTTCAATTTCCATTTATCCTTGCAGAATGAGCACTTTCTTTATTGCAAAACAAAAAATACCACCCTTTACCTTAATCAGATTTCCATTAGATGTTAACCTACAATAACTTAAGAACCGTAGCGATCTGCTAAATAGAACAGTACTGTTAGGTAATGTCAGTCTGTTAGGCAATGCAAGATGAAACAGTTCTGGATCAGTGGAGCAGAGTCAGATAAAAATAGGAGGCTTCATTAGCAGTTGTTCATAAGGCGTCTTGAATCCACAGCATTATCTTTTCTTGTATTATTACTACTTTAATTTACATGATTTTCTAATAGATTATATTATTGGGCCAATAAAAAGAGTGACTGTTCTGTCTGTATTATTTGTTTTTATGAAACAATATATTATTATTAAAAGTAGTAAATAGAACAACTTAAATTATAAAGTTTTTTAAAATTATGTGAATACATACAGGAGAAAAAGCTGGAGACAAGGGCGCAAATATTTTGGATTGGTTTACATTATGAAGAAATATGCTGCCAAACTTTCATGTAGCTTTGGTTTAGCTTTGCATTTTAATTTTTTTTCTCCACTCATTTCGACCCCTTTGCTTTTTACACTTCGATACATTGCTACAACTTTACGAGGCAAACATCTTTATTGCTTTAATATGAGAGTATGTACAGAAATCTAACAGTATTCAAACCCTATAAAGCTATCTTTATTTCACTGGTTCCAAATTGAAATTTAGACATGCAGAGAAGGCGCCAATCGAGTTTGCAGTCTGCTGGCGTGAGAAATATCAGAGATTTAATGTTTTTGTATTTGCAAACATATCAGGAGAGGTTTGCCAGACATGACACCCAAACAAACACTTTTTTTGGATAGAGATTGTGCATTTCAAGTACAGTGGCTAAATGCATCCAGCCGTTTTGAAGTATGTTTGGTGAAATATAACTTACAGAATGACCCAGTCCTTTAAAGTTCTTGGGAAAGCCGTTTCCTTCCCTCCTGCAAAAGTCACTCACTGCTTTGCCAGTCTGTGTACTGATGCTCTAACCCTGTTGAAGCTTAGGTTACTGTGTATAATTCTCTTGGAATTAACAGTATAATGTTGAAAAAGTTAAGCACAGGCATGTTGGTTGCTACTCTGTCATTGATTCCTTCAGCTTGATGGTGTGCGGCTAAGAAATGTTTGTAGTTCCACAACATATGGGTAGATACCATAAAAATATTATTTATGGAGGCTCTGGCTTGCTTTGTGTTTTTCAAGCATGTTTTCACAACTAATTGATACTCTTAATTCACACACACACACACAAACTAAAAGCTGCATCCATGTTAACCTTGAAACATATGGTTGACTTCATTATGTAGATAAGTGGAAAGCTTGATGCTACCCATATACTGGAGTCTGGCTACATGTTATTGCTGGCCTATTAATTAAAAGGACCTTGTTAATGTATCAGCAGACTCTTATTACAAAAGGCGGAGGTGAAATCCACACAGAGCTAGAAATGCAAGAAGTACTGCTCTTATCTGAGGTGTTCATATGAACCTACATAGAGTCTTACTAGTTCAGAAGTTATTTGGCGAGGGGTACGTGTTCCCTAAATACCTCTGGAAGAGTATTTCTGCAAGTTTGGGAACTGAATTAAGTCCAGGGAACGTGTGTAGCATGTTGCACAACAAGCACAAAAAGAAGGTCTCACTAATCAGCCTTTGCACCTTCCTGGCCATGTCATTTAACGTCTCCTATATCTCTGCTCTCCATAAAGCCTAAGAGCTAGCTTTATGCTGTTAAGGTCAGTTTCTTTATAAAAGCAGACAGCATTTCCATTCCTTCCAGGGCAAGAATGCACAGACGTAGGAAAAAAATGCTCACAAAAGAGACCTGGGGGTAAGCACAAAGCATCTTTTTACAGGGGCAAAACAACTTTGTCCTTGGTTTCCCCAGTACAGGGCCATGGGCTGCTGCTTGTTCTGAATAGGGTGAGAACTATGGTTTAGAAGATCTTATTTTGCCACCAGAGTTTGCAAGTTGCTTTTATCAATCTTCTCTCTCTCTGACATGTTTTCAGACTGCTTTGCAAATGACTTTTACACCACTTAGCAGAAATCGAATCCTGTTTTCCTGCCCTGGCCCTCTCTTGGCTCCTATTTTAACCCTGCCAAAACCAAAGCTGATGAAATGATCCTACCTTTCAATCATACCCTTTTGAAATTCCCTTCCTAGAATCCTTCTTCTGGTTCCAGCTTATCCTCTCAGAGTTAAACTGTTATTTCCCTGCAAGGCGTTGCCCAACTGCTGCTCAGCCGGTGTTTCGGATCCTGTTTCTTATCTACCTCAATGTTTTCTCTGGGCTGTCTTAAGTGTGTTCTTCCTTTCTCCATTCACACTCTTCTCTGTCTTCTGTATGGCTCACGTACATGCAAGAAACATCCAGAAGCAATATTCTGTCATTATCCCATCGGCCCCAAACCATTAATTGTTTTGCTGTGAACTTACTTTTGATAACTGCAGGTCAGTCATGGTTCTTCCATGAATTTATGGTGTGTAAGAAAAGTGTGCAAGGCTGGGAGTAAACAAAAAAAAGGAGAAAAAAAAAGACTTTTTGTGTGCTGTCTCTTCTCTTCTTGAGGTTTTAACTTCATGAGGGTGTGCACCACAGAGCAGATTGTGTAAACAGCTATAGTGGAAATCAGGCATGACCCAGACATGACAATGCTGATGGTTAATATTTAATACTAGTGATGTACCCAGCATCGAGCAGAGCCTTGTGTAAAAAGGTAGTATTTGAAACTAAGCCAAATGGGTGAAAAAAAATGAATCTAACTTTCTTAAAATGCACTCTTTTAATTCCAAGATTTTAGGTAATAATTACTTGTGCCAGAAGGAATGTGCTTCAAAGAAAGTAAAGTCTCATTTTGAAGGGGCCTGTAAACTCTTTAAATAGCATTGGCAATTTGTCCTTTCAATCTAGTTTTCTGTACAAAGAATTTTGAAAGCGGTAAAATATTTTTTTGTGGTTCTATTTCATTGATATAATGGACATGAATACACATTTGTTGTGTGTGTGAGTGTGTGCGTGCATGTGTGTATCAAACCTAAAATAACAGCAGATAGGAACCTGGGATAGTCCACTTGATTTGACTGGACCAGCACTTGGTTATACTGTGCTGTTTTATTTCTAAATGTGTTTTAAAAACAGTTTGGGGAGAGTGAGGGAGCTGCAGGCAGGGAGAGGAAAGAAAATGTACAGGAGTCTTGCTGATACCTTTTGAATGCTTGGGCTTGGCAATTTTGCAGTTATTTTCAATATCTAGAGTTTTTCAACGTAATATCAGCAAATAGAGTGCATGGTAAAATTACAGAAGATATTAAATTTGAACTCTGGAGACATAAATT
The DNA here is from genome assembly GCF_018139145.2 of Gymnogyps californianus. Classification (NCBI taxonomy): domain Eukaryota; kingdom Metazoa; phylum Chordata; class Aves; order Accipitriformes; family Cathartidae; genus Gymnogyps; species Gymnogyps californianus. The sequence goes on from NC_059472.1 coordinate 135,659,067, forward strand.
CACATGAGGATCAGATCACAAGATTGGCTGCTTTCCGGCTAGTCTCCAGTGGGCTTTTTTCCATATCACAAAAATCACCATACAGTTTGGCACAACCTTCAGGCTCAATGAAGAGGATTCTGTTCCAGGACTGAAATAGCCAAAAGCACTAGATGCCAGAATTGAGGTGCATTTGCAGTGTAGGACGGAGACAGTTTTACAGCTTTTGTCTCAACTCTTCTTTCGCGTTGCTAGGAATAAATCTCTTTGGGTTTTGGTAAGAGTTCTATCAACTTTATAGAGGAAGGAGGGAGGAATGAGACGCTAACCTTAGTATTTGTGACTTTATAACTAACAAAAACCTAGAAGTGTGTTGTGTCAGTAGCTCACATTTCTGCAGCACACGTTAGAATCTAATAGACAGTGTTTGAGAAGATTTAAAAAAATTGGTAAACAGATACTTTTCTGGTCAAAATGAGAAAAAATTTAAACAAGAAAGTTGCAGACTTCTGAAAGTGATGGAGTCCTGCTCCCTTCCCCCACCTCCCATCAGCAAGCTGATGTTTGCAGCAACTTCAAAAACAGAAGACTTCTCTGTAATCCTAAATGTACATAAGGAACAGATTAAAGTCCTGATTTGCGAAAAAATTTGAGCATATGCTTAAGAACCATTGACTTCAATGGGAGTTAAACATGTCCTCACACACGCTTCTTGAACTGGAGACTAATAAGGATATTAAAAAGGATCAAGAGGCTGCCCCCCTTCAGGAAATGCTGCAAAACTGTCATAGCTGAAAGCTTTTTTTGTCATAATCATACTGACTTTCATCACTACCCTCCTCACCTCACTTCCAACCTTCACAAAGAGGAGAAAACAACCCTTCTCTCCCTCTCTTCCCCTCTATTCTCCTCTCTTCTCCGATGCCACTCTATGCCAGACTAAGCTTTCTCTGGCTCCAAAAAGGAGAGGAACTACAGACTCTGCAGTGTCCATTAGGGATGCCATTATTTCCAGGGTAATGAATGTGGAAGATGGTCAGATGGTACAGTGGATGGTGGCTGAACAATCCCCCTGAGGGAATTAATTACAACATAACTAATTACACTGCTGTCTAGCTATGCAGACCTAGGAATGATTGGAAGGACATAAAATACAGTACAGGTTAAGAAAAAAAAAAAAAAGAAGGAAAGGAAACGTTGCTAAAAAGTCACACATAATTTACCTAGAGGAATCCTATTTACAGGGAAAAAGGTACCCCCCGCCCCCAAACAGCAATCTATATTTATATTCTTTTATTAGACGAGTGACAGATGGAGTGAAGTAGTGATGACTAAAAGGCTTGAGTGTGGGTTGATTTCTTTCAATTCAGTATGACAAAACGGGTTATGTATATGGTTCGTGAGTGTGGTACTAATTTATTAAATGCTCATTTGGACTTTAAAAAATAGCTTGCCTTCATTAGCAGTCTCAGGAAACAGACTCCATGGTGTAATAAATCTCACTTGCAGGAATTTTGGCCTGATACTCATCTTAAAATGCTCCCAACTTTCTTTTTCTGAACCTTGTCTCATTCTTTACTACAGTCCTAAGTAATTTATCCTTTCTCTTCATCCTCCAGCATTGGAAGGCAATTCTCATGCATCCTTATACACAGGATTAGTTAGTTTGGGGATGAGTCTTTGTTCTTATCTTCAAGTCATTCAGTCCAAACTTTTTGTTTTATTTTCTTAATGAAAACTCTTTCTACAAATGAAGGTCAGAGGGAACTTTGGCATAATGGCTGTTTAGCTTAGTATCACTTATAGAAAATAATTTATGTAAGAATCATAAAGCAGTAGGAACCTTAAACCTGAATACAGTTTGGAAAAGAAAATCTGATGAGGAGAATGCTCATTAGGTATAGGAAAAGCTGAAAATGGACTGTATGTTTCTTTCCGTCCCCCAAATTTTATTAAATTAGCTCATGTAAATTAGTAAAGATGTTTCCTGCCAACTCTGTTTATATGCTTCTTGAAGCAGCTTTCTTTCATTCAAGTCAGAAAAAAACACAGATTTCCATCAGTGGTTTTGTGTTTTCACTAGTTGCCGTTTCCTTTGCTGCTGTGTGCGTTGTAAAACTAAAATGAAATATCCAGTTGTTCTTTACTTTTTGTCCAGCTGAGTCTACTTATTCATGAACCTGCTTGATAGTGTTGAATGTTTCAGTATTCACTGTGATAAGCCTGCAGAATTTCTGTGTTCTTAAGCAGAGACTTTCTTAAAATGTTTGAATTCACACATTTCTGCAGAAGGGGTTTTCCCATAGTGGGAAGAGGACTGGGAACAGACCTTTACTCTCCCAGGGTCAGTATCAGGTAATGCTGTGCATTTCCTATGTCGTGTTTTAGTTGCAGAGGTGTGGCACTACCACGTAGTTACATTTGCCTGTCTCAATAGTTGCCCTCTAACATTTAAATACACAGTCTTATGGCTACTTAGCACAGCTTTCAACCATCTTAGGACGTATCAGGGTCCAGACACAATGATGTATCCTCTTGCAGAGCATTGCAGCTCCTGTATCAGGCTCCGCACCACTGTAGGATGGGCATAATTGTCCTGAACAGCAGGAATTATGTAGCCTTAAAACTTCCCTTAGCATGATGTGGCACAGCACACATTGACTTATGTTCTACTTCCACATCATGACGTGATCTACTTTTTGTTTTCTTATATAATTTACTTGGTAATTTTCTGACTGTTTCTGCTACTGTGTTTTGTTTTATGCTGATTTTCAGTCTGTTCTGTCTTCAAATCTGTGAGTTAATCTGTGACCACTTTTTGATAGCCAGGAAAGATGGATTCATATTTTTTTAAATGTATCAAACCAAAAAATCTTGTTCCAAAAGATATTGTTTTGAAAGATATATTTTTACAAAGACTTTATACAAACTTTATGTCTGCTACTAATAAAAAAGAAAATATTGCAAATAGTCCCTAACTGGGCATTTTGCTAAGTTAGTGTTTTATTCATCTTATTATACTAAGGAATTTAAAAGCTAGAAAAGCTGGCATTAAACTGAAAGGGCAATGGAAAGTTGGTAGCCTAAACATTTGTTTTGATTCATATAGAAGGAAAGAATTTGGACCAGATGCTTGAAAGAGCTCAGAACCCAGCAGCCCCCATTGTTCTTCATTTAGGTGCCTAAATGGTAACAGTCGGGTGTGCAGCTTTCTTGAAAGCTGATCCTTTTGTGTTGTGGCAGATTTTAGGCTTTAGCCTATCTCTTCCTGGCTGTAGAACTTTAACTGTAAACATTTTATTCCAGAATTGGCCCTCATCTATATCCTTCAAGCATTTGCTTATAGTTAAGAGATCTATTGTTAATATTGCAGGGCTGCAACCCCTTCAGCATGTCCTGAGTTTTAAAAAGATGTGTCCCTCACGTTGCTTTCATACTGGGGACCTACTTCTCTGCATCTACTGCTTTGGTAATACATTTTCAAGGACTTCAACCAGCGTGTGGACTCTTTTAAAAATGCAGTACAGTCACATGCTTTTGTTTGCTTTAGGTTGGCAATCCTGCAAAATATAACGTATTTTAAAGAAACCAGGGCTGTGCACTTTCTTCTGTAAAGTAAGCTCCCAGTCCTAGAAAATTTCTTGAGTGAGGCTAGTGTATAGGATGCTTGCAAATCATTATGCTTATACATTAAGGTTTATAATATACAGATTATCATAATATATGTAATCGCAAGATTGGGTTAAATCAAGATCAAACAAGGCATCTAGTGTGCCTTCTTATAGTTAAAAAAGATAGTAAAATTTAGCTCTTGATTTTACATAAATTCTGTATACACACACACTTTCACACACAAATACAAACACAGTAAAAATAACATTTCAACTTTTATTGTGCTGTGGGCTGTATAAGGTGTTGTATTTGATTCAAAAGTGCCTTTGGACTTCATTCTTGGATTACAAGTTTTTAAAATTTAGATATAATTACTAAAAGGAGGGGACTATTAGTGGGCTTAGAAGACTAATTTTTAATAAATATGCCACCATGCTACCCTGCACATCAAAAGTAGAGAAGATGGGTGGGTTTGAAATAAGACACCGGAAAAAAATCAAGGAGAAAAAAGTTGAGTTTCCAACTCTGCCGTAGACTTCTTGTATGAATTTGTCTACTAGAACATTGCACAGAAGCACCCAAGCAATCTCCAGGGCTGGAACTTAGCACATACAGGTCAGCATCATGATTTTGCCAGGCAAACTGCCCCTGCTGAGAAGCAAGTACGTTATTTTGGGCAAATCACCCTGACTACACTCCCTACAGAAGTCCTTGTGTAGACCCACTAGTTTCATTTCCTTCAGAGTAATTTCAATAATCTTTACACAGTGCTATAGTTATTCCATACTTCAGATCTTCAGTCTGTAAAATGGGCAAAACTGGCTTACAGTTCCTTATGTATAAACAGAGCTAAACTATTCAGGATGTCAAGCTAGACTGGGGAGTAGGTGGAATCAAAATGCAATGATAATTCCAGTTCCTAAATGCTGGGTGAATTACCGATCAACGTATTTTTGAGCAGGTATGTGGCTCCAAAGAATAAATAACACTTTTTATTTTATAATCTTAAATAGAGGCATTTTTATCATTTTGATGATTTTTTGAGCCAATTATTGGCAGATGTGCTTTAGCCAACCATATGTATAGAGGTGATGTACAGATATATTTCTCTGCCTCAACAAATATTCCAGCTTCTTTCCAAATGGTGTGTTTGTTTGGCTGATGCACGACCTCAGCCAGACATTTTTCTGAAATTGAATCCAGATCAAATGGAATGCCCTGCTGACTGGCTGGATCTCAGTGCTTGCCTTGATCAATGTTCCTTACCCTTATAGAAAACGGGCAGTTGTCAGGTTATCTGGGATTTTCAACACAGGTTCCTATATCTTATCCATAAATCTATTTTACCTTCTTTGACAGATGCAAATATCACATCCAGTTAGCATTTGAAGACTATAGCAACATAAATTTGGTACTATCTTGCTCTAGAATGTTTTATTTATTTATTTTTCACATTGAGACCATGCAGTTCTCTGAGTAAACCTTCATGCATTGCAAACCTACCAGATGTTGAAAACCCTGTGCCTTTTCCTCCTGTTGGACTGAGTTTGATCAGCTATATTGTACAATTTATATTGGGTCCTACTAAAGTTTCATATCAATTTTCATGTTTTATTGCTCCGATGTAAAATTCTCCTCTGCCTCGTTCCATAGCACTAGGAGCTATTGCCATGTTGTGAATTCTCTCTCCAGAGCTAAGAACTTCTCTTCTATCCTGAGATTTAATTGGAAGAGATTGGACACCCAGTTTTTCCTTGTCTGTCACTGACTGACTTATTGCCAGGAGATATTCAACAGTCTGGCTCCTTTTGCTGTCTTTTCAAGTCTAAATGTAGGCCATCAATATACCTGGATATTTTTCAGTACAGTGGTTATTACATTTCTGTACAGAGCTCTTGGAAATTGTGTGAAGGGTGCTATATAAATGTACAGATTAGAGTGGAGTGGATTAAATAGGACTGGATTTCTGGAATGCACATCACCCCTTACTATGAGTTCTCATAGTGTGGTTAGAGCCAGCCTGTACTGCATGAAAATTTTTTTGTGATGTCCATTTAACCAATAAATCTGTCATCACTGACTGGTCTCCATTTCCTCTGAAATAAACAAATCACTATTAGGTTCTTTGAAGCAGCAGACTGCCAGGAAACACAAAAGTCACTTTTGCTTCATCCACAGAGATAAAGTAGTTAGTAAGTGGAAATGAGCTGCAACTGAAGGAGCCTCAGTGTTCTCACACCTGCTAGAAAGTACAGTAGATTTCCACACAGCAGGAATTCAAAGAAACCTCAGATCACTGTGTTCAGTGAAAGTGAGCTTGCCTAGCCAAGAAATGAATTGCAGGCCCTTAGAAACTATTTAAAGAAAGCCAGTTTCACAGGGATGGAGGAAATTTGAAAGAGTCCAGGAAGATCTTCTAGGTCCATGACATCCATTGAGTCAGCTGTTGTTTGCCTGGTGCCATATTTCTGACCTCCACACTTCTCTGGCTCCCTTTTTGAACTAGATGGTCCTCTGCTTGCTGCACTTGGTGTTTCATCCATAGCTGCGATTTATTTCATTCCAATCTCTGTTTCCCAACAATCTGTGGCTTAAGTCTTATCTTTTACCTCTTTTCAATGCGAGAGTCTTGAAAAGCTGGTAGAGTCCTTAATTCACTCTGGTTGTTCTCTACTGAACTACTTCCACTGCTGAAAAATGTTATGAAAATTAAACTTCTGACAGGCGAGTGTAGTGGTTGTGAAGGGAAAAAAAAAATCTTGGTTTTAGGTTCTGTAACTCATTTTTAGGTTAACTAGTATAGTTTACTTCTTCATAAAAGTGAAGGAAAATGTTCCTGTTAAAAATTTGCAGTTATTTTCAGCAAAGTAGCTTTAAGCTTTCTTCCTAATAAAAACTGACTTTTGACTTGTGCAAATGTCTGTGAATATGAAAACTACAAGAAACTGCTAATGGAAGCTGAACTCATGAGAGGAACAATCAATAATAGAAGATGACTTTTTTTAGGAAAAACTAATGCATCTTCATTAGGGGTGGACCCCTGGCCCAGCAAAGCTAATGAGATTTTTTAAATGAGACAGCTTTACGACATAGTTTATAAATAGTGTTGAAAAACCTTTCATATTTCTTTATCCATTCCATTTTTTATGCTTGTTTCTAAATCATTTGATGCTTGTTAAGAGTTTTAACATCAGTATTTCCAATGACATCTTTCCTTTGTTGGAAAACAGTGTTAGTACAGTTTCAGTAAAAGTTCTATCTTGGATTTGGATCCCCAGCCAGTAATTTTTTTTTTTTTTTTTCCTTTAGTCCTATAAATAAAATATTTAATTTTGTTCTTATCCAAATCCTTTTAAGTGACTTATTTTCAGACTCATGCTGATATTCCACTCTATTTTTTATTGCTAGAAAATTTAATACTTCACATTTTGAACTCACGATAAGGTAGAAACTATTCTTGTAATTACTGTGAACATAAACACAGGCTTCAGTTGTATCCTGTCCAAACTCTTATTCTAACCCCTGTATTCAGATTGTCCTCTGATGCATTGTGTGTATACTGGGTTTTGTAAGTTAATATGGACTTTTAAAAAAATTTACATGTTTTTACCAGTAGTGACTTAAGGGGACATTCCTGTATCTCTCCCTTTCCTGCCATGGACTGGGTGTTTGCATGCTCCCAGCACAGTGCCAAAGTGTCTCTACCTTCCTTAGTGGGAAGATACTGGAGGGTTGAAGGGAACTGGAGAGAAAGACAGAGCTGTGCAGATCCAGGGGGGTGTGCTTCGCCACAGCCTGTCCTGAGCCAGGAGCTTACCCCATCGCACGACCTCATGTGAGGGTGGGATGGGGCTGCCCTTCTTCCTTTCTTTCTTATTCTCTGGACTCTGGATTGCACTAGTGACGGGGAGATGTAAAAACAGACCCCTGGTAAAATGGTATAAAACTAAACCAAAAGCAGTATGGCACTTGCTGTGGTGCCAGATGCCAGATCTAATTTGGAAAACTTCTGGAAATAACTTGGGGCTCCAGTGGATGATATATATTTCCTGGCTCACGTTTAATCCCACGTAAGTGGTGTTTCTGTCAATAACAGAACAAAAGTAAGGAAAAGAAAGGCATGTATCTGTCTGCCATACGTATGACAGTTCAATTCCTACAAAGTACACTACTTGTTTATAAAACTGGGATTAGTTTCCAAACTGCATTTGCCAAAATATTCTGAAATGAATCCATATACACTCTGAAAAAGTGCTTAGAGATGATTTTTCAGGTCTGATTTTGGTAGCTTCAAGTCCTGAAAGACACGTTTGTTGAAACTACACAACTGTTTAGGTCCTGATGTATCACAGACATAATCTGTGGTCAGTAGGAATAAATAATGAAATAGTGGGAAGAATTGGAGAGAACAGGAGAGATTATAAAAATTGAATTTCCTGAAAATGCTATATTCCAAATCTAGCTGGTGGGAATGTAGGAAATATGAAGTAGAAGATACAGTCTGGTCATGCCTTATCTTTTTTTTTTTTCACCTCCAGTTGTCATCTTTTTGTTTGTTTGTTTGTTTCCCAGAGACTTATGGCCCATCATTAACAATAATGGCTGATGGTTGTTCACATGAAGAAACATCTGCACACCTGTATCTTTGTATCAGTCAGGTAGCATGTAGAGTTCTGCATAGATGGGAATCCTGTTTTTGCCACTTTCAAGGTTATCTATAAAAGAAATAGAGGCAAAAAACCCATAAGATTAAATAAGCCCATGTATACCTTAAAGGATGTGTGAATAAAATTGCATAAGGGTTCTTGGATTATGTCCTTAGATAATTTATTTACGTAACTGCTAAAGCACCTTGTTATAGGAAGAAGGAAAATTTGAGGGCTACTAAACACTTAGCTCTACATTACATGAACTTCAAGGAATTTTAGTTATATGACAACTGTAAAGAATGTTTTTACATTTTACTGAGCAAATAAGGGATCACTTTCGCTGTTGATTTATTTAATATCTCTGAAATTGTAAAGAATGCAGTGAAGAAACAGATCTTTTCCAGATCAAAAATAGTAGAATGAGGTAGTGCTAAAATGGGATCTTCAAGCCATTTTAAATAAACCTGGAACTCAAAACTTTGAAACTTCTGTCTTTGGTTTGATAGCTAGTTTTGCAACAGTTAAATGCTTGGGAGTTTCCTGTTTAGTTTGTCTTCCAACAAAAAATTGACCTGAAAAAAAGTATCATGCAGACTGTATAAATCCAATCAGAAAGATACTTCTTTTCAAAGAATGAATGCAGTCACATAGACCTAGGTTTGGAATGATTGGGCAAGCTCCAGGTAAGCATCAAAAAATTTCAGGGGTTGTTCAGAGCAAAAGCTACAGCCAGTTTTTCAAGGCTGGTTCACTATTTTTATTTATGCTGGTCGAGTACTTTTAGTGTACAATGAATTGAAATAATAAACAGCTTTTAAGCTACTTTACAAGAACCAAAAGATGTAATGTTCATGAATTCGGTATATTAATATGGCAGAAAAGAATTAACTTCTTCCTGTGTGTACTACACAGCTTTTGTTTGTGTTGTGTGTCTGTACATAACATTAAATCAGAGTTAAGAGGGCTTTGTATCTGCTCCTGTAAGTCATGAATTCTGGAGCCACACTTTTCTTTTGGGAGTGGAGATTCAGTCTTGGGGGGAAAAAAGACCTGCCTCTGCATTTGTGAGCCTGTCACACTCCGAAGTTTTATAATTGTTTCAGTGGAACACAGCTGTCTTAGAAAAGTCGTATCTTGGAGAGAAAAAGCTGCCAGGTTGCTCAAGCTATTTCTATGGGGGGCTTTAAACAGCTAGAGAGAGATCTTGAGGTGGACTCTTTACTTCACGGGGGAGCCAGCGCACAGAGCAGGAAAGGAAAGTGGTATGTCATGTGAATCTTCATGCTAAGCAGACTACTAGTGTGTTTATGTGTCAACTCAAACTTTTTTCCAGGATGCGTGACTTAATACCTGCATATGTATTACATCAGTTACCAAATTCTGCTCATTGGTGCCTGCTTTGTTTCAGGTAGGACGGGGCATAATCTTCATCATCTGGAGCGAGAGTTAAGCACAGTGAGAATCAATCCAAGCAAATACACAGAGGCTAGGCAGTGACAAGGGCATCTGCCTGCACGTCTTAACATCAGGAGGAGGGGGGGTGAGGCGGAAGGCATTCAGAGAGAAGGAAGCATTTCAGACAAGTACTTCGGTCCTGTCTAGAGTCAGCTGTGCTTTGTCCAAGTGATGATTTGTACTGGATATAACGCTGCCATCTCCTACATTTTTCTTAATATTGATTTAGAGTAAATGAGGAGCTGAACATGATTTTTGGCATCTCAACATTATTGCCTTACTGGTTCTTAAGTACTTTTGTAGAAATATTGAATGCTTTGAGAAAGAAATGGTATAGATATTCCAGGACATTGTATTCATAATGATTCACAAGGTTCTGGATCTGAGGGGAAAGTCTGTGTGTAATAACCTGTTAAAAATGGGATAGATAAATTTGATGATCAATAGCAGCAGAAGATGTAGAGAAATGACTAATCCGGAACAGCATTGTGGGTCATTGAAGGTCATTTTCCTTAGAAAAATGGGTGCAAAAGGCAGTGTACTTTTCTGAGGACTTTCTACCGCTTCTTTCTTTTCACACACACATTGCTGAGAGTTGTGAAACAACTTATTGTTCATATCCTGTAGGAGTGCTCCATGGGATTGTGATTTGTAAACAGGTTTTCAGAACTGGATTTGAGCTAATGACTTTCATACACTATGTGTGTTCTTTTACCAAGTTTTAAAAATTATTTTGGTTCCCCTAAACACCTCCTGTGTGCAAAGGGAGTTTCAAAATGGCTGTTTTCTAAATATGCTTAGGAAGATGAAAGTCTAAATACTCATAAGCGATTTTACCCCTGGGCAACATGACGTATGAGTTGCCTAAAAATAAATGTCTGATTTTCATAGCTCTCTTATTGATAAATGCTTATCTTGCATTTGCAATGACACTTCTATAATTTCAGATATTGCTTCCACCCTGAAGCCATTTTTGGGTGATTGTGGCTTGTATTCTGGAGTTTTAGGTCAGATTTCTATGTATAAGGATCTCTTCATCTGTTTGAATTATTCATTTATAAAAGGAATAGATCATACCCACATTGCATATTACCAATTTGTCATGTAGAAGATATGCTGATTTATACCCACAAAAACTGGTGCTTTCAGATGTTAAAGCATCTGAATTACTATGCAGCTCAGCAGGCCCGAGTTATCTATTGACATAGCTCTCACAAAAGGTTTGCTCACCTTCTCACAGAAGTCTACAAAGGTTTGCTGAGAACTACATATACATTTTCATGTTGCTTTTGTCCTTTCATTCTTGGTTTAGACCCCAACATGTTTCTTTTCCTTGGCCTTTTGCTGAACACAAGTCTGAGGACACTGCATATTTTGACCTTTTCCTATGATGCTTTAATTTCCAGCAACCTTTGAAATAAATTATACTTTTTTTTGTCATAAGCATACTGTAAGGAATTTCAGCATTGCACCACTTAAGAAGACCATTTTGATTCAGAGAAACAGACTGCATTGCCACTGCTTCTGCAGCTGTACGTCAGCGAGACATGACCTGAACATCATCCTATGCCCTGTCTCCACACCTGCACACCTTTGAGTAGATCATAGACAATCTGACTCCTCCTTGCCCTTCTTTTCCCCCAGGTCTGTTATTTAAAATGTGAATTTTCTGTGATACTATTTATATGCAAAACAATATGCAATTATACAAATTTGGCCAGTTATTGCCACACCTTACTCGAATAAGGAACAAAGTCTTGTTCAAGATAGGAACTGCTGTTTCCATTTAGATGAATTGGGAGACTAAGCTGAAGGACATCACTACTGTGATGTTTTCCCTCAGTCTTTCCTTAAAACCTACTCTGGTATACTACTCAGGATGATGATAGCTGGGATGCAGTGATGGACGTTTTCACTTGTTTGTTACTGCCATGAAGAAGTGAGGTGCAGCATAGGATAAAGGCATTGTCAGCTCTTGGGAGCACGGACCTTCATTTGTTAGTATGCAGTGTCCAGTAAAATGAGGAGGCCCTTTAAGCAACATTGCTACACTAATAGTAAAGAATAATATATTTGGAACTTTCTCTGTCTCATTCTATTTATGCATACATGTCTTCATTCAAAGAAAGAGCTTCTACGCTCTTTCTACAGTTTTTGAACCAAACAAATGTCCTTCTAGGTAGGGAACTAGCCTTCCTAGCTGAGGCAGGTATTCTTCAGTCTTTGAATTGCAGTCTTTTCCACGTAGTATTAAAAAAATGTATTTGTTTATTTATTTCCCTTTAAGGCTTAGTAGGGTCATGCATTAGTGTCCTGATAGTGTCCCTTCTCTGAGAATTAATGATGAATAATTTCAAGTAGTAGCAAACTGTCTGAAATAGGCTGTTATTATCTCTCAGTGCAAGTTAAAGCAAATCAAATAAAAACAAATCAGTATTAGTTCTTAACTGATTAAAAGGCATTTTTGATGTATTAAGATACACAAAAGCAAGTGTGGGTCTATTCAGTAGCTTTTGGGGGCAGGTCCTATTTACAAACAGGGCACCACCCACATAAATAATCCTGTTTGACTTGCATGTTAATATATGGGTGAATTAATGCTCATTAATATGTTGAAGGAGGATGGTTAACCTGAACTTCTTATCTGGTCACCATTGATGCAATCCAAGAAGGAATGACAGATGATTTTTTGATGTTCTCAGCCTTGTCTTATCAACGTCTTCTTGTTTTGTCCACAAAACTGAAGATTAACTTGCATGGCAGTTACTGCAAGACAACTTTTGTCATGTAAAGGGCCTGAAGGGCTGACATCATGAAAGTGAATGAAGAGAGAAAGGGGCTGATATTGAGATTTTTAATAGGGACTAGATCAGCTTGAAAGAGGTGAAATCTGTGGAACCAGGAATGGAAGCCACCATTGAAAAAAATGGTTTATGTATACATTTTTATTGATGTGACTTAAAAGCTAAGGGAAGTAAAATGAGAACATTCTGTTGTAATTGCATGACTGTGAGATTTTTTTCTTCAGCATTAGGTCTGAATAAGCAGCTGAATGACAGCACACCAAATAAGCAAGCAGTCTAAATCCCAAAATAGAATAAGTAGATGATGTAACCAGTGAGGTCTTTTATGGTGATGGTAGACCAAAGTCTCCCTTGGAAATAAGGTAAAAAAAATAACAAAAGAAAAGACAGACTTTAAAGGGAAACTACAATTCTAGGAGCAATGTACTGGGATTCTCTGGTGGGCTAGGTAAAACACATGATACAAAAATCATTAATTTTTTTTTTTGTTTACATTTTGAGGCATGAGAAGACACAGATTTCCTGCTTTCAAAAAGAAAGTGAAAATATATGGGAGTAGGAAGGCACCAAATTGTGTTTAGAAAAAGCTTAGTGTTCAGCTAAATGCACAGATGCATAAACTAAACACTTTTTATGCTTAAACCACTGTTTATATAGTAATGAGGATTTTCCATCAGTTTCTTCAGTTAAACAGTAGCTGTCTTTTTGCTGTTTAATGGAAACAAAGTAGTCTTGCATAAAAACATCAGCTATATCAGCATGTTATGCTCTTTTATCTTTTATATGAGTTCAGCATAGTCATAACCCTAACAGACCAACATTTTAACCTCCTTTCCTTTCGAATTTTGTCTCGGATTTGTGAAATGAACTGCGTCCAATTTTGCTTAAGAAGCAAGCTGGGGTTTTGGATGATAGAGAAAGTCAATATCCAGTTTTTGTTTTTGTTTTGAAAGATGGAGAAAGCTTGTTTATGACTAGAAACATCCACCAAATGCTCTAACACCAGCATAAATTAACTATTTACTCAAAGCCATGTTTACATCTGCAAAAGAAGCTATTACTCCATGTTTTCAGTGCCCCAGAGGCCTATAAATCCCCTGGAAAACATTGCAACAATGTAAAACAACCCAGTGCAGTTATTCCACAAGTACCATTTTTATAGGGCTGTGCTGTACCAGAGCATGCTCAGTCCAGTATCTACAATAAATCCAAGCCCTAGTGACATTTGTTCTACTGACTGGAGTCACTAGGGACCGCAGAAAGGAAGGAAGATGCAAGTCATGCTACTTGGACATTTTAAATAACCAGGCAGCATGCAGATGAATCCTATAAGTGCTGTGTTGCTAAGGAGCTCTCAGCAGAAGAGTGCGTAAGAGAGGGAATGAAGTTTTTCAATACTTTACTTTCAATCTGCCTCTTGACACTTTGTCATACAACAGACAACTGAGATTGGATGGCTCAGGTTTTGTTTTATATCAACAGAAACTATCAGCCAGTATATTGCAGGGATGGTTATGCTAAGCAAACAGTCCCTCGTTCGTAGGTGTCCCCTTTGCCTCAAAATCCTGAGCAAGGATGTGAGAGGCCCATGTTCGGGGTGGCTAAAAATGGATAAAAAAGATTGGAAAAGCTCCTTTCTTGGCATTAAAGTTTTTCAAAACTGTGCAATTTTAAAATAAGATACCCATGATAAAAATAGTATAATGTCCAATCATCTTATTTAATTGGGTGGAAACTCAGTGACTGAGTAGTTTAAAATTAGATGGAATAAAGTTTTATATTGAAAAGAGTAACGCCCCAGAGCTCGTGTCTAACTGCTGTAACTCATTTTGTTGGAAAGCTGCAGACCTTTATTCCACTTCTTAATATACCTCTTGAATTTGTGCCGTTTCAGAGCTGCTACATACTCATTTTCAGAGCTGCCAGACCAGAGTTCAGGAGGTATTTTTTGAGGTTCAGAGGGGGATTTTTCTACCTCCACCTCCTCACCCCATTAGCACTGGCAAATGCAGCGTTCATTGTTGTTGCATGAAGTCCATCCCTGGAATTGCTGGTTACTAGTATATATGCTGGGATTTCATTGTTGCTTCAAGTCTCTGCTTTTTAGAGTATACTCCTACATCCTCCAGTAGGTATGCTAATTATTTTATTGCTCTTTTTTCCCCTATTTCTCTGATCTGATAATCTCAAGTATTGAGTCTACTCTTACTGCACAGCATCCAACCCTAGACTATATGGATGGGAAGAAGAGCAAAGAAATAAAACAGCAATTTTACTTTCCTAGAAAGATGGAGTTCAACACTTTCAGAGTCAAAAAGGGGGGATGATGTTTTACCTCCAGCCTGCCAACCACGACTGTATGTGACAACCGATCACAATAGAGAATGTGGGGACTGATGTGGGTTGTTTTACAGAAGAATTAAATAACTTTTGTATTTGTTTTCAGTGTTATGACTTTTAGGGTGGAGAAAAAAGTTATACCTACCCAAATTGTATCTTCAATTGTAGTGAATGTTTCTTGATTTTCTTATCCCAGTAGAGGTAGGCATTTAAAATGAGCTTTGTTTAAAAGAGTAAAACAAATACTATCTGGGATTGTAAAACATATATAGGATTTACTATGCTTTGACATGCACTGTCAGACTATTTCACTAGCACATTACTTTACTAGGAAGGCTTTTCTTCTCCAGCTTATACGCAGCAAGTTGTGTGAGGTGAATGATGGAAGAGTCAGGCCATATTATTTAACATTTGTGTGCCAAATGGCCTCTCTTATTTGGGAAAATAAAAGTTTCTACTTTTGTATTAGTTTAGTGATCACAGAAAGACTTTCCATTACTGAAAAGGAGTTGGAAATGAAGCTGGGGACAAAATGACCTTTTGATTTGACTAACATACTGTGGACTTGTGGTTTAATTATTGGACGCTCTTGGGTTTGGGGGATTCTTTTCTTTTTTTTCTTTTTTCTAAATATATCTGTTCTCAGAGTGCTCACTTGAGACCTGAACTTTATGTACACACTGACATGTTTGCAATTACTTATTACTGTACCTTCTCTTTCCAAATTAAAAATTCAGACTATGTAAGGAATATCAACTACTTTGGAAGTAGCAGTCCATTTTAGACATTTAAAGGAGGCTTAGACCTCTTAGTTACTTTAACTATAGTCTCTCTATATTATACAAGTAAAAGGGGAAAGTACAAGTATGGCATAAAAGTTTGCCAAGGCTGTACTTGAACCCATAGTTGAAGTGACCTCCCCTCTTAGATATATAGTAAATATTTTCTTGCACTCTAATCTTAAAATAATAGGAAGTACTCCAAACAATTATGTTGTGGCTTTTTGCTCACATCAAAATTGAACGTTTTTTTTTATTGCACCCTGCCAAAGCTTTCCATTATGAGTCACAAACTTTAACTGTACAACAAGTTTGATTGTTAGCAATCAAGAAAAATTACTCATCAAAAAGCTCTCCTAGACTGTAAAATTAATAGTAAAATAGATTTAGCAGAAAACTTAAACCTGCACTGTTAGTTAGATTTTATTTCTTTTACAGATTTATTTCCTTTATCCAATATGCTATTTAGAGAACTATTTTGGGTTTTCTGTTTAATTATGTGAGCATTTTTCCATCCCTTAACAATTGTACTACAGTTTGAAAAAGGAAATTGTGTTAGCTTCAAACATGACAAATCCTTTGGGTGTTTTTAATGGATTCTGCCATTTACGATAATCATTTGAGAAAACACAAAGAAAGGAAAATGTGGCATGCTGCTAAGTAGGAGAACTTGTAAGTCAAAAACAGCTGATAGTCAGGACTTCTAAAGTAGTCATTAGGAGGTTTTCTATCTAGTATTAACAGATAGTAATAGTTTTAAGTGAAAAATGAAACTTCCATGGTTGCTCTGAAAGCCAATGGTATAAATAGTTTAAACATCTGAAAAATTTTATTTTATAACCCTTCTTATTTTGGTTTCCCCTGAAAGACAGGTAATTCCATTTAATTGCATGTGGGAAAGTACTTTCCACTGTTTTTCCATTTTTATAGTTAGTGTTGTACTTCAGCACAATGTTGTAAAGTAAACTGTGAATGAAATAGTAGAATACACCCAGAACAGCAACTCTGTTTGGTAGGAGAGTACGTGTGTGCGTGTTTTTCTGTTCTTAAAAAAAATCTGGATATCTACTAAGGTATGTTATGAGCACAGCTGGGCCTGTTGGCTTCATTGTAATGCTTTCTGAGGGATAATAAGATTTACAAAACATGTCACTAAAACATATGCAGGCATGTGCATTTGCACAGAAATCTATGATATTTCTTAAAGACCCAGACAGGGATTACAGTTGTGCCTCACGCTGAAAGCTGTAATGCCACACTAGCTGAGCCACGTCCAACAGGGGCAGCCACCAAGGCAGGGAATGACCACATGAAATTGCTTGTGAGGATCGCGACACTCATCAAGACTGTGAAATGGAAGGTGATTTGTGATCCTGCAGTTCTGCAAGGTGCTACATACACTGCAGAGGCCAGTTATGAGTGTTTCAAAAGGACAGGTTTTAGAAAGAGTAAAAACATTTGAGGCAGACTGTTTGAAAAAAAAAAAATGAAGGGAGAAAGGGCACGCTAACATAGGATTAAGCAGAAATATTGGATGTTAGATTTGCTCCAGACACTGTTTTTTTCTGTCACATGTTCAACATATATAAAATTTTCACTACATCATTAAGGAGTTCCAAAGAAATCTGTTCCATGATGAATGGAAAAAAAAATTTGCCAGTGTAACACACGTGGAAGAATTACACTGAAAAATACCACTGTGAAATGGCTTCCTGTTTCCTGTAGCAGCAAAATAATTCTTAGAAAGAGTTAAAGTAGAATTTTTGGTACCCATTTATATTTTCCTTTGTGTAACTGTATCCTGAAGACCTGCTTTGGAAAGATGGGTGAGTAAGGCAATATGGAGCCCTAAAGAAACTCCAACTGTATTAAACTTCTGTAAGTGTTTCAACTTTTATTGCTTAGTATGGAAAACTAAAATCCTGGATTCTTTGGCTTATGTGCAAACTATTTATTTTTTTGTTCGGACAGGAGCTCATGCAACTGCAATAAAATTCTTTTAAAAAGCAAACTTAGAAGTCAGCAAGATTTTGACTGTAAGTTCTGCATGTATATTTTGAGAAAATATATATGTAAGAGCCTAAGAAAATACTTTTCTTTAATCAACTCAAGACTTCTCATGATCATACATAACGTAAGCTGGGACTTATAATGGGATCAAAATCAGCTCTGACACCCTTGTCACTGAGAAGCAATTCCACTGAAATTCTTGAGCTTGCCCCAGCTTGCCCACTGTAATTTGGGGAAGAACTTGGCCTATCCTTAGAAACTGGCCCAAATGGCACACTCTTTTCTAGGCCATTTGCTCTAGTGAAGGTACATATTTTGGCACAATGATGTGGTCCGTTACAAGATCTACAAGAAATAGTATAGATTCTGGCTTTTACTGGTTTTTTAATGTAATGTCTTGTGAGTGAGGAGTGGGGGCAATGGCACTGTCTATATATAGCACGTCAGCTAAGGAAGAAAGAGCATAAGGCTATACACTTAGTGAAGTCTGGAAATTACACCTTGATTTCTGCAAACTTTGGATAAGGTGACTACAGTGACTATGTAAAAAAATTGAAGTCTATTTGCATACGGATAAAACACAATGATTGGTTATTAGAAGGATATGTGGAAATTCACAATGAAGATTTATTGTACTGATATCTGAAAACTAAATAATTGAGATCTTTATGTGGAGTAACCAAGTTTGTAACATCTCAATGAAAGTGTTTTACTCACAGATTCGAAGAATAATATCCACAAGATCTGAACTTTCTAAGCAACAGAACTATTAGCAAGAGCTGACTGCTGTTTGGGAAGCAAACATCGTTAGTCCTGCAGTGGAATGTATTGCTGCTTTAAATGCAAGGGACTTTGAATGTAAATTTGAAAGCATGTAAAACTAATGGCCATTTATATAAAGAAGTTAATACAGAAACAAGGTTTGTAAAATGCATTGCTTGACATGTATTCCCATCCCCACTGTACTTTGGATTCTTAATATTAACAGTGGCAGTCTAACTTTACAGAGAAAAAAATAATATAACTATTTTCATGATATTTAAATTCTAAATAGCACATGCAGGATATATACCGGTATAATTTCTCTATATATTTCTTAGCAGCAAGTCACTGCAACATATTTTTCCATTCCTTAGCCTCATCTCTGTTTTTGCTGGCAATATCTTAAGCTAAATATTTAGCATTTTATGTCATATAAAGTGGAGCAGCCTCAACTATATTTTAACTATGACAAAGAGGCAGATCTACACATACTTGTGAGAAAGCATCTCCTCAAAAAGCTCACTGGCCAAAAGGATTAAAACATCCAGAGTGCATTCTTTATCACTAAAGTATTTTAGTTGTTTTTTTTTTTTTTTCCCAGACATGAATTAAATATGGCCTTTTGTTAAAGCTGAGTCCCAGAACACTGCCTATGTTGGCTGCTCTATTTTTTTTGGCAGGACAAGGGTCTCCCTGCTTCACAAAGCTAAAATGAAAACTACAACCCATCATTTTAGGGAGATAAGACTTGTTGAGAGGTGATTATCTAACTAAGTTCTATGTGTCATATGCTGTTTTCTCTTCTTAAGCAACCACTTCCCTACAGTTTGTAGTGCTTTAGGTCTTTCATGTACCATCTTTACAGAAAAAAATCTATTTTCCTAAGTATTTTTATACAATAAAGTAGGGCCAAAAGGAGTATTTTAATGCCTCCTTGGAGTTCCGATACAGCTGCTGTCCAGGGAAGGGCTTTCATCAGACCGATGATGATGACTGAGGCACACACAGTGTTTGGAGTGGGTTTGGTCGCTCTTCACTTTTATTCTACTTCCTTTGGGTACGAAAGAGCCTCTGTGGGAGACATCTAGGAGGTGGGACTTAAGAAAATAAAGATTATATACACTCCTATCTTAACTACCGTTTTCTCCACTTGGATGTCTTTGTTCTAAGAGGCTTCTGCATGGAAAATTTTTTGGTTTAATTTTGTAGGTTAACTCTTACTCAGGAGAACTCACGGCTAATCTGTGGGGAGATGGTGCTGGCAGCTCTCACCTTCATTTAATGAAACTCTTCTACAAGAAAGCAAATTATAAAAATGGTTCGGTAAATAGGCAAACAATCACCACGTGTATGTTATTCGATGCTGCATGTAAGAGATGTATCTCCAGAAGTCCAAATGGGAATTGAAAGTCCCACTGGATAAAGTCCTATTAAAATGCAGCTGGTAAAGTTTCTTTAAGGGAAATCCTGTGTCTCCTTTCCTAACATAAGCTATAATTATACAAACATTTGGGACTGACAGTAGTGTCTTCCACATGAAGATCTACTAACTAGTGTAATTATTCATATGAGAGAATTCATATGTTGTCTTCCATATTTGCATGGTTTGAAGAAGAAATGACATGTACATGGTATATAGTTGGATCGATCAGATGACCTGGCAGAAGCACATCTTTTCCAGCACAGGTATCTTCAAGAACCTGCAGCATTAGCCATCGCAGTGTTATGAATCAGTGTTTCCGATACTGCAGTACAATTCCTAGACTTGTACTTTCAGGAGGCAGTAATAACAAAATGTTGGCAGCAACAGCTAGTAGGTAATGGTTTAGGATGGTATATAGCGTGTTTCAGAATACTCACTGGTTTTGCTGTGCCAGTTCATGTTTTTTTTGGGAGTGGATATGAGGCTGTTTTAAATTGTTAATTGTCACAGACTGGGTTAGAAAGCATTAACTCAATAAGCAAACAAAAGTTTGTTTTCATTAGAATGAAAAGAAGGATTCATGTAATTTTGACGTCGTACTTGTGCTACTGTGCAGCTTTGCCCATTTGCACATGCAGAGTTGTGAATTATGGAAGTGGTGACGCTGTTTGTTCCAATTTTCAGAAAGGATTCTCTAAATACATTTAGTGAATTGCAGCTCCAGAAATACTTTTAATGACATTCTCAAAAGAGGCACTCACAGTGAATATGTTCAGTGATTTGGAACTGTACTTTTAACTGAGCAAAAACTTCTAAGAATATTATTTAAATGACTTTAAAGAGAAGGAAAATTATGAAACAAAAATAGATTAATTAAGTCTGCAGCATTTGGTTGCACAGTCTCAACTGGTGCAAATAAGAGTAGGTGCATCAAAGTAAGCATAGCTATGTAGATTTAACTAATTTTTTTGGTACAAAGATTATACTCAAAAGTAGGGAGTAAGGATTTAAATTAGGATCCTGCAAAGCAACGGGCAATGTTTTGGACACAGGGTAAGTTTACGTACTAATTCTGAGCAACTTTGAATTGAAAATTTAGAAAAAAATGTCATGGAAAAACGTCATAGTATTCTCTATTAAATGCCAAAAATGTTTGAAAGTGACTATTTCTGGGTAAATCTTGCTCTCATATGTAGTTGCTGGCAAAACAATAGGAACCATATGGAGACCTTTATGCCAGCTCCTTGCTTGTGTCTCAGTGAACTATTTCATTTTGTCAGAAAATATAATTAACTATAAAGCATCAGAAACAATTAGATTAGGCAATTCAGCTGTATACCAGTATGTACTTCTAACCATTAAAAAACATAGTAGTCCTCTCCATAATATCCGTTCGCAACTGTAATAGTACAAAGTTGCTTATTTTCTTCATATGTGTATTTCAGATTAACGATATTTTGCTAGATGATTGCCCTCATACTAAAGTATTTTTCCCTAAGGTCATATTGCTACTATCTCAAAGGAAAAAAAAAAAAAAAGTACTTTGCATTGAATCACATATCATTGTTGTGTCCTATTGATGTTTAGAAGCTTTTGTTTACATGTTAGTGATTTAAACAAATGTAGAGGAATTAAGTTTGAAAGAAATGTTCTTTCACACGACATTAAACTACTCAGAAGTAACAAGCTTTTTGCGTTGATTACTTTGTGTAGATTCCTTCATTGTAAAGTAAATAACCATGTAGTAGTAGTTCTCTGCAAACACTTGAACATGATTTATAGAAAGATATGCAATTAAGAACATTTAATTTATCCAACTTCACTATAAATTTATAGTGAAATAAATTTAGAAATAGGTTGTTCATGGTAGGTGCTTTCTGAGAATAAGTGTTGGAAGATGTGAGTGAAAGCTGAAAACCTGGACATTGAATAACAACTCTAGGGGTGAAATTCCGATGGCTTTTTTGTCACAAAACATTAGTGGTTATTGTCACTACTCACTCTCAGTATGGATGTCAGGACCTGAAAACCATCTGCAACTGCCAATAGAACGCTAGTAATCTGACTTACTTTTGAAAATTTTTGTCTGGGATCTTGCATTGCAGGTATTAACTGAAAGTTCATTTCTGTCTGAGAAATGAAGGTACGTCAGCTGTTGAACTAATCCAAGAAAAAATAGCAGGTGCTTCTTGCACATTTTGCCTGTGATTCTGACCCTACCCAGTTAGCAGCAGAACTTTGTATCATGGATATTCTGACCAATCTCTTTTCCCTATTGTGTGACCAGTCCTTTTTTTCCTAGGCATGCATCAAAAGCAAAAATACCAAAATGACCACTTTTCATAGTCTACACATAGGAGTTAGATCCTGTGTTTGCTTAGTATGCTTCACCTCTCAATGATGTAGAGAGAAGGAAATAGGAACTCTGGTGGGACAATATGAATGTCGGGATTAACAGCAATCCTTTCCTTAGAGTAAAGTAGAAGTAACTTTTGAGGGTGGGAATAATGCAACTAGTAATGATTTTTTGTAAAAAAAATTGAGCTATTATTAAACTCAGGAAAAATCTAAGCCTCCAAAGATCTGTAGAACAGTCATTTATAGCTTTGAATGTCTTTCCAAATGGTACCTTCTACATCAGTTACCAACAAGAATTTTTGTCTAACAGGAGATATTAGAGATGCTGCCTGGAATTTCTGAAAACTGATAAAATCAGTTCTGAGAAAGAGGTATGACCTACATCCCTCAAAGCAGTGTTTAACTGCCTACGTTACTTGACATCCAAAGAACAAAGGTTTACAAAAGGGAGACTGATAAGGTACTAATACCTGCACGTAGGCTACATCTTCTGAGAGTGTGCCAGAATTTGTTTGGGAGAAGGCGGAAGACAGACAATATAGATTGCTGTGTTTTTCATCAAGTGGTTTGTACCATCTGTATATATTTTACGTGTGCCTTTTGAGAGGCAAGGAGTGTAACTTAGATCCCCCCAGGCTTTGTTCTCTGCCTCTACACTTACCATTTGGCATAAGATGTAGCCAGTAGAAGAAAACTAAGGTTGTCGGGACTTTTTTCTTGTCTTAGTTACAACAGCTGCAAAACAGATGTAGGCTGACATGAGTTCTGCCAAAAATCGCTTCCAAGTCTCCCACCCATTTTCCACCAAAGAGAAGCTAGTCAGGTGATATGAACAGAGACCTGAAGGTCAGAATAGGAGCTCCCAATCCTGGCTCTATAGAGACTGTTAAAAAGAAACAATCAGAAAACCTAGATTTACTGCTTTGGAAATTAAAACAACCAAAATTTCTAAAATTACTATTCCAAGCAGTACGATATCAATAGAAAATAAAAGGCAATCTGTACATGAACCACAGCAACACTGCAGCAGAGAAAGTCAGATGACAGCAAGAGTTCATAACTGGTGTTCACCTAACTGGCATCCATCTAAGTCTCTTTTTAGATATATTTTCAATATTTCAAATGCATTAAGGAAAATACCGTTGTCTTGCTGGCCAGATCTTTGCTGAAACAGATTTCCTAGGATTCCAGTTGTTCTGTTTTGTGAACCTCAGTATTGAGAGGGAGTCAGCTTTCTGTGTACCTGTCTCAGGTTTCTGTGTACCTCTCCAACTTTTGCTTTCAGCAATATTTGAATATATCATGTGTTTTTTTCAGAGTACCTTGACGGTTACAAATGTATTCAATGACATTCACAACAAATAAATAAAAACCTGAAACTTTTCCACTGTGTCATTCTGCTGATGAAATCATACTGCTGACAAAACTGTGGCTGCCAGGCACTTACAATCCAGCATTGACTTAAAGGTAGTATCCAGCAATGACAGAAATGTCTAAATAACCAATTGTCCAAGCATGCTTATATTTGCACAGGATCTGTGTGGGCTAATATTGCTAGTAGTGCTGAATCCTCTATGCTGGCAAAGATGAAGGACAAATGCTACTCATGCAGTTACATTTGCCTTTCCTTACATCAGTATCCCAGGAACGTGGAATTTAGATGCTAACTGCATTTGTAAATTGGGAACTCTGAACCATGAGTATTAACCTGAACGATGACTTGGCTCCTTATGGTTTTGCTGGCTGTACAGTGATTCTGTTTCCCTCATGGAACCATCTGCTTGCAGAAAAATTGCTTGTGATATAAGTCTCAGTCACTTACAGAGACTGGTATCCTCCTGAGAGATGTTTGGATGGGTACTCCTGAAGTTTTTCCCTTTGACCGTTCATGATAGCAGTAGCTACCAAGGTTTTACACCCTTGACCCCACTTCCTGTTGCATTTCCAGGCTTATGTCTTCATTTCTAGTATTTAATTTTCAGTATGGTGTCAGTGTCATCTGTAGGTGCATTACTTTTATTTAAGGTCACAATCTTTAGTTTGGAAACCAGTGAGCCATGGATCTTTCTTACAGCAAATATTGACATGGGAAGACTTCTTGGCTCATGGCCTCACACAAGCACAGGTTTGCCAAGACAGTTAAGAGGACTTTAGCAATGACTTGCACGAAATACATTTCTGTGTCGTGCTGCTGATAAGGAGTATGCACACCTACCTGCTTTCAGACATGTATGAAACATATGTCTGGTGGTATAAGTCTGAATGCTAAGAAAAATTATTTAGGTATCATCTCTCTTCAGTGATGCATTGGAATGCTGATGTAGTGGTTTAAGTATTTAAGTTCAGGTCATCTACATAGTATTTGGACCTTATAATGAGGTGGCAGACGAGGAAATTTCAAGGAAGAAAAGCAACGTGCATGTTCCTGCAATGGAAAAATGTGGAGAGAAGTTATAGTGACTCCAGTTTGCCAGCTAGTATGAAGGAAGAAATGTGAACTTCTAGGTTTAAGGTGATTTTGATCTGTCAAGTTTTCTATGTTGAGTTTGCACAATGGGCCTTGGCCCCACACTGTAGTCAATGGGTATGCCATCTAATGGGGTCCTATCCTAGAAAATCCCTACTCCAGTTGTGGCTGAACAGCTCCCACACCCACTCAGCAACTTTGGTGGATACCCTCAGTCATACACACCAGCAGTACACTGCACGTTCGAAGCAAAGTTCTATGTGTCATGTCAGCAACAGTTAAGAGGTTTGGTGATTTGAAACCATTAGCTTTAAAACATTTTAAATTAATGACTATAGCACTGAGTCAAGAATCAATAGTTCTCATTAAAAAAAAAAAAAAGTTCCCTTCCAAGCAACAGAGTGACTGACAAAAAGTGAAAACATTTTTATACCTCTTTATAAAGAGTAGATAGTTGACTGTAGTTTTGAAACCAGAGTCACTGGCCAGTTGGACAGTCTCAGGCATGTCGATGATTCATCTGACACAGAGTCCCAGGGAGTGATTTCTTGTGCGCCTGTTCATTTGGATGTTGATGCAGGTTTCTATTTAAATCAGCAGCTGAAGTGTGAATTAATCTGTGACATTTTTAAGATGGTTCATGAGGCCAGAATTTGACTAATGATACTCCTACTGATCTCCTGCTAATTTTGGATTTATAGGTGTTGTATCATACCCAAACTTATAAATGTCTGGTCCTTTTCCCCGCCCCCCCCCCCCCCCCCTTTCCACTCTCTCTTTCTCTGTTTTCTATTTTTTTCTTTTTTTTTACAGTTTGATCTCTTTTCATTTATTTAAACAGACTTCACTGACAGCATCAAAATGACTGTCACTGAGTTCAGTAGTTTGGCTCAGGAACAAATGTACCTGTTTCTGAGAGTAAAAGGAGTCAGGAGGCTGGTAATGAAACTTTCAGCAAAGCTCCTCTGATTGTGGCCAAAGTATTCCTTAGGTAATGAGCTGTAGTGGTAGCAAATTTCCTATACTGATACCAGCTGTGGTATAACCTCCCTACCTGCACCGTGGCATGAGTAGGAGGAGATCCCATTATCACATGGGACGTGCTCACTGATTTCTTTTTGGTGTGTGTTCAGTTTCCTATGCTTTGTCCGTTACCTTTCCCTGAAAGTGTAACTGGACTAAACTTTAAAGTGTATTCTTTAAAACAGAGCTTTGGCTTAAGGTATTAGTGAAATGATAGGAGAGAGATATTCTTGAAATATTACTCATTAAGACACTAATCAAATGATACACATCCTGTACTGGTTGGATGCACTGAGAGTTGCCAGAAGTGGGAAGGAGTTGAAGCCTGGCAGAAATTCTACAGAGAACTGTTAGGAAATGAAACACTGCAAGATTTTAAGCTAAAGTTTGACATGCGTGAATGGAAGCAGCAGCTCACGTCTGTCAGAATTACTGCTGCTTTCCTGATTTACAGTGAAGAATCCATAGGTATGAAAGCAAGGGTGTGTTTCTGAGAGAAGAAAGTTTGAAGAATGTAAATTAAGCATGTTGTTATCTTTGGGCTTGTTTCCTATTTAGCTGTACACTTGTCATTACTTCCATTTTTTCATCTTTTTTTTTTTTTCAGATTCCCAAGAAGGAAACTACAAGTCAGAGGTCAACAGTAAACCCAGGAAGGAAAGGACAGCTTTCACCAAGGAGCAAATCAGAGAGCTAGAAGCAGAATTTGCTCATCATAACTATTTGACCAGGCTGAGGCGATATGAGATAGCAGTAAACCTTGACCTCACTGAAAGACAGGTACTGATGCAAAAAAATGGACTTTAAACGCTTGCCCAATATTTCCCAGTGGTTAGTAGCTCCTCACAGTAGAGCTCTTGTTTATGTTACTAATAGATATGTTGATATATCAGACTGAATGTTTATAGCCAAATGATATACATTTATTATCTCTCTGCTATGCAAGTAATTTATATTTTTATATGTACCAGCTACAGATTAGTTTCATCTAGTAGGCAGAGATGGAAGATAAAAGCATAAGTAATATATCTGTTAAACTATTGCACATCTTTTCTAATCTGCCCACACTGATGTGGCTGAAGAAGTGGTAGGTCCCAAATACTGCATGCACAAGCAGTGGATTGGCCTGCATGCAACAAATATGAGCATCTTGTTTTAGTCTATTAAATATATGCAGTTGCCATTTGTCCAGAGTTTCTGAACATCCTGTTTCCAGATGGCAGCAAGAATAGAAACACCAGCAAAACTGGAATACAGGCATTTTTAACCACTTTCTCTTACCCTGCACTGTGAAAGCAGAGGAGATGACGGAATTTCTTATCACTGTTATTGGTTTCCTGCTCACCAAACCCTGGTCCAGGAAACACTTCTGCACGTGCTCAAGTTTCATCATGCATGTTGTCACATTGATTTCTAATGGAAATATTCATGTTAAGCATGTACTGAAGTGTTTCAGGATCTCATCCCAACACACTAAATAGGTAGTAAAGTCACATTTGAAATAATAATTACATCAACATACACATTTAAAAAATGTGTTTTAGTAAAGACATTTAGAATACTGGACTCAAGTACACCAAATCTGATGAAATATTACCTACAGTTTTATCATTAAAATTGAAAGCTTTTTGCCCACTGATAGACAGTCATCCTTTCTTCAGGAATCAATATTAGATTGAGGGATTGCTTTAGATACAATCAATAAGATGGTGATATATTCAAGGGAAGGTATCAAAATAGCATCATGATTTGTGAACTCTAGATATGAGAAGTTTTGCAATTTTCTTGAGTTTCATTAACACCTACTATAAGTAGACATCTCAGTGAAAAACGAGCCTTTTCTATACATATGAACATACATTTACTCACACAAGCAAATGAAACAGTTTTTTTCTTTGAAGGCTTCTAGAGAATGGCTGTTCCTTCCAGCTTGTCAAGAAGAAGCCAGTAATTTCTCTTGTTTGACTTGAACACGTTGCCAGGTTCCACTGGGGTCATTTTCAGTTATTTAAATACGTTTGTTATATTTGTAAAGCACACAATTTTGTATCAAACAATTGATAAAATTTTGCCTTTCATTTCCACTGTCTAAGGTAAGCTGAGACAAGTAGATTAACTTCCACACCTGATTTTGACACCTAAGGGGAGGAGGAATGAATTCTTGTCTCAGTGACAAAGGTAGAGTCGGTGTGGAACTGAGCAATGATAAATAAATTTTAAAAAACATCTGCTGGCCAATTTGATGGGAATCAGTCAGCTGAATTCAGAAAACATATCCCCATATTTAATAAAGGTGAATTTGGCATGGAATTTAACTATTCTCCCTGATAAATTCTTCATTCTTTTCTTCAAAGATCAGATTGACCAGTACAACTAAATGAAGAGACAGTTCACTATCCTAAAGCAAACAGTTAAACTAAAAGCACTTAACATACTGAAAAGGGACAGATAAATACTGAATATTGTCTCTGGAGGAGAAAAGGCAGCCTGTGCCTCAGAAGTGCAGAAATTAATTTAAGTCATGGGAGCACTTGCTGTTTTCTAGCTGTCACATAATGTCGGTTCTAAGCATTCTGCTGATAACTATGATAATTTCTATAGAATTATAACTAGCTTAATTATGTAATCTAATTCTTCTCTGCTTCCCCAGATTATCACAGAGTGACAACTGAGCTGCTAGAGATAACTCCCTTCCTTCCTTCCTTCCTGCTTTCCTGCCTTCCTTCCTGCCTTCCTGCTTAAAGCAACCCTTGCTTAGAAAAGGAAAGCATTAAGATTTTTAGCTTGATAGAGTCCAGTTCTGTATCTTGCCATGATAAAATGGTTTGAGAGAAAAAAAAAAAGATAGTATAAAAACTGTATTGTTAATCGAAAAGAAAAAGAAAGTTGAGAGGAAATTCTGGACATATTTTTCAGTTTCTGAATCATACTAAGCCAAGTAATGATGTCACTTCCAATGTTGTCAATTAGACGTGTCTCTTTTTTAAATCAAATATATTGCTTTGATGGAAAAATGGTGTAAATAGGCATGGAACTGGGTGTGAGTTTCCATGGTATATGGCAGTCTTCAGAAGCTGAATGCAGTAAGTCAAAAGCCTTGACTCTTCTTGCATACTTGTTTTACATCAGTATTCCTTCAGTGACTTAAAAAAAAATACCCCAGGGTGAACCTGGTGTCACACTAATATTTCTTTTTTTTCCAGTTAAGAGACTGAACTCATATTCAGGACCTGTCTTTCCATTATTAGCAGAATGAATGATTATTCTTGAGTGGGATAACAGCACTTATTTGTTTACTTACTACTGTTATTACTTTCTTTTACTAGCTGTCCCAACAGAGGAGATCATAGTTGACACCTATCTTAAACAGATGCAACAAAAACAGTCCTGACTGAATTAAATTATATTGATGGATTCCAAAAAAACACTCTCCAGTGAGGTAGCATTTTTAGAAACTTGCTATTTCTGGAACAGTTTTCCTTTACTATTTTTCCCCCAAAGGCTGCATTGCAGAAAATGGTACCTGATAGGCAGTAGTTCCTTTGTTTGAAATAAGTGAACACACAAGTGATAATCTTGATCTCATCACAGGCTATAGACCTATTTGTGTTGGAAGCTTTCTTGATCTCTCATGAAACATTGAATTTGCACACAGAGAATTGAAACTTGCTTCAGATAATACAACGACAAAAACCAGCAGTGGGCATTGGGTGAACTAACGCATCTGCTCAGAAAATAGGTTGGAGAGCAGACCTAACCCCTGATGGAATTAATTGTTTAGCATAATTGTTTTTACCAGGTTTTTAAAAAATGACAAGCATCATATTATTCAGAGGGCAGAAGAACAAAAAATAATCTGGGGAAAGTATTGTTGGGTCATCCTAAAGTTACAACTTTCAGTTATTTCCCAAGATGTGAGATAAATCACAGAACCTATTATCTTAAGAAAGCTCTATCTTCCTCTTGACTATAGTGATAATTTCAAACATACGCTGCAGCTTAAAAGAGGCACTGACCAACTAACACTTCATAATTACCTTTCTGGCATTTAAACAAGCTGTAGAAAAAAACATATGTCTGACCATATTTAAAAAGCTATATAAGGGTATTAAAGTTTTCTACAGTCATCAAAGTAAGGCTCCATTTGACTTTTTAAACAACTTACAAGATCAGTTCAAACATAAATGACTCATGGAAGGCCATTTCACAAAAATAATAATGAAAAAAACCCCTCACAACATATGGATCAGGAGAAGGAAGTAATCCCATCACTCCCTAAAAAGGAAACCTGAGTTAGAAGACAGGAGGATGAAATGAAATAAGTGCCTCAATTGCCTAGATATTAAGAGTGCACTTTGAGAGCATTATAAGCACATCTGGTGGTAGGATGGCTCTATTATGGTATTGTAAGAATTCCAGCAGTATAGGTACATATAATTCCTGCTCCATCTCCTTTAGAGTGCACTCACAATCCCTGCTCAGCCAGCAGTTAATAATTTTCAGCTGGCAGGCCTATATTATATTTTGAAGAGCCAGTTAGACTAAAAACTATCTTAGCTCCCTAGATATTTGTAACCTTGACAAGCGCATTCTTGGCTTTTTTGTACATCCAGATAAACTTGGAGAAGGTTCCATGCAAACTTTTTAATATCTCGCTGTGGGATGAGGAGAGGAAGCAGCTGCAGTGGGGTATCAGAGGCGTGGCAAAATGGACATTTTTATGGAGTTGGTCCTGCCAAATATAGAAAGAGTAGGAGATCTTTCCACCTCGCAAGATCTTTTTGCATGGAGCTAATCAAAAGAGTAATGTTGCAGTTCTGCAGGCTAGCTAAGGTTACCGGAATAAACAGTTCAAATATGTAATGCTTCTGTTTGCCAACATAAACGGAAAATCCCACCTAGTCAGATTAAATTCTGCTGATGGCAACGAGAAGGTTTATTTCTTCTTAACTTTAATTTCCAATACCTGCCCAGAAGCCACCAATCATTTATAAAAGGCCTGAAGCCATTGATTTTGCATGGACAAAGGACAAAATTTTGTCAAAATGAAGAGTGCTTTTGCATCTGTGTTTGGCTTCCATGTATGTGGTACCAACACGGGATGAGTGACAAAGGAAGAAGCTTTGTAATGCCTTTTTCTCCCAGAAAGAGAAGCAAGCAGCATTATTATTTAAATGCATTTCGGCAATGTTGGTATAGTACCATAACCCACACTATAGCACTGCATTGTTATGACTATACAAATAATAAATGAAGTTTTCCATTAGAAAAGTTTCCTTCAGAGCTGGTTACCTCAATCCTTCATCACAAGTGACTTCATTAAAATCCTTTTCAGCATCGCAGAGCTCCGGGGAGGCTAATCACTGCATTTTTTAGACTTGACTGGTAAGGTAAGAGTAGCTCCCCTTAGTCACCTGGGTGAGAAACCAGGGAGTTCAATGTTCCTCAATTAGGTGTTTGTTCTGAACGACCTCTGGAAGAGTAAATGTCTCTCCACGCATCACACAGCATGACTAGTTTCCTACTTTAGGCAGCTGGATTTCTAAGGTTAGGTGGTGAAATTATTCCCCTGTATACTTTCAAACAAAATCAAACAATGGATTGATAGGACAAGCTTGGCCATATCTTTATTGTGCTGTCAAGTCTTCTCTGAAAGGCAGCCGCTCATTCCAAGCTTCCATGTGTTAAGCACTCTCTATACACACTATAATAATGAGCGGGTGTGGCTTGAAATCCTTTGTATTGTTTGTTTTATATAAAGTAACACTCTTCATAAAATAGAACTCACTAATACTTTTATATTTGTCTTGAGCAATATAAATACCAGCAGTAAGAGTTACTGTGCTAACTCAGTTTGTTCTTTCTTAGGAAAGAATGCTCCTGGCAAACAATTATAACTCGTGCATAATTTTGATTTGCGTGATAATTCTTTTAAAAAACCTACATGGCAAAACTTCAAACAGCATATTTACTTTTGCAGTATTGATTGAATTTGAACAAGCAATTCCATGTGCAAAGATCCAAGTGCCTCAAGCTGTTACTGCTGAATGGACCCTACACCTGCAGAGAAACCCCGTGAGGTTCTGGGTGGGGAGAAACCTCTGTCTGTGCCAAGCAGCATATGCGATATAGACAGAAATATTAGCAGCTCATGCGGCTGCTTTTACAAAGTGAGTAAGGCTCTGCTGTCCCCTACCCCTACCCTTTATTAGACACAAGTCGAGAAAGATGTGGCTTCTTCTGTCACCTGTTTAAGGAGATAGGAGCTTTTTAGGTTTGTCATTTATAGTCACTTTAAAAAACAGAGAGAAGAAATCAGTGAGGAACAAATGGTATCAGAGAGGTACAAATGAACATGTAGAATAAAGGTGATTTTTTTTATGCAGGGCATTGAAAAATGTAGAATCTCTTTCTGGTTTCACTAGTTTCTTCTCCTCAAGGCAGGCCCTGCTGAAAACAGCTGCAGCTTCTTGAGGCTTACTAGCTTTAAAACTGGATGTTGATTTTGAGGCTAGTTTACCATCAAAAGACTAGGACTGGCTTGTTTTGGAAGGCAAAAAGGTCCCTCCAGCTTTGAAGTCATGCACTGTGGAACTAGTTTAAGTAAGTGAATACAAATGAGGGTGCTTCTTACTTGGGCAGGGAGATGGCTTCCACAGCCATAGAGCCCTGGAGGATTGTCATGGGCCGATAGTCAGAGGTTGCCTTCTGCCAAGTCCCACTTCTTGACATTTGCCTTTCTTCGTACTAAAGTAGTAGCAGAAAAAAGCATCAACACGCTTAGCCAAAAGCCAGTCTTAATTATCCACTGTCTTTTAACTTTCACACTCAGTTGACCTGTGCAAGATGGGCACAGAATGATGCATATTAGAATTTTTTTCTCACGAAATAAAATGCTCTACATGTGAGTAATTCATGCAGGTAAATGCCTATATAAAAAAGAGGCAAAGTTTAGCTAAGTCGATCATCCCCACAAATTAGTTTTCCACCATGTGTTTCTTTTGTAGATTTATATATATATGCAAAGAAATTGGATGAAGGTAGACTCTAAAAAGAAATATTATAGGAGAATAAGGTAGAGGAAGTTCTAGCAGCAGCCTCACAGATTGCCTTTCTTTGCCTCTGGACAAAAAAGAGAGATTAATTTTACAAAAAATACTCCCTTAGATTATGTACAACAAGCCAGTAGGAGGGAAGAACCTGAAATAGTGTGTCTCATTCTGCTTAAGGTATGGTAAACCTGAAACCTAGTTAAGAGAGGTTTTGAATAGGATGGGTTAGCTGTTTGATCATGAAATTAATTTTGAAGATCACTGGTGGAGAAGATGGCAGTTCTTTGGATGGAGTAGAGGGAGGTAAATTGAGTGCTCTCAAAGACTTCTGAAACTGGAATAAAATACTCCTGTCACTGCTCTCCTCTGAAATATAATGTCTATTCCATCCCTGTCTAAACGTGGGAGGTAGAAAGGAGAATGTATCACCTAAGCAGTACCCAAACCTCAACTGACTTCTATGTAACGAAAAACCAGAACTCACTCCTACACCTTCCTGGGTGCCAAAATCTCCAGCTGTCCTTTGTGCACCTGCCAAAACCTCCCCTTTTTCTCAACAGCTGCTGCAAAGTACTTGTGCACATTCAGTGCAAAGTCTTGTACAGTAACACAGAGCAGATTGCTTTAAATCAGTGAGCAGGTGACTTAAGCAATTTTAATCAGAAGGTTCTGGTACCACTCATTAATTTCCAAAGAAAAGTTAATTTTCTCCAGTTGATGTATTTCGGTACTATTTTATAATAACTAAGAAGATATTTAATACTCATATTTATTTAAACTGGTTTTAAGCTCAAAATATATTTAAGATTTTTAAGAGGGTTTTTCTGGAATAGAAATTGGAATTCCTTTAAATCATATAAGGAAGAAAATTAAGTTTAATTGAATAAAACCACCTTAACTTGCTCTCCCAGGTATCCAGCATGACTGAAATCCAGCTGAACTATTTAAAATCTTATGTTATCTTTAGTTACTGAAGTGAACTGATAACTCTAACTACCATTTCTGTAAATATTTTAAGCTAATAGATTTGATTCTTCCAACCCTTATAGTCTAGAATAGGAAAAGAAACTTTTCTGGTTTTACATTCCTATTTGCTTGTATAAGTTTGTTGAATAAACTATCACGAAAATACTATCTCTATATATGCAAAAAAGGTAAGTTTCAGCTGTATAACACCAGTGATTTCTGTAAAGTTCAGGAGTATGACTTTCTTTAAAACTTGGCAGCATAAGTGTACTATCTAAAAATAACAGGAATGTTTTCAGAGCCAAAGAAAGTTGAGAAGTAAACTTTTCAATTTTTTTAATTTTGAAAAGTCAGGGCTATTTTTTGTTATCCATATGTTTGTCTGCATTAGAGGAAAGTAAACTGACAGATTAAAAAAAATAATAAAAGAAAATGGACAATGGCTGACCAGGAGCAGAACACTTAAAGGGCTTGGTGATTTGGTCTTCCTTACACATCATTTAGGTATAATAAAACATGGAATTTGGGATACTGACTTCAAAGACTCATACTTAGAAATATGCATCCCTTACAGCAAAGTAACAGTTTCAACTGGCACAGCGCTCTTGTTTCTAATTTTTAAGGTTTGCGAGACATCAGGCCTCAAATTTTAATCTCGTTTGGGACTCCTGCCACTAAAACCTGGAATAGAAAACCTAATTTTAGGAAAGAATCTTTCATTTCAGAAAAGAGCTTTTTTAAAGAGAAATGTCTTTTTTCTTAAAAGAAGAAAGACAGCAGACAGTGCAACTACAGTAGTTTGAATTCAGTCATGCTTTAATTTTTCAGACAAGAATGTCTTTATTAAGAAATACTCATTAATTATAGAAGGTATCTGTTTAGCTTTTCTCTGTAAGTACAGAATGCTAAAATCCCATGTCAAAAGGAAGCATCTGCATTCTACAGAGCATGCTAGAAGTCAATTATTCTTAAAATTAATGTGACTGAAGTGCTCTGCTGAAGAAGGAGTATTAAATCAGAAGTTTAGGTGATATGCTTATTTGGAACTAAAATGATATGTTGATGTCCACATCATAAAGTTGTATTAAAGATATACATGCAAGACAGCACATAAAATGGCCCTTAAGCCTACTAAGGACATATATATCACAAGTATAAAATGATTACGTTAGTAATGTAGACACTGTCAACCTCCTTGTTTTGAATCTCCTCCCGTGATTCCCACAGAGTAGACCTTAAAATGAATTGGTCACAGCAAAAAGATTTATCTTCTACATCAGGAGATGCGCAACGTGAAATCATTTACTCGTATCTTAAGTAACAGTCTAATCATCAGATGTGGAGATGCAGATGCTAAACAACTTGTTGACTAAGGGAAAAGAAACTGTGCTTTCGTGCCAGTAAGCAGATGCGCTCAATAGACTGGCTCATAAGTGCTGATTTAGAAACAGCTGTTAATGCTACCATCATCTTTAATATAGTTCATTTCCCTCCACTTCCTTTGTTTTCTGTACATACATATGCTCGCTCTATACAGTTCAGTTGTGCTAGTCAGAGGGTGGAGAAGAGGGAGTGCATTTTAATAAATAATAGGCAATCAGGACCTGATTCTGGGAAGTGGTGAGCACTCTCAACTCCTGCTGGAGCTAACTTAGACTTGAAAAACAGCATAAAAATATTCATAAAACCTACAGTATCAAGTTTGTCATAGTAGACCTTTAAACTACTTTAAAAGGATATAGTTTTTGCGAAAGTTGTAAATGGCACAAGCTAGTTCTTTCACTGGAAAAAAGTTCAAGAGTTTTTCAAGTTCACTTCAGTAAGGGCCTTTTCTCCCTCCTTTATTTTCATTTTAATTTTTTATTTTTCTTTCAGTCATTCTCTCCTTTCTCTCACTCTTGCTCTTTCTCTCTTTCTTTCGTTCTTTCTCCTCTCTTCTTTTGGTTTCTCAGGGTGTTTTGTTCTGATGCATGTTTTGTGCAACACCTGTAAGTTTCAAATGAGTTGTATGTTTGAAAAGCACAGTTTTCCATGAATCCAGATAAATTGACACTCTGAAGTACTTCCCACAAAGTTTGCTTCACTTCCTTCCCATTACTAAAATACAGATGGATCACATATCAGTAACAACTGTACCCTCCATAATTGACTCTTCAGCTCCAAAGGAAGTTCAGAATTCCAATATCTGAATTTGATCTCTAGAGGAAATAACAAGTGAAGGACCTGTCTCATATTATTAGCACATGAGCATTAAAGTCGTCTTCTAGAGTCCATTGAACTCCATGGAAAAACTCACACTGACATTAGTGTACTTGGGATCAGGTCAAAAGCAGATTTCAGTACTTTATAATGGAGGACACACAGAAATATGTCTAAAAAATACCTAACGTATTCCCTCATACAGGAGTCCTGCTGTACCTTAACACAGAAAATGACATCAAAATAAACTCATAATATTTTCAGTGATAAACTTCACTATAATTGATTTCTAGCTTTTGAAAATAATCTTTGACATACCAAATAAAGAAATTTCCTATTTGACATTCTCTAAGTAAATCAGATGCAGATTATTTGAAGTCATTAATAAAAAAGCCTAGAGCTTTTTTTTACCTTTTTTTTTCTTTTTTAAATTGTTACCATTTTCTCTTTACGGGAAGCCTGACAGGCTATATGCCAGTCAGTAGTGTATATTGTCCTATGGGAGCTCCAGGGTTACCCTCTTCCTCCTACACTCAAGAGAGTGCAGGCAAAGGTAGCTGGAGTCCTTTCAGCCCTACTTTCCTTAAATGCCATGTTTCCCAGACAGTGGGTCTTGTGCAGACATAGTGTTGCATGCTGGATCCTCTGAGGAATTTATAAATGTATCTTGCACTTATTCTTGAAAAGGGAAGTCATCGTCCTTTAATTGATTTATATCAACTAATAGACAGGTGCTAACCTAGACTCATCCCTGGTGGAGGCATTTCAGGGCATGGTCGGATGAGCTAGTCTGAGGGTAGGTGATCCGAATGAAGAGGTACTCCCCAGCCTGTCCTTGGCTACTCATTACCTGGAAGCTGGTGCTAATCGGTCCTCCTGGGTTTAATGCTCAAGGAGAGAGACTGCTCTCGACTGTGGTTTTGTGAAGTGACCTGAATTATAAAAAGCAGCAGCAACAAAATATTGTAAGAAAAAATGGAAAACAAAAAATAATCATTTATTAAATTGGAGTAGAAAACAGTAAAAAAATGTCAGCCCAGCAGATGTGAGAGTTTAGCTCTGTCTGTGAGGGGAGAACAGAAATGAGCACCTGCATCAGGAGCCAGGCAGTAATCTTCCTGCTCGCGTCTGTCCCAGCCAGACCAGTTTCTGACAATGACTGTACGAGTATTAGCTTCAGTTTCTCAAGTATCCAAAAATGAAATAGATGCATCTGGAAGGTGGTTTGCCTTGATCTCTCCTGTTCCAGTAAGTTACAGTAGGTTGAATCCAGGCTGTGCATTGAAATTTTTGCTTCCAATGCATCATTGTCATTTTTCTTGAAACCACTTCTTTTATACTTTATTATTTTGTTTCAGGCTTTCAATGCTGCGACTTATTCTGTGAATGTTCAAGGACATAAAAATATCCGGAGAATTGCTTAGGTCTTTTAAACATCACTCCAATCCTGTCATTTCTTCTTACTGAATAAAATTCTCTCGGCCCTTTTGTCAGAAGAAGAGTGATAATATTCTGTGGTACTGGGTTGAATCCAAAGTGTATTATTTTTGATGTTTAGATTATCACTGCAGTTACATCTACTGCACTGTCTGGCACCAGTAAAGTAGTGTCTTTTGCAAGAGAAACTTAAAAAACAAAAATAAACAAAATGACATCTTAACTTCCCCCAGAAAGCTGCCAATGCTGTACTAATGCTGTACCCTTTTGAAGACACTGTTTCCATGGACACATCTGATATGTGACCCGAGTATGATAATTACCAACATCACAGCAGCCAGTAATAAATACCTTCCCCTTTACACTCATTTCACTTTACAAGCCAGATTCTTTGGCTCTGATGGGTTGACTAAAGGAAAGGATGTGCTGTGCTTTGAGGCTCTTAACTAACCTGGAATCATTTTGCTCTGCTCCCAAGTCACTGGCTTTAACAGTTCACATCATTGGCTTTAACAGGAATATAGAGCATAAAAAAATAAATATAACTCTCTTCCTTCCCACATAGAGATAGTGACACTAACTATCAGTTCAATTGTAGTAAAATTTTAATGTAAAATTCAAAGTGATAGTAAAGGTTAAACACTGCGATGTTTCCTGGATGTGTAAGACAGATTCAGCAAAACAGCATTTTTGTGGCTCTATTACTCATGTTGTACAATATGTCCTGCTGTGCCTGTTCCTTGCTATTTCTTTTAAAACTCTGAAACACATTCTGCTGAACGCAGCAGAGGATACACCAACATCGCAAGCTTTCTTGCTTTCTTTCCAAGTGAAAAGTTGCAGACATTGTTTATTTTTCTGTGGAACCTTCATGTGAAGAGCTGCACAGACACACACGCATGAGATTTTTTAGCAACATGAACTCTGAATGGATCAAACCCAACAATCTTCTATTCATATTTTTCAGTGACAATATTTTAAGTTGATCTGAAATCAACTTTTAATCTGGTCCAATATATTCGACAGATGCTATGCACATCTCTTTTTTTTTTTTTTTCTTTTCTTTTGGCTATTGGAAAAAAGTCCTTGTGGTTTGCAGTGCTGGTACTTTAGAACTGTGCAAATAATTTAGGTTTACTTCCCCCCCGTATATTTCTATGCAGAGAAGGGGAGGAGGGGAAATGAGTTTCAGCTGGAGCAAAATCTTGGGGTTTAATGTGACTTAAATACAGATACATTTTTAATCTTTCATGCTGTGAATTTATTTTCCATTCTCATCTGAAATTATTTGCTGGATTTGACTCAAATTTATAAATGCCTTGCCCTCTGGCTTTGGGGGTATTTATTTGTCTGAAAAATTTGACCAGGTTCTATGGCTAAATGTAGTAGAATTAACTATCAGTCAACTAGAATCATTTAAATACATTTGTGAAATAGACAGGGAATTTGTAAGTTTTGACAGTAAGAAATGCTCTTTCAGACACTTCAGCAAGTAAAAAAAAAAAAAAAGAGCTTTTGAAGTGCTCCACCTGAAATTCACCACCAGTTTACAGAAACAAACAGGCAGGAAGCAATGCAAACTTTTCAGTGCAAGTTCCTTTCCAAAGTAACTACCCTCCTTTGAAGGGTAATTAAAAGCACTGTAAGCACGAGGGGCAGCACTATGGGTCCCTGCCACCAGACGGGGCTCTCTATTACATGAAATGTGGGTTCTTCTGCGCAGTCCCTTGATGGGACCCATTTTGCCTCTGTTTCCCTGCCTGTGAAATGGCATTAATAAGTTTTTCAAGAGTATGTGAACTTTTTAAGGTTTTCTAAAGGGCTCTGAGATCTTCCTGTGGAGCTATCTGCTGCAGATAGCCTGGCTGCCTTCTTGCGGTAACCCCTTTCCCTCCTTTGCAGTTGTTATCCTCACATCCCCAGGGTTCATGTCCTATCCAAAACTGGATTGCTTGCTCTTCAGGGAAGGCTTGCTAAGCTTTTTACCATACAGACAGAAAGGCACACTAAAAAAAAAAGAAAAAAACCCCAAGTGCTGTGCTACAGCTAGAAAGATCATTATTACCTTCAATGACCCCATCTTTATTTTCTTGTTTTGTTTTTCTTCCGCGAAGGTAAAAGTTTGGTTCCAGAACAGACGAATGAAGTGGAAGCGGGTAAAAGGGGGCCAGCAAGGGGCAGCAGCCCGGGAGAAGGAACTGGTGAATGTGAAAAAGGGCACGCTGCTCCCCTCCGAGCTCTCTGGCATCGGCGCAGCTGGTCTCCAGCACACAGGGGACTCACTAGCGAACGACGACAGCCACGACAGCGATCACAGCTCTGAGCATGCACACTTATGATACACAGAGAGTGTCCCAGCTCCGTTCTCAGGAAAGATGCTTTGCTGGCAAGCCTTACACAGGCATCGTTTACGTATGCAAGTGACTCTGGCAGTGATTTTTAAAGTTGTTATGGAAAATTCAGGCTTATTGTGTCGGCTTTTCTTGATTTTTAGATGGTTTACAGTAAGTGCCATGTCTTAAAGGTGCCTCAAGAGTGGAGAAGTGGAAGATGAACTTACTTTGAACATTCCAGATTTGTTTGTCATGTTTATGACAGCGGGCAGGTATTTTTGCTTTAGCTTGCACTGAAAATTACATTGCTCTCAACAGACGTTATATTCTGAAAACCACAGTGCCACAAAATCACTATCTAGTGGATAAGAAATGTATTTTAACTCTGTATATATTTACCTTACAGCATTTTCCTGTCTTCACTAATTTTAGCAATGCATTCATATTAGCTGATGGCAATAGTCACTCATGACAATAAATGGCTTTTTGTCTCTTTATTTTTGTTTTGTTTTTCCAAAGACATACAATACATGCAGATACTTTTGTTCAAGTAGAGAACAATACAATAGTGTCTGCTAGGACACGTCCTTGTATGACAGACAAAACAAACCTTATGTTGCATTTACTATCAACTGCTGCTAATAGGGTATTATTAAACTTACCTAGCTCCTCAATTCTTCTTATCTTATAACTGCAAAAAATGATTTTTAGGATCATAAGGATAGTCCAGTAACCTGCCAAAAAATGTCATGTTCCACTCATGCTCGGCGGAAACTTCCCAAAGGATTATTCATTTCTACTTTGTCATAACTGAGTACATTGATAAATACTGACACTCTGCAGAAATGTTGTCGCTTCATCTTCAGTTTAAAAAGAACAGCAGATAAGCTGAATGTTATTATCAACTGCTTCTGTTGGTAGAAATCAAAATATGAAGGTAACTCAGTATTGTGTCCCATGTGTAAAATCAAGACACATTTTCTGTTATAAGCTTTTGTGTACATACAGGCAAATACCAAAACCCAAAATTTAATGCAAACCATTGATTGTACTTTGTAAAGAAATATGTTTAATAAATAATCCTTTTTAAATAATTCTGGTCTCCCTACAGTGATTTCATAGGATACTTAAAGTGTTTTTTGTAAAAGTCTTAAGCAGCTCTGCCTTTTTTGGGTCTTTCGGAACTTAGTCTGTGGGCAACACAAAGCTATGTTTTCAAATTTAGGCTTTTAATCTTGGATAAACCTTCTACCTTGATCCATTTGGGAAACTCTTTCCTTTAGCAGGAAAAAGGCATCTAGTAGCTAATGATGTCTTCAGCCAAAAACAACAAGAGTCTGTTCAACCATTTTTCCAGATTTAGAGCAAATATAAAGGGTTATTTTGTTGGACCTTGTTGAAATGGATGAAATGGAATAAATATCAGGAAGGGATGCATACTTATATTATCATGCCTTTGTTCAATAAAGCTGTTCAGGAGAAAAAACCAAAATATCTCAAAAAAATTCGGAGATGAATTGGACTGGGTAGCATGATAGAAGGAGCTGAGTGAAAGAAAGAGCGAGCAAGAAATGTGCGTATCCTAGTAAAGGCTTGTGAGCATTCACTGAAGCTCCGCTATGTGGAGCAGTAGGGCATCATAAAAGTTAAATGTGATCAAGAACTCTGTGTCTGTTTTCCAAATCCTTTCCACTGTAGGTTTGATCTTTCTTGCACATTAATTGTTGTCATGATCATTTTAGTTTAAAATATCCAAGCAATGGGTAATTAATTTCTTTAAAGACTTCAGAGCATTTTATTGATTCCAGCAGTTAAGGGGTTTTGCATTTGTTTCTCAGTTCTTTTTCAAATGCCTTTGTCACACAAAATTGCTGAGAATGGGAGTAGGATAGAGAAGTAAGCCAACTACTTGTGAATACTTGATGTTTTTGATTTCATGGCTGGATGGGAAAGTTTTTTTGGGTGGTGGTGGTGAATATCAAAACAGGAAAAAAACCCTAGTGATTCAGACTAAAGCTTTTTGTTCTTGGCTGGTTTTTTCCTCCCTCTTAAATGAAATATAGTTAAATTTCAAAATGAAAAATTAGAATGAAAAGTTGAAAAAAAGCATCTTGAATTTTCAAATAACACTTTTTAACAACAGAGATTTAGTCAAATATAATGTGACTTGGTTTGCTAGTAAAGAGAGGAGAGAAGATTATTGTCTTTCAAATACTCTGTTTGCCAAAAATGCCTTTTCAGGTTTGCAGAATTGTTTGTTGCTGTCTTTCATAAAAAGTTTAAGACTGAATCTGAAGAGGGATCAGCCAAGTTTGAGCTGACATTTTACAAAACAAATGGAAGTGCTTTATTTACATTATCTGAAATGTACCAGCAATGTGTTCCTAGCCCAAGGCACTTTGAAAGGTGTATTATTCTGTTAGCGGCACCGTGATTTGACCGGGATACTTGCAGTGGGGGAGCAGCCAATATGTGTGATGATGGCAATCTGTGAGCCATAATAATCTCATTACCAGGAAGAATTTTTTCCTATTGAGAAAGAGAGTCTTTTTTCCATTTTCCTAGTTTTAACTGAATCTGTTGAGACTTAAAGTACAGGTTAAAGAAAGAGAAACATGTGCAAATGGATTTACAGTGCTAGTAGAATTTTTGTTTAGATAATTGAATGCACCTTCAAACAAAGGACCAAATTATGTAACTTTATATTACAGAAAAAAAAGACTACTAACAAAATTGATCATCTCCCATGCTTTAAAAGCAGCTCAGACTTTGAATTTGGCTGTAAGGTGCTAACTGTATGTAGTAACCTCTCAGACTACTTAAAGACCTCCGGTGGCTTTAAACAACGGTTTTGTGGGTACACCATTGGTAAGTGCAATATGGTGCAGAGATCCCACACTGGCAGAAGTTGAAGCTATGAAGTCTAAGCACAGTGAGCTTCCTACCATGGTCTTGAAGGAATTTACTTACAAGCACAGCCCCACAGAAATACAGACATGCTTCTTCCAGATTTCAGCTAGCTCATGTTCAAGCCACACATAGCAGCAATGAACGCCCTAGGCTTTAACTCCACTTTGCGGGTTAACGGGTCTGCTTAGGACTCATCAATGCAGATGATGTCTCATCTTGTTCTGAATACCCCGATTACTCAAAAACTGTCTTATGGAAGCCCCCGCAATCAGTCCCCTGCTGTAATATATTATGACTTTGTATCAAAGTTTCAGCATAATTTTGCTGCTGAAAACAGCTATGGATAAGGGCTTTTGAACTATAACTTGAAGTTTTGTTTTATCTTCATTGGCTTATATCTGTCTGCAGACTAACAGAGGGTTCTTCTACCAATCTAGCCATACGGTATAGCTAAGACTGTACCATTTAACAGATGGACAAAATCAAGCCCTAAGATTGTGATTTGCCCAAAGTTGTGCAGGCACTTGCTGGTAGAGTGAAATGTGATGAAACCTAGTTTGGTTTATTTATCTTTATTAGTTCCTCTTATTAAGCAGTGGCTAATCACTTTTCATGACTTGCTGTCAATGAATCCTGCTTCTGAGGACTAAAGATACATTTTTTGAGTTACAGTAATTTTGATTTCCTATCTGTCCAGAGTCTACCTCTCTTTGATGTTCTGTTGTTAGCATATGGCTGAGCCAGACACAGAAATGTGTATTCTTAGGAAACATACACAGAAAATATAATTGACTGTAAAAAGGCAGTGATGTTTAACAGTTTAATTTTCAACATGATGGATGATAAGAATTCTTTTTTCTGCTGTCTCTGGTGTACAAGGCTATATATTATTTGCAGGGTTTCCTTCTCTTCCCTTATGCCTGTTGAGTTTTTATTTTGTGTTTTTGTTTACTATGGCTTCATTGTTTTCAGATTTATTTTGACAATAGCAGTTCAAGAGGTGTGGTTAAAATAACACCATTGCAAGCTGGCTGAATTTATTAAATCACAAATTGGAAGTAATTTGGGAATTTAATTAAATGCTTATCTTTTCTTGACTTTCTTTTCTTTTCATTGGATTCAAAACTAGTCAAAAAAGGAGCACAAGAAGAAGAGACTCTATGCCTATGTCTTTCCACCATAGGCCAAGTTTCAAGGTAGTTTATGTATCCTGCTTTCTTAAATGAAAGCTCTGACTGCTGCAATAATATTATTTGTACAAATAAAGAAAGAAACACCATTAGGACGTGCACTCTTAGTAGCTATGAGGAAACATAGTTATATAAGTTAGGGACAAAATGTCAGCTTGAGCCTTCATTTAGAATTTCCTGGCTTCAGTCAGTTTATGTCTCTTGGGTGAGCTTGTATTTAATAGAGTACATGTAGTATTTAAGATCGACTACAAGATTCAAGAAATTTTAAAGAGTAATGTTTAACCAATTATGTACTGTAATTTAATATTGTTACGTGGTGTGTGTGGATTGAAAGGGAGAATTCTGTACACAACCTGATGTCTATATTCATTTAAAAAAGGCAATGTAGCTGATAGCTGGCAATAACTGGCATAGGGCTTCAGTGATGATGCACATTAGTACCTCAGATTAATAAGGACTTACTAGAGCTCATTTGCTTTTATATATTTCTATTCATTTTCATTTTAAGCCTATAGTCTTTTGACATCATTTACAGCTGAAAGCTGCAGTGTAGAAATCATTTTCAATGTAATTTAAGGCCCCTGGCTGTTAGTCTGGGCCTCCGTGTGGCATAATAAGAGGTTATCGCAGTCATCTGTAAAACTGCAA
Source organism: Gymnogyps californianus (assembly GCF_018139145.2). Lineage (NCBI taxonomy): Eukaryota > Metazoa > Chordata > Aves > Accipitriformes > Cathartidae > Gymnogyps > Gymnogyps californianus. The sequence continues at coordinate 135,703,466 of NC_059472.1, forward strand.
ACGTATTAGAAGTTCCTCCGCCATTTATTACTTCTGCCCAAGTCGTGCATGCAGATCTGTTAGCCATTGTCCTTTTTCTGGCATCTGAACTGTCATGATTCCTATCTGCGGAAATTTGGTGAAACTTTACTTTTGTTCAGTTGAAAACAATCACCTGGGCAGTAGACTTGGCTAGTATATACAAACAGAAACGACCCCCAAAAGTGTTGTAAATGAAGAGTTTGTTAAATAATAGTTGTAGTAGGAAATAATCATAATTCCCTTTTTTGCAGTGCTTTTCTGTAGACAGACTCCAAAGATTTTTTAAAGAAAGGTAAGTTTTGAAATAGCCTTTTTAATGGATAACAACAAGGGACTCAAGTAATTTGTTCTGGCCACCTTGTATCATAGGTCCAGTAAGCCTTTTGGGATTAGGTTCAGTGCCCTACTAAACGTGCTGTGAGGACTTGGTTCTGTTCTTTTTTTATCTCATTTGGCCCTTGAATGCTTTCTATGACAACCTCTTCCAATCCTCGTGACAACGTCTTCCAATCCTCGTGACCCTGACTCTTTCCCCTAACAGGATTCACAAAAAAAGAGTAAATATGTGGTTCTTGAAAGCAGAAGTGAAAGATACGGTTGAGATAAGGTATAAGAATGTGATCCAGGACATTAAATAATAATTAAAATGGCATTAGTTCTGTTCAGAGGACTAATTGACTGGAATAAAGCATATTGCCACATCCCTGTTCTTTCCATAAACAGTTTCATATTTTTGTGTACCAATGTGACTATTTTAGAAATTTTTACCTATTATGTTTGTATCTATTAAGGTTATATATTTGAATTTAAATATGCAGTTCTGATGTCTAACAAAATAACATTACTAGTCCATGGATAGACTTCTCTCTCTCAAGAGAGAGACAAAATTTGGCCATAAGTATTTTTCTGCTAACATTTGGATTTTATTTGTAAATTTTGAAAATTTAGCATCCATTAAGAGAAACCTTGTAAAATGTTATTTTACATTAGTGACCAACAAGTTTCAGATTCACTCATTCTTTAAGTAAACAGCACAATAATTGATTTCTGTAGGAAGTTTCTTATCTTATAACCATATCATAATATCATGGGTTTTGTGTTATAAAAGCATGCTCCAAAACCATATGAAGCAATGAACACGGCAAATATCTATAAAAGTGGTTTAGTATTTAGGAACAGATTCTCATCCTTAGTGTGACCACAAATATATAGACACTGTATGTGTTACTTATGTTTGCTTATGGACTGCAGGGTTTTTAGAAATATGCCTATTCTGAATGCTTACCACATTATTTGCCAAGAAAGTCACATGTACAGCTGAGAAAATACTAAAATGGGCATTTTCCCAAATTAAAAATTTATCTTGAAAAGTGCCTTTAGAAAAATTTTATGCAATCACCACAGAAATGCATTTAAGAGAGTAAAAACTACCAGGGGAAAAAAAACCCCTAGTTTAGAATTACAACACATTGTAAATAATTTTGTATATGTATTTCTATAATTCTCACGTATATACCTATTCATTGGAACTGTGGAAATAAAATGCGCAATTTTTTAGTTCATAAGCGATACCAAGTACAACATAGAGCTGTTACTTTTCTAATTTTAGCATATTTGTGTAAGACATTTGATTCTGATGACAATATTATGAAGAGTTCTCAGGACTCCTTTTATATAGAATATTTTTGCAAGAAAGAAGTAAAGATTCTTCTAAGGAAGCAAAGAACCTCATCTAAAGCCTATAGATGGCAATGGAAAGATTACGATTGATTTCACAGGGATTTGGATTTAGCCCAAAGTACACACAAAAGTTCATACAAATCAGTGAACAGTTCAGGATTAAGACATTAGCCAATAATTTCCAAAGTGACTGTTGACTTTGTGCCTCCGTTATGACACACGGTATCCTGATTTCAATGAAGTTTTGAGTACACAGTGAAAATTAGGCCCACTTTATGGAAATGTGAGTTGAGGACCCCATATTACTAGCCAGTTAAGAAAATTTTGCTCTTGGTTCTAACAAGAGTCTTATAATACAGGATTTCTATAGCTGGCAAATCATCACATTATGTTATTAAATCGTAGGTTTCATAACCAATATAGAAGAAACTTGCTATGCTGCTTTCCTTCTCCTGTAATTTGTGGCATTAGTAGATAAGAAAAATAAAGCACATTATATATAGAGGTAGGTTTGAACAGATGTTCCCGAATGGTTGCAGGGGGGTAGGGGTGTCGAGGAAGGTAAAACTTTCCTTCCACTCAGATGTCTGTCTTGAATTTCTCACAGTTTTTGCAGACAGTTTGGCTCACTTCCAACATACATCGTTGCCTGTCTGGTATGAAAAATGCCATCTGTGGTGTATGGAAGTTCTTTCTTTAAAAGTGGCCTGCTAATTATTCTTCAGGCAGGTGTTACTAAAGTGAAGTCAGGTGTCAAGCATGGTATAACCTTCAAATTGCCTAAAATTGCCCTGTTCTTGTATGCTGTTCTTTCCCAAAAGAATAGAACAGAATATTACAGAGAATGAAATGTTGGCTGATACAGGATTGAGATGACTCATGCAGCAGTACGTATTGTGGTGACACTCAAAAACTGAAAGTTAAAGGATGTGGGCTGAATGAAGTGTATAAATTTTCCAAAACAGATATCCTTCTGATTCTTATAAACTGACTTTCTGTTCCTTTACGTTTGCACTGCCATCTTGCAAAATGTTAAAAATTCTGATGCTCTCAGAAATTTCAGACGGTTAAAAGGTGTTGGAAAGAATTTCCTTCTGTGCTTTAATAGACTGGGAGAGCTGTTTGTTGAAAAGAGCGTGGAAGATGGCTGTATTGTGTGAATGACACCTGCAAATTCTCACCTACATTCACTCTCCAAAACACTCGTGCTTTAAAGCTTTTTGAAGATTAATAGGATGGTTAATGGGCCAGAATCAACACATGGGGGCTGCAGGCAGCCATTCAACCGATCCATGAGACCCAGCTCCCAAGATAAGCACTGCTGCTGCCTCTCATTTACAATAGTTAGCCTGCTCCTCTGTTCCTTACATGACATCAGCCCTCCCAATAGAAGATGAAAACTCACCACACTGAGCCAGATGTTACAACACTTCTCTCTCCCTAGCAGATGAGTGTTGTTAGGAGGTGAGGGATTACCAGCGTAAATGCAAGGCTTCCTATTTCCTATGCTGTTTTCAGAAGGTCTTTTGAATAAAGAGTCCTTTTACTCTTTGTAACCTTGGCGTTCAGAATGAATGACATTGTTAGTGGTTTAAAAAATGAGGATGAGGAAAGCACAGGCACATTTAGTCCTTTTCACAGTACGACTTTGCATTGTTTGCTTTATCAGTGATGAAAGTAATCCAACTTTCTCCCCAGCCTTATGCAGAACACTTGACAAAATATTTACAATAGATTGATATGACACTGAGATAAAGAGCAGTCCTGTAAGTAAATGAGTATCTAGCGCTGTTACATTTTTGATCAAGCCTGAGACATCTGGATGATTTTGAACTACCAGTCTTCTACTACGAAGAACAGTTTTACTTTCATAAGGACTTCCTCTTGTGTTTTCAATATCATGCTTAGCCTCTGACTGACTTAGCATATTGCGATAATGAGATGTACACAAAGCACTGGCATGCAGCATTATTGAGATGATTTCCTTTTTGGCTCAGCCAGATTCCTGTTAAAAGTTATACGGACTCTTAAGAGACTAACAAAAGAAGAATTAAAGACCCAGCAATGGCACGAAGATAAGCCTGATGAAGCTGGAGTTAGGATCTCGTGAAATTAAAAGCAGACTTTGTATGAATACGTTTATTGAAATATACCATTGACATTTCATTGCACAACAAAACCAAAAGACCCTAAACTCCTTTCTTGGCCCAGGCTGAATACCTATCAAAATCCCAGTATTTACTTGTTTGAGTGGGTTCTTCATTAAATTTACAGAAGAGAGGCGTAGACAAACACATTTTGATTAGAAAGAAAGGAAAACAAAGCTGAAAATTGCACTGAAATTGTTCCTGTGCTGTAATGCATTAATGGCTAAAATCCATCCCATACCTGCTCACATTATGGATTAAATGAAGATGAAGCCGTAACTTTGTGACTGAGTCCATCCTACAATGGCCTTTTGAATGACTTTGTGAATATAGCATTTGACAGTTCGTTACACAGATTTATTTTAATTCTAGCAGGAGACTATAGTCTCCTAGACATTTGCAAGATATGTGCAAACACCTTCCACTGCCTCAGAATAGCAGAAAATCACAACGGTATAAAAAAAGGCTCTTTCACTGAACAGTCCTTTTGGAGTCATCTTTGATGAGTCTGATAAAGCTCTGAGGACCAAGGCAGATATAGGTTTGTCAGAAATTTTGACAGCAAAAGATATTATCATCCAGGTATTTAAACTGGCATCTAAAGAATCATGCTGAAAGGTATATGCAGCTTTATGCAAACCATAAGCACCTATTATCCCCATTTTTGCCTATCACTGCTGTGCAGCTCTCTCTAGGGTGAAACTTCACAGCTGTGTAACAATTCAGAGAATGACAATGGAAGAAGTGAATGTGAATAACGATGTATCTAACTGCAACTGCAGTTTGCTTACTTAGCACCGCTTTTATTACTGCAATTACACAAACCCAGTGAAACTGGGTTTCACTCCTCTGTTTTTTAATTTCACCTATCTGGAAGGAAAACAATGTGTAGATTTTTTTTTTTTTTTTAAAGTGAATTGGGAAAGCCAAATATGACTGCAACGATTACTTATATAAAATACAATCTGTGACTTTAGTAACTATGAATTGGCAGATATGTCTCACATATCAACTGAGTAATGGCAAATTCCCCAGACTAGCATCAATAAAATCATGCCTGGGCATTGTATCTCTCAAATGCAAAGAAAGGAAGACAACGTGTGGAAAAAAATTAATCATCAGCTCAGTTCCCACACCGATCTTCTCCAATTCAAGTACAAGCATGTCCTACCCTGGCATAAAACGTGAGATTTCATTTTACAAGTGATGCTGTGATGCTCAAGGCAATAAGGATATCTTATTTTTAAGGACATTTAAGATCTTTTTTTGTGTGCTTGTGAGTTACAAAATCAAGTGAAGACTTAGTGACATATCTGACATGAAACAAATCATTCCTCTGAATTTAATTAACCTGATTCATCAGAACTCTTCAGAGATTTTATCTATTATATCTATGATATTTCTATGATTATAGAGTACTCAATCTGTGAACTTTTTGGAAAATATAATTCTTGTTCTGTGGAAAATTTGATATTTGAAATTAGTTTTCACCCTAAATAAAGTTGCAAAGTGAACCTGATCATAACAAAATCATCACCAAAGAAAACATTTACAAAGCAAAATTGAAACTTGTAGAGAACATATATATATATAATGTTCTGAGTTAGAATGTTACTTTCATATTTCATTTTTTGTTTAAATTAGGAAATTGATAAAATTTTGGTTTGTCTTCACACTACTGCAGTGGCTTAGACATCCCACATAGTGATTCAGAAAAACAAAATTAGATTAAGTACTTATGTGAGCAATGGAACAAATCAGAGAATTTCAGTTGCCCAAAATAGCCAAGAAAAAACAATGTAGAGATTATGCCCCTTCTTATTTGGGCAAATAAAAATAAAAGTCTCAGCTTCCGAAATGCCAGTTCGCATAAGGTCCAGGACATTTTTAATATGACAGTATCAGTAAGACAAGATGTCTGTGGAGGAAGTTTATGTAGGAATGTTCTTCACTGGAGCAGAATGACTGGATGTGACAGATTGCAACATTTTACACACTATTCGCATACCTGGTAGTTCAGAATTACACACCAAATGTCTCATTGCAGATCCTAATGTCAGCTACAGTATTGTAATGCTAAAGCAAATACAGATCTGTATGTGATCATTACATCTAGTGTCTAGCAGAGAAAAAAAAACCACAGAAAAAAGGGAGAGAATCCTCTAAGAAGCCTTTTCATTGACAATTTTCTTTGCTCACTACATTAGAGTAAAAGCCAGGGTTTGCTGAGGTTGAAAGGTAAAAAAGCTGAAAAAATATGAAGGCAAAAAAATATTGAGAGCTAAACTGGAAACATAGATCAATATGTTTCAAATTCCTTTAGCTTTGTGACAACACCCTGACTCCAAAGCTCCACCCATATTCAGTGGCATTTCTCAAAGAGAGTCTGAAGTTAATATTAACTTTCTTCTCTGAATTCTGAAGAGTTGGTAGAGGAAAGTCTGTGTTTATTCTCGGTTTCCCCACTTCCCATCCCATCCCTTCCTCTCACTGCATTCCAAATCCAAAGATATACCTCTCTGTGGCCCAAAAGACTAACGATGTTACAGAAATGGCTCAAACATGTCAACAGCAGTTTTACCGACTGAGAACCGTGGTAGAAAATCTTCACCAATTTACTAGTAACTATAGAGAGTTGCGAGGTCACTGTAATTTTTTTTTGAAACTGAAAAATGCAAAATAATGTATTTTATAAATCGTATTGCTTTATTCAGATTGACTATTCAGATTGTGCTAGATTTCGTAATCTTTTAAGAATGAACATGCATTCCCCAGGTAGCTCATCAGTCTCTTAAAGGCTAGAGAGATGATTCATGTCAAAATTATGGAGTTGATTCATTGCAAACCTACTATAAGTAGACAGAACTGACCTTGATAGTTGCATCTGGACTCTTGCAAATCTTTTTCTAATTTTCCACTATTTTGTCTCCCACTATCTTGAAAAAATGCCACAAAAAACAACAAACCCCTAAGCATCCTCCAAAACACTACACATACACACAAATCTTACTATTCTGATTGGGCTTTGGCTCAGATATTAACCCAGTAAGTGTTTCAGAACAGGTAAACAGCACAGCAAAGAAAACCTTACAGACATCTTGATCACAGCTGCTGTATAAGTTACTCTGTAACACTGGAAGGATTCCCCACAACTAAATATCAGGGAATACATTCCATACTTATGACATACAAATTTGAAGCCTATTTCATTCCCTGAACATAAAGAGAGATTAGAAACATTCATGAATATATGGAGAACTAAATTTTGGAACTAGAATGAAGGAGGAAAAAATAGACATTTTGTAAGTGAATTTTGTAGTGGATAGTCTTTTTTTCCTCAGTGATGTGTATGCATAAATGAAATTCATTTATCTTTTTATATGATGAATATAAATGAAAAGAGGACAATAAAAAAAGCAAAAAAAAACTTTTGCTATGGTAAAATGTGACATATATATTACTTGTAATTTGATTGATCATACTCATTTCAATCATTTATTTTCTCAAATAACTTTTAGAGTTATTCTTGCTTTTCATACTATATTAAAAAGTGTGGGGCATGAAATGAACTTCAAGCTTGCAAAATGAAAAGCACTCAAAGATTGAAAACATTTATCCTAAAGTTTAACAGACAGTTCCAGTGCTTATGCATTACAGTAGTCTTCAATTACCTCATCATATGCTACCTTGTACCAGGACCTCTAACTACATTTCTGCTCTAGATTTCAAATATTCCAGAAACTTCAGGGTTTCTATGAATTTTCACTTGCTTGCTTTCCTTTAAGGTTTTTTTCATAGCATTTTTTCCCCCCAACAGTTATTTGCAGATTTTTTTGTATTTACTAATTAGTTTTTGCTCTGGTTTTGTTTTAATTTTTCTTCAGTCCAAATTTCAGCTTTTAGTTGTTTCTGAAAGCTTCCAGGGCCTTCTGGAGCTAACAGCTTCAGTCAGTTACCTTCTGAAAGGGACACTGTTGATTAAAAAGGGCCTGCAGCTTCTGTCTTTATCTGATTGCTGATTAGGAAAGAACCTATTTAGGTCAGTAGGACTTCAGCTAGTAGGTATTTTGGCAATTAGAGAGCAGCTGGGGTGTGAAGAGCATGCTGGAATGTCTCCAGGTAGGATGGGATTGCACAATATTGTAAGGTTTGGTCCTCAACACGTGACAGATAAATTACCTGGAGTGCATCAAAAGTACTGGAGCAATGAAGGATGCCCTTATGCAGGTTTGGGCTGTAGGAAGCACTTGGTGCTTCTTCCTGGGGTGGTCTGACAGTGGGAGTTGTGCTTTGGCAGAGGTACTTAGGCACTGGGTAAGAAGGGAGCAGTGGGAGGAAGTGTGTGACTGTGTAGCTTCAAGGATGACAAGCAGGTGATGGACAGGGTCTTCACAGAGCCCCTGGAGCAGCATGAGCTGCAGGATGTACCAAAGGAAGGAGAGCGAGAGGCTACTTGTGGATGAGTGGTGGATGGAGACTCCCTGGGTGGAGGAGGCTGGCAGCTTGGGACTCGGGGCAGCAGGAGGAAGGCTCCTTCTTTGCCCTCAGGCCTGAATTTGCAGTATTGATGCAGTGGCTCAAAGGCAAGGAAGGGGAACAAACTCTACTAAGGGGGGGAGCACAGAGGCACCTGGACCAGATGTGAGCACTAGCTCTGGAGTGGCAGGGAACAGTGGCTGTAGACTCCCTTTGGGGGGTGGGGGGGTGGCAGTGTCCATCTCCTACCAGGCTTACTGGCACAGGAGGCTTGTTGCCTGCCAGAAGCCCAGGTAACTTATTCATTAGAAGAAAAGAAAAGGGGATTTCCACCTTCCCAGAGGTGTTCTACCACCTTTGGTAGCTAAGCATTTTACTCTTTTCACTTTGTTCAAATGGATTAATTACACTCAACATTTATAACTCACTGTAGTTTATTTAAGGGAGTCATCCACAGAAAATAATCTCTCCCTCAAGGACTAGGGATTTGCAGGCTATGAAGAAATAGTAAGTATGTGATTTTCCTAGGAAAAAGAAATTATTCCCTGTTCCTCATGACAAGAGAAAAATAGTTGATTTAAGGCCAGATGATGCTTGAAGATCTCAAGCTTCAAAATATTACCCAGTGATTTTTATCGAGTACATGTGCTGCTGGTACCGGAATATATCTTTAAAAAGATGTTCAGTGTCAATTTATGACAACTGTCTTTCTGTTGAAGTTCAGATATATGTCCATAATCTTTATCATTCTCTAGGACTGTTCTTCATGATAAAAAAAAAAAAAAAAATCAGTGTTTTGGTTAGTCTTGCTTGAAAGGTGGTACTTCCTATGCTTCCACTCAGAAATGAACCAAATGATTCCTGCCTGCACACATGCACTAAAGTGGCATGTGCTATAGCTCATGTAATGAGATGTTTCATAACTTTGGATCTACCTAGTGTTGATATTCATATGCTCCTAATTCAAAAATATGAAAGAGACTATTCTGGTGACAACAAATAAACAGTAATAATCACTGGTCAGATAGTACAAAGACCTATTAAATAGGTTATAACATGTCTGATCAAATGATCTTGATGTGTAAGATATCTACCCTGAATTTGAGGTTGTAAGCTATATAATGCTGACATACCATGTAGGTCATAGCATGCAGCAACTTGAACCCTGGTGTTCCTAATAAATTAAACTAAAATAAGATTTCAGAAATAAAAGTGCAAGAAATTGCACAGCAGAGCATGCCAAATAAAATTTGGAAACACTCACAACAGGTGGGCAGGCTGTTCTTCTAAAGTTATTTGATAGGCCTGCCTTGAAGATGGAATTTGTTTTTCCAGTAACTCCCATCCCCTCTTCCACCAAAAAAACAAAAAACATTTTTCATCCGTAGGAACAAAAGGTTAAAGTATTTCAAGAGCAGCAAATGCTGGAAAAAAAATTACAAAAATACCCTTAAAGAGTTTCTGCCTTATTTTTCAGCCTGCCTGAGTACCCTGATGGCTGCTTCCTGACTCATTAGGCAGCTATGTTGTCTGCATCAGAACCAGGCATAACCGAGTCAGCTAGTGTGGGGCTGCTCATGGCTTAAAAGCAGCTTCTTGGAGCTGTTCCAGGTTGTGCAGAGATAAGCAGCCCAAGAAGCCAACTTCAGGCAGTGCCAATAACTGACCTAATAATTAAGAGTTCACCTCTTAAGCAGATTGGTAGCTGAACACCCAATAGATGGGACAGCCTAGGAGCCCACCCATGGGCAGCTGAACAGCCCAGGCAATGAGGCATGCAGACAGAGGATGAACAAGCATTTAGTCAGACCACATGCCTGTTTATTGACAAATCTTTCTACAGAGCTTAGACATGAGATACCGAGATAAGTCTGATATTCTGAAATTCCCAAGCTTTCCTCAGCAGGGTAGAGTCTAGACTACCACGTCGTCCTGATCATCCTTTCTGTTGTGAATGCCTGTCTTGACTTCAGTCCAGAACAGCTCAAGCCAGTTTTAGCATTTTGTTTTGTTGGGCTATTTTTTTCTGCTGATGGAGCATGTTAAAACGGCTCAGTACAGCGTCTAATGACCACCAGGTCTTGCACAAGGCAAGTTCTGAGAGTGCACAACATGCAGCTGAATTGGGGGAGGGCTGAAACCACTACTTAGGCTCTCTTGGGAACTTCTTGCCATTACAGCACTGGTCAAGACGGCTAACATGCAAACATGTTAGAGGGCTTTCTGCTTGTGATTGGCTCCCCCAAATTAGTCAGAGCTTCAGGATGAACCTCCCTGCCTGTCTTCCTTGCAGTCGGCATAGCAACCACACCAAAAGGGTTTTCTATCTCTAACATTGTTTTATTAGAATAGAAACTAAACCGAAGTAGCTTCTGAAATACAGAAAACTGAGGTTTTGCTGTTTAAGGACTAATAAAAATAGAGAGCATGAATGCCAACTCCCCTGCTGCTCACTGTGTCCTAACAGGGTGAGCCATTACTTTCAGACTTTGTGTGTCTCAGCTTGAAATCTCAGCTGGTTTTCTGGGTTGCAGCAACCTCTGCAAAGCTCCTCTGGTCTCCAGGAGAATCTCCCTCCTGCAGCTCTGAGCCACTGTTGTCCTCTTCCTGATCAGGCCCCTGCCTCCTCATTTCATGCTACATCTTTCATCTGCTACACCTCTCAAACTATCCCCTCCTGGCTTCCTTGCAGCCTAATGGTCCCTTGTGGAACCCACGGAGAGCACCATCTTCTTCTCCTTCCAGAAGATGCCCCATGACCCCATCCATGTGTGCCAGCTAGAACATGGAGTACCAGGGAGCTTTCCTGTCCAGCCAAAATCCATCCATAAAATGCAGTATATAACATATACAGTTATGTGAATAGGCAAATTAAAAAAAAAATTCCATCCTGCTAGAGACTGGCCTTCCTGAAAAAAAGGATAAGTTTGAAAAAGGCACTTACTGAAGTGCTGATGTAAAGGAAGCGTCAACTGTTTGGATGTAGTTGCATGCTGACATATGATAGCCTGCGGAAGCCATATTTTTGGCAAATGCACAGGAGGCAGTGACTCCATGAGCTGTTCAGTTGATCTAATAACTTGCTGCTGCTGAAATGAAGAAGTCCTGTTTCCACCTCATTCTCCCATCTCTGGTTTGTAGCTGTGTGGTCTTGCCCTCTTTCTCCTGGGCTTTCATGCCAGCTCCTGCACTCCCTGGATCCTCTCATGAGCCACTTAGCTCACTAGAGCAGTAGAAAAATGTAAAACTATTTCTTTTCTGGCTTAATTTCTTGCTATGTGAGTTTGTGAGGTGAATCAACTGATGGAGGAATCCTGTCAGTCTCTGCCAGGGCAAGGTAAATGGTGGAGGAAGTCTGTTAGAAGGAGGGAGAGAGCAGTGCTGCCCACCCATTTTCCAGCAGAAAGTCAGCACCTGGCTCAGCTAAGTAGGGGACCAGAGTCTAAGGTGCAAATGATTCCCATGGTCAATACACTAGGGGACAGTAGAAGGAAGATAAGGAATTTTAAGAATAATAAAAAAAAATTTTCTCTGTCAGAGAAAGAAGAAAGATATCAGACATATCACCGTTTAAAAAACAATCCTGCTATAGGATCAAGAATAGATGATAACAACAAATAAACATAGAGGATAAAGTTCGAAGACTAGTATGTACATTTATCACAGTAAGTTTCCCCAACAGGCTGCCTGAAGGGTATATTATTTTCTCTGGATATCTTGGCAACCCTCGAATAAATTGATTTTGTTGACAAGTCACACTGAACTAAATAATTTAGAATGATCATATACGAGCACTGTTGTAGGGGTAGCAGTCCTGCATAGAAGAAATGGAAAGTTAGCAATAAGTGGCTAAGTGCATGGCATGACGTTGATTAATATGCAAAACATCCCTGTCTTCAGGTTTCTGGAGTCAGTATTATGCTGTTATTAAGAATTGTGTATTAATACATATAGCTTATATAACATGAACAAATAAACACTAATATTTTTTTAAGAAGGTACTGTATGATGTAGGGTTTATCACCGGCAAAGACAATGTTCAAAATATTTCGTAATATCCGTTTTATAATAACACTGATGCATTTAGTGCTTCCCTAATGACATCCACTGCCAAACGGGAATATAGGTGCTGAATACCTGGAGTAGTGATACAAAAAAATTCTGACATCTGCTCATCACAATGTACTCATTTAAAGTGTTTCTATATTCAAAGATAGTACTACATAAATAGAGCATACTAAGCCCAGCTCGGTTCTGGATATGATTCATTTTGCTGTGAATGATTGCCAAGGCAGACTATTGCCCATCCCAATTTCAACCTGCCCTAATTCCCTTTATGAGTTTATTAGTTAGTGCTGGTTTTGGCTCAGAGAGACCCAAACAGGAAGCGTCTGGGCCTTCTCTGTTCATGAAGTGGGTGGGATGGAGTTCTTTAGAGAAAACAAAATATGATCCACCTACAGATCATGTTAGGGCAGCTCCCCAATTTCCTCTAAGTAGAACAGAGGCTTTTGTTGCCTTAGTTACTGGAACGATCTACTAGTCAACAGCAGAATCCCAGTCTCTAGACAGAACATCCTTCTGCGTTTTTGATGGCAGCATAGGATGGGACATATCTACTTTTCTATTTTTTTGTTGTAAAAAGAAAAAAAAGTAGGTTATTTAACTGTTTGCAGAAAATAAAATAATTAAAAACAAAATCAACTCTTGCAAAAAAAATTCTGCAAGGTCACTGAATGGAGGGAGCATTGTCTGGTAGAGTGTTAGAGCTTCCACTAAAGCAACATTTTTGGATGCTTTATTTTCTGTTCCTTTCTTAACAAAGAAAAGAGAGAGCACTGGAAACTGCATGCTAATTTTCAAGGCTTAAAGAGACAACAGCAGCTACATTTGTACAGCCAGATTACTGAAGCTTGTCTAAAACTCATAGGTGCTCCAGATAAGATTTAAAATTGTTCTCCTCACCAGAGGTGTAGCTATTGTAGTACTATCATCTATTTTTCCTTGGACACAGAAGCTGGAAAACACAACCCATCTGTTTCCCCTGTGAGGCATAATCAAGTCCAAATTCTTTCCTTTAGTTTTAAAAACAAGAATTTCAGTACGGTGATACTTGTGTGCTAATTTACACTGAAATGGGAGTCCAAAATAATAATGTTTAAGAAAGCATAGAGTCCCAAAAAACTGATGGATTCTCTTATTTCCCAGAATGGTGTGATATGAGGTAGTGGGTCCACGGTACCCAAAATGTCTCACTTTGCGTGGCCATGGGCTCCCTTGCCCTGCTAATCCTTCTTCTCACCGCCCCGAGTGGTCCCCAGATGATACTGTTCACTGATAACATTTTTTTCTGGGATTAAGTATTGGTGGGATTTTAACTCTGCGAGCTGATAGTGGAGCAAGATGAACACCAGCACCAGAGCAATGAAGGGCACAGGGTGGCCTGCTGGGATGGTGTGGCTGAGGTTAGGGTGAGTTCAAGGAGCTTGAACGCTAGAGTAATGCCATAGAAATACTTAGGCTAATCTAAATGAAAAAGTAAACATTATTTTCTACCATATGTCATTGTCTGCAATGAAGATCTGGTCAGAATGCTGTTGATTTGTGTGATTTTGAGTAAATTTGGAATTTTTATTTAGATAAATTCAGATTTTAGAAGTTAGAATTCAGGTTTTAGAAGAACTAGAGTTCTGCAAGAACCTCAGATTACCACAAATCAATATTGAAGTTGAGAACACTAGGATGTAATTTTAAAGCATTTTAATAAGTTTATTAATTTTTACTTAAAGTACTAGTATAAACTATACATATTAAGAGAGTGCCCAAATCTATTTCACCATTAACACCATTTTAAAATATTTGTGCTTTGTTCAGCTTGAAGTAAAATATTTTTATTGGTACTTCCAGTAATTTTCTGACAGTCCTGCACTACAGTATTGTTACATTATTCAAACTGCAGAATATTGTTTAAATCTACCCCCCCGCTGTTGTTTAAATGGCAACATATTTAATACAAACATCACAAATGTGCATTATTTCAATTATTTTAATGTCAATTTCTACATGTTTCTTTTTCTAAACAGAAACTTCAGCTGAAATTCCCTGTCATAGTTCCTTTCCAAAATGAAGGGTTGATTGAAAGTAGAAAGTTTTTCTTAATGACTGGCAGGATTTAAATTGTGGCAAAATCCTTTACAGCAGGATTTACAGTCCATTTCTTCTGCAAAGACCGTAAGTGGAACTGAACGTTTGAGATGAAGGGGTTGTTGGGACATTGTGTTATTTTATTTCTGGCTAATCTATTTTATCACAAAGCTTATTATTTGTACTAATGCCAAACATAGCAAGTGTGATTGACAAACATTTGACAGGGAAATGCATGCTCCTGAGCTTCAGACCAAAGGCCTGAATGTACAAAGCCTGTCCTTACTCCCATTTTTAAGTCATTTTCTACAAGGATCTAGCATACATTTGTTTTCACTGTTTCTCTGTATTTATTTCCCTAGTTTTCATTCCTTTGTAAATGAAAGCACAATAGATGGCTCCTAGAGGCTACCTTTAATATAGTCATGTTAATTGGAGCTATATAAAATTAAGCTGTGATAAGCCCTTCTGAAAGTTTAAAAACCAAAAACTTTTAATGGGAAGAGTGCTAGACTGACCCATACAGCTGAACAAAGGAGCCAGCAAGCACACTTCAGTTTGTTTCTCAAAACCCTTAACATTTTAATTTTATAAAATCCTGCTTTTTACGCAGAAGTCAAAACCTGAGCAATATTTGTGTGTGTGTGGAAACCTGTCTAAAAGTGAAAAAGGATAGCTTGAGCTCTGCTGTTAAGAGATTTTCTTGAGGGTGAGAAGGGAAGTGGGCCGTGCAGCGGGCAGGTGTGCCAGGGCCTCCTCTTGACTCCGGGAAGTGGGCCATGCACGTGATGACACGGGGAAAAAAACCCAAACCAAAACCAAACGAAGAAACCCCCCAAAGCAGCCCGATTCAAAGCGAAAGAAGAAATCCGAGGCTTTCCCCAAAGCAGCCTTCAAGCCCCCCAGCGCCACGGGGAAGCGAAGCAAGGCCGCCGGGCGCAGTTAAAAGCCCGAGCGCTGCGCCGCGCCGCGCCCGGGAGCCGGCGCCGCCGCGGTGCGGGGAAGGGAGGGCGGGAGCTCCCCGCTGTCAGCGCACCTGCAGCGGCGGCGCGGAGCGGAGCGGAGGGCAGCCGGGCCATGGGCAGCGAGGCGGGAGGCCCCCGGGCGACCGCGCCGGGGCAGCAGCTCCGCGCTCTCTTCTACGCGCTGCCGCCCGGCGAGAGCTCCTTCCGCACGGTGGAGGAGGTGCCCGACTACGTGGAGAAGGTGAGAGTCCCCTCCCTTCCCCTCGCAGCATCCTTCGCCGTCCCCTCCGCCCACCCTGCGCGCAGCTGCCGCCTGCCTTTTTTCAAAAGCCGCGGGCGGCCCAAGGAAACGAGGTCCGCGAAAGGGCACCTAAATTAAGATCAAATACCTTGTCTTCCTCTGACCGCTTTCACTCCTGGGCTCTCTGTCTGCAAGCTGCCTATGTAACCGTGCACTCTAATGTGTTTTAAATGAAGGCTCAGATGCTTTCTCCTGGTACGAGGAGCTAAAGTTTTCAGAGAAGGACCCCAAATATCTGAGGGTTGATGCTAACATTGTTCAGATTGTCAGTGCTGCTGGATATAGAGACAGCAAACTGAACTGAGTAAACCAGAAAATGTGATGCTGTGTTTGGCTATTACGGTTCTTAAAGCAAGCAAAAAGTCAGGTCTCTGTGCCCTTAAGGCGAGTGCTACAAGCTCAGTCAAAGAAAGAAAAATAAAAATTTCTATTTAAAATAAAAAATAAAGATTGTTTAAGAGAATTGAGAACAAATATTTATGTTGGGACAGTGCTGTCTCCTAAAGCTCCAAGGCAAGAGTACAGAGGTCAGGGGTGAGAACTCCCTTGTCAGCAGGCAGCAGCATATCCCTCCCTCCCCTCCTGCCCTGCCAGCTTATCCACTTCCATGAAGGTACCTTTGCTCCCTTCTGTCCTACCTATTGCACATATCTTGGCACTCTGCTCCTGCTGAACCTGCAACCGATGTGAGCTTTTCATGGAGACAGCAGATAAACACTGTTTTACCCTTGTCAAAGTAAATTCAGTCCAGCTTCACTGAAGATCCACACTTTTTATATGAGTTCTGGTAGTTCTGACTAGCTCCCCTGCCAGGGAAGCCTTGGACTGCTGTGCAGCAGCTGCTATTGGGCTGCAATGGGGGTGTCATCGGTTGCGCAGAGCAGTGCGGCACTGTCGGCAGCTTTCTGGGAGTCGTAGTATGCAGCAGCCCCTTGCTGATGGCTGTTATCAGCAAACATTGCCCTTTTGGATAGGGTAAGCAGACAGCTGCTGCAAACCCAGCCTGTGCATGCAGTGTCTGGTCGATGGACTGCTTTCCTCAGAGGCATTTTGCAACTAAGCTATAGTGTCATGTTTGAGGAAGACTGCCTAGAGCTTGACAGTTTTGCCTAGTCAGCTGATCTCTCGCTCCAGCTCTATCTGTTGCCTATCTCAATCCCTTTTAGTGTTGCCACATTTCCAGCCGAGTATCATTCACTTTCTTGCCAGCAGCATTCCCTAACATCCCTGGGCTTTCTTCTCCTGTGCAGACCTGTGCAATATTCAGCTCAGACCTCGGCCAAACCTGGAATTTCTTTTACTGGGCACACAGCTGTAAAAGTTTGTGGAAGGATTCTTAATACTTCTTCGCATTACAAAAGTGCCTGCAGGCTTCTGCTGTTGTAGAGCACCATTGTGATAAGTTTGTAAGGGAATATATACCTCGCAAAAAAACTACACTAAAAAAAGGTTTCCCGTTACGGTTATACTTTCCTATAATTGCCATCTTGGGTTAGTTGTACTAGAATCCCCTCCTAGTGCATTTATTGCCAGAACAGATCTTTTAATGCTTGGTTAGGTGGGTGTGTAAAAGTCTTTTAGTGGTGTAACTGTCTTAACTCTATGGCTTTGGTCTGAGCTTAGGCAGTGTTCACACCTCTTCTTCTGGCCATGTGTTTGTGGGCAGAAGGTAACTATCTACAGTCCCTCTCCAGCTGCTTGTCATTGTTTATTTGACCTACTAGTCTGGCAGCTTCTCTTGGACTGTTTAGGGAACAATTGCAAGAGGAGCAGATCCATTGGATACAGCAGGGCTAGATTTAATAGTGGCCTGATGAGTCATTCAAGGGGGGCTTGGAGTGGTGACCCCTTGAGTTGGTACAAATACAAAAGTGGATGTCTGAGCCCAACACAGAACAAAACATTTCTAGTGTAGAGCTGGTAATAAATGAAGGACTCAGCTCAAATAATTCACTCTAAAAGACAGTAATGATGATGCGGGTGTGAAACAAACTACTGATTACATTAGTGTCCTCCTAAACAGTGTTCATTTGTTTGGCTTTTTTCTGAGACACTGTATAGAAGCGGGATTTAGATCTCAGCTCTGTGATCTATCGTGTATCAGGTGGATGAAGGTATTTCTAGTACATTAGATCGCATGGCTACAGCTGGGGGGGTATGCACCTTCCAACATTAGGCAGGCGGCAGAACCTCCTAATTCGCTCAAATATTCATGCTTTTAGTGATCTGCAAAATTGAGCACTTCGGTGATTTACAAAATATATGCACTTCATAGGAGTAGCTCCTTTGAGCTAGGGTCAGCTGTGCTGTTACATCTGGGCAGCAAATGACAGCAGTGGGTGAAGCAGCTCTGATTTTGAGAAGAGAATAACTTAGCTTAACTTGTGTATGTTCTGGCTGCGGTTATATTACTTCCATTTTCAGAGGCAGGACAGCTCCCAGTCCCTGCATCATGCTCTGTATGTTGGCAGAGCTGTATGTGAAGGCCACAAGTCCTGTTTAAAACATGAGCTGATCAGCTACCAGTGACTAGTAGCAAAGATCTGCAGTAGTGCCCAGGGAAAAGTCACCCTTCCAACTAATGTCCAAAATTCTGGGAAAAGGGGTCCAAATCCTGGACCACAATCATAGAATTTATTTTTGTGCGAGCTTTTGTCATGTAGAATTTGAAACCCTTGACTTTCCCGTATTTCTAGGAAGAGAAGAGAAAGTATAATCAATTTTCTTTCTCCAGGGCAGAACGTCCTGACTCTTACAATGTATGTTGATGCTTGCCCTGTCCTTTCACGAGCATCCTCTTTGCTACGGATATAAGATTATGCTCTGCATGCTCTGTTTTTTTTGATTCTCTCATAATCTACAGATGGGCAGATGGAGTGCTGCTTTTTGCTTGCCAAATACGGTTTTCATGAACAAGAACAACTTCACTTTGCTCCTTGCTACGTTCTGAAATTATCACTTGTGCTCAGTAAAGACTTTCATGAGTCAGAGTCAGGAAGAGAGCACTGTTCCTTTTGCTGAGAGCCCCAAAATTAAATCTTTAAATTTAATAATCACTGTTTTTCTTTTCTATTTACTCTCTGCTTTTGCAAGCCTAAAGATTAAGTTCACATTTACACTCAATTCACATTTTAGGCTTTGCTTCTAAATAATGAGGCACAGAACCTTCGTATTTAGTTTTACATGAAAGTTGAGATTCTTATAAGGACCTGGGACTTTAAGAAAACAGAAACTGTTTCAAGACTTGCAATAAAATCATGAATTTATGCTGAGTTTCAACTGAGAATATTATTTTTTGCAACTGTATAAAGCACAAACTGATTTTAAATGGTCCTTTGCATTCTGTAAGAATTGGTTACTTATAAGGGAACCCCTCTTACTCAGTGCTCAGAGTAAGACTTTCAAGTTATGTATCAGTTATTCAAATAAACCACAAGCTAATGCAAATCTCCATTAAGTATTTCTGGTGATGGGTGAAGAGAAAGAAACTGGAAACAGAGAGAGAGTAAAACATTTATAGACCAGAAGATATCAAAAGGATCCAGCTTGTGTGTCTGACCTGTGATGCCAACAGTGGCTATTTCTTAGCTTTGTGCCATTTTGTTTGTAGGGGCAATCCTTGAAAACTTTTGCAGAGCTACCTATCCTCAACGGGTTCCTTAAATGTCTTCATTGTCATTTTAACTTAAACAAAAAAGGGGGGAAAAAAAAAAAGTAATGGTTAGGCTAGTGAGACTATAGTCTGTCTTCCTGACTGTCTCCGTTTTTCCTGAATTATTTTCATTATCATTCTGCTGTCTTACATCTCATCCTTAGACTGTAGGCTGTTTGGAACAGGGAATGCCTTTTCCTTCTGTTTGTACGGCATCTAACACGGTACGATCCTGCTCCATGACAATAGCTATTAGGTGTTATGGTCACATAAATAATACATACTAGTCTTGACATAGTTGATCCCTTTGATCTGCTTTGGGCAAAGCTTAATGTGGGTGTGTGGGAGAGAGGTAGTAATTTCTTAGATACTAAGAGGTATGCCATAAATCTTGCCCTTCGCAAGCTTCTTCATGGGCAGGAGGTTAAGGCTGTCTGAATGTTTCTCTATCCTCCTTGCTATGACACTCCCTATTTGTGAGTCAAAAAGTGCTGTCAAATGCTTGGCTGTCTCGCAGCTTCACAATGGGAAGAAACTATTTAATGAAGTCAATGGGAGAGAAGTTATGTTAGTGTGTATTAGTATAAAGTCAAGTGTTTTATCCGTTTCAGAGGTTGCTAGGTAAAGTGAATCACCACATAGAATACAGGCATCGTATATTTCCTATTCACTATTTTCATTTCATGAATAAAGCATCCCACTTTTTCTGTCCTGAGCCCATTCAATTTGCTGGGCAGCTTCTGCTGTTCCGTAACTGCAAACTGCCTGTAGTCTGTGCTAGATCTGGCTCCTAATATTGCGGTCAAATGTTTCTTAGTTGTTCTTAAGACCCTTTTTATCTCTGCTGGAATGTACAGCTGTGGCCATCAACCTTTGTTTGATAAGTTAGGAATCTGTTCTTTAATTATATCAATTAAGAAAAGTACATTAAAATTCTTGTCTACTTAGAAATGAAGCAGCTAGAGCAAAAGAAGGAGTATTTATATTTTCCTAGAATGTTTCAATGATTTCAAATGGAAGGTTGTGGGGTTTGGTTTTTATTTCTTTGGATATTTGAAATCAATAATAAATAAATAAAGATTTGCCACATTGGTTTTCTTGGGTGCTGTTTAAGCTTTATCCATAGGTCTTCCTTTGCTTTCAAAGTTTTTTTTAATCATCAGTTAGTGCGTTTCCCAAATAGGCTTTTAGATACCTAAAATGGTGTTAAAGAGCAAGCTAAGCATCTAAATTAAAAAGTGCCATGTTGATGTTAATCTCTGTTCATCTGTTATTGTAACCTAACCCTGAGCTGCTGAAGTTTATGAACTTTCACATTTCCTAGATGCTATAAATCTCTTGCTGCTTGCATGGTTTGAATCATCCAATTCTTCTTCGACTGAGCAATCTGGTCTATATCCATCTTAGTCTCTTTAGTGTCCCAGCCTGGTAGGAATTCCCGGATCATATCTCACTTGGCAACAAAAATGAGCACCCTCCAAAATGCAATGGCATTTGCAGAGGCAACATGGTTCTTCCATTAAAATGTATAGGCAGGAGCAGCCTCTCTTTTACAGCAGTGCAGTTCGGAGGGTTTCGGTCTGTGAATCTATATGTGTTTGCAGGTCATTTGAAGGGGGCAGCAGAAGACTTAGCAGGGCAAGTTTAGCAGTGTGATGCCTCCCATAATGGTGCAGAAAGGCTCACTGGTCTTGCATTTCTCTTACCTTGCAAAACATGGTGGGAATTTTATGCCTTAATACCACCAAGAAGGAGTTATCTGAATGTCTCCAAGGTCGCCTAAAAGTTTTCTACAAAGCAAGGGAGGTAGTTGAAGGAACATTCACGTGCACAGAGATCTGATGCAAGTAAAATAGCTCCTTCCTATTTTCCTTGCCACAGGTCTTCTAGATTTTGGTGGTGGTGGCTGATATGCTGCTACTGCCTTGTCATTCCTTCCATCCATGAAGCGCAGGGACTGTTAGGACTCTGGTGTCAGTAAAAAAACATATGCTCTACCAATTAATGTTATTCAATCTTTTTTTTTCTTGCCTATGCTGATGAAAATTTGAGAACAGCTGTAACAATCTTTCTCCACTGATGAAAAATGGTGTTGTCACAATAATGTTATCGGTCCTACCACTAGTCACAGCCATACTTTTCTCTGCTGGGTGCTGCTGTTGTGCGTTTTCAACTTGCCAGTTGCTCTGGGATGCAAGATGGACAGTGTGAATTGAATCCTAGACTGAAGCAGTGTTGTGAGTGAGAAATGTTTCAGTCTTGCTCATCATTATACTTTTCTTCAGAAAGGCAGAAAATTATTTTACAGTTAGTACAACCCAAAAGAAAAAAGGGAACATTGTATCATTGCTACTTAGTCTGGAAAGAGAACATGTTGTATGGCCCAAATCGGAATGGGCTGCATAGTTACTGGGTTCTCTGATGAAAAAGCATGCAGAAGAGCTGTTGCTATCTGCAGCAAAAAGCATGGCAACAGAAATGCTGAGCAGAAAGAAACTCACTTTACTATGTCTTTCAGATAATATTGTTGGATGCCAAATTCAGTGGCTGAACACATTCAAAAACTGCTTACATATCAAATCGAAAGCAGATTCTGTTTTACCTTGTGGCTAGAGGAGTCCACAAATGTTGCTGCTGTCATTGATTTACTTGAATACAAGAAATATGAGTTTGGAAAGACTTTTGTGTTTTGTTTTGATGCCATTTAACAATTTATGTGCAGAAGATACAAAATAAAATAATATGGGAGCAGGTTAGTGCGCTGGATTTATGCTGGTGTTGTGGATTAAATGGTAGCCTTGGTTGTTCTGATTCGTAAGGTCCATGTGGAGCTTTATCATAGTAGTAGCTAGCAAGGTGCCAGCCAACCCGAGAAGCATCCGGCTGCGTAAACTGCTGTTAGGAAAGGTGGATCTAATTCTATTTGTGTTGTGACTTTTTCTTCAAACTATTTTTCAGAGTATTCCATTCTTCATTGCTTTTATTGGGCTGGAGTTTGCTGTCAGCTGGGTTCAGAAGCATAAGCTGTCAGGTCGGATCAATGATGGCATAAGTTCTCTTTCTTTAGGTATCCTGTCTCGACTGCCAGAGTAAGTATATGTGTTATATTAGCTTAAGATTGTTTTTTAATCACTAAGAAGGAAGAAAAGAGAATTATATTTTGAAGTTGTTATTGCTAACCCAAAATGATTAAACAAGGCATCTGGATCTTACTTTGCTAAAATGAAGTTGCATACAGAGTGTAAATGTCTTTCTAATCTGTAAGGCTAAATATGATACTGGCAGGATATTTCCCAGCTCCAGTTACATTCATCTATATTTGATCTTGGCTGTCACCTTTTGCTGATTCTGGGACTTCAGCTGACTTGACCGTATCTTATGTTAGAATGTATGTTAAAATCTGAGTTTTCTTTCATTAAACTTCAGAAAGAAGAAAACAAAACAAAACAAGTCCATTATTTTCATTAGCCTTTAAAAATAAAATTGTGTGCATATAGCCAGATTGATAGAATTGCGAATATGTATGTGATCCAAAGTTCTTTGAACTCAGTTGTAATCTTGTGTTTGACTTCAGTGGATTTTAATGCCTGAGAGAATTGTTGCAAACGTGATCATCTAATCTGCTCTCCAATGTAAAGGCCATAAGATTTACCTGAATTAGTTCGTGGTGAACAGAATTGTGTTTTAAAGAAATATCCACTGTGGATTACTAAATATCGAGTAACAGGGAATCCAGCAAATTCTTTATATAAATTGCTCTAAGTGTTTTTCAGGAGCTCTAATTACTTTTAAGGAATATCATGTTTTAGATCTGCCTTTGCATGATATGAGCTTCCAGATGATAGATTTTTGATTACATCTTTTCTGTTAGAATGGGATTACATTTCTATTCCCCATGTATGAATTTACAGATTACTATCAAATTGCATATAATCTGTTCATTACATGCAGAAAAGTTTCTATTATTTGAATTTGACTATATGGTGTATTTTCAAGTCTTTCAGTTATTTCCACAGTCTTTTCTGAATCCTCTGCAGTTTTTCAGCCTTCTTAGTGTTGATGTCTCAAGTGTACTCCATATTTCAGAAATTTCTCCATCAGTGCCAAATAATGAAGTCATTTGTTCTCTATTTCTACTTGTTGTTCCTCCCTTTATATATCCCAGGTCCTTTGAGCCATCCTTCATCCCCAAATATTTTTTTTAGATTCTGTGGCTTACATTCCTCATTCATAGGCAATATGTTCTTATATTTGGCCACACAGAAAAATATGGACATTTGGTCGTCCTGAAATAGTTTGAATCCATGAAATATCTTTGTTACTTAGAGATCCCTGTTTTTTGTCACTGCAAACTTTACTAGAAATCTTCTCTTTCAATCCAGGTTATTGATAAAATACATTAGAAGAGTACAGCAACAAAGAAATTATCCCTTCTGGCGAGTAGCACCCATTTTCTGAAATGTGTAAATCACCCACTTTGTAATCTATTGAACATTTGACATTTACTTGATTTTTTTTTTTTTTAAACTTTCAAATCAAGAAAAGTTTTGACAAGGTCTATGTCTGTGTCTTTAAATTAGGTACAAAGACAACTTGTGATGTATTATGTTAGTTATCAGTAGTAAATATCATGGATGAAGCCTTTTAAGGAGTTTGGTAGATAATGTCACTTAGACACTCTCCCAAACTCTTCATATATCTGCAAATAAGAGGCATGAGCTTTCAGCATGATAAATTTTCAAACATAAAGTAATGTCTTAAAACATAAAGTAATGTCTAAGTTATTTGAGAATTTCATGAAGCTATTTTTGCAACTAGTGTACAACCTATATTCAAACCATTTTGTTGCTTTTAATATGACTTGTGAGCATGATCTTGAAGGAGAAACAATAAATTTTTCATTCTATTTTAAGCTGTAATAAATTAAATATCAATACATTAGACTTGTGTGCACCAACACACAACCCTGATAAAGGCTTACTCTAGTTTGCATGCAGCTAATATTGAAATAGTTCAACTGTCGCTTCTTCAACTTAACCCACATTTTCTAGACAGTCATACACTTCACAAGTTTACCATGCTAAATACTTATTTTTTTCGTCTGAAATATTCAGGACTGATTAAGTTAAACAAGGGGACTGAGATACATGTAAAGTAAGTTTGAATGGTTTTGCGAGGCCTTTTGGCTTTATTTTAAGAATACTAAAATACTTCAGATGCACGTATTCCTGGAAGAAATGCTTGCTAAGAAAACTAGCGTTGTGTGTGTGGAACACAGCTTTGCAAGGTGCTGAGTACTTTTATTATTTTGGCACTCAGTACTTTGCTGCAGAATTTGGCTTGCAGGCTATGCAGTTTTCTTTTGGATAAGAATTATTTTGCAAGATTGTTTCAAATGAGTGAACCAAATGATCCTTAAGGACACAGACTTCACAGGATCAGGCAAATCTGCAGGATTGGTACACTTATTCATTGCTACACCAGCACAAGAAGTCTCTTCCAGGTCACTTGTGCGGCTCTCATGGCTGGAAATACAAGACAATCCTCAGCAGTTCTTTCCAAAAAAGAGTTCTGTAAAGCTTTTAACTTTCTGGCTGAATGTGAAAGAAGCAGGCAAAATAAAGACTTCCTAAACTATTTAATCGCATATTAATATCCCAATTCTAATGGTGACTGCTTAGTGTAACATCTCTTCTGTAAGAGGAGTTGTGAATAATAGACTGGCTAAAAAGACATGAACTGAAAAAACAGAACAGTTTACCCTTCTGTCTTCTGCTTCCATGGTGTGAAAGAACTGGGTCAGGAAAAAAAAGGGGAAAAAAAAAAAAGAAAAGCACATGCAAAATCTATTGCTAAGACTTTCACTTCAGTCTTGCCCTTTCAGGCAGAAAAAAGGTAGGGAAAGCTGACAGAAACTGCTAAAACAATATTTCAGCAGAACCCACAGCATCAGGGGAAATAGTAGTGCAAATCATTAACAGCTGAAGGTTAGATTAACACACCATTGATTGTATCCTCTCCCAGGGACTAATTTTCATTTTCTCAACTAGCAGCAATGGTTTGCCACTTCCTTAAAAAATCTGTGGTTGAATCTAAAATGGTGGGCTTCAGTCTATTAGTTAGAATTGAAGCTTCAGATGCATCACTGCAAAGAGGTCTTTACATTTAATGAAAAAATTAGGAGTCACAGACCATATTCAGCCTCTAAGTATGTTTTTCCATTTCACAGCCTGTATAACAGAAGTACTGCATATCTTGAGGGAAAACAGTATTTATTCAGTGTTTCTTACTTCATTGTTGGAGAAAATGTAAATCATAAATTGTTGATATTCATATGCCAAATATTAAAAATGTAGGTGTAAGAGGAAAAGTCTAATCAGACAAGGCAATGTGTTTTGTTTTTAGTCTTATTAGACTCAACAGCATGTAGTAAGTTGAATTGCTTTGTGCATACATATCGTCTCTTGTAAAATAGCCCATACGTTTCTTAAATATAATTTTCCCTGCCTCAATGCATACTATACATTCCTCTGCATGTATGAATACTAAATGTTATATGCAATGAAAAGTAATTTGGGGGCAAGGGAGAAACTTAAATTACTAAGCTTACTCCCAGCATCCTAAATGTTGGTGGTTAAAAAATTTCTGAGAACTTTTATTCTAAATAAATAAATAACTTTTCTAACTAACCATTGCCAGGAGACTTGAAATGCTGCTTTAAAAATATTCTCCCAAGAGAAAGTTTATTTTGGGTATAAATATCCACTATACAAGTACGTGCATTATTTCATATTGGCCCATTTCTTCTTTTAAAGCAGCAGAACATAAATCAAATCAAAAAGTGTTTGGGGGATAACTGAGGTAGGTACATTTTCAAACTAGTTGGGAAAGTCTCCGTTCTTTATGGTCATGCTCAATTGCCAATTTTTAGTGTTCAACTCTGCAACACAGTCATACAGTGTGTGAGTGTGTATATATATATGTCTAACAGTTTTGTCAGTCAAGTCTGCAATAAACTTCTCCATTTCTAAAGAGAACATTACAATTTGTATACATTATTTACTTTGGTTTTTGAAACAGAGGAGATTAGAGTTCTCTGAAGTCTTGAACATCAGAAAGGAATGAGAAAGTGCTTTTTGATTAGTTCATGCTATTATGCATCTTAAGATATCTGCACATCAGCAATAATTGAATCAAAGGAGTACAAATCCTGTTTCTGCTGTAGACCAGCGTATTCACAGTTTTGTACGTCATCTAGATTTTAAATAATCTTTTTCCAGAAGTTAGACTGAAGAGGCAGTTTCATGTACATTTTAGACCAGCACTGCTGCCAAATGAAGCACCTTTGACTGACTTGTACTTCTGGTTGCTCATTCCTGCCTCTGCACCTTCTCTCCCCTTTTGCCAGTATCAGCATTTGTGTTGCCCTGTGGTGAAGTGGCCCAGGAAGCAGGTCCAGCACACCCCCCCCCCCCATCATATTAACCTCCATCGATTCTTACTATGGCTGTGCAAAATCTTGTGCTAGCAAAAGAAATAGGCTTGGAAAAAGCAGTCAGGGGTGCAGGACAAGAAATACTCAATTCTTTTGTAGCATTACTGAGTTATCTGCTTTAAAACATATGTAAAATTGCAATCTGAAACAAGAAGTTTTCAATTCTTAATAGCAGCAATATGCAGAGCCGATTAGAATACACTCGGTTCAAGTTGGTGCAAGCAGTTCACAACCCTGTGTAACTGGCAGTGTCCTATCAGAACACAAAATACTTGCCTGCCTGGATTTGTCCATTTAAAGTATGTCCTGGTTTCCTGAAGTATCTACTAGATACTTCACGTATGACTATAGAAAATTATAATCTCATAAATTAGTGATTGCATCTCTTAGAAGAAAATTTGATACATGCGGTTTCTCGTAAATTATATTTTCACTTCAAGACTTATTAGGTACATTTTTTTTCTCCACATCTGTTTGACTAAGGCTTTGGACAGATGTTTATTTAGAGCATGGTCAGATGTGTTGCTTCTGATCCAGCTGCCCCCTCAGATCTGCCAACATAACTGCACATTTAATTGCTCCCTAACCTGGTCCTGACAAAGTGATCCAGCTAAAAGCAGAAACAAAAGCCCCCCAAGAACTATAAAAGAGGTGTTTAAGCTCAGCTGCATTCATTTTGACAGAGCCAGGTCAGGGAGCAGCTATGCATGCAATTATGCTGGCAGGTCTGAGGGCTGGTAACCACCACACTTAGGGCAGTGATGAGCAGATGGGGCCAAACTGGAAAGGTAATCACTTAACCTGGTTATATAGCAAGTAAAGCTGCTGTGCCGTGCCATGCCATGCCCCTAAACCAACCTAACTTCTGGTTACTGCACTTCTGTCCTTCCTGTACTCATTTACATAGTCCTCCCTTTTTCTTGTGTTGGTTCAGGTGCTCATCTGATCCCCTGTGGAGTTATTTCAGCTCACTGTGGGAGAAAAAAGGTATTTGTTTAAGGCAGAGACACAGGCAAGCGAGTAGGAATGGGGCAGCCAAGAGCTGTCAGGCTCTAGGCTCAGGCTCTACTGAACCTGCAGTCACGACCATGCCTGCAGCAGCTAGCTATGGCAATTTAAGACACTACCTGTCAATAGATGTTTCCAAAAAATAGGATTTTAATAGGTAACAAGCCTGAAGAGACAGAATCTACTCACCTCCCCATTCCTCCCACTCTCCAAGTAGCACTAGGTAGTTATATATTTTGTAAGAGCACGCTCCTGGCTGCACTGTCCCATACACACCGCTAATTGTTCCCACATTTTGCCAAAGGTCACAGCCCTCACAGCTCTGTCAGAAGAACAGGTTTTGAAATAACTCACTAGTAGGTAAAGCAGTCAGAGTAGGATAAACAGTTTCAATAAGGGGGTAGTGCTGTGCGGCAGGAGCTGGTAGCATTTTCAGCAGGCAAACCTGACTCTGGAAGGGGATTTTCTAAATCAGTTCAGTTAAGCTCATGGCAGTGACTGTCTACATGAACAGTCTTTGTTTGGTCTAATTAGGTTTTTTTGGCCTGGTTTGTCATTGAGGAATTGAGTGGAACTAAATCAGTAAAAGTTAGGATAATTAACCCACACAAGAGTTACTATCTTCTCACTGCGTCAGTTTAACACAGTTTTATAAATTTGGTGTAAATCATGCTGTGTCCTCAGGCAAGTCCAAATCCAGCTGTGCCCAGTAAAGATGCTAGTGCTTCCTGCCTGCTCTCAGGTGCTCATCACTGTCTCCCCAATCCCCTGTTACCATCTCCACTTCTCTCAGTGGTGAGTCCTTCCCAGGCATAGCAGCAGCATTGCCTTCAGTGGTTTAAACTGTAGAATTTTGTTACCCTGATTCATTTTGTTTGAAGCAGGCTGGAGAGCACGCATGTGGGCAGAGCTGCTGGCAGAGCACAAGAGTACCAATGAGCAGCTCTAGACAGCCTGGCATGTGTGGAGTGCTACTTTTTGGTGATGACTAAGGAAAGCTCTGAGCCAGAGTTTAAAACTCTGGAGTTTCTAATGAAATGATGTATAAGCTACTAAACATTAAAAGGAAAGATTTGGGAGAGAGACTTGGGAGAGTCGGGATGTTCTCAAACTAATTGACTGAAACAACTGGTAGTCCCTACCTACCGTAATGTTCTAGAGATTGCTGTATTTCACACAAGCCTGTCAGGGAGCCAATTACTCTTTAGGTTGTAACCTCTTACACAGACACAGCTGTTTGCAGAATGCATATTTGTCTACATCCTTAGTATTGCATCATTGCCTTTTTCTATACAATGGGGCCAGTAAATGGCTCGGTGATTGCCTGTTCGTGAATCTCAGAGCCCAGCTTTGCACTTGCCATGTCTTTAGAAACAAAGACAAGCTGTCAGTGTTTGTTCTCAAATATACTAGTGCTCTTCTGTGAAAGTACAGGCTGTGAACTGAGTATACTCTTATTGGAAATATGTTATTAATTAAGTTCAGTAGTCTCTGTAGCTCACAAAATATACCAATTTCTCAAACCCATTAAATGTTGTGTAGATTTTTATTCCAGGTTTCTGTATTTTTCTTTAAGATAAATTGTGGCAGTTTGCACACATTTTGAAAAAACTCTAAGGAACTGCTTCTGTGTAGAGTACCCTTCTGACTGAAGCACTTCTCTGTTAAAAGATGCATTAAGCTTAAGTCAGGATTCCACTAGATGGAGCACAGGGGTAGCATTTTTAGAGCTGGCCAACCTAGTTTCCTGGGTCAACACCTAGAAGTTATGGAAACTGGGGGAAAATGTCTCTTGATGATTCTGTAAATCAGTGTTACAGATCTGAAAAGAATAGACTCTCACCACTGTGTATATCACGGACAAAACCAAACTATCATTTTAAAAGTTCAGAAGTATGATCAAAGCGGTTCAATAGAAATTCTTGTGTAAATATTCTTCCTCATTTCCTCATTTGATGTGCTATGATGTCTCACTGAAGTTATTTCACTATATTTTTATAGACCATAGGAACAGTCATCTGTTACCAGTTCCTTTGTTCTAGATAAATTCAGAAGAACTAATCTGAGTTGAATAGAATACCCTTTTTTCTTTCCTCATTACTTCTGTTTATATGTCACCTTTGAGAATATTATAGGCTTGTTCCTAATCTAACTGAAACTGTAATGCCAATTTGCTGACTTCAGTGGAACAACCAAGTAGGAGAGATCAAAATCAGTCCCTCTGTTGGAAAAAGGTACTAAGTAAGCATTTGCATTACACTTATATGGTGCTATTTATACAAATATTGAAAAGTCAGGTCTGTTGCCTCGCAGAAGACAACGTTCTAGAATATCCCAGTGTTGTGTGTCCTGAAGTTACTGGAACAGAATTTACTGCCCAGTGTGCTGGGCAGGTATAAATAGGTCTAAAGAAATATAACTTTCGTTCTCATAAAGGAAGAAGAGTAAGCTACAATGCCAGAAGCTCAGCTGTACTGAAGTTTTTAAACTAGGATTTATAATCTTTTAAAGATCACATGTAATTAAATTTACCAGAAGACCTTGCATAAACTTAGGGCAAAATGTGTTATTACTATGGATTATATCACTAAAGGCAGTGGAACTTCTCATGAAAATATTTAAGTTGTGCTGGATTTTTAATTGATTGCTTATTTATGTATGAAAGAGCAAAGATAAACAACAAGTGACTTGAATTATATAGGCAGGACTTGGACTTAAGTCAGTGTTATGCTTTTTTATTATTTTGTTCTTTTCCTTCCAAAACCTGTTTCATGTTTTATTCCACCCACTACTGTAAATTAATATTAGTCTCTTAAATTAGAGGATAAAAAGTGAAGTGCAACAGGAATAGGTTTGGTGAAGAAAAGGTCAGCTCTGTCAGACAAAACGTTATGCAATACTGCGTACAATACAGCTAGTAGGGATACCAAACTCACTTCCATTTTACTTCATTTTGCATTTGATAGGGTTTTTTTCTCCTTTAGGACAACAGGGGATTTGCATTATTTAGGCTAAAATGCTAGAGAAGAAAGCCATACTGAGGAAGAGGAGAGGCTTTGATTCAGCTTTTGTGTCTGGTGGGAACATTTTCTCAAAATGTAGGTGCTATTTCCTGTAATCAAGGGCTTTCCAGAGCCTGATAATCATTTCCCAGCTGTATCATTTTGGTGAATTATTTTTTAGCCTTGGGTTATTTCATGACTGGTTTTGCATATTAAGAATGGGAGAGGATCATATTCATCTTGATGATAGAAAACAGGGAATAGAACTCCCACAGCTCCCTCTCCCTTTCCTTCCACCTTGTGGAAAGTTTGGCTTTGTGCTAAAGCGTGAAAAAAGCCTTGACTGCAGTATGTCAGGCATATTTCAGCTCGATTTGTGTCAACCCTAATAAGTCAGCTGACAAGGTAATAAATTGGGTGTCTGTTCAAGACCTGGCACCTGTACAGGAAATAAAAGGGGATTTCAGTTGCAGGAGGTTTGCTTTGTTTTGCAAATGGACCTTTTCTCAAGGCTCCTCTACCTCTTCCCCCCTTCTCCTCTTTACTGAAATCATGTTATCAAAATGTTTATTTCAGTTGTGACTGGAGCCAGTTTTTCATCTGGAAAAGAAAGCCCTATGAGTATCCTTGGAAATGGAAATCCTTATGCTTTCCACTCTGAAACAAAGGCTTATGGAGCATTTAATTATTCGTGTATCCTGCTGTTATATATATGGTCTGAATAATTTCAAATTATTGAGTAGAAACTGCCTTTGTTCAACATTTTGAAAGTTTACATTCATGTAGTCTGAATCAAGCTAGGAAAACTGAATTTATTTAACCTAGGGAAACTGTATTAGTAATACCTCACTATTTTTAATGATAATATAACCTTGTGACCAGGGTGTCTTAACATGTTTCCCTCTGTGTCTGACCTCCAAGGATGCAAGTCTGTTAGAGCCCTTGAGAGCCAAGCTTTTGTAGGTCCAGCTGTAGAGTTGTGTTTTTAGCTCAGGGGCCCCAGGTCGGTTCCCAGTGTGACGCGAGGTGGTGACTGCAATAGTGGCAAGAGTGGAGGCGGTTTCCGTGGGTTCTTCACTTTCATTACACAGATCTTCCTCCATGCTCAGAAGAGAGACAACAGCTACTGTCTCTGACTGTTTTCCCTGTTGGTGACTGTCCTGGGCACCATGGAAGAGGTTTCCTAAAACTTTGGTTTCAGGCTCTAAGGCTGATCTGTGAGTTGGAGGAAGCAAAACAGGGCCTTGTATTCTTTGAAATGGGCAGCTGCCTTTTCTTCCAATTGAATTTCCTCCACCTTTTCCCTCCTTCATTATCCCGTAGGGATCTACCATAAGTAGATCTTCATTTCCACATGGAGAGTTCATCTCCTAGAATTTCCTTCTTGGACTTTTTTAATTAGAGGAAGTGATAATCTGACCCAGTGGAAGGAGAAGGGGGGAAATGGTTTATTAAAACAAATATTATCACCTTTGAGTAAAGTATGTATGAACTTTAGAAACAAGGAGACAAGAACTCGCTCTCAAAGTCAAAACAGTTGCCCAAGTGCATACTTTGCACATAATAAGAAAATTTTCAGCAGAAATGTTCAAAATCCAAGAAGATAAATCTATGCAATGTATATAATAAGGTTTTCTATACAGTCTGTCTGTTCTAGGATTTATTACTCCTTATGCAGAGGATTGGACTAGATGACAAAAGTCTTACCTATCCGCTTCTGTCATATTTATGGTTAAAACCTAACATTTAAATGAAGAAGAAGTTTTCTTAAGTTCTCTTCAGTATTTTCAAGAAGTGAAAATGGAACTTGAGGGAGAAAAAAAGGGGCTATATAAACCTTTAAAACTCCAAGTGAACTTTCAGAATTGTAATTGAATGCAAGCTCTGGACTTTCCTATCTATCACACTGTAAATTTTTAAAAAATACTTAGCTAAGCAACTCTTCTTTCTCCAACACTGCATAGTGATATGATGGATTACTCTAAATTAATTACAGTAATCAGCTAGTGTTATGTGCTGTAGAGTTGTGAGTCAAGCATGAAGGAAAGAATGTACAGCAAATTACATATATAAAAAATGTGTTGCAGGGTTCGCTCAAATTTTACACCTTGGCCTCAGCCTGTGGGAAAAAAAAAGGACTCGAGGGTGAAATACTGAAAGCTGATCAAAAATGGAGGAAATGTACCAGTTCGCATATCTTTGGATGTACTGCAAAGGCATTATATGTTAATAAAAGCAAAAGAATAAAGTAAGAAAACAGTACCTAATAATAACTGATGCTCTGTGTTGCAAGAGGTGTTTTAAATTTCCTGGTCATTGAAAAGATGTTAAGAAATGCCCATTTCTATATATTTGAATAATATCAGCTCCCTTCTGACCTGTTGTGAAAGGGATTGAGAATTTATACTGAACTTTACAGATGCCTCATGAGGTGAACTGCAAAAATCTGGTTGGACACACATAATCTTCTTTAAAAATATTTATAGAACACAGCTCTTATGAAAATTAAACATGTTCCAGGTGTGTATGGTCCAACTTCTGGGCATAGCTAAGTTGCTTTTGAAGTGGTAGATACACCTGTCATTGCTAGTCCAGAGAAATTCTTCATCTGCCAGCTGCTGAAATGAAACTTCATGGGTTTTGTTGTGTTTTGGTTTTGTCCAAGAGAAAAACTGGGATGATTGTAGTAAAGGTAGGAAGGAGTTGCAGGTAAGATGTGGCAGCTGGCTGTGGAAAAGATATTAGTTCTCTTCTTCCCAAGCAGCAACTCCTTGTAATGCTTCAGCTTCTCAGGATAAAATGGTGGATGTGATACTATTCTGCTTGCAGGCTAGTATTGGGAGCTTGGGATTTTCAGCTGATTTTGTTTGTCATTAATAGAGAAACTAGCAGCACAGAAGCTCAAGATGTTTCCTTCTAGCCTTATTCAAAACACTGTTATGGGAAGAGGTGCTAATGCCAGAAGTATAAAAGCTCTGAATGGATGTCGCTGCAAAAATATGGAGGTGACCGCAAAGTTCAGTCGTAGTATGGGGGATGGTTCGCAAGCTGAAACAGCCATGTTCGCTGAGGTTCCCTCATGTTTCACTACAGCTACCCAAAAGGACAGGACATGGCCAGACTGTTTTCGGGGATGTTTTCCAGATGTGTGAAGGAAGGCTTTAGAGGAGAAGGAGTATAATGTGTCCTTTTTTAGTTTTGCAGATTCAAGTATTTTTGGGGCCATGCTGTAAACTATATAAAATAATCTAGCTGAAAAAAAGGCAAAAAAAAAAAAAAGGCAGGGTTTGGGAAGAAGTACCATTGAGAAGTGGCACTGAGACAAGAATGAGCAGACATGGACAGAGAGATGCATGGAGACTCTTTTAGCTGATTTCAACGTAAGGTGAAGTTCCAGGTGAGACTAAAGTGAAAGAGAGATGTTGGTCTGTGACTGTCTTTCAGCTGAGGTTTTGCAAGGCTTTGACACCTACGTGCAGTTTGTTACCACCTCTATTCAAGTAGTGTCTGGCAGGTGTGCCATTTGCAATCTCCATTTGAAGTTCCCTGAATTTAAATCCCTCAGTCTTCCTTCAACCATGAATATGATTTATAGATTTCTAAAATCTTGCACAACTTTGCACAAAGGTGTTGTCCTGCTGATAATTCCTCCACCCCCCAAAAAAATATACCAGCAGCAAAACATCTGAGAACTAGATTAGTTTTTTCTGTGTGTAGATGATGGTGCTGATGATAATCTTATTTCTGACTCTCAGGCCCTAAACTGGGGTGCATTTAATCCATTGATATATAAAAAAGGATATGTGTGACTTTCCTACAATTAGTATCTTTTCCCTACTTTTTTTTCTGCTTGCTGCTTTTCAGAGGCTGCCCCAGTTCAGTTCACCACAGTCCCACAAACATTTTCAGCAACACAGCAAAGGAGGGTAGCAGGAGGGGATGTGAGGAAGCTGCTGCAAATCATGCTGTGGACTACTTTCTTGTACAAAAATGCCAGTTTAAATATACCTCAATCTGCACCTGAGGCACCATTTCACAGCTACCTAAGCCAATTGTCACCTGGGCCACCCCAGTGCCCACGGCCTCTCATCTCTCATGCTGGGGTTAACGCTTCCTGATCTGTCTAAAAACTCACCCAGCAAAACCAAAGCAATTTGTTTGGAGACAGCTCAGCCTCCGAATCAGTGAAATGAGGTGGGAGGTGGTGGGACACTGAGGAGAGTGTGTGGCTGTGGGCAACCCAAATTTGTATTAACCTGAACAGCTGTGGAGAGTTACCCCTGGATCTGGCCTGCCCATCCCAGAGCTACTTTCTTTCTCCTTCTCCTGGTCTCAGCACTGACCTGTGTTAGGTCACGGGTAGCTGCTCACTCCCTGTAGTCCAGGAACTCGGCAGCAATAAAAGTTGCTGTCTGGTGGCTTTCCTGCCTTTGCAAATTCATAATTTTTTCTCCCCCTTTCTGGTAGTTTTGCCATTTTTTTCTACCAATTGCCCTTTCCCTTTGTTTCAAAGGCACTGGGCTTCGTCTCCTCCTGCTGCATTTATCCTCTTTTAAAGTGAAGTTAAATGATATGCTGAGCAGATCGAATATCTCACTGCTCCCAAAAGTCCTGTCACCTCCCATGCCCTTCCTTACAATGGAAATAGTCAAGGTATTTTAATGTCATACATTAGTGTTTGAGCATAATTGCTGCTATACTTCAGTCACTTCTGACTTGTGAGTTAGTAAGGATTCGTTTCTTCCAGATTTGGGAGAACAGGAACACCATAGCACCTGCAGAGTACAGGAGTGCTTCAGCCTTTGAGCATGCCTAATGCCACAGCACGGGTGGTGAGTGGGTGAAGGTTGGTTTTAAAAACCTCATAGACCTTAAGCAAAGGTTCCACTGAAGTCAATAGCAGTATTACTTGACAGAGGTTGCAGAACTTGGAGACTAGTTTTGTGTTACAAAAAGACTCCCATCTGATAAATGGTAAGTATATAGTAAAAAGGTTCTGTAATTAAAGTTGACAAAATTATTGATAAAAGTTTTTGGATCTCTATTTCAGTGTTTTATTCAGAAGTGTTGACTTAATTAGTTATATCTACGTATGGAATAACTACAGACTCATTGAACTGCCCTGGGACTCGCCATGGACATGGTATTTGACACTTCTGGGAGTGGACTTTGTATACTACTGCTTTCATCGCATAAGCCATGGTAAGAGTTAACGAGTTTTTCATGTATTAAAATACAAAATTTATTAATTATTTTTTAATAAAATTAGGTATTTGGTTTTGTTTCTATACTTAATCTATTCTAAGCATATATAGCTGCTCTTCTTCCCAAGGATTAGCAAAGACTCGCTTTTATTTTGAACGTGGAAAACAGTTTATGCATCATACTCTGTATAATAAATGTGATTTTGTACAAAGAGGGAGTATCATTTTGAAAGCAGTACCACAGCGAAAGTGAAGTATCATAGGAAAAAAATAGGAAGTACATAAAAACTTAGGGTTAGTATCCCTATATGCCTCTATGAAAAAATACAGCACAGTACAGATAACTATTTCAAAAGAACCTCATGGATGTGTAAAATGGAGAGCAGTAAAAAGCAAGGTGGCCAAAATAATGACAGGACAGCTGCTAACTTCATCTGTTTCTGTGTGTTTCTAAAAATCTTTTTAAACACTCAATCATTGTTTAATTGGTAAATGAATAAAAATGTTTCTATACTTTATATGTATATGGACATAGCTATACATGTATGAATAAGGTATTTTAGAAATCCTGTCTGCAATTAGCACTTGACTACATAAATGCGAGCCTTGCCTTGTTTTTTTTAGAAGTACATTTTTAACCCTGCTTACTTTTATACATGAAAGAGAAAAAGCACAGTTTAGAAAGGATTTAACTTTTATTTATTGTAACAATGGAGCCCGTGTTAATCATGCCAGTCATTTCTGTACATATATGTTGTGAAGATGTAATAATATCGATCCCTATGTGTCTGTCTTGTTACATATTTCTGTTCTATAATGACAGCGTATTTTTGCTCTAGCCTTTTATATCCTATCTGAAAATGCAATAACACTTTCTATCAATCCTAATTTTGAGCCTGATCTAAAGTCCGGAGCAATGAAATAAGAATCTTCCTGTTGTTTAAGAGACTTTGGACTGGGCTTCTCAAGGCAGAGCGCCCACAGCTCGCAAAAGCTGTGAGATCTAGTAACAATAGTTTATATAATGCGCTTTCAGAAAGGGAAAATGTTTTGATGCCAATAGGTCAGCGGAATATATGCAAGTAGGTAAGAAAGGAGCCTGAGCTGCTGCGGGGAGTGGGAGGGAGGAAGGGTCCCTCCCCGGGTGGGGATGGCAGGCAGGCGTGAGAACAATGCAGGGTGG
Organism: Gymnogyps californianus; assembly: GCF_018139145.2. NCBI lineage: Eukaryota > Metazoa > Chordata > Aves > Accipitriformes > Cathartidae > Gymnogyps > Gymnogyps californianus. Next base: position 135,740,744 of record NC_059472.1, read on the forward strand.
GTGCAGGGGGACAACAATGGTGGGGGGACGGGGCGGGAGGTGAGGAAGCAAGGGGAGCTGGAACAATGCGGCGGGGGGGACATCGCGGCCGGGAGCTGGGAGCCCTGCGTGGGTGTACGCGAGACTGGGAATACGCTTCGCAAACAATGACATTAACAGTGTTGGCAGGGCTACAGCCTCAGGCTGAGAACTGGACCAGAGCGGGAGGCTATTCCTGCATTTTAAAATAAAAATAATTGCCTTCCAGTGTTAGAAAATCACTAGCCTGGCTGTGTTTTCGCTGGAGTCAGTGGTGAAATTCGCACTGGCAGAGAAGCGAGCAAGGTTAGCTCCATGCTCTCTAATGCAATTGCACGTATTTCTGTTCCTGACGTATTTCTGTTCCTGCAGCAACTTTGCATTTACTCTCATCTGTTTTTCTATATTTTGAGGGGATTGCACACTTTGAAATGAATCTCGCTAGCAGTTTTAGAATTAAAATCCAAACCAATTCTGTCTATATGTAATAGAGTTGAGGAAACTGCATAAGAAAATGCTTCTCTTGTCTTAAGAAGGTCAGCGCTGAGCTATTGTATAAATGATAATTTACTCTTCTTCAGGTTACAGAAATATTGTTTGCTCTTAGGTCTGTGCTAGTCAGCAGGGGACTGATGCAACATTGTAGAAAATCACTCTAAATGGAGATTTTAGATTAACCAACGCTTTTGTCTGGTCAAGCAATGATGAAATCCGTAGCACGGCAACACAGCTGCGAAAGTCGGCTGCTTTGGAAGTTGCTAAGGAAATTTAAGTGTAGGAGATGGTTTTAAAAAGTAAAATGTAAACTCCTGAAAAATACCTTTGCGCTTTGAGAAGCCAGGGCACTGGAACAGTCTCTGGTACAAGCAGACAAAACACACCCTTGCGCTAGAAAGTGACAGGGCCTGGTGATTCAGGCTTGGATCCTAGAGCAAAGTTAAAAATTAATAGCACATGTATATCCCAGGAAATTCAAGCTGTGTGGGCTTATGTGTGGGGATGTAAATAATAGCACTAATTGTTTCAAACTGGAAAACTAAAATTCAGATACATTTTGCAGTTGTTTCTTAATACTTGATATAATTTTGATTCAAAGAATCATCATCATCACGTAGTTTTTCCTGTCTCCAAGAAATAATTTGATAACTCAAACCCCTGGCTTTTTACTACCTTATTTCATGTTATCCATGCAATAATTGGATTGTCCATTCTGCTATTTGAATAAAGTCTGAATCGTTACAGTTTTTAAAGTTTCTTCTGTAGCAGAAACTCTACTATACAATATCAAGTTTTTACTCAGCACTTGGGAAGCTATTTTTTCCTCTTCACTATATGTGTGTAATAGCTATTATCATAAACTAAAGTTATACAGCAACAAGAGGAAGTATTTTTAGGTGTGATCTCATTTTGCAAAGGATAGAGTTATTCTAAGTATGTGCTTGTATTTTCCATTGTTTGCAGTAGCCACTAAAAAGTTAGAAAATAAAATGTTTCACCACTTATTCCAGCATTCTTCTGGGCCTGATCCAAAAGCCATGGCAGTCAATGGGAGTACTAAGTTAGCCACTGCTTTTTCTCCTGGTGTTGTAATGAATTTATAAATCAATGTAACTTCTCCCTTTGTTTCAGTAAAAACACCCATTATGGGTGTACTACTAAGAAAAGTAAGCTGTAAAATCACAGGTTTTATTTTAATTTTTTTCAGGGAAGGATATGTGTGGGTTTGAGGGATTTTTACCAGATATTTTAATCTAGCATACATGGATTACTCCTCAAGTTTCCTCTCCAGGTGCAGAGTCCTTGCAGAGTTACTCCTGCTAGAAAGGGGGATTCGGTGGTCCCAGAGCAGTGCCGAGCCCTAGCCGTGGTGCAGCACACCCCTCCCCGCGCCCTGGCCTCGCAGATACTCCTGTTGCAGATATATGACAACGGCAGTAAGGAATTTGGAGGCTCTGTAAACTAATTTCTTCAGCAGCCACACCTTTTAATCAGGGGAGGAAATCTAGAGACTTCCAGATCCATGCAAAAACAAGAGAGACGCTCTTGTGCGGAGCCCAGGTCCCAGCTGTGGGGCAGCGGGGGGTTTCGTGGCCGGCTCTGGTGCGGGGGGCTCTGCCGGGCCCAGGGGCACCCCCAGTCTCAGCAAGGCCCTCAGCAGCGGCTGCGCTCTCAACCCCATGCCCCAACAGGGGATAGTGGGGAACTGTAAAACTCCGGTCCTCTGTGTAAGGGAGTAGTTTTTAATCTACGCTTCCCGGGGGATTGTGTCCTGCAGAGCAGTGTGGTTTTCTGTCAGCCAGGGGACCCTCCTCTCCTCTTTCGGGCTCTGGAAGAAGCTGTCCAAGTCTGGCAGCCAGCAGGTTTAGAGAGCCTGTCTCTTTTTAACGGCAACTTCCAACACCTCTTCTTTTGTTCTCCTTTACTGCTGGGGAATTTCCATTGCTTCAGTGTCCCTCCCCTCAGACAACCTGGGAGAAGCGAGTTTCCTTCAGCAGAGCCAACCTCCGCAGCAGCTGCATTGTTCTGCCAGGGCCGCGGCGGCCCGTGTCAGCCGCTCGCCCCCATTGTCCGCTGGCGGCTTCCAGCTGCCCTGTGGGATACGTGACACGGTCCCTGTCAGCGAAGGGCCGAGCCAATATGAGCTGATGGTTTGAGTTATGTGCAGAGGTCGTAAAATAGACCTCAACTGATAAGTATATCCTCGGCAGATTCCCCAGCTGCTACATAAAATTTTGAGTTAATGATGTGTCTCTTAATAATTCTGAGTTTATTTATGGTGGATGAGAAATAAGCCTTCTGCTACGCCAGGGGTATTCTGGAGCAATAGACTCCAAGCTTCTCAGATTCTCCCACCCCACAGGACTGACCTTTTGGCCAAAGCCAGCTTCTGAAGGGTCAGAGGACAAAGAAGAAACCCTGAAAACTCACTTCAGCTTTGTCCCTCAAAAGGCCATGCCTCGGATCTGTGGCAAACTGTCTCAACTGAGGATGTTGAGGAGGTTTTCTTTCTAAGATTTCTAAGAATTGGAAGCTTTGTGAACTTTTGATCTCCTTTTTGTAAAGTTTTTAAAAAAGGGGGTTTCTCTTAGCCATGACTTACATTGCTTCTGCCTCTTCTCCCAGTAAGCATCTTTTGTTACAGTTTCATAGAACAATTTCTTCAGCAGCAGAGCTGACTTCAGAAATTCCTGGCCGCTCTTTCCTACACCATGCTGCAGTTCACCATCCACTCAGTTCTTAAAAAAAAAAACCTCCTGCATGGAGACTAAGTCCATAAGATCATTGAAATAGCCAATGTTAAAAAACAGGGTTGTGTTAGGTTTCTTTCTTAAACAATTCAACTCAGTTCAGTAGTCATAGGGTCAACTTAGCCATGGGGCAGGACATGTGGTCCTGCCCAGTGGTCAAGGACATAAGCAACATAAGCCAGACTGGCTAGCACAGAATCTACGGGATAACTGGAGAACTCAGAGAGAGCAGAAAGGATTTTCTGGGTCAGTAGTGCGCAGGCAGGTAAATAATTTTTTTATAAGGAACCAGAGTGGATAAATTGGGGCAGGTAGTGTCTCAAGATTCATGCTATTAAAATGACTGGAACGGGCAACAATAAAACCCAGTCCTATTCTTTCTGCTAATTATATACGTAGTCTGCAATAGTAATCCTAATATGTTAACACTTTGGACATCAGTGCAATGCTATGTTCACTGTTGAACAAGGAGATGAGTTTGAACTTGCAAGCTTGTTAAAGACAGCAGGGCTCAAAGTCCCTTCACCATCTACATTTACTGCTCATTTTTGGAGGGTGTATTGGAATCATATGATTGTGCTATCTTTATTTATCTGACCCATTCCTGCCTTTGAAGTGCTCCTTTCATCTGCATTTTATAATGTACTTGTCTGAAGTCAGTATATTAGAATGGACTTGTTAAGTAGATTTTATATTAAGAATTGATAGTATATTGAAATAATTTTGGATTTAAAGGATTTCAGATTTATGGGAAATTCATTATAATAAAATGATGTCTGACTTTTGTTATTGGGAACATGGTCAGAGACAAAAGGTTTTCTTTTCAGGAAAATCTGTATTCCCCTAGAAATACAGTAAATGATAATGTTCTTTTACATGCCAAAGGCTCCATCTGGGGGGCAGGGGAAGACGGTTGGGTGGTGGTGGGTTTTTAGGCTTGTCCTTGCATGGGGGAAAACGCCACTGTTTACCTGACTAGAAATTCAGTACCATATTGATTATCCAGCGTGAAACAAATTTAATTCCACCCCAGTGAAAGACAGAAAACTTTGGGAACTGTCAAGTGACTGAATGAGGCTCTGCTCTTTTTCTTGTCACAGCTTGTGTTGATTGCAAAGGGAATTGATACCCAGTGATTAAGAGAAAAATATTCTCTTCCTGTGAATTTTAGAGAAAACATTTTTTGCCATTCTGTCAGTTGTTTTTTCTTATTTTTTAAACAGGCTTGGGAGAGCAGGATATTAAAATGCTGACTCTGCTTGCCTCACAAAAATAGCAAAAGCAATAGCTGGTTGTCATATTTTCTGTTCTATCTTCTGACTGATTCTAGTCTAATACGTGCAGACAGCATAACATCAATTGAAAATAAATAGAGAGTTCATGTGATTATGATTCATTCTCTGCCTTCCAAGTCCACTGTAAATAAACTACATCATTTGTTATTTCTATACGCTTGTTTTTATAACTATATCTTTTACCTTTCTCTTTTCAGAAATAAGAGGTGCTCCTTTACCATGTGTCATTTAATTTTCTGAGTGGACACTGAATTTGTAGGAGACCACGATCAATCTTAGCAAACCAAAATGTTGCCATTCCTCTGACATTTAAATGTATATTTTGGTTGAGAAAGTTCACCTGAAAACTACCTCAGCTGCAATGAGGCTTCCTGACATGGAGTGGTCTAGGGTCCCATAAAATTACAGGAGCCTGCTTGTATTGTTTTCAGGTTGTTATTGTTCATAATAAGTTCCTGTTGTTTGAAAGACTGATTTCTTGTATACTGGCAAGAATAATGTCCTGATATGAGGTGAGGTTGACTCATTTAGTGTGTTAAATTTATTGTGGCACATGCAGATATCACAATCCCCTTCCTGTTTTACTTTAGAAGCTGTGAGATAGTGACTTTCTGAAAAATCTCCATAACCTGAAGAGCTCAGAAGATGAAGATAAGAGGAAATTCACTAGAGAGTTTTTACTTAATTTTAATTTCTGAATATCCAAAAGAAGTTTACGGGTGAATAGATTTTCTAAATATGTAAAAGGCCAGAGGTTATTAAGAATGATGGTAGTAACAAATCTGCCAACAGGTTGGACAGCAGACAAAGTGATCGGCCGTGGATTTTTGGCTCTTTAGAACTGATGTAGGATGTGCTTCGGAGTGGGAATATGATGTAGCGGAGGGTAGGACATGGCTCATTGCAATAGGTGAGGAATTAAACTCCATGGTCTGGGTTCAACATCTAGTCCAAGAAGACATAAGCGGCTTATCTTTGGATGATGGAAGGGTATCAGGAGAAAAGTCACTCTACACTTGCCATGATTCTTGTAGGTTTTCTGTAAATATCTGGTAATTGCTTTTCTTTGCCACAGGATACTAGGAGATGTGGATCTCTGTGGTTGTTATGAATTAGGCCTTGATATGAGTATAAAAGCAATCTTTTTAAAATTTTCTTTGATGATGCCAGAGACAATGTATCTTTTAAATATCATGAAATATGTATTCATGAAGGCGTGAGCTGACACTATTATGACACAATTTTTATACCAAAAATTCAGGTGGTCATTCCATCTCCTCTCAGCACTGTTTATCTTTTCTCAAGCTCCCACCATGAAGAGATCTGGCAAGCTCCCCAGTACAAAATGAAAAAGAAACCATACTCCTCCATTTTCCTTGTTGGTAGTCTTTTCTTATGGTTGAGAAAGGGGCCAACACAAGGTTAATACTCCTCTTAAGTATCACTCAAATCCTGCTTTGAGGATTTACATAATACATTGGCGTTCTCGAGGCTCTAGATAGAGACATGCATTAGCTAGAGGTACCTATGGGTGTCTGGAGGGTAGAATCTCATCTTTTTCGTACCTGCAGTGCCTGGGTTGTTCCTGAGTGCACAGACTGGGGAAAAAGCTCTGGATCTGCTTGCACAAAAGCAAGTTTGTAACATGCTTTTACAGTAAAACATTAGAAAATGTAAAATAAATATCCTTAAATATTCAAAGCCGTGGGGAAAATCTCTGTTCTTTTTCATCTAAATTTTTCTTTAAGGTGGTAAAACCTAAACTTTCTGAAGCTTGAAATGAATTCCAAAAGTCATTTGTGAAATGACTCTCTTCTGAGATCCCCAGGAAATGTGCACAGTGTGTGGATTAAACAGGTGGTTGTAATGAAGAAGCCGATACATTGCACACGTGGCTGTTGTGATTACAGTCATGCTCCTGACTATTAAACTAATCTGATAGAAGTGTCCTTGCACATGCACGACTTAAAACAGTATCTTAGAGGATGAAGTGGGAGAAGAAAGTTTGCTATAAATTAGCATGGGCTGACCATTCAAAAAGTCAGCTGTCTTCACACATTCGTATCCTTGGCTAGTGCTGCCCTCTAGTATGTGCATGTGCATTTTGAACAGGGATAAAAAATAATCCCTTTTTAGTCTGAGTGGAGACATGAGTATGAAAGCATCTAACTCACTGTGCAGAGAAACAGTTCATTTGACATACTTTTCCAAGTGTGCTGCTGAAAACCAATGAAATGGTGCATAACGCTTGTACTTGTTAAGGTGTTATAGAACATAAAGTGTGAATTATCCAAGTTTTGAAGTGAACCTTTTTGCAGTTAGTGTGGGAGAGGAGAAACTAGTTCTTCTGCAATAGTTTGAAGATTTTATTTTTATGGAGTTTTACCTAAAAAAAAGGTTTGAAATAGTTCTATCATACACTATTTGACCTCCTAAATGTTATAGAACTACCTTCAATCAGGTGACTTCATAAATTGAAGACAGAGGCTGTATGTTTGGAAGTTCAACTACTTGTTCAAAGGGAGCAATCCAGCTGTGTCTGTCTTCTCTTCCTTTTTTGCTTCTGTCTTAAACTTTGAATATATATCTTATGCTAGAAACTTATATTCAGAGTAAGTGAAAACCCACCTGAGAATATATATTCTTGTTTCCCTTGACCTAATTTTAAGCCATGTTGCTTACTTCAGCTAAAGGCTTCTTACTAAATCAGAGAGAAATGTAGAAATGCTCACTAACATCTATTTCCTGAATTTTTCACTTCACCCCGGCTAATTTTAAACACATTTCTTTCCTAAACCAATTGCAGTGACTTTGGAGATGCTAGCTCTCAGTTTCTGATACAGCAGCTTTGCACACTGTCTTGCTAGAGGGCTCTGTCCTGGGCTGGAGGGATGTTCGAAGAGGGGCAAGGTTAATTTTTATGTCCCTTCCATGTTTTGCCAATCTATTGAAATCAGCAGATCAGCAATAAAAGGTAGCAAATGTAACAACAGTTTTTAATTTGTGATATGAAAATGTGATTGTAAGGAATTAGATTTAGAGTAAAAGCACACATCATATAATTCATCAAACAGCAGCAGTGGTAACTATTTTTTGTCACTAAGTTTTAAAGTAGAAGCAGAGGCCTAGAGAAATAAAAGGCATTGTTAAAACAGATGGCCCATTGAGATGCTTGTGCTTTTTCTGTTACAAAAAAAGTTGTTTTTCTCCTGCTGTGCTAGTAAAAATTGCCTGGTCATTATTGCTCTTTTTGTCAGTCTGTATAGTTTTAGCATGGAGAAAGAAATGCGCAGAATCTCTCTGCATCCCTGCTCTGAAGCAGCACTTGAGCTAATGGGCACTATGAAGACCTAAAGTACTTTGCAATTTCAAATAGCTCTTTTGAAATTTCTTTTCAAACACTTTTCAAACTGTGCAGAATTTAGCTTTGGAGCACCTTCACAGTCTACCTGCAGGGGAAGGTAAGGTGGCTCCTGGGGCACATATGTAGGTCTGTGGCTGGGGGATGCGGAGCAGGGACATGGATGCAGCTCTCCTGCTGGGCAGATGGGCCGCTCTGAAGGGCTTGGGCTCACATTTCTGTTCCTCAGTGGGACATTGCTAAAAACTCCCATTTCTGGAGTATTAAGACCAAGGATGTATCAGAAATATCATTGCTATTTCGATTTCTTCCATGCTTCTTAGGCAAATTTTTCTGTAATTTAAATACAGTTTTCCAGTCTGTATCCATCAATACATGTGTATTTTATGCATGTATACATAGAAATTTTTTAAATTATATTTGGTATCAGGTTATGTGACTGAAGTATTTCCAAGTGTGTACAATCGATCATTACAGAATTAGCTAAAATTAAAAGAAAGAAAGAAAGATTGTCCATTGCTAATTGCACCCTCAGTTTTACTGACTGATGTGCACTCCTTGCAAAGAATAAGTGCATGATTATTTGCAAATTTGAAAAGGGTATTGTTTTTTTGCTATGAGTAAAGAAATTTAAAGTGCCTTTTTAAAGCAGACTAAAAGTGCATTCCACCCCAACCCCCAAACGGCAAGCTGTTCCTTTCAGGATATTACTCAGATTTCTAGAAGCTGGATGTCTGTAATAGTTTTCCTTGCTTGCTAAAAATCTAGTGAGGCCATTACCATTTAAAATACTTTATGATACATTTCAAGATTGGCAATTAACATTTAAAGTGTGTTTGGAGCAGACAAAACATTATTGTATCTGGACAATGTTCTTTGCATGTATGTTTCCTTCAATGCATCTTTATTGCCTTAATTAAAGTATTTAAACTGCCAAAAATGCTTTTTCAGTGTAGGAGTGGCAATCTTTTCCACATCACACTCTATCTAAATTGATAGAATGCTGATGGAAGATGTAACTTAATAAAAATTACCAACCAGATTTTTTGCCTTTTTTTCTCTTTTTAATAGCTAAAACTATCAGTAAATCCTTTTTTTGGCATAACTTTTCTTTTTTTTCTGACCAAAGATGTTTAAATAACCTACAGTATTTCTCAATTAGTTTTTCTCAAGAATCAGTAATTGTCAAACGTGAATAAATTCAGCAGGGTTAAATATTTTAAAAGTAAAATTACTTTTTTAATCTTAATGAAGACATACTCTAAATAGAATGTAAACATCCTGTTGCAAGAAGATATCTACGATGTTCTCATGTATAAAGCTGTATGAAAGAGATATCCTAAATAAGAATCACTCAGCTGTTGTTACGGTATTCATAGTTGGATTCTGTAGAGCACTTGGATTTGAGCACTGGATGTTGGCCTCTGGGCTACTTATTTTCAGGGCTAAATGGGAACTGAAGTATTCTGAAAATTTCTTTCGGTTGCTGGCAAGCAAAAATTTTGACTAATCACATCATATTGGTATGTATGCATGGGGAAGTGCAAGGTTTTGTAGGGTCCAGGAGGAGGACTCTTGATTCTATCTAGTTATTAATTTTCCAGAAACTCCTACAAATTTTTCTTCTGAAAAAAACATGACTGTGCTCAGCCTCTCTGATGAGGACAAGTAAGTGGCAGTCATTACGCAGACTATCAGTAAAACGGAGGGGGTGTTACTTCAGGCAATGCAGAGCAACCTGGGCATGTGACCTTGTAAAACACGGGTGAGATTTTCCCTTGCTACTTTTAACTGTAATAAAATTAGGAGAATTCCTTTCTATTTAATGAACATATATCACAAATATCACTGTCATTCTAAGCATACCTTGCCATTTTATAGTTGTAAGTTCAGCAGTGGCAAAGCTGTTGCTAAGTATAAAAAGGGAGGTCAAGACTCTTGGACTGTAGTAACACCATGGCATGCGACATGTTTTCACAAGGAATCATTTCAGAAATCAATGACGTCATGTTCATGCCTTCCATGACCTGGAAGCTGGCCTATTAAATTTAGACAGAAAAAGGTATGATTTTTTTGATTTTACAGCACAGTGGTGTAAGGAAAGTATATGCTTTATATGTGCATCATATATTTTACATGCTTTTATGTTTTCTTTTATTTTCTTTTAAATTATAGTCACTATTAACACATATGGATGCTGAGATCCTAAAAAGTTTGTAGTCATAAAAATAAAATCTTACCTTTTTTTCAGTAAGGTAACCAATAGTGTGTTACAGAAATAAGGAGTTTTTCACCCAAAACTGTCTTTTAGTTTAATATACTTTTGACTGGAAATTACCTTCTGTTTAAAAAAAGAAATAAAATTAAAAAAAAAAAAAAAAAAGGAACTGTTCCTGAGTTGTTTGTTGCCTAGAAGTGATGTGAGGCAGGAATGAGCAAATCTTTCAAGCCAGCTTTCAAGTCTTTCCCACTATTTGTGGCTTTGCTCTTCTCCTGATCTCTCTTATCCACCCATTCTAACATGAAATTTTTTATTTTTTTATTATAAATGTTGTTTTGGTACTTAAACATATATTTTATTTGTTGATTTAAAGTTGAAAAATAAATCTAAAAGTGTTATGGAGAAATGCAGAGTTCAATATGTAAGCTTGTTATATCATTAGCAGCTTCCCTTGTACCCTATGGTTAAAATGAATCTGAGTCATGAATGCTTTGCAGCATTCCTATGGGACAAATGGCAGTGTGCAAAGTGCCCACAGTACACATATAAAATAAACTCGTACTAAATGATAGAATTTTAAGAAGCCATAATATTCATTTTTGCTCTTTTGTCTTTAAATATGAGTATGATTTTTAAGTTAACCTCTCTTCTAAGAGCACTTCAACTTCACCAGGCACAGTTAAGTTGGAAAGCATGAAGCTGGTTCAAAGAAATAACAAAGAAGTTAATACAACCTCAGCTAAACAACAGACTTCAAAAAAACTCATTGCATAGTTTGAATTCTTTATTTCTTGTCCAAAGCATTTTGCTAAGCAATTTCAGATTGGATACCAGGATGGTGATTTGGAAAATTTGAAGTCAGCAGTAGCTTTAAATTACCAAATAGTAGGAAAAACTAAACTCATAATTAGATAGATTCAGAAATTATTGACATTTTCCTTTGCTAAATATGTATCTTTGGTAATAACATTTGAGTCTCTTAGAGTGGATTTTTTCATAGTTAAACTGCAAAGTGTTTTGCAAAGGAGATGAGTTTCATTATGCCCCTCTGTGAAACAGGGGAAGGATGGCACAGGCAGATGAAGAGACTTTCCTGGAACAGTGGCAGAGCAAGGGACAAACTCAGGGGTGAGCTCCTCAGGCTCGTGCCTCCAGTCCAAAGGCAGTGCTTCCATTACAACAATTCTGCAAGTGAAGTGTTTTTTTTTTTTTTAATTTAATTTTATTTTTTTTAAGTTAATTGATACTCACATTTCTATCCCAAATCTGAGGTTTAATTGGCATAAGTTTTGCTATATAGTTTATTCACAAATTAATGTGTATTCTTACTTGTGATTTGAGTGGTTTCTTCTTGAGGTATGTAACACTTAAAATAAAAAAAGCCTGTTTAAAGATGTAGGATATTTTGCATGCATTGCAGATATGACTGTGTAATAAATACAATTGCATATGTATGCTCCCTGTGGCTACAGAAGTACATATTCACAGAATAAAAACCACAGTCAAAGGAATCCAGACTGCTTATTTTTATACTTACTGATATCCCAGGGAAAAAGGTAAAAAGCAGTTTATAAAACCTGGACAAAAGAAGGATGTAACTTTTTTTTGTACTCCCTTGGGCTGAATCTCAGCTGAAATAACTGACAGTTTTTGGACTTACCGAAGGAAATGATGAGTGAAGATAAATATCCAGATGTTTGCTGGCCAGATGTGTAAGGTTACATTTTGGAAGGCATGAATGCTCTACCTGTGTCTTCTGAGAAGGAAGTTGTAAATAGTAAACATGCTAAATTTTTATTTCTACAGTTTGGGGGTAAAAAAAGGTGTTCAAAGTAAAACTCTTTGTTTTGCCTTCAGTCTAGTGTCTTCAGAACAGATGTAGGTTGCACATGCAAATTTGCACAGCATACAAGTGGGATTTTTTTAATGGCCATTATGTCTGCCTGGCTAACTTAACACTCTTTGTGCATTGTTTTTAATTTAGGGGAGATGCAGCTTATGGAACCGTCTTAATTTTCCAGCAGTAGGAAATAGGTGTGTCGAGTCTTTGAAAATTTCCTATTTTCTGTTCCCATGTTTCAAGCTGCTTATTTACGACAACAAAAAATTTAAACCTTGACTTTTTCCCCTCTTTCCCCCGCCTACGCGAAGTCTCTCCCTTTCCCACCTAACATACAGATCTGCTTCTTTTCAAATAAATTGTTGGAAGCGGCTGCCTGCTCATACAGCAGCATAGCTCATCTCAGCTTGTGCTTGCTCTCAAACTTGGGAAGAGGAAAGAAAAGTCTTGTTAAAGTCAAGTAAATAACTTAGCTGCTAGGCAGTAGGAAAAATATTGGATTTGATTGTGTATTATTCCCATATGGGTGAGATATATTTAAAATTGAAAAGGAAACCAGCTCCCTTAAAACTTAAAGGGACAGATTTCCAAAAATTGGCAGCCAATTTTCGCCTATAATTGTACTTAATGTAGAAGGGATTTTCCTCTGCTGATGAGGGATAAGAGGGTCTTGCCACCAGACTAGCAGTAAGGCAGAGGAGGCCCCTTCCAGCACGTAGATGTTGTTACTGGCCAGATCTTTCTCTCCTTCCTCGGGCTAAAGATCTCCCATGGCCTGGAGGGCCCCGGGGAGGCGGGTGAGGGCTGGAGCCTGCCCCAGTGCATGGGAGGTGAACTCATTTATGGGAACTCCCCACTCCTTTAGGAGCTCCAAAACAAGCATGTCAAGAGTGAAACTTTTTTTTTTTTTTTTTTTTTTTTTTAAATAAAACCCCCACTTTTAAACGGGGTTATCCTTCTCCTGGGCAGGCAGTGTTGCAGCATGTTCCAGCAATGCAAACTCCCTTAAATGGCATGGCCCATAATTTTAAATGGAAACAGCCTTGAACGGTTTTTTGTTTATTGTGCTTATGTAGACTTGTTTTTGTGTTCCCATTCTGCCAGTGTGTAAACATTAGAAAACATAATAACCATATAATTACAGAAGTCCAGTTTCTTCCTCCTTAGGAAAAAAAAAAAGAGCTTCTAGAAATCCTTGTCTCAAAGACACAGGCTGTCCAACCCCAAATTTCTTCAATGACTACTCATTTCTTCTCAGTCGTGTATGAGAACAAATAGGTTCTGGAGCATGACCTGAAGATCGGCCATTGCAAGCACGTACAAATAGCTTGTTTCAAGTTCAATGTAATCCTCAAAACATTGCTTGGAAGTGTCATGTGCTGAGGACAAGGGAAGACGTTAAAAGGTGCAAAGAAAGTGTGGAGTGCTGTCACTAGTCTTTGCATATAGACAGGGAAGGGGAGCGGTTAAGAAGAGAGAACAAGGAAGAGGGATGGAGAGTGACCATGAAAAACAGGTGATTATAGAAGTGGTATAATCCTGGTCCTGGGAGTTCATCCCTGCTCCTGGGGCAGCTGCTGCTCCCCATGAGAAGAGAATAAATTGCCAGGCCCTGGGCAAAACCCCTTCAGCTACAGGTTGAGTAACCAGGTGGCACTTGGAAGCTGCCCTGGTCCATCACTGTGCTTATGGTGGGCACCACAACCCCCTGGGAAGGCAGGGGTTCTGGACCCTGCCACCCACCTGCTCTTCCCACTCGTGGCTGTGGTTTTCTCATGCAGGTAGGGGACGGGAGAGCAGAGTGACAAAACACACAGTTCAGATTTGCTAGTCAAACTAGTTGTTTTTCAGGCATGTGATGGTGGCTTATCTGCATGTGTTGCCAGGTCTTGCAATATTATCACCTGTCTCAAGAAGTTTATTTGCAGTGTTGCTTTTGAAATAATTCTGAGATTATTTTTCTTTGGCTTTGATTTTTGTGCCTATAGGACACATTTACTTTGGTTTTTTTTTCCTGCATTTTGGAGGAGTGAAGTAATTTTTATAATAGTGGGAAGGGTCTAGACTACAGCAGTTGAAGTGCTAAGAGAAATTTTAGATATCGCAACAATAACTGTATAGAAGGAAAAGACTGGGGCAGGCAAAGTGGGGTACATTCAGATAGGAAAATGCTATGGATCTGCTTGTGTAAGTGGGATATGGAAGCACTGCTGGATGCAGGGGAGAGCGTGGGGAGGGCTGGATGGAGCAGAGGAATGTGACAGAAAACAGTAGGCATTGGGGCGGTATGGAGGAATGTACGTGGAGTCAGGACGAGTTTAGGAGGAGTCGTCAGAGGCTAAGGGAGGAAATTTATGATGGGTAGATTTATGACTACTGCATGACAAAGCTGAGGGATAAAGCCCTGTCATATAGAAGCCCAGAGAAGTTTTGCTGTTAATTACAAAATGAGAATTTGCACCAAAAATGAAGGAAGGTCCTCTTTTTATATAAGGCACTAAGAAATCCTGTATTTTTGTATACAGCTAAAATGAAATTTTGCCATAAAGTTTGTGCAGTCCTCTCTAGTTTGCTGAAAATACTCTAGTCACTTCCTAATTATTTATGCTTCAAAAGCTTACGATTGTCAAGCAAATATAATGATTTTTCGATGTGTAGAACGTGCAACAGTAGTTTTTAGTGGATGAGTTGGGTAGAATTGTCCTCTGCTCTCTGTTATAAAGGAAAAGGCAATGGCAAGCGCTAGAGGACTATACTTTATGGATATTATGTATATTTTTTTGTACATTTTTTATCTCTTTAGAGATATGTAAGATTTTTCATTTGCTTATGTTCAATAAAAGGTCATATTAATATTTTTTAGTTACATATAGATTTATATCTATTAGTCAAGTAATACAAGCATCCCTTGAGAGGTGCGCTACTGAGTGTTAATATAATTGCTGAAAAGTTTCACACATTTTTTTAGTTGGGAATAATATCTAATATGTAGTGTCTTTTGTGTGAGGTGATAACACAACATTTTACACATTAATCAAAATAATTCACAGAGCTTACTTCATCTTCCACTCTAGTAGGATATGGTTACTACACAAATAACTTTAGGACAGGAAGTAAGAATAATACTGTAATTAACTGAAATTGCAGGGGAACTTAGGTAGTCAGAATGTAATTAGGCAAGGCAGAACTCAGTCAGGAAACAGGATTAACTTTCCTGCTCTTTTGAAAAATGCCGGATGATTGCTAATATTTATAAATGGTTTTTACACATCAACTGAATGATGATGCCTGTGACAGAGGAGCTGCCTTTAAAATTATGCTAAGCAGTTGGTTCCTCTCTGACTCAGTGATAAAGATGCTTCCTCCAGAAGCAGCTGTTAAATTTCCTTCTTGCAAGATAGATTTCCTCAACGGTGTCACATCCAAACATTGGCCCAATCTTTATTAGTTTGTCAGTACTAATTTGATTGCAGTATTTCCAAAGTAAAGTCAAACTAAAAAATGACTGAGTAAAACTGGTTTATTTTAGAAAAAAACCAAAAGTGCGTATTCTATGTTATGTCAGACACTGATACAGGAAAGTTCAGTGTGGCAGATACTGGCTCAATAGTGAAATGCACAGTTATCTCTAACTTTCAAAGGAATACAACACCCCTCCTAACTTTAGTAGAAACTGTTTATATAACCTGTATCATTGCTGAAAGTATTTGCTATGTGGTTCAGCAGTAGCACAATAGAGGTAAAGTCAGAATTAAACTGTGCCAGAAGAAATAGAAAACAGGAGTAGCTACTAAGTATTGTCAATTAAAATCCAGATGCAGGGAATGATATCTAGTTGAGGAAGAAATTCACTGTATCTGTGGTTTGCTCTAAAGAGAGCTTTGGAATGCTAATTGAAACTGAAGTATTGCAGCCCCCAAGTCTGACTCAGGTGAATGCTGTATTGACAGCGGCTTTGAATGCTAAACATTAACAAGGTCAAATGAGCCACAGTCTAGTCCTACTGTACGCTATCGATTCTCATACATGAGCCACAGCAACTTTAATTGTAAGCCTGGGTTTATTCTCCAGGCAAGTCATGAATTTAATCTTTGACTATTTTAGTTATTTATTATTTATTTTTAAAATTGTGTTTGCAGTACTTTTAGGGATTTTAAAATTAAACCATTGACTACTATGTTAAACTTTGAAACATGTTACAGTTGTTAGCTATTTTGAGATGGGTATTTATTTTAAAGTAAAAATTCAATTTTTTCTTCTAAATTTCTTTTCTATCCGTAACTGTGAATAACTCAGTGAATTCTCTATAACCTACTAGGTTGATACACTACATTTACAATATGATGACCATTAAATATGTTATTTTGTAAAAGAGAGCATGATGTTATACTGATTGCAGTTTACTGTAAAATACTTACTTATAATACTGTAATCTGACACTTCAAGAATATTATTCTCAATGCAAACTAAAATTGTTAATTCTAGACCTAATTGACTGAGTTAGTCTACAGGGTAAAATCACAATAAATCCTCTGCCCTCTTAATGATCTTGAGAGATTTGCTCTGCTTTTGACATGTGTATTTGTATGGAAATAAGATTTCGGTAAGCAGTATTGTTTACATTAGATGCCTGAGTGCCAGTCTTCCTGATCAAATAGCATCCCGAACTCAAGGGCCGAGGTGCGACAGTTCTGTATCTTGCTTTAAGGACAGCTAACTGAAGGCTTACTTCTGCCTTTTTGGCTTCCCATAGTGGTGAGCAGATCAGCAGAGAGATACAAAACGTTAATCCTTCATACTCACTAAAGTATGTCTGACATCATGAGCACAATTCTGCGGTATTTCTTAGGGAAAGACTTGCCAAGACTGTAAAGAAAATGTTTTTGCAGGGAGCCTTACTTTGGCCTGACATTTATGTGAGGACACAATTCGCCATGAACCTTTTAGTCTTCCTCTTCTTTCAGAGAATAATGAAAGGAGCCTATTCATCCTGGTCTCTTGGTGTTTTCATGGAAAAATAATAGTTCAACTGCACAGGCCCACTCCTCATCTGAAATATGAGTAAGCCCTGGAGCCGGAGCAATCTGTGCCCACTGCATATTTCTACCAGGACGCTGGACTGTTGCCATTGTTAATAATGTTGAACCTAAAACCAGCATCCACAAATGAAAGAAACAGATAAAAATACTTATAAAAGAGCAATGCTCATAGTATAAATATACCAAAGATCACATTAGAAAAAATATGTAGGATAACTGTTTGTTATTACATTAGGTTTTAAAATATTTACACTTAGAAATGGCCTTCGCTCATTTGTAGTTGGGGAATATTCCTTTGGGAGCAATGGCAGGATGTTTTCTGTTAACCTCATTTTTTTTTTAACTAGAAAAGGAAAACCTTTTCTAGCCAATTTTTCTTTTTTTCTCCCTGTAACTAGGTAATAAACTTGTATCTAAAAAAACACTTGCTAGAAAGTGCTGTTATCTGTTTAAAATTTACGGAAACACTATAGTTTAATGGTACAATAACTAATGCTCAATTATAGAGGAATTCCTCCGGAAGAACAAGTCATGACTGCAAGTGCCAAATAAATCTGGTGGTGTGACATGGATAGTAAAATTTCATAACAATAGTAATCTGAGGGTTATGTTTTCAAAGTAGATTGTGTTGATAGTACTACAGCCAACCTGGCCATATTTGATTTGGTGTGTATGTGAGGTGTAATGCTACTAAACTATTGAGGATTGAACAGGGTGACTTGCTGTATATGAGGTGAAGACTCATGAAGTTATAATCCAGATTAAGTATGTTAAAAAAAAAAAAAAGGTATCGTGGCTGTGGAGTTCTCAAAAACCTGAGTCTTTCCTCAGATTGGTACCCCTAACTGCAGTGTTGTAACCCAAATGCATAACTGTCAAAATAAAGCACAACACTTTTGTAATGCCCTATAAGAAGAAAAATATTTAAAAATAGAAGGGGAGAGAGAAATGAGGAGAACCCTTTTCAAAATTGGAATATTATCATATAGAATGGATTTAAAAACTGAATCGCCACTGTGACTAGTATTGGAGTTAGCAGGGAAACAGGTAAAATTTTTAGATTCAGAATGCCCTCAGCCTCCATGTCCTTGTGGTATTCTGTTTATTAATGCAATTTCCCCCCCCCCCAAAGATTCTTAAATCTTAAAAAGTGAACCCTGTGGTTCTCAGATAAGGTGTCTAAGTGCTTATATTTTTACTAACACATTAAATAGAACAAAGTATTACTCAATTTATTCTTTTAAATAATTTAAAAAGACTTTCTGTTGCTGAAAGTTCTAAATACAAACCTGCAACAAAGTTTAATGCTCCTATTTTATTACTTGTTAATATATTTGCTTTTAAGATTTGAGAAAAAATATTCTATACCTCTATTACTGTTGTGATTTAATTTTTTTTTCAGAGCATCTGGTAAAAATGCACAGCTGACTTCTTTAAGAAGTCCATTCCTCATTTATATTCTGGAAATATCATAGAGTAAAGAGCTGAAGTTTTCTTACAATTTCAGATTTCCAATTAAATGAGACAGTCCTGGCAATTGAGGACATACTTTTTAATGAGATAAGATGAATTGCTTTTAGGACTATAAGGTTGGTTTTTTTTTCAGATGAGAGCGTTTTCATTGTTTTCATTTAATAAGTGAATCAGAAACTTTAATTTTCTAGTTGACTGAAGCGATGTGCTAAGGTTTTGTATGAGCATGATTTCCACCGGTATAAATTCCATACAGGGTGCACAAAATAAGATTATTTTTCATCTTTAAGAAGCTGAAGAAATGAAGGATTGGGGAATTCGCTTAACATTTTTTTAGTGAATATAGGTGATATAAGCATAAATAAAAATAGTATCTCAGAAGTCACTCATCATTTGGTTGCTGGAAACATTAATTCCGTAGCACAGCACAGGGAGTAATTACTACAGCGAATGGTTATTTTGGAGTGTCTTGAATATGGTGATGGCACTAACATTTTAAAAGAACATGTGTAGAATTCAAATTTTGTTTAACATACGATTTATGTAATGTTCAATCATATATTAATTTTAAATAATAAGTAATCACTCTATAGCAATACCGTAGCAAGTACCAAAACCTAGATTTTAAAATTCTAGGTATCAAAATTAATTATCAAGGTATGTAAGTCTATCAAAATAGAATCATTTTGAGAGGTGACTCCACAAAGCTGATATTTAAACATTTCTATTCCAGCAGAGTGTGTGTGTGTGTGTTGGCAAGGATTGCAATTCATGTCTATTTGAGAGCCTGGTACATTAGGACCATAGTGGAGTAATTCTCCACTAGCTCTACGGATAAAGTGAAAAACATTTCCATTGTTCAGCGTTCCCATCACTTTGGAAGATTAGGTGAGCTGAGGAAAAAGTACAAGTGTAGCTGACCTTGTGGTGGGAGAAAGAAACAGGCATGGCAAAGAAAGAGCTGAATTTCTTAAGAAGATTCTAGTTTCCCGTACTTCTTTGGGCAAGAGACTGTGAACTGTTGCAAGGTGAGGACTGAGGACAGTTGCTGCTGTTGCCTGAGAAATTAGGGGGTCATATGAGTTGGAGCCTCCTTTACATGTGGAAAAGGTCAACGGAAATGTTACGGGGGATGTGCTGAGGCTCTAGCACTTCCCTGCTGGCTTAGGAGGGAGGACCTTTCCCTTACTGCACTGTGACTTGTAATGTACTTTACATCCAACCGTAGTGGAGGAAGTATGGAAAAGTCATCTTTGCAGGAAGAAATGTTTTTGAACCTGTGCACATTTAATGGATGGCTATTTTTATATGTTTATAACATTATAAATGTATGGAGTATTTCCTATTTTAAAATGTTTACTTGAGACAAATGAAAAGCTTTAGACACTATGAGGGGTGAGGCCGCTAGGGTAACAAAATGTATTGCTTCTTAAAAATACATCTTTAAAATTGAGTCATGCAACTGTTTAATCACAAACAACTTCTGATAGTCAGTGTCCTGAAAACTTGAGAGCATCCCTGTGATTTTCTGTGTATGTGTTAACTTCAACTGTTACTAAATTATACAACTGTTGAGTTGTAGATACAAAAATATAACCATAAATAATGCCTAAAGATGGCGGTAGATAATATTCTTGCCATAGTTTTTAATGCCATGTTCAATATATTTTTAATTGTATTTAATTATAATATACAAGATTATGTTGGTGATATCCTCAATATGGAGATATCTAGAACCAGAACTAGAACTTCCCATTTGCCAGCCCAAAGTGAATTGTCAGTCACACTTCCAGGTCGTATCTTGGACAGTCGTGGACTTCTAAATCACTAGGCTCTACTTTTTGGTGCGATAACCTGTCTGGTGAGACAGATCAGTTCACTGAGATAAGCCAAAATATGATCAATAATTTTCTAATTCATTGGATTGATCCCATGCTGTGATCCTGAATCAGTATAAGAATTAAAGGAAAATTTGTAGATCTGTGTTTGACCTGAGCACCAATTTTTGATATTTTTAAAAAAGCTTGGATTTAAGGGAGAACATTGTACTGCTTTCTCATGTCTGAAGGGAACAACCTAAGGAATACTTTTTCCCCTGAGAGACTGAAAACCACTATCTCTTCCAGAATAGCTGTGTTCTGTGGTAATTGCTCTTGTGGAATTAATTGCTGCTCATGGGGACGTCCTTAATCTAGCTGGTTTATTTCTGATAGCCATGGAAAAACAGAGCTCATTGCAAGCTCTAAGACTCTTCTGACAAAGCAAGATTAGTTCGTGTTATATTTTGCTGCCTTGGTTTGCAGTATGCAAAAGAACTAGTTGCAAATTAGCTTGGGTAATTCCACCCGACCTGTAGTCACCTAGGAAAGTCTTCACACTTGGTGGCTTTTATCGCATATTGCTTTAAGCAGGAATTAGTCCATCCACCAAGGACACATAGAACGTATACACCCTCTGAAAGCATATTGTGCTGGCTGCTGTTTTACTGCCTATGGAAGAGCTTAACTGCGGATTAGGAGAAGAACATACCTTAAAGCAACTTTCAAAATTTATGTTGCACAGAATGATGATTAAGTTTTTGGGAATGGTTTTAATTAATGAAGGCAGATACATAATTGCTAATATTCTCTTTGTAAAGGTAAGCATGATTCAAAAATTTATGGTTTTATAAAAACATTTTTGTATGTGTGAAATGGCTAAAAAGAGGGAAAAATATGGTTTTGTACAGCATGAATGTTATTTTACTAATGCCAGGTTCTAACTGAATAGCAACGTGCATATATTTTTGAATGAAAGACTTTTCCAGTTGCTGTGTTCAGGATGAATTTATTATGAAATATTTAAGTGCCATCAATGTTCTCTTTGAGCAAAATAACAGCTTGTGGGGGGGGTCAATGTTCATTCAACTTGTTTCCTTACTCTTAAAATTGTCCATCCTGTGAAGGATTTGTTTCATTGATCTACTCTCCTACTGGCCAAAAAAAAAAGGCAGCAAATTCTAATTTAAGACAGGTTAACCCCCACTTCTATACACAGTAAACGGACGTGGCAGGGACAAAACCTTCATTCCCTCTATCTGTCTTATTAGACTTTGGAAGCAGTAGTCTTTAGTTTAATAAAGGCCCTGTCCTCCAGCTGGATTTGTGAAGGGAAATGCTCCCACACAGAGCTGATTGAAACTAATGCTTCTTTTATGTGAACATGTTATACCTATCTAGACCTTATGGCACTTGATACAGTGAATGCAATCTACTAGTCATCAGTATTTTACAAAAGTGAACAATTTAGTCTGTGATGTCTCAGTACTCTGTCATATTACAAGCTTCTGTTTATCATTTAAATAATTTGCATTGTATAGTGCTTGTGGTTCCTTTATGTTGTTGATTTCTATATTCACTTTAAAACTTGATTTAAATTCCTTATGCCTTTTGCAGTACATTACCAATCAATGCTTCTTGCACATTGTTCAGTTTATAGCAGAGAATATTACTTTTTTATTGGTAATTGCACAGCAGATTATTATGTGGTGAAAAAAAATCCATTCTTTTCCTAAGGCATAAAACCAAGTTCCTGTCTGTTTTGCGGATGTTAAAAATCCCTTGACACTCAAAGAAGAAGAGTGGGAGTATTAACTCTCAGGAACCCTTGGCTGAGTATCCATGAAAAGAGTCTTTCTCCTCCCAGCACAGGGGACTAAGCTTGTTAGGAATGCTTACTGTGAAAGAAACACTTTATGTAATCTTAATAAATAAAATAAATTTAAGAGCATTTTCTTAAGCAGGAGGGGAGGCATGGGAACAAGTTCAACATTTTATGTTATTAAGAAATATACAGAGTAGGACAGATGATCTGAGGATTTGTCCAAGCTTCTAAGCGTGAACTGCTTTGGGGAAAATGACTGCAAAAATAATTTTCCCTACCTATTTTTAATATTTGATAACTTCAGTGGAAAAAAAATGTCATTTTACTCCCTCTTCCAAAAGATATATGCAATAAATAGCCAAACCACTTGCACTGTAAAGGTCATAAAGGCCTTGAAAGTAACTTTTAACATGGTAGCAAAGAATGTCTTATTAGAAATGACAGGAGCTTTTCAGTCAGGGTGACTGCTCTACGTACTCAAATAGTATTAGTGACTGGCATATAAAAATAAAGGGTCTTGCACTGTAATTCAGTATAACCAGAGCCTCTATAATGCTTTTATTGATTCACCTTGCAATCTTTTTACAGATCTTGCAGATTTGCAAACTTTTCCGAATATGTGAAGGTATAACCCCACCGGCTACAAGAATCAAGCCTTTAGAAACCTGGAGTGGTTCTTGGAGGTGTGGGTTATCTTGGCTGACACAGGACTGGCAGATAGCAGGAGACGGGGCTACCATGCCTAGGGGAATTGCTGGCCGCCCTTGCTCGAGCCGAGGGCTTTGTGTGCGCCGGTTGTTAAGACAAACAGGGAAGGCGAGTGCCAAGAGAGACCGCCCTGCAGAGCTGTGGATAGATGTTATTATTTTTAAGAAGAAGCCCTCTGGTGATATAACAGGGCTGACCCTGTTAGCGGAGGCTTCATAAATCTTTCTCAAGTGAAAGTTCCTGGCCGCGTAGGTTGGAGGGCAGACAAAAGAATCAAAAGAGCCAGGATGTGAAGTCTCTGTACTGTACATGTGAGGGCTGCCTATGGGACTCTGCAATAATACAACAATAGCCAAGATTGCAAGGCACAGCTTCAGTTCACTGCCTGCTTTCAACTGCTTCTAATAACAGTTTTAATTTTAGACTCCTCACGGCCTTCTGCATAAAATCTTAAAACCGTAACGATTCTTTACCAAAAAAAAAAAAAAAGAAAAAAGAATTCAATACCATTGAAATCTCAGCTTAGAAAACTCTCTCATTTCTCTCTTAGCAATATAGTAATAATTAAAGATGGTGATTAGAATAGAAAACATAAAAAGATAAAGTGGCTAGAGTATAAATATGTTTGATTCACTTTGACTTTCCACATATTTGCCGTGCTGTGATGAAAAGAACTTTATATGATGTATTATCTGTCAACCTACAGGAGACCTTTTTATCTTGTTATCATCTGCTAATCATTTGAGTTAGATGCTTTGCAGCACAGGACCTTCTCAAAGCTGACTGAAGAAGCCTCCTTGGAGCATACTGATGACATACCAGTCTCACAGTCCAGAATGAAACTGAGAAACTTTCTTTGTGGTTAATGCTTGCACCTGTTCAAACATGATATATGTATATGGAATATACATAGCCTCTCTTACTCCATCAGTACTGAAGCCGCAGGCCTTGGTGTTTGCCAGCTGTGTACTGGTGACCCTGCAAATGGAATAGACACTTTTCAGGTCCAAAAATCACAAGACTTCTGCCATTTGAGCTAACTGGGCTTACAGTAGCAGTTAGGTGGTTTTGCGTTGCAGCAGGTATTAGAGATGACATAATCCCTAATTCTGGGCTGTACCTGAAGCTTTTCTTTTATCCCTCTGTGCAGTTGTGCATAAACAGTTGGAAATTAGTTGTGTTACCCTGGAATCCTTATTTCTTGTGCAAGAAGAAAGGGAAGGGCAGAGAAGTGAAAGTATAATATTTAGACGAGTATGCAGGGCCACCTTTAAGGCCATTTGAATTGAATAGGGAGACTCAGGTTTTTCTGCTTGGAGCTGGGACAGGAGCAGAATGTATGTTGGTAGAGTTTATGTGCTGTAGTATTTCTAGGACAAGTTTTCCTTTCTTTATTTGCTATTTTAACATTTCAGCATACCATCATTCCCCCAAGTGGAAAATTTACATGAGGTGAAACATAATGAAAACAAACGAGCAAGTCTTGATTGGCTTTGCAATTTACGTAAAATGTTGGCAAGAGCTTTGATTAAGAGTTTAAATTCACACAGGCTTAATCAAAAAGAAATTAAAATCCTATAAAAAGGCTGCTCAGGATTCCCTTACAGAAACCAGAATTGTCAGCAAGAGCTAATTTTGTGTGTTTATATCAAGACTGGGAGAAGGGAATGGAAAATAGAGCATAATGGGCAGTTGAAGTGTAATTAGTATATGTACATCAGCGTACTCCCAGAAAATATGATAAATGATACACGCTGTAGAGCTGCGAGCTTAGGGCAATACTATCCAGTGGAAGACCCAGCCTGATCTGGTTGACAGGGAAAGGTACCACCCTTGCAGGTGCAGCCTCGTGACATGAGCCGGGAGTGAATGAGGACAACCCTAACAGCTGATAATGGGTGGACTTAATGTTCCTCCACGGTAAATCTGCCCGGACTTTATCTCCTTATGTCATAACCTCTGCTCTTTTGTTCAATAGTTCAGGAAATTCTTACTGTACATGTTGTAAATTTTTAGGCAACACATTGTACCTAAACAAAATCAGACTATGTTACTCTCTGTATGACTGAGTTATTCACATTATCCATCATCAGGAATGCAAGTTGTACATTGCAGTGCATTTTAATTACATACCAGGAAAGAAATGGAAAAGTAGTCTAATAGTTCAGAATGGAAGAAAAAAATGGAGAAAATAGGAAAAATTTGAAAAGAGTTAATGCTGATTTGACAGAAAGATTCTCTGCATTAAAGATTTAGCCAGTCACATTCTTTTACACAAACTTTTACAGCTTAGCAGACTGGGGAAATGTGATTTTTAAAATGAAAGATAGCATATCAGGGAAAGAACTTCATTATTTCACAAGTGAAGATTGAATTATTTATGCTAGTCATTGTTGGTATTTTATTATCGTGGCCTGAGCCACATATTTTATAGTAAATTTCACAAAGGTGTAGATCTGAAAAGAATTTGGCCCAATAATTCTCATTGTAGATGCCCTGACACTCCTGTGCTTTCCAGTTTTTACCAAATGAAAAAAATCCACTGTTTCCAGTGTGTGGATTTATGTAGGTCAGTAAGACGCAAAATGAGCAAGCTCTGTATTCTTGATAACTAATGTTCACCAAAACTTTTGAACTTAATTATGGAATTTTTAAATGTAAAATAAACCCCAGTAATTTCACTAGGAGCATGTTATTACTGGGACAACTAATGATTTCCCTTTTAAGGGTGTGAGCCTTTAATGTGTTTGAAGCTATTTTGTAGTTTTGGCAGGTATTTTGCAATTATAATTGAATTTGAAATATGCCAAATGTATGATCCCAATGGACTCTGGGCAGACAATAGCTTATAGCAAATAGGAGAAAATCAAGGTCCTACATATTGGCATGTGTGTTGCTGCCATACTAGGAGATCTTTATTTTAGCCAGCTACAGACCTTTTGTATTATGGGGAGAGTAATCAATAAATTGTGTGCTAGTAACAACTGTTCCATGTATCACATCATATTTCTGTATTTCAATACCCAGCAAGGGTAGAGGGTCCCCATGTTTTATTGTACTGAACCGTTACCTGTTCAGTTCTCAAAGCCAGATTAGGAAGAGTTGTTTTCCAATTCACAGTAATTGTAACAACAAAAAAATCACTTCCTTCTGCCAAAGGGGAACAAAGCAAGGCATTGAACAGAAAACTCCGTTTACCTGACATTCTCACTTCCCCAGTGTCTGCGGCCTTACTAAGGAATCGCAAATGGTGCAAAATAAACAAACTGCATTCCTTGTAAGAAATCTTCATGAGTAAACTACTCAGATGATAGTTAGTCATAGTCCCTTAAAAAAAGTCAAAGGTGCTTTTGACAATAACAGTTTAGATGCTTTGACATTAGGGCCTGAAATATCTGGACTGATTTAGCAGGAAAACATATAAAGTTCTGATTTGTTTTTTTGTTGTTTTTTTTTTTTAGTTAAGAAGGGATTCAATGTACAAGCCCCCAGTTTATATTGTAGGCTGTAGATTCCAGACATGAATGCATATGCTGTGCATGTGATTCTGCAAAATACATTGACTCTTTAAATCCTGCAAAAAATGGGCATGGCCCATCATCAGCTTTCAAGGACGCATTCATTTAGTAAGTGTTCAAGAAAATACCAGATATGTCAAGTCTTGCTTTGGCAACAAGTTTCTTGGAGATGCTCAATACTTTGTTTATGACTAAAGCGATGAGGTTAGAAGGAGGAACCATAACAAATGCAGAATAAAATGGCTTTTGATATGCTTTCTATCTAACCTTTAGGTAGTCAGTATAAAGAGTTGAATGAAGAAAGAGACCATCTTGAGTTAATCAGAGTAATTGCTGGAGATTTAAATACTGTTGCACACAAGTAATTTTTTATTAAAAATGATTTGAGAGAGTCTGCATTTAATATAAAAAGCAGACTTTTCTGCTGGCATGGGAGTGAGAACAGCAGTGTGATCTGTGATGACAGCATGTGACATGTCCAGTGTCCTAGGATCCAATGGTTGTTTTGCTTGGCCAGCATCACGCAGCAAATTGCATAGGATTTTGTACCCCATTGACTGTGCTGGTGACAAGATCTGAGGTCACTCAGCAGACAGAAAATCAACAGCTATTCAGCATATTGCTTGCATGTGCTTGACTCTACTGTTTTCTGTAAGGTTTATTAGCTGCTTTCATTATTTTTTGTAGTAAGCATTGCACTTTCTGATCCAGAACAAGTTTAGACAGCAATAAAAAGTGATTTTGTGCTGCTTTGTACAGTTTTAACTGTGTTTAAAAGTAGAAGCACATGACAGTTTATTGAGTTGCATTGATTTTAATGAGTTTTCAACAGCTCATCTTAGATTTTTTTTTTTAAAAAGGTTGCAATTCCAATGTGAAATTTCCTCCCTAAAGCATCTCAGTTAGTTGTTCAGATTACACTGTAAAATGAGAGATTTCCTTTTTCTTCCTTAATGGCAAAAGTTGACGTACTGTTTGTTTCTCAGTATTTGAAAAAGTTGCTCAAACAAGTACCCATGTTTGTTGAAAGTAATTTCCAGTTGTGTGTACTGGAGCTTCTATGTGCGCACCTGTGAAAAAGAGACAGAGAGTCTGTCTCTGGAGTTGAATTCTTGCCTATTAGTGAATGAAATTCCTTTTTGAGCTGTACAGTGATTCGTATGCAATGTTTTTGTATGGCCCTTACAACTAGAATATCTCATTACCTCACAAATGATATTAAATATTTCCTCCCAAGGGGATATTTTCTTTTCACAGTACCTTTTGCAAACATCAGCATAAAAAGAAAATTATATATATTTAGATACATCTTTTATTTCAGTGTTTTGTTGAAAGAATTTTTACAGACGAAACCGATTTCATTATATATTCTGTCTTTACTAACAAATAGTGTGCTATTAGGAAAATGAGAGACATTTAAAGTACCATTTCATGGATGTCTGTCTCTGTTGTACTGATCCTGATTTTAATTTATGTGTAAAAAGCTGCTGTCAACAGAGAGCATATGTATACCAGTTAGACCAAAGTTGTTTTTTTCAGTAAGCAGTAATTCATGAATGCCACTCAAAAAGGACCAATTTGACTTTGCAATGACAAAGAATGTCAAGAGTTTTCTTACCGTGGAAGGCCCAGGCATTGTTTTTGTGTTGTATGTTTTGGTGCCACGTGTGTATCAGTAGCACATTGCTGTCACCTTTAAATCTTCCACAACTGTTTTCCAAACCACACTTTTCTGCGGGAAAGGAAGAAGCCTTTTCCCTTACGTATTTACTGTCCGTGGTGGGAAGCAGCAAACTAGTGCTGGGAGTTAATCTACTCCTCCCACTCACCCCTTCCCCAACAACAAAAAAACCCATCCATATATTTCTTTTATCCCCTCTTCCACTGACTCAATATATGAATAATTTGTAGGAACGCTTATAATTACTCATACTTGATTTCTTCATAAGGAACACTTGGCTATGAGTAAGCCCATAGTAATATTCAAAGGGAGAAATGTGTATCTACATGCAGATTTTTTAGGTGTCTAGGTTGAATTTTAACAGTCTGACACTTTGTACAGATGATAAATGAGCTGAGAGTGGTCACCAAAGGACAGACACGTGCATAAACAAATACATGTTCAAGGAATTAAAAAAAAAAAAATTAAAAGCATGCCAGAGAGCAGGTTACCATTAATGTGAATATATATACACATCTCTAAAGCTTTTTTTCATGATTTTCAGTCAAATTATGTATTGTCCAATCTGTCTTCCTTTCTCCTTTGTACAAGATCCTTGGCTGCACTTCTGTGATGAGTTTCAAGAGGTGGTTCTATTAGTTTTTTTGTTGGTCTTTAAGTATGCAAAATGCTGAAGTTGTTAGCTCTTCTACAATGACAAGCAATTAAAATCTTGAGATGCATTTCAGAGGAAGTCTGAATTCACAGTCCTACCCAGGACGGGATAGGATTCACAGTCCAGGGATCCCTGCACCTAGACAACTGTTACTGTTTGCATTGCAACACCTCTTGCCATCACACCAGAGAAGAGCAGGTCAGTCGTCTGTATCCAACAGGATGACTTAAGTACTTTAAGCAGCAGCCTTTCAGGTGAGGGATCCTGCTTTCCCATCTATGGCACAGATCTTGGAACTGCAGGGAAATGGTAAAGCATGAGATAGGCAGGGTTTGAAAACTGCTTGTTTGAAGTTTACTTTCGGTTGTCTTAAGTTCAGAACAGTGCCTGCCCTTCTGGGCACTGATACCTTTCCCTATGCACGTGATGAGGGATAGAAGCACTCTCTGAACTTCATGCCTGAATGACTTTTAGGTGTTTCAGTGCTCACTGTTGTTCGGACTATTTTTATAACTGGGTCCAAATGCTGGGAAAAGCAGGGGTTAAAAGGAAAACTAAACAGATGACAGAGCCAAGGATGACAGTCCTGCTTCTCCTCTTGTTTTACAATCCCAGCCAAAAACTAACCCAGTGAGCTAAATTACCCTGCTGAGTGTTGTCATGAGTGCCAGAGTGAGCAGGAGTGTGTGTGGGTGTGCAGGAGGAGAGAGGGGAAGAGCAGCCGAAGAGGGACGTGTGATCGCTGCTTTGGTTAGAGCAAACTACCAGATGGGCTTTGCCATGTGGTCTGACTTCTCCTTGGAGCTCCCCTTCCCACAGAAAACATTTCCTTTCCATGTCTCCAGATGCAAACTGAAGCAGGGCTTCAAGGTCTTTCTGCTTAGGGTGAATCCAGAGCAGCCAGGGTGGCACAAAGGAAATCCCTATGGGGCTGGATTTCGCAGATTTGCATGTCACTCTGTAAATCCCCATATTTCCATTATTTTTGATGGACGCACACTATTCAGCGCTGCCAGGGGAATCACCAGGTCTGCAGACAGAGCTCTCAGCTTTCCATTGCTGCAACAGGCGAGTGCTAACCCCAGGTAGCACTGGCAGAGACGAAACATCGCCACCTCCTTCCAGGGTTTTGGAGGAGGCAAGGTCAGAAAGAAATCTGTCTCAGGCTTTTGAGAGGGGCAAGTCTGTAGCTGAACCAAAGCTGATTATTGAAGAGAAGAAGCTGCAAATCCACAGGGCTAGTAGGAAGATGGGGTGAAAGTAGCGGCTGGCAGGAGCTCTAGAAGAGGTGGGAATTTCCCAAATACCCAAATGTCTTTCTGGTTTTTCTCCTGCTTCACATTTCTTCCAAGATGCAGTTTCACTGATTGCTAAGCATTTTCCACACAATTTCATTTGCTTTTTTATTATTTGGCTTTTGAGTGAGGAAGTAGGGGATGGGTTGGGTGGGGTTTTTTCTGTTGTTTGTTTTCCATCACAAAAAACTTCAGTGACTGTCCTGTTACTCCATCAAAAACGTGCCACTGGGGCTTTAATTCCCTGGCATCCTACCAGAGGGAAGAGAGAGGAGTTCAGAATAAAAGCTCCATTGATAATAACTCTGATAGTGTGTTGCCATTTTCTCTTGTCCTTAATATGCTGCTGCAGAGTTTGACAGTTTTAAGTTCATGTGAAACTTTTGGACAAGATGATTTTTAATACATCAGCTACATAAAATGTGTTAAAATCAGATTTCTGTCCTGGCTTAAAATCACTTTTAGCTGAAAACCACTCTGAACTAGACTAGTCCAATACTTTTTTAGGAGTCTACGTGAATCTGAAATAAAATAACAGGGCATGATACCCTGGGATGACAGCTTGTCCTAGATAACAAACTGTATTGGGTTTGCGTGGCAAGGTGTTGGTAGTGGAGGGGCTAAAGGGGTGGCTTCTGTGAGAAGCTGCTAGAAGCTTCCCCGATATCCAACAGAGCCAATGCCAGCCAGCTCCAAGACGGACCCGCTGCTGGCCAAGGCCGAGCCCATCAGCAATGGTGGTAGCGCCTCTGGGATAACATATTTAAGAAGGGGAAAAAAATAGGGGTGGGGGAGGGTGTTTTTAAGATTTGGTTTTATTTCTCATTATCCTACTCTGATTTGATTGGTAATAAATTAAATTTTTTTTTCCCCCAAGTCGAGTCTGTTTTGCCCATGACGGTAATTGCTGAGTGATCTCCCTGTCCTTATCTCAACCCACGAGCCTTTTGTTATATTTTCTCTCCCCTGTCCAGCTGAGGAGGGGGAGTGATAGAGCGGCTTTGGTGGGCACCTGGCATCCAGCCAGGGTCAACCCACCACACAAACAAATCATTTTAATTCTGTAGGAGGCAGAATGTTGACCTGCCATTTCATCCAATCTAAAATTTTAAAAGTGGAAGGAATAGGCTCTGGCAAGGCCCAGAAAACATCAGCAGATACTGGTACCCTCATACATTGTCACCGTTTCACTTTCTAAAATTATTTTCTGCTTTACCTCTCAAAGTAGCAGAAGCACTTAGTTTGTTTGCTGGATGTTTGTATATAAAATCCTTGATGTAAAATTAAGCTTAACAAAATGTAGAAAGTAACCTCGAATAGGACTCAGAAGATGTGTAAGCAGCCGAAATTATTTCACATTTGAAATATATCAGTGAAGAATTAAAGAATTATGAAATTAATCTTGCTTTGTTTCAGCATAAATCTTTTTTCAGCAGATTGTGGTTAAAAAATCCCTGGATCATTTAAGCACAATAAGTGTTTAACTTTAGATTTTTAGTATGTACTATGTTCATTCCCATAACATATGAGAAAAGCCTCCTCATAAACTTATAATATGTACTTCTAGTGGCCCAGCAGGATAGAATAAATATATCTGCTTTTTGTTAGCAATGTATCTACTAGCTGCTTGAAAAAATTCATAATATAAAGACACTCAGAAGGGAAATGAGTATTTTATTTTATCTATTTGTTTCTAATTTAAAGTTGAAAAGGAAAGTGAAGCTTTTTCTGTCCGTAATAAATTCAGATTTCCTAGAAGGACACACGGATTCTTTTGCACTTATCTTTCAATTTTGTATTCAATAACTCTTCCAAAACACAATACATCATAAAATATTATTTATACAAAACATAATAAAAACCTTTCCTTTACAACCAAGTATTTGGTATTTCTGAGTAGTCCAAAACCAGAGACTTGAGGAATATCCTTCCTAGGAAGATAGGGTCTCTGGTATAGCCACATGTAAGCATTGAAAGGTCTTCTGTTTCAAGCCTCTGCTTGCTTTTAAATCACTCTAATCTCTGCTGCTAAAGTCACAAAGTAATGAATGTTTGGTGCTGACTGGTGGATTTTGGAGACAGGCAGAATGCCGTGATGCCCTAGAAGAAATAATTAGGGGTCAGACTAGAGAAAATCTTGCAAAAAGCTGTTTGAGCCATTCAGATTTGAGAAGAAAGCTGACACTGTGTTTCCTTACATCAGTCAGCAGAGCTGGCCTGTGCCATCTCCAGAGCTGTGTCCGTTCAGATTGTATACAAAGAAAGTGTCCTCTCTTCAGAGAAGTGTGAAATTTCAGTTTGTCATGTTTGTACTCCCAGCAAAATGACCAAGTGTTTAATTGCTAATCCATACTGGTTTTACTCTTCCACACCAGATATCCAGGGCTATTTTTGCCAGCCCTTGAAACACATTTTGTGTTTTGGTGGAGGCAGTCTGTACTGCACAATCTGCTGAGCCAGAAAGCTAAAAAAGTCCAGCTCCGTTTGTTTTCCTGGGAGTGTCCTCCCAGAATGGCTGGAGGACTTGACCAGAAATCCCACCACTCTGGAAAGATGCTGGAGGAACAGGCTGTGAGGACAAGGAAGGTCTCCTGGGAACGGCAGCATTGGGCCCCTCTGGGCTCAGAGGGCTTTTCCCACTGCCCAGGGTACCTGTTTGGAGGAGCCCGTGTTTCCAGAGTGTCTTCCCACTTGACCCCGGGTATAAACTGTTTTTCTGTTGCCTGATTAGAGGAGAGGCTGCAGCAGGAGATAAAAAAAAAAAGAGATTCAGGCTCCGTTCCATATGCAGTGGATTATCTGTGACTTTGGGGAGGACAGTGCATGCCCAGCCCTATTTCCAGGGTGTTTCCAGCCACACCGAGTACTTTCTGGAGAAACCCCAGGAGCACAGTACTTCGCAGGAACAGGATGTATTTATTTGCCAATGTGTGGATTTAGAGACTGATCAAATCAGAAAATCTTGGGCTTGACCTTGGGTTACATATATGTAATTTGTCTATCTATCCACACAATATATATACATTCATGTTATCTGTGTATGTATAACATGTACAGTTCCTTTGATTTGCATGTTTCTATTTCAGGATAAGAAAGACAACACTGAGCCAGTGTCACTATTTTTCTCTTACATGAAACTTAAAATTTTGGTAGTACTGCTTGATTGATTCCAGCTATAGCCAATTTGGCAAATAAAAAGTAAATTTTTCCAGTTTTTTAAGCAAGCCCGTAGAAACAATGTTGAGAAAGGAAATTGTATCTGGCAAGTTAAAGCAGCCTGGATTGCTATTCTTCACTTCACTACAACATACACCCACACAAACTTTGAACTCCATTGCATCCTAAGTTCCTGCTGGCTGCATTTCCAAAGATTCAAAATATTTCTAATAAAAGAAGTCATTAGCCAGCTTTTCCCTCTGAGTTCTGAAATAGATGGTGTGACCTGTAGTTACCAGTTTCCAAAATTAATGGATGAATCATGAGAAGACATACTTTATTCTTGTTTATAATTTGAAAATGTTGGCCCTTGTGTTTAGGAACTACTTTTTTTTTTTTTTTTTCATTATTCACAATTTCATTATTATAAATGTGGGAAAAGTTCCTAGTGGGAAAAGAATGCTGCAGACACACACACAGATCCCAAAGCCAACCCCCGCATTGCAATTTTCCTATTGCCTCACATCTGGAACGTGTAACTTACAAACTCAACCATAACAAGAATTATGGTTGAGCAAGTTAAAAAGTTTGCATTTGATGAGGAGAGGAGTAAAGTTGACCCTGATAAGGACATTTTTTTTTCTTTACATGAAGCCACATCTTTTTTCTTAAAGGAAAAGAAAAAGAAAATACGTGCTAACTTTTAGCCTAAACCCAGGAAGTTAAAACCCTGCTAATGAGAGCTCAAGCTCACACAGCTGGCTTGTAATCAGGACTGACTGTACTCCACGTTGTCTTGCACATATCTCCAGTCTTTTTTTCTTCTTCTTCTTTTAAACAATCATCTGTGCATTGCTGCTGGGACATGGTGATTTTTTCAGTTCATAGTTCATAGCTCATATTTAGTGAATAGCATAGTGAAGGGTAAGTTGAAAAAGGGGTATTGGATTGGAGATTTCAACTTTATCTTCCATTAGACATAATTCAGAATTTTTGTACTAATACTTGGATGGAGTAAAGTAAGACCAAAGTCACAACAATATAATTCACCTAAAATTATTAAATATTTCAAAGTATGCTAAAATCAGCAGCATAAAAAATAACAAGTTTAATCTATCCCTGATATAACTCAACTGAATTCAGTGAATGTACTTCATAGATGATTTTCTCCTTTGATAATTTATAGTTGGACAATTAAGAATTACTATATTTATGGAAACCCTTGCAAACCTGATGTGTCTGAAATCCTGATTATAGATTTTGTGCAAATTGACAAAATGTAGTTCATTACAGGTGTCTAAATGTGAGTTCAGGTTCCCGTGAGCTATGCAAGAATGTATTAAAAGTGTGAATCTACAGTTGAACAGTAATTTTTTATCTTCTCTAACTTACTTTAGTAGCTAAACTCTAACAGAGTTTATAAACATCCATTACAGGATAACCTGAGCCTGATTCAACAATCTTACAGTCTTTGTAAAAAAAAAGATCAAATGGATCCAATTTCCATTTTCCATGGTCAAAGTTATGGATGGAAAAATTACACAAAAATTCCGTGAGATCATAACCACCAAGTTATAAGATTATGATTCTGTTTTCAAGGCTGATACTGCCAAGTAGAGATTTGAGTCTTGCCAGAGGTGTACTCCATCCTGCATGCGTAAAACAATGGAAGATCTGCAGGCTGACGGAAGTCAAGCAAAAAGCTTGCTAAAGAGCTGTAGAACAGTAGAAAATTTTCACTATGATCCCCTAACAAAAGTTTGTCAGGAAGTTATGGTTCAATAAACCTGTGAAGACCTGCTGCATTTCCAAATAATAGGAACTGGGGAGGTATTAAGTGAAAGGTTTGACTATATAAATATAACAATGATGATTATAAGCAAGAAATATAATCAAGAAAAGGGAAAAAAAGAGATGGATCAATATCAACACTGAGGGATACAGAGGCAAAGCTTTATGACCTTATTAATGCTGAAGATGAATAAATTATTCCAGATAAGTAAATTATTACAGATAAGATGTCCACAGCTACAGACTAATCTTTCTGTTAACTGCTGATGAATTTACATGAATTATTTGGTAAAATTTGAAAGATTCCTGACTATTGCAGCTAGGTGCATAACACGTGTTAGGCACACTCCCTTCAGATGGGTGCAATGAAATTATCATTTGTGGAATAGCTCCCAAACAGGAGTATGGTATTCTGAGAGCTTAAATCCTCCCACTCCCAAAGTGATCAGATCAGTATGAAGAATGATTGAACCCATTTCCCTATCTGCTCCCATTGCCAATCTGTAGGAGAAGGCTGTAAAATATGGGTGGACATAAGATTAGCATATCAAATGCACACTGAAATTTGCTCATCATCTGCAGTTGAAAACATCGGGTGTTCAGGATAAAGATATTCACAGCAAACAACTCCTTTTGGTGAGAAACACTATCTTTTTCAAAATAAGTTGAGCTCATTAGCAATCTCCTAAAATAATGCAATATATTATTGTCCTGGTTTCGGCTGGACAGAGTTAACTTTCTTTTTAGTAGCTGGTACAGTGCTGTTTTTGATTTAGTGTGAGAATAGTGTTGATAACACTCTGATTTTTAGTTGTTGCTAAGTAGCGCTTATCCAAGACTTTTCAGTTTCCATGCTCTGCAGCAGCAGGTGTGCAGGAGCTGGGGGAGCAGAGCGGGGCAGCTGCCTGAACTAGCAAAGGGGTATTCATACATGGACGTCATGCCAGTATATAACAGGGGGAGCTGCCGGGGCGCGGATCGCGGTCGGGAACTAACTGAGCATCGGTCAGCGGGTGGTGAGCAATTGCATTGTGCATCATGGTTTTTTTTCCTTTTTTTTTTTTTTTTTTATTTTTTTATTTTTTTACTATTGTTTATTATTTTTTTTTTTTCTGTTTTATTAACACGAGTTTTACTTTTTTTTTTTGCTTTCTCTCAACTGGAGGGGGAAGCGCTGCGTGGTGCTATTGTTGCTGGGTTAACCACGACATTATATTAACCTGGCTGTCACTTCCTTTCAATAGCTCAGTTTCCAGATTTTTCTCATGTCTTACAATTCAATGATTTTTGTACTTCATGACGTAGTTTTGGTGTTGTTTTTTTCCAGTTTAACTGCACAGAGGCAGCTAAATAATTTAACAGGGACAATATTGGCTGTGCAATAAACTTGGCCAAAATGAAAGTTGTTGCACCCATGGATGCCTAAAATGATTGACTGCAAAGCAGGTGCCTGTGAATGGTACAAATTTCAAGTAATTTGATTTCCAGGTAGTGAATCTGACACTTGGCATCTAAGCAAATCTGTTGTAACTAGAAACAAGATGGTGAAATGAAGGCATTTCCCTTTTCACCAGGTTTCCTCTTCACTACTTCCAGGCAGGTTGTTGTCTTTTAGAAATCTAAAACCGATTTGTGCTGACAAAGAGGCTGAAAGCCATTAATAATATTGGCTATGCTTACCTTCCCACTGTACTGCAGAAGAGGAGTCAAACTTCTTCTGAATCCTGAAGAGGATTTGGCTTTCCCAGCTCAGTATGAGCACGTGATGTGCTGTGACACCAGCTTCAGCATTTCACTATGCTCTTGCTGTATGCCTTGATAACCAGGAAGTAAAAAACCCAAAGGAATCTAAATCCTAAAAGACTTGGTACTTTCTATATATTTGACAGCCCTTTCCTGATGGCAGAGATTAGGTGCCTTAGAAAAAAAAACAAAACACAACCAAACCAAAAAACTAATAGATTTTTTTCCATTTTACAAACTTAGATCTGATGATATAATATTACCAATATATCAGTAATTGTCTATGTTTAAATATACGTGCATAGATAATGTGATACAGATGACACATGGTGATATTTGAATATGAATTTTTTATTGCCGAATCTAGTACCTTATCACATAAAAGCAAATAAAATATCCAAAATGTTTACCTGAAACTTAATAAGAACTTTCATTTTCTGTACTCCATTTTCATGTTATGGTTGACATAGTGGAAAAACAGTTTTCTCCCAGAAACTGATGAGATTAGGCTCTGCACCCATTGTGGCTCTTCTCCTTCCATCAAATGCGTCGTTAGCTTTAGCACAGGCTTGTGGACAGAATTTCACAACTGGACTGGAATAAATTTTACATTTTTAGCACTTAGATTGATACTTTGAACCTGAAGGATGCACAGGGATCACGGTCCCATAAGGAAGTGTTGCAAGCATCATAAGATTTACAGAAGGAGTTCCTAATATGTATGTCTAGTACATCTAAGGTACAAGTAGTGTTTGTATTTTATTAGTTACCATACTGCTGCATTCGAAATGTTTAGATCATTATTTAGAATATAGCATAGTTAGATTGCTTTTAGTTTTAATTTTTTATTTAACTCATACAACTTGGCTGGTTGCAGGGAATATAAATTGGTTTACAATAGAATGGATGACATTAAACATATGTGACTGAACCTTAAAAAATTACTTTCTTTAAAGGTTTTGTTTGTTTATTTGGTTGGTTTTTAGTCAAATTAAAGAGTTGAGTAGGTGTTCTGTTAACCTTTATCAAGGTTCTTTTAGATTTGTGTGCCCTCAGTTTGAATTCATGTGTGGAGCCAAAACACTGAGATGTGCTTGGACCAGTATTGCTCAGAGGTAACTGCTGGTGTAGCAGCAGCACTATGTTGTGACACAGAAGGCAGATTTCACTATTAGTAGGTTCTAATACAGCACTATTACTAAATCACGTAGTTTTACTACAGCTGACACAATAATTGTAGTTTTACTTAAGCCTTACCCCTTGGTCCTACTGAATAACTGAAGAAAAATCTCCAGTCTCAATAGAAATATTTTTAAACAGTAAATTTCTAGACTTTGTGATTTCAGTAAAAAAGAAATAAATCTTAGCAAATGTGACTCAAGTGCATTATACACATTCTGAAATCAAAAGGAGTATTGTCACAACCCCAAATTTGTTGTTACTTTTTAATGTCATTGATTTAGTGTAATGTTTGTGGGTCTTCCCAGAGCTATGTTCCTGATTTCTTAGGCACAGTTCTCCAAGGATGGGTTAAAATGTCTAAAGGACTACCTTGTGATGATGGATAAAAATAAAACATTGAAGAACTTGATCTATCTCTTTTTTATTAATTTTTTAAATTTAATTTTGGTGAGTTTTTTAGTCTTTTATTTATTGTTACAGTGACAAGTTTATATTGATAAGGTAATTCCAAGTCACTGCCTCTGAATTTTCATTAATTTTCATCATTTAAAGATGTTTAAAATTTTGAAAGGAAAATTTTGCCTCACTTAGGAGTAATCCCTTTGGGGGAGTTTTTGGAAACTCTAAATCCCAGTCAAGAGCCTCATGAACAGAAAAAAAATATTTGGTCATCTTTTTTGCAGCACCGACAGCTTTGGCTTATATTAAAATTACAAAAACACCCTTAAAACCACAACCCAAAATCTGCCACTGGATTTTATTTGGAAATACAGCCATATGTTCACCATCCCTTGCTATTATTATAAAATGGTCTATTTTAGCAACAACAGTGTTTCCTCATTTTTGGTTGATCTTGATTTTAAGTTTGAGTTCAGGATACAAAATGACAATGTCATGCTGAGGGCATTTCAGTATTTTGGGGCCAATTTCTGTGATGAAGAAGACACTGGAAATGTTTAATGTTAGGTTTTAAGTTTTTACAGAAAATTTTGCTTCTACAAAGCTTTAGTAAATATTAAACTTCATGAAGTCAGTAGAACTCTGATGCCATGTGTTGTTTTGAGTTTTGGATTATGAAAAAAATCAAGATAGCTATGTTTTATTTTCTGATGTGTCAGAATAACTTGAAACTCAAAAGTAAGATTGTGCTTTTCTTTGTTATCTGCAAATTTGTTATTGGCTTATAACAGTTGTTCATGTGGTTAACAAAGAATCAGATTTCTTGGATGCAGGCAAAATTTGCAATGGAAGATATATACTTTACTTATTATTTACTTTTACTATGAATCTAGCCAATGTCATTGCCTTGTGGAAAGCTGTATTCAGAATTTTAACTTTAAACAATAAAAGTATTTTGATGTTTGTTAGTTTTAGAAGAATATGTTTCCTTCCAATTTGTCTTATCCTTAAAACAAAAAACCCTTCAATTTCTAGTCCTAACAAGCAAAGCAGCTTAATACTAAACACCTTTAAACCTTAAGAGTTTTTCCACAAATACATTCCAATCTAAGGAATTTTTACACAGAAAATATATGTTTTAAATAGTTTTTTTCTGAAATTAAAAATCAAAATTAGCTGTGAGAATGAAACTGATGCAATCAGCTAGTTTCTTGGAAACTGTAAAAAGTGGCTGTCAGTCAGTAGCAGAAAGATTGCACCTGCGTAGGGTTTAATTTATTGTTGTCATGGCCTCTGGGAAAGAAATCTAAGTGGAAGGCAGAAAACAAAGTCCCATTTCTTTTTCCATGCATCTTTAAATACATCAGTAGCATCTGGACATCAGTTTGATCTCTAAAACTGAAACTGGGTTCAGTAGAGTACGGTAAAGTGAGACTTCAAAATGGCAATAAAAGCAGCTGTTGGATCTCCAGCATAAGGCTGGCAAAGTTATCTCTCTAAACATGTTAAGGCTGATTGAAGAACAGACCAGAAAGTTACTTAACGGAAAGTTAAATTCAGGTAAGAGGAGAGTGAATTATTTATAGATAAATATTGAAACTATTCTTGCTGTATGTGAGGAACACCTACAAAGTGAATCAGATTTACATTAGAATGCTATGTGTGCTGTGGTCTTTGTCGCCAGCCTAATTAAAAGATCCTTCTGAACCCACTATGGAACTTTTCTTCCCCGCACGCTTTCCAGACAAAATTGTGTGTATGGGGGATGCTGCCTTGATGTGCAGTATGGCTGTGCAGATGCACTGCAGAGCACAACTGCCTGGCAGATCCCACCATCAGTGCAAAGCAATGCATCAGTTCAGAACACAGCTGATATACTCCTGTACCATGAACGTGAGACCTCTACTTAAAAACATTTAGATTCGTAAGGCCAACCAATGAAGTTTGTTTGCATATATGGGTGGGAAGCGTCATTTCATACTTTGTCTGCCTTACCTTTTCAAAATTTGATGCTGACATGGCTAAGGTACACGTTTGCCTTTTAATGCCATCAGTGCTTACATGGTGTGAAGTCAGGTGATTACATTCAGTTTCTAGAAGAGAGGGACTGCCTCTTTATTCCTCCTTCACTTTTCTAATCACTTCAAGCCCTGCTCACTGTGAGCTGTCTCTGAAGGGAGCAGCCCTGATCCCCCACTCCCTGTCACCCTGCACATGGCTGCCCATCACTTCCCCCACCATGCAGGCCACCGGGGCAATTATACAAATCCAGAAACACAACCCTCTGCCACACCATCATTCTCCTCCATTCACACCCTCCCCTGGCATTTTCTTCTCCCTTAAATCCAGTTGCCATCTCACCCTGACTGCTTTGTTGCTCAGGTGCGCATCAGCTCTTTCCTTGAGCTGATTCAATTTACTAATCAACTATACTGCCATTCCATAGGTGTAAGATCCAGAGATATAGGAAATCTTAAACTACAGGTAATATTATAATTACCTTTATTGCCATCTCTGAATCATCTCATCTAGCTAAAACTGTATATATATTAACTTTCAACACTTTTGCAGGAAATAAATGAAAGATTTTTTACTTCAACTTTGATATCCATTGCATTATATTGTCTTTTGTATAAAATGAACAGAGAACAAAATTTCAATTAATAATTACTAACTAGAGCAAATTCACAACATATCTGTGATAAATTTCATTTTTACTGAAGAAGCATTAATACTTTATTTAAGTGATAAATGATCATTTAATCTGTATAAATATAATACTAAAAATGTGGGAGTTTTATGTGTGCTTTAGTACTTAGTATAAGCCTGCACAATCCTGCAGTGTGCTATCCGTTCTGGTGATTCTTGTTAGCAAAATAATTTACACTTTTTACTTAATCCTGCTGTCCACGGGCAAACATGGTTGATCAGCTGGACACCAGTATAGGTTGTTAATATATATGTTGTTAATCAGCTTATTAGTGCTATTGACAGTTGATCCTGTTATACTTCCTATTTTTAACTCAAATTCCTGCTGAAAGAAATATGCCTATTTAAAAATAGTAATTATTTTAAAAATATTGACATATTTAAATTTATCATGATCTATTTTAAAATTTGTTAACAGTACTTTTCATAAAAAACTATCCTTTGTCCCTAGCATTGCATTGATTCTCCCCATTTACTGCTTAACCAAGTCATTTATTACTTTCCTACAACTATAAAGAAATTAAGACATTTTGGACTTAGTAAGTAAATAGTTAAAGTGCATACTTTATGGAGTTATAAAATATAAGTTCTTAATATTATAACAGTTAAAGTCTCCTTGGAATTTTAGTATTAATGATTTCTTTGTTCTTAAGTTGCATCCCCTAGCCTCTTTTCTTGGAGGCTTTCCTTCATGGCTCCCTCAGCAGTACTGAGGTCACACATAGCAAATACATAGCTGATGCTTATTTATAAAGGATTTGACCTATCCCTTCTGCTCGCCCCTTGCAACTTCTCCCTTATGACCTCAACATTTCACT
This sequence comes from Gymnogyps californianus, assembly GCF_018139145.2. Taxonomy (NCBI): domain Eukaryota; kingdom Metazoa; phylum Chordata; class Aves; order Accipitriformes; family Cathartidae; genus Gymnogyps; species Gymnogyps californianus. Next base: position 135,782,536 of record NC_059472.1, read on the forward strand.
CAGTCAAGCCCTGTAAAATTCTGCTTGTTTGTGGGAAGTACTTTTTATGAGAGAATATAATATCGTTTTCCTTGGGTTTTGGTCATTGTCCTCACAATTGCTATGGTAGAGTTAGTTGCACAGATGTTGTATTTTGAGCTGAAAATTTTTCATGACGGTTGTGTAAGGCTGCCTTAATTGCAACAGGCTTTCTCAGCCATCCCCTTGCTGTGACCTATGACATCTTCACTCCCCTACTTCTAAAACCATTTCCTAATAGAACCCAGCAGATCTCGTCTATGATAAATTGTAATTCTGGGTTGCAGCTGGAGATCTCATCAGATGTGCAGTGTGTTCTGGGGCTCATTCATTAATCCAAAATAGTGGCCACAAGCAAATCCTTACATGCATGTTTGAAGTTTTAAATTCAGTTGTGCTGAAAACTGGCCTAGTAAAATAGGCTATGAGTAGGATCAGTGTTCATAGTCACTCACCTCTACCTGTATACCAAAGGGTGACTGTACTGCAGAGGGGATATCATTAGATAATACATAGCAACATACTTATACAGAAGTACACAGAGTATGGCATGTTTATGGACTCAAAATCTTAGTGCACGTTGCTCGACTTTCTTGATTTTACACTTGTATGACTTTGACTTCCAAGGAGCCATCCTGTTAAGAGCTCAAAATCACACCTAATCTCCTTGTGTGTTGTCCGTAGCCTGCCTCTCTTTCGTATTTTAAGTGATTTTGTATTGATCTTCTGGGCTGAAGAAGCATCAAATCCATCTTGACATGCAAAGTGATAGAGTGAATAGCTGAGGGGCAGAGGGGTGTTCTTGTTCTTTGTCAAGAGCTTTACTAGTCAGAAGAGGATGGCCATGAATGGTGGTATTTTTTGACCATGCTCTGACTGCCTTAAGCATTACTTGGGATCATAGCAACTGGCCTAATTCTAAACCAGAGTTTCCCATGAGGATGTTGTTGAGGTAGGGCAAAGCCATATCTGGGAAAATCAGCAGCAATGTATGAGTTGGAGCTAGTGAGTAGCTCTCACAGGCCCTGGAGATGTAGCTTGGCCATTCCAAAGACCTGGTTGACACCCAGAGATCAAAACATTAAGCATCACACTGAAAGAATTAACTTGTATAGATTCAGGTTAAATGATTCGGGGGAAAAGAAAGCCAGAAATTTCAGGACAGAGCAGCTGTATTTCTCAATAATCATCTCATTGATCTTTTCTAGTATGACTGGAGATTAGTCAGTAGGTTAATTTTTCTTGTCAAGACTTCCTCCAACATTTTGACATATAACAAAAAGTTATGAAGAAAACCATTTTTTTAGTACTGCGCCATCAGCAAAATTTTTCTATCCAGAAATAAAAAATGAATGTAGTACGTTTCTGAAAGTGACTAGGAACAATCTTCTGGATCTTTATGGTTGGTGATCATCTTGATTTATTTGAGAATTTAATGCAAATGTTTGTCATTTGTGGTTCACTCTTCAGGCTGCAAGAAAACCACCCCACCTGTAGATTTCATGGTGCATGAGGTCATAAACTGCATACTCCTTGGGTCATGAGGTTGGCAATTTATATGTAAGCTCCTAACATCCATAGGACACCAAAGGCGTGAAATTCTTCTAGAGTTTAAGTTCAAGAAAGTTTATTTATTGTCTCTAGAGAGTCCCATTGTTTCACAGGCTTTATTATCTCCTGTTGCTCTAGTCTGGCACCGCAGCTCAAGAGAAGACTGACACAGCCTACAGTACATACACACTGCTGAGGCCTCAGCACCTTGCAGGATTAAGCCTTATCTGAAAAGCTGCTTGTGAGTGGTACTTTTTTCCTGAGCTCAATTTATACGCCATTTTTGTCTACTGTAGTTTGATAGAACAGATTATGATAATACTTAAACTATCTCAAAACTACTTAAGTAATGTAAGGCAAAATGCAGAAATACTCAGTATAATAATGAAATCAGATCACCTTTCTGAGTTTTTTTAATTTTTTTTGATAATAAACATAATTATAGAAAGAATAATTTCTTTTTATCCTTAAACTGGATTAAAATGAAAGCTTCTAAGCAATTTTGATAAAAAGAGACTGTCCAAAAATCTTTAAACAGTTAAAAAATGCCAATGCTTACAGCAAATCCACTCATAGACTTTCTTTAAACAGATCTTTGTCCCTGGTTAGGCTCATGAAACTGTGAGGTCTGAGTCTGATTTGATCTGTTCACTTGATTTCTCTACTGGAAGAGAAGAGAGTTGAATTAAATGTGAACAGAAAGTTGTGACCATGCTATTCATTTAGTGCTTTTGAGAATTCTCTGAGAAATGTGCTTGCCATGTACTTCCCATTTTGTGCATGTTCATCTGTTGATCTAAGAGTCAAGTAGAATATTGATACACTTGAAAATATGATAGAAGAGTCATAGAAAAGACTGTGGTGGCTAGCATAGAGTATATTGGTTTTGCCCTTGATTCTTTTCACTTTTTAAGTGTCCTTCCGATATTCAGACTGATTATGTATGAGCATTCTGCTCGTCTCCGCTGTATTAAAACAGAGGGAGAGTAAGTAGTCCAGAAAAAATACCTTCATTAAAATATGCAAAGGCAGAATCAAATCTGCATAAAGGAACATCTGTATATACAGTACACTAACATAGTATTTAGTTAGATGATCACACAAGGATTATGGCTGTGGCCTTCAAGAGAAACTCCCCAAAACTACCTCTCAGTATATTTTGCTGCATAATAGGCTCTTTCAGCTCAATTTCTTGCATTAATGCTTATTTTATTGTGCCGAAGTAATGAGGCTGGCGTTAACTGATGTAATATGTGGATAAATACTGTTTCAGTTGTTCACTTACTTACACAAAGGCTATCGAGACTGTACATGGTGCAAAAGAAGCATTTTTAAATCTCTGTGATTCTGATTGATTGACCAAAACACTTGAACACACAAATAGTCACATCTCCATATGTAGCAGGTCCCAAATTAACAAGACCCTTGAGATACAACTGCTCATCTGATTTTCCTTGAAATGTGAGAATGCTGGAATATAGTGAAGGCTTCCAATCTCTAAAGCTCTACCTTACCACAACAGTGGATACATGTATAAACTAGAACAAGAAAACTCTCTGAATACAAATACCCAAAAACTTTGAAATGCGTCAAGCTGGAAGAAGATGTGAGAACTCATGTATTGCCTGCCAAGTGTGTCATTCCAGGGAGGGGTGCAACTTCAAGAAGTTTATAGTGACATTCTAATTTGAATAATCCCCATGCAAGGTTTTTTTCTGTGTTCCTTGGAAAGTCTCCGTCTTTCCATCAGCTTTGGTTATGCTCACTCCACCTGTCATTCCATTGCCAGGCCAGCCCAGTATGTTTAAAGAAAATGTGCTGTGTACTGTCACTATAAATGGTACACAAACCAGCCAAAACCCCGTACCACATGTCAATGAAAACGCTTGCATGTCTGCAGAATCAGGATCAAGAAAATGTGTGAAGTATGTTGCTAAAAGCTATTCCTGAAATGTGATCTATACTGGGAGCCATAGTATATTTTTAGTTTCAAACTCTTCCTCCAGCATTCCTCTGGAATAATTATGAGGAAATGAAGCAGCAATGCATAACTATGAATATTAGTAGCTGAAGGAAGTACCATGTTCTATGCCTGCTTTAATAAACAGATATGAAGAATAGGTATACATTTTTGTAGTTTCCTCTAAGGCCCCTGATAGATGTGAACTGGAATTTAGCAGTTCTTCATGTGGCCTCATACTCCTGCACCTGGAATGCTTGAAGAGCTGAATCAAAACTGACTCTAATTGACCATGACATTTAAAATGTAAATAGACATAAATGCAGAATAATTTCTAAACTTTTATAATGTGTATGACAGGCACAGTTTATTCTATCTTAAATATTATAATGTATGATATCAAATTACAGTGGAGAGAGCTACTTTGGAAAGTAAAGATAGGAGTTGAGTGGACTGCTCTTACAGCCAGTCGTAATACTGTAAAGCTTTTCACTCCTGTACTGTTTGTTAACTTTTTCACTGGATTATTAGAATCTTTACAGCATCACAGTATACTCCACAACTGCAAATAAGTTTGCTTTGCTAGCAGTAATTAGGATCTGCTCTCATGCAAAAGCCATTCTCACAGTAGTTTGAATTTTAAAATAAGCTTTCTCTTATATGTGAAAATTGCTTGTATAGTTTTGAAATAAATTAATGCAAATTGGGAGCGTAGAGATGTTAATTTTTTTTCTTGCACCTGTGAAATACCTTCCTGAATTTAAATTTATAGCCTCTGAACTGTGACCCAAGTTAGATGAAGGAGAGATTTAGACATGGTTGGTGCAGTTGTAGATTAATGTGTCATGCAATCTGTGTGACTACAGTTTAGTCATGCCCATTAGTTTTCCTTCAAAATTTCATCTTTTAATACAGGAAATATGGTTTAACTTTAGATTTTGTTTGTATCTAGTAGCACTTAATCCTCTAGATTAAGTTTTTGGTTTTTTTTTTCTTTCCCTTTTTATATGGTTTGCTACATAATTTGTGTTGTAAACGGCAAAACAACTTCTGTTACACCTACCAGTTTCTCCTCTGGGTAGGCAGCATTGTAAATTATTAAATACAACTACAGACAGTGTCATGATAACTTTTAATGTGATGGTGAAGTGAGAGCATTGATCTTATGTAATTTGAGTCAGAAAAATCTGAACAGGTAAACTATTTGTAACTTCTTACAGCTGAATAGGAACATAAGTAATATTAGTAACAGAAAAAAGGCCATCTGGTCCAGTTTGCCTGAGTTTGTTTGATTGGTTGATTATAATCTCAACCACCTGCTTTTCCACTGAGCTCTACTTCACCAGTCCTATCCTATTCCAGAAACAAATGTATCTGTCTCGTGTACACCTTTATAAATCTTTCCTTATAACTTTGATTATTCAGACCTTATGTGGTCTTATGGCACAGGAGATCCGCAAGGTCTCAGAAGAGATTGGAGCTGGTAGGTTCTGGATGCTCAGCAAATGCACAGAAATAAATGCTCCTGATCTAAGGGTTTGTAATCTAGTTTCAGAGAAAATATGTGGATGATTAGAAGAGTGGTGTGATAGAATTAGCTGAACATCTATGTGGTGATATGATTGCCTTGACCAATTACAAAATGCAGATGTTTATTTTGCTTTGAGATTTAACAACAGACACTTGTACTATTTATAATCTGTACTGACATCCTGCTAAGACATTTATTATTCTTTTCTCCAATTTTTATCAAGGCAGTACTATCTTTCTTGTAATTTGGGGGAGGAATAAGGAAAGTATTTAGTACTGTTAAACTATGTTTCTTTTTGCTAGTAGCAGAGGGAAGTAAACAACAGACCTGTGAAGTAACATTTTCATTCTATAAACTAAGAAACAGAGAAATTTACTGTTCTGCCCATGTCTCTCAATTCCCATTTACTTTATCAGACATGCTGCTTCTCTATGGCAGTGGTTAAATAATTGGGAATGTTATTTAAATGGCATTAAAATGATTTAAACAATCACTTAAACAATGGTTTGATCTGTTTCAGCAAAATACTGTTGACTTTCATATCCTTCAAGTTCTTTATAAACACATGTGAATTTACTGTCCTGATGTGTTTCAGCAACTAAATCTAAATTATGTTCACTTGTGTTCATACAATTTTTTCTTTTCTTTTTTTCTTCTGCTTTTTTTTTTCCTTTTCCTCTTCTTCCCCCTCCCTGGAGGTGAAATAAAGAAGGTTCCTGTGCTATAGCCACTGTCCTAGATTTTGTGATGCTGGCACCGGGTGCTGCAAATTATACTACTTTGATTATCTGAGTCTTCATTCCCTAGTGTAAGCTCCTAGCAATTCCTCCGGGATTTTAGCAAAGGATATTCTTAGCCGGGACTGGCACAGTTGTGCTGTGCCTCCCTCTGGCCATTGTTCAGCTGCCGCTGAGTGTCTCTTGGCTGTGCAGCTGAAAAAAAAATACTTCATCCGTTGCTGGGGCCTTCTACCAAAGAAAGTAAGTTAGCGCTGGGATGAATATGGGGTAGTCGTTTAACTTACAAGCTTTGGGAACTCCCATGCTGGGTATAGAGATAATGGGTACTGGCGCGCATATAAAATATCCTATGAAATTATACATAAATGCTTACTGTTTGATATGTCTTAACACACTGTAAAACTTTGTACTTACAAGTATGTTTTCCATAAAAAAATCAACGCTTTGCAGATAAAGAGAAAGATTCTCTGTTTCCCTCTCCTCCCCTGCTAACTGTGGGAGGAGATTGGCTGTGGAGTAACAGGATTTTTTTGGTAGACTAGAGTTACGTTTGGCACAATCTGCCTAAAGAGGCCAACAGCACGCTCTCATTTTGGGTCAGTTCTTTTGTCTAGCAATGGATTTTAACCAGAGATCTCGAAGCAGCAAAAAACTTCTATTTTTTTATTGAAAAAAAAAAATATCCTACCCTTGCCAGATAATAATGGCACTTTATAAAATAGAGGAGCCTATTTTTCTTAGGCAGATCTGTTTCCTATATACAATTTTAGTGGTTGAGGTAAGTCTGCGGTCTAGTATCTTGCACTTCATAGCTTTAATGCTTATTTTTGTGTGTTTGGAAAGTACAACAGATGCATCCTGCATTGAGCTTTCAATCTCAGTTTATTTTTATAGCTTAGAGCAAACAGATAAAGGATAAAAATTAATTAATTTACAGTGAGATATATTAAAATGTCATAATTAATTCATTAAAAGTCATTCTTTTCTGTACTTGGTATTTTCTGTCTCTGAAACCCTTTCCTTTCTGTTAGCTCTGCTACTAATTATCCAGCCACTAGCTGTAGGCCTTTAAAGTCGGAAAATGCAACATCAGTCAGGAGACATGTGGCTGCAAAAACCAGTGAGCATGTAGGAGGAGTGCCTTTACAGGTCAAGCGCTATAGCTGTTCTTTGACAAATCAGTCTGAATTAGCATCATAGGAGCCTGTTGGTATTCCTGCTCCCCCGCACCTCCGGCTTCATCTGTTAGCTGCTGCTGTTGCCAACCCTCATTTTACACTCCCAGACCTGTAATCTGTTTCAGTGTTTGCTGGCAGTGCTGGAGCAGTTTCGGCCCCGCAAACATCACTACCAAAACGTGTGGCAAACGTTGAAATGAACTCTGTGCCTGAAACTCTGCTGCATGCGACTTCACCAGTCTTCAGCTAGTAATCATTTATTAAAGTTTTGGAGAAAGAGGAAATGGAATATAAAGTAACTCCTCTGACTGATGGTCAAAGTCCAAGAGATAGCACCAGTAGCAGTGGACACTCAAGTAAAAGGCTTTCTTAAAGGCTGTTTCATGCCTTTTTGCTAAATGTGTTTGAGCATACTGCCGGTACCTGTATCCCCATGAGTGGCTCCAATGTAAAGACCTAATTGTGTAGACCTAATTTAGGCATGTGTCTTTGTTCCCCGCTGAAGGGACAGGGCAGGGAGTGGTGGGAGAGAGAACCTTGAAGATAGCATTCTGGTGCTACAGGCATCCTCTGGATAGTCCTAGCTGACACACTTAGGGGTGGGCTCTACCAGATGGATCCCAGCTTGGTGGGCTAGGAGGCAAGCTTATATGCCCCCTTTCTTTTTCACCTTTAAACTGAGGCTGCGTGCTCTGACAGTTGCCTGTGTTCTGGTCTCTTTATCTAATCTATCTGTCTACATGGCTTCCATGTCTTTCTTGTTAGAATGATGAATGGAAAAGGCTATTAAAGTTTCAGCATGCTTAATAGTGTCCAGAGCCAATCTGTTGTATGGCAGATGCAGCAATAGGTAATTGCTTGATGGACACAGAGGATCTATGGTTAGCTATGTGCTTTTAGGAATGGGAGTATAATATAAGCACTGACAACACTGGTCCAAATGTAATCTGTGGAAGTGCAGGTTTCTTTTTGTGTGCATCACATATGCTGTAAATAAGCAGTATGACTGCCAAATACAATGGATCTATCACTGTTAAATAAGCACACAGTATCTGTTACAATATTGGTTCTTTTTATTTCTCAGAGAAATAATTTGACACTTGTAAAACAAATGTATAAATACACTAAATAGCTGAACTTGACTTCAAAGGGTTAACTGTCCTTTGTTTTGAATTGTATAATATATAATGAACTTGTTTGAAAATCTGTTAAGTTAATGGATATTTTTCAACTGAATTCAGTAAGTTTTGGATCAGGTCCATAGAGAGTACAAAACTTTTGTTCATTGCCTGAAGTGTCTGTCTGGCTTTTTCTATGGTTTGCAAGTCTACAAAGGAGTGGGGCGAAAGTTGGAAGTAAATGTTTTTTTCTAGAATATTTTAAAAGTTTATTTAAGGGGGGTGGTGTGTCTTGATATCCCCCAGGCTTTCCTGATATCTCAGTAAATTTCAATAGATGCCTTTGCAAATCTAGTCTCCATTTCCACACATCTATCATTCAGGAACTTAGCTTAATAAATCATCTAAAACACTCTGCAAGAGAAAACTGTAGAGCTAATTCCTCTTTTGCACCAGAATAACTCCATTGACTTACCAGTGTTAATTCTTACTGTATCTGGCTTGGAAAAATGAAGAACCAAATAAAAGAATGCAGGAATTCAACCTACAAGGTAAAAGTTACGTGAAGGGGCCATGGCTATTTCCTTTGAAAAAGTATGTTTATGCCTTTGAGTTGGAGGACTTTAATTCATTCCAGTTCATCTTTTTTTTTTTTTCTTTTTTGTTTTTGTGTGTGTGTGTGTTTCCCTCGCATTCTTTGAATGTATTGTTCGGAGGGGCAAAAAGTAAGATTAATGTGGCTGAGTTAGTATCAGTTATTGTTTTCTTCCTAATATCCTGCAGCTTTATGTTGCTTTAACGTATGCACATTCAGAGTTTTGAACATTGTGGGAAAAGGTTTCACTGGCATCCATTCTTGCCATTAAAGTGCTTCCCATCTGAATATTGCCTGCCAAAGTATGTGGTATCCTGCAGAGCAAGAGGATGAGGACATAGATTGCAATGAAGCTGAACAGTTTGCACTTCCTAACGGTGACACCAGACATCAATCTTTTGTAGAGACAGCCCAGAATACAGGAGAATAAGAACTCTCACCCGCACTCCCCCACCAAAAAAACAAAAGGAGAATTATCTTCTCTTTTTTTTCCACTTCATTCCAGCAGTTTCCTTCTAAGATCCTCCAAGATGAATATGTTCTCAAATTGCATAAGCTGACATTGCAGTGGCTGAGACGCTTTTGGGGAATGAAAAAAAAAAAAAAAAAAGAAAAGAATTGAAGTAAAAAAAGTAGGTTCTCTGAAGCAACTTTTTTTTTTTTTTAAAGAATTTATTTAATTTAGTCTCAGTTCTCTTTATCATCAAGCTAAGGAGTAGAGTGCTAATTTGGTCACAGTTAATGTGTTTCACACTTTTATACTACAGTTTGACATCAGTATTCAGTAACACCAGGTTATATTATACAGGTTAGCAAATGCTCAGAACTAAAGATTGCCAGTGCTGTAATCGGCCATATTTGGAGAAGCTTGAGTCAGGTCTGCAGCTTGTATACAGTGGCACAGATCTATAGAAGTCACTTTGCACCAGCTGCTGAGGATCTTCTCCTTTACACAGAAATTTGTTGCGGGTTTTTATTTTAATATATAAATCTAGTTTCACCAACAAGATGATTTTATAGTTGTGCAATTAATGAGCCATATGTTCCTCTTTGTAGTAAAAAAGGTGCAGAAAGAGCCAAGTGCTGCAAAAAATTGCTACATCAATGAGCTGCAGAAGTTAACATACACTGTGTCACTCGGTCAAGAGGCTGTGAGGTGGATAAACTTGCTATAACTAATAGGAACCCTCACTGAAGAAAGGATAGTTGAAAAACTTGAGCCTGATATTGGTGGGAAATGCTTGACAGGGCTTGGGACGCGGTTCACAAACAGGATTTTATGCCATGATGTAGTTATCCTTGAAACTGCCATGGTACCAATTTATTTTTTGGTACAAATCAGAGCTGTTTTCAGATTCTTACACCTAAAGAATCTGTTATGAAAGCTAGAACAACTGGAAAACAGGGTACCCGAATCAAGCCTTATACACCCACGAAAGAGACAAGTGACAGTGTAACAGCTGCAGCCGTCATGGTTCCTCATGATCCAGAGACTCAGATCTTTGCTACAGAGATCATTCAGAGCTCAGGCAAGCAAAACTTTAACCAGCTGCAGAGCTGCTCCAAGCAACTAGAGAACTTGAACAATTCGCTTCAGGAAGGCGTGAGAAACAGGTTGGTCGGGCAAGTTGGTACAGCAGAATTTGTGTGAGACCTGCTGTGTGCTGAAAGACTTGCCAAATATTCCACTGTTTTCAGAGGTTACATATATACATGTTACTAAAACTTCATTCCTTCTGTGTGTTTCTTCATCTTTTGAATTTTTCCTGTTTGTCTTTGTGGAAGTGTCCAAATCCAACATTTGCATGCTAAAATTGCTTTGGATCATTTGTCTTCTCAATATCTTTCCCCATAAAGGAACGCACATTCATTTTCTATTAAAACTATGAGTGAAGTCAGAGATTGACTCACTGTGAATTAATTTCTGAATCGTTACCTAATAACCTTTATTCCTTTGTGGTTTTCCATGGCATGTGTGGAAAGAGACTGTTCAATTCCCGGCAACTGTTTGAAAAGCTCACAGGCTGTGGGTTAGGACTGTCCTCATGTAATTAACTGAAACTCTTACTCTTGTTTACATTGATGTAACTACGTTGCATGAAGTTTGATCCATGCAGCTTAGCTTCTGAGGGAACTACTGCTACTAGAAGAAACTGTGTCTTTGGGAATACTATGGCTTTTTCTAGCCTTTCTATTGATGTCCTATGCTTATGAGGATGCCAGGAAATAACATAGAGCATGTATGGGTTGAGAGAACCATTATTTTTGACCTGGCCAAGCTCTACTTTCCTAACCATGTGATATCTTAAATATTTTACAGATTCAGAAGTGTATCTGAGTATAATTCATAGTCCCCCGGATTCTTGCTAAGAGGGGATATGATCTAGCCCATTGTTTGTTCTGAGTAGCATATGTAATACTTTGGCTTGTCTTGATTCTTCCCACGTTTCCCTAGACCATTCTGCATCTTAAGTTTTGCAGATCTTATTGTGGATTTTTCGTGTGGGAGCAGTTTTGTGTTTTCAACTGGTATGGCAGCAGATCAAGCAGGAGGTTTTGGCTTGTGGACAGATTCTGGAGGCAGGTTTTGTAGAAGGTTGCTCCAATTTTTGGCTTGTAAGCCATGGGAGCATATACCATGTATTACTTGATTATGAGTTAGCCCACTCACTAAATAGTTTGCTGACCGCATACAGTAATTTAAGAAGAGGGCTGAAAAACAGAGATAATGCTGAACAAAGCACAGAAAAAGCACATCTCGCATCACAGAAGGATCAGATGCTGAACCCCTAGTGAAATTTCCTAATTAAGCTGCTGGATTGCAACTACGCATGTTACAGAGTGTCTCATGGTGGCATTATTTTCTGTTTGACACTGGCTGTGTGACATGCTGTATGATTGCCTATCCTGGAATTACCTGGGTACTGCAATATATTTCAGTGCCAAATGACCAAAGAGGACTAGACAGTGCTGAGGCTGAAGAGGTGCTTCTGAGTTGTTCGACTTCTCCTCACACACAAACTCTGGGAGCAAAGGCTAACATAGTCTGTTTTTCCTGTTATTCTAAACAGCAGCAGAATACCTACTTTCTAAATGCTGAGAATGGGTCTGTGTCAGGTACGTGCACAGATAGGTGCTTCTCAATAAAAATGTGCAGAAGAAAGTTAAGGAAATTGTTTGAAGCTCTATGGTGAATCACGTCTAATTCATCGCTTGAACTCGGATCTCCTTACAGCTAGTCTTTAGATTTACGTATGTGATCATCCTGAGAATACAAGCTGCTAACACTCACTATAGCCAAGGCCACAATGTGAGAAAAATGTGTCTTATTAAAAAAAACAAACAAAAAACGGTGTACATTTCCCTGTATACATGCTTCTTTGTGTGTGGTATATAATACAGTCTTCCAGATAAATTCCTTGGATCTAATCCTGTTCTCATTAAACCTGCACAGTTCTATGCTTACACTAACGTAACTGAGGAAAGAATTTGTTCCTGTAAGAATTATATTTCTAATAAGAAGGAAGCAGAGGCTTTTGGCAAATAACCTATCTTGCAACTTTTATTGAACAACACTAAAACAAAAAACATAAAGCAAAGTTGGATCAGAGGAGTAACAAAAGAGGGACTACACCGCAACAGACTGAACAGGAGAGTCATGTATGGTTCATATCTACTTCTGTTGTGGAGATGATAACTAATCTGTGTAGGTAGATTTCTGTTTTTATGTGAGGTGGAATGGCTTCTAGGGTGACTTCCCAATTTTAATAAAGGCATCCATTCTGGATCCCAAAATACAGTTTTTTAGCCAACTTTTATTAAAAAAATCTGGTAATTGTCCCTCCCAGTAACAAAACTTAAGTGGTGCTCTGTCTCAGTGGTTCTTCATCCAATTAAGTGTAGAATCCAGCAGGGAATGAGACTCTTTGAAAAAGCTCTGCATGACAAGAGATTTATTCAAACATTTCGGAAGCATCAACAGAACAGATCAATTAGAACAAGGTAGGAAGGTAGTAAGTAATTAAACAGTTGTTTTGTGAATAAGAAAAGCTAATAGTTTAGTGGAGAAATTATTTAAATAGTATGTATTCTTCTCTGTTTTATCTTTTTGGGGAGGGTTGAAATGCAGAGAAAAGGAATGACTGGGACTTACCTTCCGGGCCATTTTTCTTTCCTCAGTCATCCTGGGGTTTTTACTAATTCTGACCGGAGAGAAGTAGACCCATGAGGTGATCCCTTTTCTATTGCTTGTAGGCGAACGCAGCACAAAGTACCTGCCTCTGAAGCGCTGCAGGTTACAGCTGCTCTAGGAAGCTGCAGTTTCCACGCTGGGGTCAGCAGGGACCACGCCGTGGGCAAGGGGTTTCTTGCCGCATGCTTGGCTTTGCGGAGTTCATCGTAATGTGGTAATGTGTGGCACAGTAAATGTAATTTTGCTATCTTCTAAGTTTCTAGGTAGGTAAATTGTAGTTCAGTTCCTCACTGAATACTGAAGGTACCTAATCTTGTAAGAGATGGCAAGCATAGTCAAACTGAAGGTTTTGTTTAAACTTAAGTAGATGCTGAGGGGAAACTTTCACCTGTTCTCCTAGCTACAGTCAGCATTGACTGAAAGAGAATGGAAACTTTACATGACTCACCATATGGACGTATTTCTAAATAATCTTTTTCACTAAAGATTCATCAAGTCTTCACCATTTCACTGATTTTGAGGATTGTGTAAAATGGTGGTTTTCATTGACATCACTCCTTGAGATGACTACAGGGGGTTTTGGCATATATATTATCTCCTGTTGTTAATCAAAATGTGTTGGGCTGTGGAAATCACTGAAAGCTACGGAAATTAACAACAAAACCTCATTTTGAACTCTCTGTATTATGTATTCTTAAAGAGAAATCTTATGTGCACGATGACCAGTTTCTACTACCACAAAATAAATACTTCACAAGTAGTGAAATATGGCCCAGGCATTGGATCTATCTTTGGGTCTCACAGAAAGGGATTTGATTAGTGCCAAAAAAATGAATTTGAAATAGAAAACAATTAAGTAGAATCATTGGTTGCTATACCAATATGGTTGTAATTGTGCATGAAACATTACCTTTTATGTATTAATTAGGAGGAGGAGGGAGGGAAGAAGTGGAAAAGAAGGATAACATCACTAATCTTTCTTCCTTTTGGAAAACCCAGAAAAGAAGATAAAGTGGGACTGCTGCAAAAAGCCTGGCTCTAGCTTTCATTGGTGCTGCAAGGCTACTATTAAGTTCCCCCAAAGCCTCCTCCAGGCCACTTCCCTCAGCCTCTCATTTTCTTTCTTCTATCAGTAGAATTCATATATTGAACTAATGCTAAAAAAGACAAATCTTCATTTTCCTTTAGCATTAGTATTAAGATACAAATATCTCAACCGCTTGGAGCCCACTGATTTTAGCAACTGCAGGTCTGACTGAGATAACTTCATGGAGACTTAAAGAGCTAGAGTGAAAATTGAGGGCCAGATGATAACCTGTCCATCATCCAGCAATTCCTGTGTAGCACCAATTTTCTTTCCTTCTTCACGTATCTACATGGCATCATTCATTCTCTTTTGGGATTACATGCTGATTCTTTTACAGTTTATATTAGGTGATGGAAGAAAATATTCATTGATTCTGTACAATGGTAGTAATAACAATGTATTAAACAATAATTAACTCCAGTAGCAAGATGTAGTTGTTCTTTTCTTTCCCAGATGAGAGTAGCTCATCAGGTCTCCACCCATTAACAGGAACCTGGGGAAAGCCACACTAGGAAAGGAGGCCCTTGCTGTGCTAGTTTATAATCTGTATAACTTACCTCACAACTACATGAAAAGGAAATGCCACCTTTATCTTCTGTTAGAGATAGTTCTTCATAATAGCAGAAGATGCAGAAGGTTTCCAAGACTCAACTGGATGTCGTACTCAGGAACTTAAAGCTGGTTCGGCTGTGAGCAGGAGGTTGGACTGGAGACCTCCTGTGGTTCTCTCCAGCCTGAATTTTCCTATGATTCTATGATGTTCACTCTCCTGAATAAAAAAAAAAAAGGGGTTTTGTGCATATGTGTATTGCAGTTACGTATTTTTTTAATGGTATTTACCAATCACATTTGACTTAGGAAACATCAAAAATTCCATTAGAGCATTGTCTGGGTGTCTTCTCCAATTCCATCACCTACTTTTTTCCTGTGGCTTCATGGGAGAATTTGACTGGAGAGATCTACAAAATGCAGTAATACTTCCTGTTTTCTACATAGATTTTTTTTTAAAAAAATCTGTGTTGGAATTGGCCATATCTCAGTTTTGCTCTCTTTTTTGGTCATTATATAATAATACATATGAGAAAGTGCATCTGAGAGAGTCTTTTATAATTTCGTTCTCATTCAAATAACTTTTCTCATTTTGCTTCAAGTTATCATCATTATGAATGAAAACGTGAAACCGCAACTGTTCTGTAGACACATACATTTCTGTTACTGTCACAGGTAGTTGGTGAGCACTCAGCTGTATTCCTTGAAGAGTGCTTGGTCTGTTTCTTACATTTGTGAGATGTCTTTTAGGCGTTATGATTGTAATATTTTTAATGTACTAATGGTTACAGACTGAGCTTTGAGGTGATCTATTTCACACTTATTCGTGATGTTATTCTTTTGCTTCAAATAAAAAGTTATTGATGATCAGTTTCTTCAGATAAATTTTTAAGACAAAAATTATTTCTGATCATCAACTCTGCCTATTTAGCCAAGGAATTTAACATATTCTTGCTGACATCAATGGCAGAGACTAGGATTAAGGAGCAGGATTTAATTTGCTTAGCTGTAACAGAAGAAGTCAGAAATAACTTTAGCAGTTAAATTACTTGTGGCAGAATTGTTTGTTTATGTCCCTAATATTCCTGTGGTATATTTTTGAATGATAGATCATTTAAGCTGACTCACACATCTGAAAGATTAACATTTTACCAATATTCAGTTACCTTATTCCATATTCTTGTTAGTGTAAGAGGCAGTTTAACTGAAAAATGAATGCTAATAAAATGCCTTTTTAGTAATTCATTTTGAAAACCATTTGACCTTAACTACAATGAAAGTAGACTGTAAAAATCATCATAGATTCCCTTCCTTGAACTTTTCATAATGCTGAAAAATGACTGAGGGAAAGAAGCAAGATCCAGTTACTGTACCCTGTTTGCACAGCTGTACCTCATTGAGTGGAGGCTTGTGTTACACACAGTTTGTGATAGGAAGTAAATGCTTTTAAAACAACTAAGGAGACAGGTCTTTAACCTCCACCTTTTCAGATGCTTTGTTCACTCATTTAGCTTCTGTCAAGGTCTTGGGAAACATTTCAAATACAAATTATTATTGAGTACTGAAGCTCACCTGAATAATTCATCTCCTAGTGAGCTCATTAGGCAGAGATGCATTAAGATGATGTTGGCTTTTTTTTGAGAGAGAGATCACTAATTCTTGATATAGTGAACACTTGTTCCTTCAGGAACAAATGCGTTTAAAGAAGGAAGAATTCTCAGATTGAGTGTTAAGTGTTTTATGATAGTTAAAATTACAGTTTTAATTCAGTAATTGTAAGGATTTTCAAGGACTTAGAGGACATTAAAAAATGATGTTGTCATGTAAATTACCAAACTGTCAAAATTGATTAGATTTAAAATTCTCAGTTTCTAGCGTACAAGACTGTTATCTCCTGTTACGAGACTATCTAGTCCCCTGAAATGGTGAAGACACCTTGAGATTCATTAAGAGGATTTTTTGACATTAGTTTACATTGCGAGTGCATGTTAATCACCAGACCTAAACTATTTGATGTAAGCTTGGCACCAGATAATTTCAGGAGTTTAAATACACATTATAAGATCATTCTGTGAATGCGATTCTAGTATCTGCCAAAGGCACTTCTCTAATTGCTCTGGTGAAACAAGTCACTGGCAATGGGAGTGTGCAGGTGGCAGACAGCCAGTTAACTTTTAATTTCTGTAATCAGCTGAGGCTTTGTGTATGCTTCATCCCTTGAAATACGTGTGACCTTAAGTTTAGATTTATGCTAAATAGGCTTTATTTGGGCTGCATTAACCACCCACTTTCTCATTTTGCTATAAATAAGGTCATCCTCGTAGCTATACATCTGATGGCCATGAACATTTCTATCTTAACCTCCCACTTAAGACTGTCCAGATATCAATATACAATGCAGAGGGGCCACCCAGATCTGCACTTAATGAGAAAATGCCTTGAAATACAATCAGGATTTTGAACTATTCTTCTTCACTGCAGTGCATTAGAGGTGTCATGCCTTCAGAGGACATGGCTGACACTGGTTTTGCCCTTATTCCAGCAACTTTTTTTGAACTGTAACACAATAGAGCCACTGCTCTCCTTTGGCTGGGTCCAGAGTTCCCAGCAAGCGGCCATTTGTTTTTCCATTTGTCACTAGTGGGCAGGCAATGGCTGTGTTTTGTGGTCTGTGGTATAAGTGGGCTTGAAGATTTACATGTTCCAGAAAACTGTAAGCATAACAGCAGACACCAGTTAAGTTGTTTAAATTTGAAGCGTAAGATTTTTGGAACATTTTGTGTCCCCTTCTAGTCTTGAAATATAACTTCAGTAAACAAATGCAGGCATGAAAACATCCTCAGTCCTTGTCCCTCTGAACCCCAGAACAGAGCTCCTACTGACTCATGTTATCAGGACTCAGCTCAGGCTTTCTGGCTGTTTAACTCTCATCTCGCACATCCTTCTGCTCTTCCAGCAATGATTTGAGTTCCTGCCACAGCCTCGCCTTCCTCAGCATGAAAGTTACACTGACTTGTGTCCCCTTACTGACATTTAACCCAGCCTACCTAAACTCAGCTCTGAGCATTAGGTTTTATCACCTGCTATACTACGGTAAAATAGCAAACTAAGTTGGGGGATTAGTTGCTTTTAGCTTAAGAAAAAAGGCCTTGGGAAACAAATGTTGCTTTGTTCTCTAGTACATACCTCATTAGAAATTATGTGTTTTGCAGAGGTTAATATACTGTGGGCAGCGCACCAAGTACATCATAGTTCTGAAGATTACAACTTATTCACAGCCTTGAGACAATCTGTACTGCAGAAATACACCTCCTGGGTAAGTCGCACAAGACTTGACAAACAAATTAATATCAACAAGATTTAGTAGAAGTGAAAACATAGTGTTTATTTCCCTTCGAAGAAAAACATAAATTTTTTAAGATGTTTGATGCTGAAAGCACAGAAGTTGAAACTGAAGAATCTGAGAATCATAAGCTTTAAAAATACGTTCATTAATGGTTTTACAGCAAACTTAATAATAGGTACAGTAGTTAAGTTTAACAAGGCTAGTTATAACCCTGCATTTATATTTTCATAACTTTTTGGAGAAAAATGGGACAATTTTTTTCATTCGGTTATTCATGCATAAGTACAGGAAAAGATCAGAGTGTAACGTAACTACTCTAGACTATGTCTGTATAACTGAAAGGAGCAGGGAGAGAAATCATTGCTAAAGATTACTTTGGACATGCAAATGTATTTATTTGTCTCTGCTCATTCATGTCATGTGTCAGTACTCCAGTAATAAGGGCAGTATGCCACTACTTTTACCTAGTGTTATTTCAGATATAATTTATTTTAAATGGTGAGCTGTGTACACATGCAATATAAATTGAGTGCTCATTTACAGATTTAAAAATGTATATTTCCAAATACATTCATAAATGTAACATACTATTCAGTGTTTAGTTTTGGGCCCAGGATAACTGCTGATTTCCTCAGTTGGACTCTCATGTTCTCTTTTGACTCTATTTTTTAACTCAGATGGTAGTTTGTTTGTTTGTTTGGTTTTTTTTTTTTTAAAGAATAATAACTTTAAAATTTGAATTTTCAGAATTAGAGTTCAAAAGCAATATTCAATGTATTTTTGTATATATGAAATATATAAATGCTCTTCTCCAATGAGGTATAATACTGGTGGTGGAGGAAACCCACAGTCCTCTGGCAATCTCTACAACTAGCCTATGAGCAAATGACTCAAAGCCAAGAGTGTGTGCTCACACATGCAAATCCAGTGTAACTCCATTAACTTCAGTAAAGTTAGTCTAGATTTATGCTCACATAACTGAGCATAGACTTAGCCTGTTGTTCATAACTGTTTCAAGCCCATGACATTAAATGAGTTAAAGCACTAGGTTCCAAAAAAATTACTAGTTCTGGAAATCGTGAAACAGATACTATTTCTTAGATTTGTTTCTTAAAGTCTTCTATGTAAATTCTTGTTATTTTTTTATTCAGAAAATAATCATCTGATGTTAGTAGGAGTGCTTCAAATTTAAATGACCATACTGAACAATAGCGGAAGGGATGCATCTCTGTCACAACTCTGCTTCCTATGTAAATACTGCCATGTTAAAGATTTAACCTTTGCACATTTACCCATTGGGACCATATGTGCAAATGCTTAACAAAAACAATAATTCAAAAAAGACAAAAAGCCTGTGTGTACATACGGGTGTGTGCATGAGCACTTTGCCTGCCTGCGTGATTTTGAGGATGATACCTCAGAGAGCATGAAATATTCAGGAAGGCCAAGATGTCTGGCTGCCTTAGATTCTGAACACCATCCTCAGGACCACACTGGTATCACTTGACAAATAATATATGTACATTTAAAATTCATTTGCTTTGAGCAAAGGGAAACGAACCTAGGAATCCATAATACTTTTGTGTGCAGTGGTTTTTTCACCAAATATTTGGTATTAGCCAAAACATTTGGTTAATGTAAATATTGTTTTACCTCCCCCCAGAACTTTTGAGAGGTATGCCAGTTTTCTTTCTCCAAAGCCTTACTGTGCATGAACACAATTCTTGCTAATTCTTACAGCACTGCTATTTTTTTGGACTGCTGGACTTGTCCAGAACCCCATCGATGCATCTGCCTCGAAGCTGAAACTCAGTGAAGCCTTTAGTTAGTCTCTGAAAGTGATCTGATGTTGTTGAATGTGTACTGTTGAATGCAGTTTGACATCCAGTTTTGTGGAGGCTGTGAGAAAGTTGTGGTGGATGGTGTGGGATTGTAGGACTGTTCTGCTGCCAGCTCTGTATGTGTTCTAAGTTAAACATTATAAGATAAATAAATCAGCATATTAATCTGTGTGGGTTGTGCTCGAGCTGATTGAAAAGATGTGAAATGAAAGAGAAGAGAAGAGAAAAACATGCTTGAAGTACAATCAGTGATGTGAGATGTACTCCTGAACTTGGAAACAAATGCGTATTGCTTCATGTTGTTTGCACACGCAGTGTTTCTGTTATTCCAGTGGAGGGGCCGTAGAGAAGCAGACCTACTGTTAAGACAGAGATGGTTTTGAAGCCCATTTTGTGGGAAAAAGATATGGAAAAAAAATGCATATTCCTCTTTAAGAAGAAATCAGCAAGCTAATGCTATATAAATTTTTGCTTCTGATGAGACAGTTAAAGTGTAATTGTGAAAGGAGAGAGTTGCCTCTACACCTTGAAAAGCTATGATTTAATTCTTTGAGTACCAGTTCTCAACTTTCCTCCAAGGGCAAGATTTAATTGCAAATATTAGATCCATAATAATTTGATAGCTTTAGACTGTACGTTTAGATAAAGGGTTGAATTACGTCTTGTTAGTTTAAAAGCAGTGGAAACATCTATATATAGATCTGGAAAGGGAATAGGTAACACTGTTCTTTTCAGCACAGAGTCACGAAGTTCACTTGTTATCTACTGAGGAGTCTGCCAGGTCTGGCATCTGTAAGGCATGGGTTTGTTTTTTTTTTTTTTTTATCCTTACCTTTAACTCCTACATAATCCTCACAGAAGTGTAGCCCACATGAACTAGCTGCCCGCAGCTGCCCTGCGGCCCCCGCTGCGCCCCGCAGCCCCTCCGTGGCCTGCGGGCGAGAGCCGGCCGCATCGGCAGGTGGCCCCAGAGACCCAGTGTGGAAACGGAGGGGCTCAGCGCAGGAAACTCAGCCCTCCTGCTAAAACTCAGGAGGTTCAGATTTTTCCCTTTCTGTAGTGGAAGCGTTTATAAGCTTTTACTCACAAAGGAGAGGGAGAAAGGCAGAGCATGCCCACGTCGGAGAGCGTGCAGTGGACACACACCCTTCAAAAGGGGCAATGCCTTAAGTGTGAAGGCACACAGCTGCCGTGCAGCAGTCCCAGATATGAATCCCTCTCCACCCCCTTGCTGAGTGCCTTTGCCACGAGGTTATCAGTTATTGTGGTGCTCTCTCAATCTCTGTTGCTGAATCCACAAGTGGGAAAAGATCTGTGAATGTGATAAACGTTTTTCTGCAGTTTTGACCAGAAATTCCATCCTGGAGCCAGGAAAGCTTTTGCTCTACAGATAGTGAAAGCTGGTACGTTCCCATGAAATGTTTTGATTTGGTGAATTGGCATTTCCAGTGAAAAACTATTTAATGATTTTTTTTAATGATTTTTTTTTTTTTTTTTTCCCCTGACATTGATCTGGTTGTTTCAGTGGAACCTGTCGTGGTTTAACCCCAGCCGGCAGCTAAGCACCACGCAGCTGCTCGCTCACTGCCCCCCCACCCCTGGGATGGGGGAGAGAATCAGGAAAAAGAAAAAACCTCGTGAGTTGAGATAAAGACAGTTTAATAGGACAGAAAGGAATGAAAAACAATGATGATAATAATAATATGACAATAGTAATACTAAAAGAATTAAACTATACAAAGCAAGTGGTGCACAATGCAATTGCTCACCACTCGTTGACCGATGCCCAGTTAGTTCCCGAGCCGCGATCCCCCCTCCCAGCCAGCTCCCCCAGTTTATATACTGGGCATGATGTCACATGGTATGGAATAGCTCTTTGGCCAGTTTGGGTCAGCTGTCCTGGCGGTGTCCCCTCCCAGCTTCTTGTGCCCCTCCAGCCTTCTTGCTGGCTGGGCATGAGAAGCTGAAAAATCCTTGACTTAGTATAAACACTACTTAGCAACAACTAAAAACATCAGTGTGTTATCAACATTATTTTCCTACTAAATCCAAAACACAGCACTATACCAGCTACTAGGAAGAAAATTAACTCTGTCCTAGCCGAAACCAGGACAGAACCACAGACAGGGGAAACCAAATCTTTTGTATGGGAGAGGTTTTCATTCCTCCCTATGGGTTCTACTTCTGTGAATGATCTTTGAAATCCTTTCTGTGCAAAATAAAGCTAACATTGCAAGGAAACATGAGGCAGTTAGGAAAGCATTCTCCTTTGTCAATCTCAAATTTACCTGTAGATTTATACAAAATTTCCCTCATCTCACCACTTAGCAGGGAAATCCTAGTATTCATTGTGAGAAGTAGGTTAGGAAATAAATATAAGGATTCCTTCCCCTCTGAGTCATCTGTAAATACCACCAAATTGTCTCTGATACTTTTAGGGAAAAAGCATATAATTTTTAACCCTGCTTTCAATCCTGCAACCACTTCCATGAATAATCTGAAAACCATCTGGTTTTTGTTGTTTTTTTTTTAAATCAACTTCCTCTCCATTCCTTTTAAAAAAATTCCTGCTCTTACCATGCCATTAGACAGGTACAATCAATAATAGAAAACTGCAGTAGCTTTACTTAAATTTGGCCGTGTGTCCTACTCCTTTGTTGACTTTTTTGTAAGGATAACCTTTGAGAAAAACCATGCCAGCCTTCTGGCTGTTGTGGGACAAATATCTCTCAGTCTCTTTTTTTTTTTTTTCTTTTTTTTTTTTTTGGTAGCTCGCCCACTTTTAATAATTAAACACTAAGGGGGTCCAGGTTGGAGGAAGGAGGAAGAAGGAACTCAGAAAAGAGATTGACTTCATGCCAGTGTTTAGGGCATTTCTTCTAAAGTATGAGAGCCTTGCACTACATTTCTGTTTCAGAGGATGGAGAATTGTGGGTTTGAAAATCGCTCTTCTATTTAGTAGTCTTCTGCACAAGGCAGTCTGATCTGTGTCTTTAATTCTTAAAGAAGTCTCATGCCCACCTCTACTCCAGAATTTCATGCCTAAATGCCACATCCCCCCAATGGCATTTACTAGCTCCCACCTTAGGTAAGAGTTGCTGTGAATTTTTGTGAGTTTACTTAGACTGAGTGATTCTTAGGGATTGAATGTGCAAATTTCATGTTCCAAATATATTTTTCTTTCTTTTTTTGTTTTATAAATGTTATGCAAACACTTCAGCCTTTGAGGGTCAGACTGGTTAAAACAAAATAGCTGTTTACATTATTTCCCCCAAGTTCCAGAAGCTCAGCATAATCCTTCTACCACCTTTGAATTCCTTTACTTCTTGGAAAAGAAATTCCACGACATTCAACCAGAAATGCCCCATGTGTAGTTTGTGGGGCAGCTGTGATCCAAGAAGCCTTTGACTGTAGTTTTTGAAGTCACAGCTGTCCCAGCCCTACCAGGTGATACTGCAGTGACTTAAGGGTTTCTTTCTAGTGCTTCAGTCATTGTCAGGTGTTGAAGCCAACCGACTGAGCTGGGATTGCGGGGCCTTAGTCCTCCATTGGCTCGTGACACTGAGATACGGCTGTGGTGACTTTCTTGAGAGCATCAGTCACATCATGGGGATGGAGGTGCAGTTGTTTCGGAGTCCCAGTGTGACATCTTACCTATTGGGTGGGCCTTTTGACAAAAGCTGAGGGAATATCGGCATTAAATGCTATGTGCAAACCTACACTAAAGGAATTCCTGGCTCAGGAGTCCTGTCATGGCTATCAGATTGCTTTCTCTGATGTTCAAAGATTTGATTTTTGTGAGAAGAACAATAGAAATTTGAAAACGAATTTTGCTAATTTTGCTGTGTTTCACAGGGAGCTCTTATCTGCTACCCAGATATTCCCTGAGTGCTAAAGAGATTTAAAGTTTTCAAGATACCTCCACTACTGTTTGGTTTAGAAAAAATCTCTGTATTCTAGGGAAGGATTAACTTCTTAATGCAGCTGGTATAACACAATGTCAGGTAGAAGAAAAAAAAAAAGATAAGCCTTTTTCTGAAGAAAGCAGGCTGACTTGTAACACGTGAAGGTCTTCAAGTCTTACTCTATTGCTCAGCCGGTTAAGCAATTAATTGTGAAATTCCTGGGACTTTACTCTGTATGTAAGATACCAGTGTCTTTCCTAAGTAAGCAGTTTTCTGAAACTGTTTTCGTGCTAACACATCTTTGAAACTCAGCAGTATTTCAGGGCTTCAAGGGAGGTGCCGTGAGGAAGTTAGGGTGAGAATTTATAATTAACTTTGAAAGCCAAGTAAGCTGCCTTGCCCTTATGGTGCTCGCATAGGGAGTTCAGATGGAAAACCTATAGTGTTATAAATTCACACCTTGCTTACTCTGTGATAATTCTCCCCTATAAGTGAACCTTCATGTCAAGGATATGTTGCTGTCTGCTCCATATAGTACACAGAATAAACATCTAATCTCAGGATTTCTGAGTTCTTTTCTTGATTTTTCTACTTGCTCAGTATGACTTTTGGGAAGTCACTTTTGCCTCAGTTTGTCTCATTTGCTATAGCACATCTAGTAGTAACAATAATCAGTATGTATTCTATTTAATGTCTACATTATGGAGGTATTAGAAGAAGAAATTGTCTTGTGCAGTGCTTTGAGCTCCTGAGATAGTACTTTGTTATATCATCACAAGCTTAGAATTATATATCTAACATATATTTTCTTTCTCATTTTTCAGATTTTCAACTTGCCCATGGCTCTTTTCATTCCCCCTTCAGTGTTTGCTGTTCATCTACAGTTTAATCTACTTTACCAGTTTTGGATACATACAGAGGTAAACCAGGTTTTTAAGCCATACCTAAACAGTTAGCCTGGAGCAGTGTCCTGGAAATCCACTAGCAGCTGATTTATTGTGTAAGAAAAATCTTTGTCTGACTTCTTTAAGGAGAAACATCTGTTCATTTTTATTCCTTTTTCTGAATATATATTGCTAAGTTTATAAGAAGCAATGAGGCCAGTTGGTCTCAATTAGATCTAAAAAAAAAAGTAACTGTAAAGAATCAAAACTTTTTGCTATTTTAATACTATATTTTCCTATCTTGCAGCTTATTAAACATTTCTGGCAGATACTGAAACTGATTTCGTTTCTAAGATAAATATTTTAGGGAAAAATATCCAAACCCCAGTGCTTCTTAAAGATCATTTAGTGTTGCAACTGAAGTCAGATATTGTTTTCTTCTTAGTGCAAGTAACTCTCAGATGAAAAATGCCTTTTGATTATCTGATGACTATTTGTTTATGACTGCACCTATTTATTTGTGTTTTGTGAGTGCATAGACCATATCTAGTTTACCTGCATATACAGTTAATAACCCACTGTAATTAATAAGTAGTTTCCCACACTTCTCAGGTAGTTGAACGGCCTTCTGCCTTTTCCCTCACGCTACAGTAGAGGTGTTTAAATGTATCCCATGTTATATGTCAGTAGCATATTTCTCAGTAGCCCCTAGTGGGCTGTGGGCTAATTATCTCTACAACACTTACTCCTTTGATTATTCTGACTATAAAGATGCCTTTTTCCCTTTGTAGTTTCATTATGCGATCTATAGGACAATTCTTTTGGAAGGAAATTTTATTTTCTTTATCTGCTATTTTAGGTGATTGTGTTGCTTAAATTACAGTTTTTTATTTTCCCTTTTCTGTGTGTTTCCTTAAAAAAAAAATTTAAAAAAAAAAGGAAAAAAGCTACTTACAATGACTCAATAGCAAACTTCTGTTGTTGAAATTTCACTTCTGTTGGGCACATTTCTAAAATCATTAATACATGTCTGATGCTCTGCAACACCACGTGAATAGGAAAGGCTTACACTAAAATGTCACAGACATCACCGGAACTGGCATAAACTCAAGCAATACACAATTAAGCTTGTCAAAATGTTTTGAACAATTTTGAACACTTTGAAATTATACCAAATGAATACTCTGAATCACATGGTAGCAAAATTTCTTTGACCATGCCTTAGGTTCCCCAAACTGGTTTTACTGTGTTTTGCCACTAAGAAAAATATAATATGCCTCATCTAGATCTTCTCTGCTGTCTGAAGCCATTTCTTCCTTGGCTGAGAGGTTTCTAACATTCTGCTGCGTAGCAGTAACTCAATGAGTCTCAGCACTGGTGCCACAGTGTGCATCTAAAGTTTCTGAAGTGAATTTCAGAGGCTTATGAATCGCCTACATCCTTCTAAAGCGCTAAATCCTTCATAGGGCTTAAAAGGAATTTCCATAGTGTATGTGCAAAGTGCCAAGTTTAGACACTAGTCTAAACAAGAATGAATTTCAGTCTCAATGAAAAGATAAGCACTCCTTACTATTAAATTATTGTGCCAGTAGAAAAACAATGGATCTTTTGTACTGATCCAATTGATCCAATCATAGATCTTTGTTTATAAGGGAAGTTATTCTTAATGTTGATATTGTTGATTTTGTAGCGCAGCTGAAATCAGCTGAAATATGTTGAATTCATGCTTTAAGGTCAAAAATTATGTCAAAATAGAAAGAGTTACACCATGTATTAGCAGATTTCCTGCTCTCAAGGGTAAGGGCATGACAGAAAAGAGAAGGGAGAGGAAGGGAGATAGTAGCAGCTATTGCAGCCACACAGGTTTTTATTAGCCAATATTTCTGGTGAAATTAACATGATGCTTCACCATTATACTGGGTTTTTTTGCAACAACTATTACAAATTAACTGTTTAAAGCTGTGGCATCTCTAATTTTTTTTGTTACAGTCCATTTCCTGAATTTTAAAGGTTCTAATTATCTTACACAGATTACAGTAAAATGAAAATCCTTTCTGTAAGGCTCAGTTTCCAGCAGTTTCCCAACATATGAGGTTTTTTTGGGGGCTGCAGGCCTGAGGTTATATAGAAAACAGCATCCTGTCTCAGTGACAGCTGAGAGCCCTTGCTCTGAGAGCTGAGAGCCCTTGCTCTGAGAGCTGAGAAGATTCATCATCCCCCAGCAGCTCTGGTGTCCTCTGGGAGCCTGTGGTGGGGGCTGTTACAGGGTGGCAGTACATGTCATTAGGGGTCTGGTGGAGATACGCTTCATTATTTCTATTCTGCCAGTGCAAGAAGTAATAGTTTGCTTCTAAAATGCAGGAGCATTTGATAAGAAATGTTAAGTTTGTCCTCAGATTTCTATTGCTTTTAATCAGTATCAATGTTTCCTGAGACAAGATTTGGCCCCATATTGACTAGTCACGTATGTTTGAAATTGTAACTTCACAACTTTTGATTACACATCTTTCTCCTTCAGAAAAAGAAAATTCAGTAAGATGCAGGAAAAAAATCCCTTTTCTTTAATAGGTGATTTTTTTTTTTTTCCATAGCACTGAAAAGCTTAATAAAGGGTATGCACAATTCATTGTTTTATAAAAGAAAAAATATGTGATATTTAAGTAATAGGAAAGAACGAAAGTATATGAAAGTTTCTGAGGGAAGATGTTTTGTTTGGGGAGTAGTTTAAATTTAATTCAGTAATTACAGGAGAATGATCAAGCTGTGCTGAAACTTTCTATGCCATGTTTCAGCCTAGAGCAAAAGTTTATAGCCAAAGTATGATCCCTGATATTTTCCTATACTTTAATTTTGAATGTGTCTGGTGTTGTTTCAAACAATGCTAAGAGAAGTTTCCTGTGTTATAACTTTGACCTTATTTGTTACGTCATTTTTTGTCCAGCTTTCCTACCAGCAGATCAGACATGGTCTATTTTATTTTAACTCAAGTGGCTCGTATATTCCTGTGCAGACAGTATACCAAATCATAAAGATCAAAAGTACCCACTCGTTCTATCTCAGTTAGACTTCTTTATTTCCTGCGTACTTGGTATGCATTAGCTTTTGGCCTTTTATATAAAATAGTACAGCATTTTAAACAGCATAAATCTTATATAAAGATTATACTATACCATTCTTTTGGTGCTAGAGATCTTTTATTATTACTAAAATCAAAATGGGCTATTGATACAGGAAAGGCATTGCTGTAATTAATAGAGAAAGGTTGGGTATGCTAGAGTGAAAACGTGACTTTGTGACTTAAGTTATGCATTTACGTTTAACTACATTCTCCCATTACAAGAATTTTTGCTGTCTGAAGTCCACTTTTTTTTCACTGCTTCTGTGCATTATTGCACTGTGTACATGGCAATCTGAAATGATATCAGAAGTTTTCCAAAGATTTTTTAAAAATCTCTGAGTAGCACCAAGGTGTTAAAATAAATTCATAATAGTTTATTTAAATTAAAAATAAGAATAAAAAAAAAACAAACCAAACAACCAATCCAGAAACAACTGAAGAAAACACTTTTCTGTAATGGTGCATAAAGATAGGATCTTAATACATCAAGAGAAAACAATTTTTGGTCCTATCCAATACTATTTAGGTCAATGGAATGAGTCAGTAGATCTGCTCTTAAATGGTCTGGGAGAAATGTTTCTATGACTAGACCATTCTCATCTAGATCATAAGGGGAGTAAAAAAAAAAAGTACTTTGGTCAAAGAGCACTAAAAATCTAATTTTTCAAAAGCCACAAAATGTTTCAGGACTGTTACTGACAGACAGAAATACTCCATTTCAGTTTATTTTTACAGGTGATTCGGAAGGTCTATGGCTCATATTAAACTATATCCTTCCGTTATGCATTTATTACAACCAATAAGTTAGGTGTGTTTATAACCTGATAGACACCTGTGAAAAACAGAAATTAGTTTCTGTTGGTTTAGCTGTAATTTTTATGAGATGTCAAATTGTATTTGGAAAGTATCAACTGAATCAATCCCTGTTGGTAGTAATTGCAGCAGCAGATTATTCCTTGCCTGTTTGATCTTTGACATGCATTAGTTTCTGTTTCATTTTCTAATTTAAGGAAAGACTGTAATCTGCCCGTTACCATACTCGCAGAAGTCAGGTCTCTTAAAGCATCTCTTTTTCCCTTGTTTAAGTCTTTCTACCTCATCAAACTCTAGGAGCAGAAAAAGGTGAGCCACTACTATTAACCAGGAATAACATGGGTGAAAATAGGCGAGGAATGGGAAAAATTTTGGCAACACCTTATGCAGGCTGGAAAAAGAGACGTGAAATTGCTACAGATATAGGCCAAAATACATTTGTTTTTGTCAGAAAACACCAATTCGGTAAAACTGACACTTGCTGTGGAAGTATATTGTATTTATCAAAAAATATTTTGTACTTATGTAC
Organism: Gymnogyps californianus; assembly: GCF_018139145.2. Lineage (NCBI taxonomy): Eukaryota > Metazoa > Chordata > Aves > Accipitriformes > Cathartidae > Gymnogyps > Gymnogyps californianus. The sequence continues at coordinate 135,811,491 of NC_059472.1, forward strand.
AAATATTGTGTACAAAATATTATGCACTTGTGTACTGGTCTAAGTTTCTGTCTGTGACTTTCTTTAGCTTTGACTTCTTCTCAGTTTTCTTTAATGAAAAACTTTGAAAGAGAGAGAAATTGAGGAGGCTTCACGCTTTCATGAAAAGGAATTCTGTTCCTGGCAGGAAGCCACGCACAGCCCAACTGGGCTCCCTGAGTACAGGTGAGCTGTTGTGGCCCAATCCTGAAGTCCTTATATCAATCAGCTCTTACCTAGGAAGATGGCCAGATTCAGAAAAAATCTTCTGTTTTGTTTTGGATTTTTTTTCCAAATATGACCAGAGGGTCAATAAGGAAATTAAATGAGCAGATTGAAGAACCAAGTAAAATGAAATAAAATACATAAAAATGTACATATTTCTTTTAAGCAGCAGTATACCTGTGATTACTGTATCAATAGCAAAAGCTATTCTTGAAACTGTAGAGGACACGTGTCTTTTTAAGCAGAAGCTATTTGAGACGAAAGTCTATTGGATGGCGGTTAAAAGAATCATAAAATCTTTAGGACAATGCGATAAATAAGTGACAGCATGAGACAATAGATAAAATATTCAGTTATTAATTCCCAGCCTCAACAATTGAGATTAGTCCTCTATTTCTTTGCAAATTTCATTTTTCCATTTTCTTGGACCTACCTTTTCCACGTTGTGTGCTGTAGTCTCATTTAAATAAACAAGAAAGGAATGCAGGAGTAAACAAGTGTAACAAAGTTTATTCAAAGTACTTTCAGTAGTTTATTAATTTAGAAGGAATTTAGTAATCCATTTCCTAAAACTGAAAGGTAAATTTGATCAAGAAATGAGACTTTGAATTTTAAAAGCATTTTAACAAAACTTATTTGAGTATGATGCTTTTGAGTGTTTGCAGTGGGAAGAAGACAGTTTTGGTTTTGTGGCTGTTTCCTGGAGTTGGAGAAAGATTTTTGGTAATGAGCTAAAATCTTCAATAGTTTGCAAACGAAAAATGGAGATGCTCTACTGGTAAAAAAATCTTGAGGCCTTGTTTACAAAGGCATATATTTATGCTTAATTTAATGTACTGTGAATAGTTCCTATAAGGTCGGTAAGTAATGAGTCAAATTTAATGTGTGGAAGTTTTTGCAAAATGGTGGTGTATAAGTAATATTGAATGGTTCACAGTGGAAGCAGAGTATGGTGGACTGATCTGATTTCCTGGCCGAGATGAGAAATGTGGTTTGTTGGTTGGGTTTTTTTGTTTTTTTTTTGTTTTTGTTTTTTTAAAGAGCATCACTAGTAAAGGATAAAATCAGTAATAATCCAATGTATTGAGTATAATTATGAAATTGCAGTCTCTCTTGAATTTGATGCTGGAAACTAATTTTGAATTCAAATAGAATATACCAACAAAACCTTTCATTTTCTGTATTCTAATACATTGGTTCATTTAATGAAAGAACAAACTTATTTTCTTTAATTCAGCCACTATAGCCAAAAATAGACATGGGTCTGTCTGATGTACCCTTTCAAATTAAAAACACACACATCTGTCCTAGTCAGGTTACAAGGGATCAAAAACTTACCATTCACGAGACTTTTGCTAAAAGTCATCAAAAAGATGAATGTAATTAGAGGTGATTACAGCCATTCTCCTAGTCTGATGTTCAAGATTGTGTCTGACAACTCTCAGTAACACAGATGATTTAAGTGGAATTCCTAGAAATAGGTCACATTGTCCGACAGCCTACTGGCTTTTAGAAGCTGGATTTTCTCACTGTTACAAAGATCCAAGAAATTATTCTAAAACCAATGGGGAATGACCTAATCGTAATCGCTGATTTGCATAAAGAACAAAATGTTGGTTTACAAAAGAAAGTTCTGGTCCCATTCCTGATAGCTGATGCTTTTATCATTCAGAAATTCATTGTTCACCTGCAGCAAACTCTCAGATCAAGCATTTACTGTGGAGAGAAGGAGAACAAGTAAACCAATAAATACCAAGGAGATAAAAATACTTTCTTTAATACAGACAATGCCTTTGTAGGTCCAGATAGTGTGTATATATATACACAATATAGACAATAAAACTCAAACATGATTCCAAGTGAGAAAGAGATCTTACTTCTTCTATCCAGCCTGTTTGCCAAAATGGCTTATTAGATTTTCTGACCAACATGCAGGATGAAAGTCTTGTCATCATTGCACTTGCCAGAGCGCGGAGAAGAGCAAAGCTAACAACACTATCACTAAGCGGAAATACTAGCAATAACTGCAAAATGTGTTCCACTTTTCCATGTTTCACTCCCCCCACGAGGGGAGAAAAGTATTATCTTTCTAGATATATAAAGCATATAGCTCTGCTTTTTGTTTTAAATGAAAAGAATAAGAAAAGAGAGAGAAAATAAAACATTCATAAGAGAGCACACTGTTCCTGTCCTGCTAAGTGTAGGCTGCACTTGCACACAGTTTAATCAGGAAAAACGTCGTGGGATGAGGTTTGGAGTTCCTTGGCAGCTGGAACGTCAGTGATGATTAGGAGTGCTGACTTTACACCTTAGTAGCCCCAGGATGAGCCTCCTATTTTAAACCTAAGTGCTCCTTGGCACTTTTAGGTATCTGAGTCTACCCAGAAGTGCCTTGACATGGTGAGTTAAGTATTTTATTCTTATCTAGCTTCTCTTTCAACTGAACTGCAGAATAGAGAAGGACTTAAAAAATGTGTAAAAGTCATTTAAATGAACTTAGTAGTGCTCTGCACCCAGTAGCTCTGAGTTCAACATGCAGCACGGGAGCCATGATCTTTTTCATTCAAAAAGCGGCTGCTCCACAATAATCGGCTTGTATTGGTGATTTGCATTTGATGGGCAACAATCCAGGCAGAGGAATCCTTCCCTTTCCCTGTTGAAGCTGGGTCACTGGTGAGGCCAGAAATGAAAAGTTTATGGGACAAGAACATAAGCAGGAACTTCACTTTTCATCCTAATAATTAAGTCCTTGCGTTTGAGTGTTGGCTTCTGGTCCTTGCACCAAAGACTCTTCTTGCAAGAGACAGCTGTGAATTGTTTACTTCTGGAGCAGTGGGCCTGACTATTGCTAATCTGCCTGCAGAAACCCTAAAACTAAAAATCATACTTCAAGAGTTTTATTTAGGCCACCTGTGTCTGTTATGTCTCTGGAGAATTATCAAGATAAAAGTGAAATGAGTTACTTGGAGATGCAACACATTTCAGTACATTCTGCATCTGCAAAACAATCTAAACAACTCATTTACCAAATGAAGTTATTATATTAATGAAAGGATACCACATTAAGGTGGAGATAAGTTAGAGATACTGCTCTCTGTCAAAAAAAAAAAAATCTAATTTTCCATCTTAACATATTACATGTAATACTCTTGAGTTTTTCTCATAGCTTGTACTCATTGAGAATCTGTTTAAATTAGTTATGGCTTCAAAGCCAACAGAAAATTTGAAATACCCTTGTTTCTTAAAAACACAAAGTGTAGGCTGCTAACTGTATTTTGATCTATTTAAAGAAGAAGGTGAAGAGCTACACTTGGCTATATTTTAGTTTATTTCGGGACTGGCATACTGATTTATTACTTTCTGTTTTTTTCCCCACAGTTGCCAGCATGTATTTGTCAAGTTGCTGAAAAATACTGAAATTGTATAGCAATTTTTCTCCTGGAGTTTGTTTAAAATGCTTAACTTGATATATGACTGAAAGAGTGACTTTCTCCATGCTCTGCTATTTGTAATGCTGCAATTAAAACAACCAGTTAGTGTAGGTTTTCTCTCATTTTTAGTGGACAAATTGATTGAAACTTCCTATATGTGCTCATCTTTCCCACAAGGCTTAATTGGACCTTTAAAGAAAAAAAAAAAAGTTGTTGTGTCCACTTATTGAAAGTGTTAACTGAAATATTCATGCAAGATGCCAATTTGATTCAAACCTTACCTCCTGGTTGAGGCGTAAAACAACAAAAAGTGACAACAGCCTGCCTTCAAGGTAATTTATTATAAACACATTTCTTAAGTCTATGTGTTTATTATATAAATGTGCCCTAAACCAGACTATCCATTAAAACTAGGCTTTCACCTCCCATTCCTACAATCCAGATTTATCAGAAATTCACCCCCTATGAAACTCTTTATGATCCCAACAGGCCTGATTCCTCTCACTTGTTTTATTTCTAAACTATAAATATTGTTTTTTCGCTCCTCAGTGTGGAAATTCGGCTACATCCATTTTACATGCTTACTGGAGTAGAAAACTGCCTAATCAGATAGGAAAACACTTGGCGGTGTATAAATCAGGGTTTGCCGAGGATTTCAAAGTGTGAAACTGGCAGATGATCACATATCCTAGGAGTTCTGCCTTTCCCCAGCTTCCCTGTAGAGATTTCACATGGCAAATCTGATCACCAGGGCCATCTGTATAAATACATGGGTGTGTTGTCCTGAATTAACACAGCAGCTCTACTGGGGAAAGTAATTAACGTCTTATTTTTAAATTTCCCCACCAGACTCTCTGAAATATAGATTTATATACCAGGAATAAAAATCTTATCTTGATTTTGATGAGGAAATCAATAGTAATATGTGTTTTACTACCAACTAGTCCAACAGAAACCCCAAAGTTAAGTTCAGAGTGTTCCTTAGTGATGCTCCAGGGATGAATTTACCCTCTCCTGTCCTGCAGATCAGTAACACTATGATATTGAAAGTAATGCTGTGCTACAAACAGCTTTTCTTATACTCAAAGGAAAAAAAACAACCCAGAACTTTTTACACACGAATGGTTTTACTGTAACATTGCCTGTTCTACTCAGTCGACATTCCTTCCTAACGTTCATGTTGAAACAGAGTTAAGTAAAGATTCATGTTGTAGTGGTGACAGGAGGAGTTGTTACACAAGATGTAAAGTTTCCCTTGGATTTCATGTCACGATTTTTTCTCATTATTTAAACAAGAACTACATTGAAGTGGTGCAGGTACCAGGCAATAAAGATTTCCCTTGGTGCTGACAAACTCCGAGACCGCAAACGGAGGTGCTTACATGCCGCAAGAGATATTGCATAATGTTCTTTTCCCTTAGGCTAGGGATTGCTGTCACAAAGGAAACATCTTTATATAAGAACTACTATTATAGAAAAAAACCATTTAGTTCTCATTATAGATGAAGATTTCACTTCCAGCATGTTTTATTCAGTAATGTATGGAAACCGTTTCTAAGCACGCAGCTTTTAGCCTGCCTTATTTATTAAACTGCTCTTGGAAGTGCTTCAATTATTGTCAGTAGTTCTGCTTTATTATTTAGCGATACCCAAGTACAATGGAGGGAATACGTTGTTTGTTTAAAAAAAAAAAAGAAAGAGGAATACACGTTTTGTGGAGAGATCTGACAAAGCTTTTATAAGTGGTATACATAAGATACTTACATATCTGATTTGTGGGTAGTTTATCGAATCCTTTTGCAAGGGTTTTGGCAGGTGAAAAATTATTTTTGTGGCTATGGAATGTTAAAAAATAAACAAAGCAAACAGGAAAAGAGTTTTGCTGGAATGCTGCAGTTCATCTGTGGGTCACTGGCATGGGAGTTGAGGTGCACATGATGTGTTAATTGAGAGGGGAAAAATTGGAGACAGAAATTGATTTAGAACAGTAGGTGTCTGTATCAGGGAAACAAACACAAACGTAAGCCCCCCAGCCATATTGGTCAAAATACAGATAAAGTCATTGTTGGACAACAGTTGGGGTATTTCAGCTTTTGGGGGATTGGTAGCTATTTTTCTGTTATCGCAAAATCACTGTGAGATGATGATATAAAGAACAAGAATATTTTATATTCACAAGCAGACTCTCTTTCCTTTCAATAGTATGAAATAGGGTTTGAAGTACAGGCAATAGGGATGTTGAATAATGACATTTCCACTATTTTTTTTTAATTTTGAAACTACTTTCCAGTAAAAAGGTGTGAAACAAAACTTTCTACTGCATACAAAAATTATAGTAGCAGAAAGCTTTTTCTTTTTTTAGTGAAAAACCTGATTACAAGCCACAAAACTGAGAACTGTTCTGATGTTATTATCACGTTTATTTTGTTAATTTTTAAAAATTTTTAATTTAAAAATATTTTTTTCCTGAAATGTGAACATTGTGAAAATTCTTATTCTAAAAAGCCATTTTGAATACAAAGCTATTTTAAACTGAAAATATTTTGCTGTCTTGAATGACTGAGACCTAGCGGTGTATATGCTTTGGTGACTGCAACTGCAGCATAAGCCTGGTTACTGCTACCATGAACACTTACGAGCTCCTTTGCAATTGCCGTTCTCCAAGGAAAATGTCTGGATGCAATGAAGGCACAGAAACAAGGGTAGACTGACAGCTGAAAGGTAGATGGGTAGGTGGAGTACCTGCCACTGCCTTTCTCCAGTCTATTGCCTGTTAGACATTCTTTTGAACATGGGCTGTTGTTATGCCACATTAAATTCTGTTACGAGTCAGTTCCTACAAACTTCATTCCTTTCACTGTGATTTCAGTAAGTTCCTGTCAGCCCGACATGACAGGGTCAGAATCTTGCCTGGCAAAAATTGTCTTACTATCCTAGCCTTGACAATTTACTTTGGTGAAAGATCTGCTTGTAGGAGTTTTTCCCCTGGTAAGATGGCAACATTCAACAAAATTCAACAAAATAATTATGTTCTTTGCCATGTGGTGCTGCAGGAGCCTTCAAAATTCAACTTTCCAGAAATGATATGTTTCTGTTTGCTGGAATGTTATATGGATATATTTATGAAGTATACATTTATAAAATATTTATAAAATTTTTGGCACCAAAGTTTTCCACTGATAACGTTTTTTTCTGTTTTAGAAATGTACTAAATATATAGAAGTACACTTACTGATAGCAAAGGAATTTTCTAGAAATAGCACCCTGTACCATTTTGAATATCTGGTGAAAAAATATTTTTGATGTGTTTTAGCCAAAATGTTGATTTATGGATTGCCAATTTCAGCATGCTGGATTTTTGCTTGGTCAGGTACAGAGTTCTGTACCACCTCTGAGCTTAAAAGTCATGCAGTTATAATTGTTCTCTCAGATGATATTTCCATCAGCGTGTGGCTAGTATATCTTTGCAATGGAGGTAACCTTGGCTGAATAATGAATCGAAGTAGGCTCAGGCATCAATCACTAATGATGCTGCAGAGAAGATATTTCAGTAGATTTGTAAATGTCATCACCCAAAGAAAGACTATTTTAAAGGATGAGAGTTTTCATTTTCCAAAGAAAATGCTTTCTCTAGGGTTAGTCAGAAGTATTGATTTAAAATTTTACGTAAGTTCCTGAGGTCCTTAGGGAGTCCCAAGACACAAAGTTCTACTTTAGCATACTGATGTATTGTATGGACTTTCAAAAGGATGAATTTTAATTTTAAAATATGGATTTAATCAGCTGGATATTGAAGACTTGAAGGCATTCATTCCGAGGACATTTTATTATAATCCACCCGTAGACTAAAAGCGAAGGCTGCTATTCCTTAGTGATTCCCTGCTCTCCTAGCACAGATTTGGTTTATTTTCACAAAAATTGTTAAAATACTGAGCTAAAAATATATTAAAACCAAGTGGATCAAAGTTAGGTGTGGTCTAATAGATAAATTACTGCTCAGGTGCTGGCCTGCAGTTCAATCCAAGACATTTGACTCAGATTAAATTAATTTAGTGGTCACATGTCACATAGCTTAAAACAGCGGGATTTTCTGCTTGAGAAAGGCGGGAAATGGAGCTAGCATGAATGATGAATCATTTCTCACCTTTAGGTGGTCTTTTCAGGCTTGAACTTATTTTGAGGGAGAACTGAGAAATACAAATGGTCCTACTTATGTTGTCCTTGGCTTCTGAGTTAAACAAAACAAAACAAACTTGTCCCAGTATTCTGCTTTTCCAGTCAAGGGTGTGCAGGATTTTGAGACAGATGCTCCAAATGTTACAGTTCTTTCTATCTGAAGAATTTGCTCATTCCTATACTCCCTTAATCACAGAAACGATCTACTTAACCTCTTAAGTAGGAGTTCTTTTAGCTTTTATTAAAACCAAAAATGAACAAAAGGTATTTATTCCTTTTATTGTGATATTTGCCTGCTTCATAAAAACTTAAATACATCTGAGGAATGTCCTGTTTCTACTTTTTGAGTCCAGATCTACTTTCACTTGCACAAGTGTGAATTAAACAGAAATGGAACTGACATATTTTAGGACTTTGTTCTGTAAACCTTAAATGAAAAAAAATCCTTATATGTTTGTTTATTTAGATGAATGGGCCTGCTCTCATGAGTAATGACTGTCTGCCTCTCTAGTTAATGTGTTGTTTGCCAATATTACCTCTATTATTATATTACAGATCACCCATTTCAGCAGTATGAGTATTAAATTTAGTAATTAAGTTCTGTAAAAGACAAAGTGATAGGTTCTGGGTTTTTTTTCTTAAGGTCTAAGCATCGTTATTTAGCTGCTTCCCCACCCCACCCCCCCCTTAATTGCAAGATATTATGGTCATAATCAGACATGGTGAATAGATACCATTTTAGGATATATTTTGAACAGAAATCTTTTTTGGTCATTGAGTGATTGCATCTATTTGTGATTGATGGTTTTGTGTTTGGGATTAAGCAATGGTTGCTGTGTTTGGGTATCCACACACTTCCGTTGAGCTAACCAAAGCCCAAAATTTGAAGTTAATGCTGGCTTTCCTCTGGCTCCATAATACAGGAGAGTACCTAATTTAGCATAAACCCTGCTGATGCAAACTTAATTCATCAGCATTTTCTGACAAAGCTTGAATCATTAGAGTGAGTTTGTTGCAATCAACACTTTCTGTCATTTTTGGTCTGGTACTAAATTGATCAAGGCTGGATTTTCTGTACTGTTGAATCATCACCTTAGATTGCAGCTCCACTATGATTTATGCTGGTCTACTTTCTTTTCATGCCTCTGACTCATGCCGGTGTATTTGTGACCATATGTTGGATCAGATTTAGGAACTGATCCAGTTAAACTAATTTAGAAAAACAAAACAAAATTAGTTTTAACTTGCATCGGTTCCCTAATCAGGTTTGTTGTGTTACTGCATTTGTGCTGGGGTAAAAGAAGGATATTGATAGAAGGAACAAGCAGTCAAAGGTACTGAAGGAGGAAGGAGTACTTGTTTCTGGGTCAGTGCCAGCCATTTGCTGATGTAAAGTGTTCACGTAACTGGGATCTTAGAGTTACACTGAATCCCAAGCAGTGCCAATGGATGTGGGTAAAAAATGTGAGTGAAATGATCTGTATGGAATCATGAACTGATAATAAAAATAGGAAGAAAATATGCTGCTGGATCAAAAAGAAATTTAATTTTTAACTTGCTTTTTAATAAATTTCACTTTTTTCATGAAAATTCTTATAACAGTAATACAGTGAAATCGTTCAGGCAAAAAAATTGCATTCTTGTCTCTTTATGCAATTCTCCTTAAGATACACATCCTCTTAATGCATTTCCTCCCCCTCTTTTCCCTCCTTCTTGATTTTATACAGTATTTTCAAAGTCATTGAAACTTTTTTTTTTTTTTTTTTTTTTTTTTTTTTTTAAGGTTATCACCAACCTTGGGCCTCTGGAGTGGATTCTTAATACTCCCAGTCATCACAGAGTTCATCACGGTAAGCTAAAAGTGTAACCTCTTATTCCTTAGTGTGTTTTTTCTCATGGTCACTATTTGTATAATAATAATAATAAAGTACTAAAATTGTACTGTAAAATTAGTTTTACTGAAGGATTTTAATTTTGATCATTGCTTCAAAAATAGTCCTTGTTCAGTTAGAAATTTCACAGTTTTTTAAAAAACTTTTATATAACTTAAATTTAATTTTAAAATTTTTACATTTAGGATTAATTATTGAGCAGAAATTAAGCCTGGATGATGTGAAATAATTTGAAGACTTTGAGCAAAACAATTCAACGTTTGTAAATATGAAGAGTAATAGAAAAATCTCTCATCCTTCCCTGACTACTAAAACATCATCAACTTGTCAATCACTAACAGATGCTTTTGCATTCAAATTCAAGCACTGAATGTGTGAAAAGACATGGTTACCTTTTAGAACAAGAACTGTTAAATGTTTTAGTGGAATTTGGTTTCAGCTGTCTGAATTATTGAAAAATCTCACTTCACACAAGTGCGTGATGACTGACTTTTCATCAATATTCAGAAGCATTCAAGACCATACTGCATATGTAAATTGGATTAGTAACTCCACTGCATACTGGAAAATGTCATGAACATATCTGAGGAATAGAAGTGGATTTCATAGATACCTTTGGCTCATTCAGTGTGCAGAGATAACAAGTAAAAAAGTAATAGAGGAATGGAAGAACAAAATAATTTGAAACAGACTCAAATGCAGTTATATGTAGAGGATGTTATTAATATTTATTATATCCTCCATGTGTAAAGTGTTTATGACACTGTGTAGACTTTTTTAAAAAGACTGTGGTGCTGTAAGTGTCTAATTCTTAAAATTTGCACAAGTATTGGTAATCCTGGAGGGAGACACTCTGCTCTTATTTGCTCTGCTGTAAATCCAAACTAATCCTCTGATCCTGATCGGAGTTAAGCAGAATCACTCCAGAGCTGATCAAGTGTTGTACGGTCGCTCCAGACAATCCCCACAAATGTGAGGATATGTAATCAATGTTTCTTTGCTCATACTTTTGATAGGACAGCTTATATACAAATATATTCCCTAGAAAACAGATAGAAGGATCAGTTTTCCTCACACTGAAGTTAATAATAATGAAGGCAGGATCAGATATACGCATAGAAGACAGAGACAGCTGAAAGCCATTAATGAGATGATTGCGCGTAAATGTATTTAGCATATATTTTCTTAGGTATAAACTGGTGAAATGATTTTTTTGTTTGCTTTTTAATTTGTCTTTATAAATATATTTTGAACTGAGTTTACTCTCCAAATGAATACTTTTATTTCACAGAAATTTTGGGTATGACATGTTTGATTTGTATGTTTGAATCTGAGTAGAAAGAGAGCAATAAGTCTAGTAAGAAAAAAGAACTTTTATAGATGTATAAGGAGTGGTGAGTTAGCTACCTTTTAAAATTATTTTTAGATTATGAATTGATGCTAATGATGAAGATTTTGCTTCATAATTCAGTTGCAAGTATTCTTATGTATGCAATTACTGGTCTCATAAATGCTTTTTATTATAGGTAGAAATCCTTACTGCATTGACAAAAATTATGGCGGCACACTCATTATCTGGGACAGGATATTTGGTAAGTAAAAAAAGGTGTTTTCTCTCATGTTTAGTTAGCGTGGCAAAATTATGTATACTTTTGAATTTGATTGTTGGTTCTTTTTTTTTCTTCTTCCATCAGGAACATTTGAGGCAGAAGATGCAAAAGTTGTATATGGCTTAACACATCCAGTAAATTCATTTGATCCCATCATGCTCCAGGTGCTATAGTTTGTATCACCAATGCTGGTGTCTTTAACAGGCATTCATGTTCAAAAGAAACTCCTCTCTTAGGCACAGTTGAGGCCATCCTTGCATTGCTGCACAGTCAATTAAATTATCTGCAATTTCTTCATTATTTCATTACAAAACAATTGTTTCTACTCACTGCATTAAGGATATGCAGAGCTTGTAGTCATCATGAAAATACAATATAGTAAAATTAACTAATTACCATGGTGATATAACAGGCTTTGGACTGAATAATGTCCATTTTGCCATATGCAGAGCAATATGCAGCGAAGCACAGACAAAAATATGTATTTCGTCTGTTGTTTGTCTTCTCTAAATATTGCTATTTCATAAATAATCCCATGGTGTAATATCTTTACTATTTTTATCTCTTCTGCATGTTTGCTGTTCAAGGTACTCCAGAATGATTTGTGTTGACAGCATTATATAGCAGCCATCATGGTCTCAACAAAACCTCCAGAACAGGTTGAATAGAGTTTTTCTTAATCAAGCAAAGAAAAGAAAAAAGAAGAAAAAGTACTTAATGTGGTGCTGCTTAGATTTATTGGTCCAGGCTTCACTTAAGCTGGATAAAAATTCTCTGTAAAAACCTCAGGGACTGAGGAGTACTGAAGCCCCTGTTTGCTTTTCATGACTGTTCACCCAAGGAGGCATCTCAAAGAATGAGAAATTCTACCTGTAGAGGTCTCTGGGCTGGAAGCTGGAAGGATGGCCACAGCCTGTGCAATTACATCCATTCCAGTCAAATACTAAGTAATTTAGTTATTGAGGGTATGTCTTGTCAAGGTCCCAGTAACAAAATTCTAGTTTAAAACTACCATAAATATAGCTATACAATATACCGTTAAATACTCTGGATTGATTACAGGAGAGACAGATTTTTCTCTTGGCAGAAGTCATTGTAATCCTCACTATAAACCAAGGGCTTGATATGGCTCCTGCCTATTTCAGTTAGGTTTTCTGAGCTTCTGACTGTCTTCATCTATTCCTAGTTTAGTCTCCTTGCAGACTTTGAAAAATCATTTACTTGAGAGTTAAAAATGAATAAAATATAATAAATTAATTTTTTTATTAAATTTTATTTTACTAACAATGAAAAATTACTTGCTCTTTTTTTCAGTTACGTCCCTTGGCTCATATTTGGAACACGTTTTGGGCCACACCTGGATTCTGCAATAAGCTTTCTGTCATATTCAAAGGGCCAGGCTGGGGACCAGGCAAACCTAGACTTGGCCTTCCTGAGGAAATCCCAGTGGTAAATAGAACATGCACAGGCTTTCAGTTTTGTGTAATTTACTTGGACCTCTTAATGCTACTGGATCAATGTTAAAAACTCTACACATGCTATTTTAAATTAGCAAATTAGCAGTCATAAAGCATAGGGGAAGATGAAATGGGAACAGAAACTGAAGGAAATGAATGTTTTAGCTGTGTTTTTTTTTCTTTTTATTTGAAGGAAAAAAATATATTTTTTATTTATCTTTTCATTATTCATTTCCTAAAGAGATTTTCAAAATTGTTCTATAGAGTACGGTAATTTATCTTTTTCTTTTAGCTGTGAACATACACACGCACACACACACAGAGTCAAACTCTGTCTCACACTTAGTACATAAGTTTGATTGTAGATTATCTTTGTGCAATTATTTATGTCCCTTAATCTTTTTTGTGTTTGTAAGTATAAAGGGTACTAAGGAATAACAGGCTGGAGCAGGTCACTGTTGAAGGCTATTATCTGTTTTGCTTCATACAGATCACTGGAAAAGAAGTTCCCTTCAATCCAAGTGTACCAGCTTATCTTAATTGCTACGCAGTTGTACATTTTGCTGTAATAATGGACTTGTATACTGAACTTCTTGGTACCGTGACTGTAAGTAATTTCTATCTTTATTAAATAGCATCTCATGCTAACAGTAACATGACACACAACGTTTAAATAATAAAGCATTGAGTAGAGGCTCTACAGCCTGACTTATATCTTATTTAAACTATTACAATAATAACTAGATTCTGTAAAAGGAATCAACATAAATAGCTAAATATATAACTATATAATATTAAATATATATGTATCTCAGACTTGAAACTATGTAGGCTTTAAGATATCAGGGTTGGTCATATTGTTAGATGCCAGTAATGCCCAAGCTTTAGAAGGAAGATTGCAAAGGTCTTGCAGTGCTTGCAGGTGGGAAGCTTTGTGTCAGCATGAGTTCAGAGCTGGAGGAGCACAGACTCAGGGCAAATCCTTCTTTCAGTCTCGAACATACAACAGCATTGATAGAAATATAGCAAGGAGAGGCAAGTATTTAATACCTCATGTTTGGGCTGACGGGATCTCCCTGGTAACATGATGTGGTTCCTCCGTGGATACCTGGCAGTCTCTGAAGGTGAACTATGAGGCCATCTCCGCCTAGAAGCAGCGAGACATGAACTGCTTCCATGGCTTCACACCCTTCCAACCTCCTTTTCATTCTTCCTTCCTTGACAACTCTTTCTACTTTACTAAAGCTAAAATCTTCTAGTTATGAAGCACAATTTTAATGCATCTAATATTCCCACAAATCAGTCAAAGACCTACCGATACACCACAAAAGTCTATCAGTTTGATAAAACACCCTTTGGCCGCCGCCTTAAACCCTTTCTTGTGTTTGTGTCACTCACGTTGCCACAGGCCTGCTGTCAAAGTACCAAGGGCCCCCTGGGTTCTTCAGCCTCTGCTCACCTGTGGACCTGCCTTGTCCCGGCACGCTCACCTGGCGATCTCCAACCTTCGTCCAATGGTGGTTACTGTCCCCTGCCCACCTCGATGGACACTGCAGGACAGCACCCTTTCCGCTGGGGCCATGGCCCTGTCCACTGGCTGCCACTGGCCCCCCACCCCTTCCCCAGGGAGCATCCCCTCTCGCTGCGCCCCGATGCCTTTGCCCATGACCAACATGTCTGAATCCAGCCAAGAGGCAGATTTCTAGAAATAAGTCTCTTTTGCATATCTGACCATGGTCATGCATGAAGGATTCCAGACGATTGCAAAGCCATTTCAAAGCTGTCAAAAATCTTTTCCAAACATTGATGTTTTGGTCTTCTGACTCAGACGTTCCTCTTGCATCCCAGGGCAAGAAGGGCAGGAGAGGGACTCTGCCTGCAATAATTTCATGGGATACGTGGTAGCAGGCTTATAGCAGCTCTGCATATACTCACTGCTACAGCCCCCCTCCCTTTTTTTTTTTTTTCACGTTTTTGGTTAGATGTATTCTGAGTAGCACATCAGACCAGTAGAATGACACAATTTTTGAGAAAAGTTTAAAGAGTAAGTACTTTATGTAGCATTCCTGATATAATATAAAAACTACCTCAGGCATACTTTTCTGATTAATATTAAGTTATTCTACACATCATGTTCATCTCTATAAAGGGTCACACTGCAACTGCAGGGAATTTGGAGATTACTAAGCCATCTGAGGCTTAGTCTATTCTAAGTAATTTCTGAGGACAGGAAATTAAGCCAAAGGTAAGGATAAATATCTTCAATGTATACAAGATATACAGTATACATGATTGCCAATGTTGTTATACTGAGAAAAGCCTCCGCAAGATTTTCCAGATATGCTTCTAGATTTCTGCATACCAGAAGCAAGTCATATTTGTGTAGGGATCAAACTTTTGTTTGGTTGGTTTTTTGTTTTTTACTTTGTTGCTGTTGCTTTTAGCAGCAAGAAGTAAGGAGACTGCTCATGAGTTTTTTCCTATTTTATTCTTTTCTCTTTTTGCCTTGTTCTGGTCCTGGAAGGAAAAATGGATGGTCCAAATTATTTTCTCTGCTGATAACTGCAGCTGTTTAAGAATAAGTAATAAGGGAATTTGAAAAATGCACCCAAGCCCCAGATGATCATTAAAGTCTTGCAATCATGAAGGAAACATCCTGAAGATCCACCATTTATGAACTTATTGTAGAAAAACAACTAGAAAATTCTCTGCACAAAACTGCAGAGTAATAAGGTAGTAAGGATAAGAAGGAGAGCATGGGGGACTAGAAGCACCTCATCTCAGGACATAAACCTTTAGCGTGGGTGTAGAAAGTGCTGGTCCCAAGGCAGAGTTCCAGCATTGCTCTGCAGTGCAGTGGGGAAGCTGTCACGAGAAGGAAGCTTGTGTATGAATAACTTAACTTGGCAAAAATCTTTCTTCAATATCAGTTTTCCACTACACTGAGTTATGAAATGTCTATGGATACAACTGGAACTTTCTGTCTGGCTATGAATTATGTCATAACTGTGGCATAGCTCCATAAATGGAGAAAGCTAACTGTTTTCCTCATTTTTAGGTATAAGTTCCATTTCATAATAGCCATAAGACGCAGCACACAGCTATTACATTTCTCAAGTGATTACAGTTGCTCAGTGTTTGGTCTCACGCCCTGTAGAAGTGTTAAATTTCTCTATCCATAAAGAGCAACCATATACCTTCAGTCCGAATGACCTACATTTAACTTACGAAAAGAGCAAAACAAGAAAGAACAAATATATATTTTCCACAGGAGAAAGCATACAGTGTTTATTTTCTATATAGTGATCTGCACTATATCCAGAGAATAAAAATTACTTCTGAGCTCTGCACATCTAGATCTGATCCAAAGCTCATTGAAGAAATGGGATTTGGATCAGTCCCAGAGAGAGTGCTAGGAGTGTAAAACTGCAGTACATTCAAAGCAAAAGTCTCATAGCTCCAGAACTGCATTTATCACATAAATCAAAATGAAGTGTACCTTAAACACATTTTGCAGTGTCTTTTTTATTGTTGATAGATACTGTAACGTTTACTGTGCTTATAATGCTATGAATATGCGAGCAGTTTCAATTAGATGACAAGTAGTAAGGGATAAGATAGATCTCTTGAAAGCTGAGAACACAATTAATGTATCCATTCAGTAGGACATCACCAAGTACTGTCTGTGGAATATTGCTGAGAATTTACATTTTTTTTTTTTAGGAATTCTAAGTTAAAATAAATTCATACCAGACTAAGACACCTAACAAGACAAATTTCATAGCATTGTATTAGCATTCTTCATTTGAATGTCAAAAGTGTCCGATATATGACAGCAGGGCATCTGTTAACTTATGAAACGTGCTGACATCGTTCCTAGCAGTTCTTTTGAAACACTGCACACATCAGGATGAGAAAATACATCCGTGTTATTCTTCAAAAGGAATAAAACAATCTGAGTTCTTTGAAATATAAAAGTCAATTTGGAATATTTCAGTGTTCATCCAAATACACATTTGGAATAACATATTTCCTTCGTTTAAATGAATTATTTTTTCATTACTAAAAAAACATAGAATAATAATGCTGTAAACTTCTTCCCAAATTCTATAAAAACCGCCCCCCCCATTTTTTTAAGGCTCCAAGATATTTTTAAAGCTTTCAATGAAATCAAAATCCAACAGAAATATTTTTTTCTGTTTGATTGCCGCCAATAACCACACTGCAAAGTTGTGGCTGACTTGTAATTGGGGAACCTGCTGTGGTTCCACAGGCCTCTCTGTTTATACAAATACTCCAATATATAAATACTCATTTATTTTATATATACATCTATGCATATTACATTTAAGTGGAACGAGGATGCTAGCACTAACGAAGGTGTAAAAGGCACATTCTTTTCACACTGCAACTTGCAGTGTGTAGATTTAATATATGATGTTTAGTTTAGTGATATAACCCACTGACTATTTTGTTGATTTTGGTAGAGTAATGCCTAGAAAATGGATGCCTCAGCTGCCAGCGTCCACTTCATAGGGTGATACATGTTTGAAAGTAAATAAAAGAATCAAGGCAGCATGTAACTATACCACTGGAGCTGTAAAGAGAAAATTATGGAAGCAAACTAATAGTGCTAAAATTTATGCTACATGCTGGTTTTCTAAAAGCTGTTATTCCCAAATGGCATCATGGTGTATTTCACCGCAGATTTCTTTGTAGTCCTTGACTAGGAGCACAAATGAGGGAATGCATTTTTTTTGCTGTATGTGAATGTGGGGCGTGTATCTACAGTGAAGGATAACGTACCCTTCTACCTTCATGGTTCACAGTAAGGCTTTATGCCTCATCCTTCATCACTTCAGAAAGCTGAGGACTTGGGAAGTGGAAGGCTGCAACAGTGTACTTGGGCATTACAGTGCCATGCATTTGTGTGAATCTGATGATAGTGCCAGTTTGCAATTAACTGTGATCTGCAGGTTGTGCTTTAGAGTCCTCCAGTCCTTCGTAGTCTGGGCCACAGGTGGTATTGGACCATAAGAAGGTTTACAAATAGCTAGTATTCAAAATGTTATGGTTCAAGTAGGAAAGTGTCTGAAGAGAAATGGAAATTGGCCTGGAAAACAGAATCTGTAAAATATGATCATACCTGGCTCAAGCAGTTATTATGCCAAAGAACCTCATATAGCATTTTTAACCATTTAAAGTTAAAGGCTTGTTTGTATTTGAGTTTGATTTTCCTACGTTATAAGATTGCTTCAGTTCTTCTGATTTACTAACATACATTAAAATGTGTTTCTATTCCCATTTTTTTTCTGGAAATCCATGTTTAAAACTGAACTGCAGTTTATTAATTTCCTTTCAAGTTCTTAATCTATGCTTTTTTCTTCTGTGGTTAGATAAATGTGGAAAGTCAAATGATACTCCAGGCTCCAATTTTGCACATCTTAGAGAAAATGTTTAAGAGGAGTTTGCAGGGTCACACTCCAAATTCTTGTATTCAATCCTTTCTTTCTTTATGGAGAGAAAGCTGCAGTCTGAATTACAGTATTACAGTGTCTCTAATATCAAGCTTATCATTATTTCAAGGTCCATCAACAACAACATAATGGAACAACAACAATAAAAATTGTTATTTTTTCCTGAAAATGTTAACTTTAAAAGAGTAATTTTTAATTTTTTTTCCTACTCTTCTAGAAATGGCAGTTAAAATATATCTTTAAGCAAAGAAAAAAAAAGTTGATAGAAGTTATGAGTGAAAACATCACTAAAATAGGACCCAAAAGTGTCTGCTTTGGAGAAATGTTTCCATCATCCACTCAAATCCAACTCTTAGTGCAGGGACCAAATTTAGCCTCTAGACTTGCAGTCTAGCTAATGGCAAGAAATAGAACCATTCAGAAAGTGCTCTCTCGCCACTGATTACAGAGAAAGCTTAGGTTAATAACAGCTTTTTAGGCACATCAGTAAAGGCACTTAAAGGGAGGTAGAATGAATCAGCACCTCAGTTTTCTGAAACTGGAATCACAAGGAAACCCAGATGCCTAGGACGTGGTGACTGGCTGTCTAATGCTAGCCAGCTTGGAAACACTGGGAGAGCAGAAAAGTGTGAAATCATGCAGCTCTCTTAAATTGGAAATTGGAGACACCTTTATTCATTCATAGGAGGTACTGCTGGATCCTTTCTGAACACAAATATTAACATTTGTTGTCTCAAAACCGTTGCAGGTTCATTCGTTTTCCATAAAGTGTGATTCTAGCTCTATATTGTAATGTAGCAATTACATGACTTACAAATCCTTGAAATTTGGATTTGATGTTCAGTTCTCTTTCCTGCCTAAGGGGGATACAAAACCTTATGTTCCTTTTCTCAGAATAGTGCCCTATGACTGTGGGAACATTTTTAAGGCAGTCTGTAGAAGCTAATGCATTGCACTGGAAACACAAAGCAAAATCAGACCCACCTGGCCAGAAGGACTAGGTTTAAAAAAAGGTGTAATTCTCCAACTTAAAAGTGAGGACAGTCTCTAAGGAGGAAAGTCTTGAATTCCAGTTCTAGTTCCCTGGCAAACTCCTTTATTTGACAAGTAACAATCATTGAAAAACATATCAAAGCATTTCTAAGAAATTTATGGGTTACTTCCCTTATGCCTGTGCCAAATCATGTTTTTCTTTGCTCACTTCTTGAATTTTTGTATGACCCAGTTTCTACAGGAAGCTGAAGTGGGAGTTGAACTTACTGTGGCTAGATGAGCAGTTTAAGAACTACTCATTTTATTAAACTTAAATAGAGTCTGTGCCCGATTTTTATAAAAAAGCTCTGTCCAAAAATTTTGTCACTTCAAAACAAATCGCTTCATGTTAACAATGGAAAGTCTTTTAAACTTTGGATAGCTGTGGGATTTTCGGATTCTAGAAACTGGAGTTTTCAAAAAGAGCACCCTCAATTTAATCTTCTATTGACAAATTTTAAAACTTGTATCTGGAATTTGCAAATGTATTCCAAGTGATACAAGCCTTGATAAAGGCTTATAAGCCCATTAGAGCATTTTTTTGCTTTCTTGACTTAAGCAAGAGTCTCAACACAACTGCTATACTGAGTCCCCCCAGGGTTCATATCTAGCTCAATATCCTGTCTCCTGTGATGGCTGATAGCAGATGCCCAGGGTAAGAGTGTAAGAAAAGTATAAAGAATATCCTTTCTCAAGGTCTACATATAAGTAGATGATGGTGGTAATCATCAGTCTGAGGTTTTGTAAGTTTATCATAAGGAGGGATGGAACAGATTGGAAATGTAGCAATGCAGTAATGAGTTTGATCTATCCTGGTACAAATCTATGCAACAGAGTGGCTTGACAGGTGTCATTTGTGAGAAGTGTGTTCTGGCTTGTAAACTGGTGAGGCTGCTGCTTAGCTCGCTCATTGCTGGGATTGTGTTTTCTTTGTTCAATAACTGTTTGTTAAGGATATCTAAGTAGGTGCTTGTGATTCTTCAGTAAAACAACAGAAACCTGCCCAGCCTGAGTGTGTGGTTTGATGTGTTTTGCAAACATGGGCACTGTAAGTTCACACAGCTGTAAAACTTGAGAATATCCTCCTGTGGCCTCCCACGCTCACAGATACTTACCTTAGATCTCTTCGAGGGGTAGGGGCCACCACCGAAGGAAAGTGGGCATGTCACTGAGTGGGATTTATTGAAATCAGGGCAGACATTCATAGATTTTTATTTTTCCAGTGCCTGCAATCTTGAAGTGCAAGATGCTGTTCATAAACCTTATTGCTATTGAAGCCAGAAAGGATTCCTATAACTCAGCCAGACCCACTACTTTTGTTTTGGGTTTTTTGTTGTTTTTTAAATGAAAAAACAAAGGCTTTTCAAAACTAATATTTGAAAGGAAGTCAGGGAGGGAACAAGAAAACTGATTAAATATTTGATTTTCAAAGGCAGATGTGTAGAATACAAAAAATATTTAATAAATGAAAAGAAAAAAATCAAACCTCACAATGAAAATAATTTCTGTTTTCCTGAGTTTTGTTTATATCATTTCGATGTAAATGTTAAGGACATAAATCCTCATGCTGCTATTCATCGAAGTACTAACACACATGTTAATGTTTAAAAGTGTTTTAAGACTGATTGAAGTTAATGGTATGAGTTGAAGAATTTTGCTGAATTGGGAACCAAGTGTTGAGTTGTCATGGAGGGACAACATTAATTTTGTTTCCTCTTAAATATGGTCATATTGTCATGTTATGTGAATTCTTATTCTCACCAATGTATCATTTTTGGTATCCATTGGGATTCATAGATGACTATTGTAAAGACCTGGTAACATAAGATGAAGAAAAAGAACAGGGCTGCTGGGATTTTTATCTAGAAATAAGTTTGTTCCCTCTTGGGTAAAGGCATAAGGGAATCAAGCAACTTCAGGAAAACACATAGTGCAGAAGGGAATATCTTAAACATTGTTTTGGAAATACAGCATTCAGGAAACAACTATAAAGGTGGTCTCCAGATAAGTGTGCTATCCAGAGCAGATATTTTTGTTGTAAAATTTAAAGTAACAAATTACTTTAAAAGCAGACACTAACATCACTGAGCGAGGAAGTTGAAGCTACTGTTCTGTTAAAACTCAATTGCTCTTCAGCAAATTACTCTAAATGAATTCTTTGTCTACTTTTTAAACAGATGTTATCACAGGGAACTATTCTTCTGAGAATTGGCTTTATCATTCTGTCCCTGACCTCTTTCGGACTACTTATGGAGAACAGGTAAGATATAAAACACGCTTTTTTTTTTTTCCCTTCTCTCATTATGCATTATTTATCATTATATGAAAATCTCAAGTGTGTCAGAAATTATATTGATAAAGAAATATGGATACACTTGGACACATACGTTGCTGTCTGTTGACTAGAAAATAGTACATGACCAGCACCTAAACTCAGGAATGTTCCCATAGCAATTAGTGGCTTGCAGAAAAGTTATGGGATGGGCTAGTCATGTCACCTTCTATCTTGCATTTGTTGGGTCCACATCTCTGGGTTTGGGACACTGGCAGGCCAGTGAGACCCGCAGGCTGTCCCAAGGCTGTTCAAGCTCAGACTGCAACCATATTGTGTCAGTCCTGTGTAGCATGCCATAGGTGTTAGATACAGTGATGGTATACGAAAAGCACACAGTGTAGCTCAGAGTAGACTCAAAATCATGTGAAAGATGGTGTAGACTTAAGACTAAATTTAATCAGTATGGATTCAAATCAAATTGGATCTTGAATACACCAGCCCAGGGAGACATACACAATGGAAGTAGTCCATACGGGCACCGTGACCCTACAGAAGAGTAAATAGCAGCTACAGTTTCTCACAAAGAAACTATTTGCCCTGCCAGAACAGAAATGTGGAATAGAAGCTTCTTTTGAGATAGAGGTGACAGTTTCGCTTTGCACCTGCTGTTCATTATGTTTTCAGAAAGGAATACCTTTCACTGGTATGGACTGAACAGTTATTATTTCAGGATAGGTAAAAATCTGTCAGTATACCAGAGATGTGTATGACTTAGGGAGTTAATAATGTGAATTAGTAAAAAATTTACTAATTTACTAAAAATGGACTGATGAAAAGATTCTGAACTACTCATGTAGCAGTTTTCAGAATTTTGCTGTTGTCATTTTTTAGATCAAAAGACAATAGCTATATATACAGCTACATTTGTGTGAGCTCATATATAGTTTGTGAGTATGTGTATTCTCACCCCCAGCAAATTCAGTGTTAAAAGTCCATGTAAAGTGTATACTATAAAAACTTAACTATAAAGTTAAGAAAGATGACTTGGTGTAAGTGCAGGACATCACAGACTATTTCTACATTCTCTTTCTCACTGAAGTTAACAAAGAAGAAAAGATTGGACGTTAATCTGAATTACTTCCCATTTCTAGGCCCAAAGCAGGAATTGTGGAAATCATCCGCTGCTTAGTCTTCATAGGTGTGTACAAACTTGGCTACTTAAGGAGTCAGTTTTCTACCTTGGGCTATACATATGAGGTAAGACATTTATTTTGAAATGTCTGTGCTGATGACTCTAGATTTTTCTATCTTTTTAGAAAAAGCAGAAACACTAAACATTTATATTTTGCTTCCTTATTTTTTATTATACTATTTGAATAGTATATTGATTTATTTCTTATCTCTTTATTTCTCACTTTTTGTGATTAACTTGTACGAAAATCATTGGGTTTTGCTACAGAGATGCCAATTTCCATTGAAAAAAAGTCAGGAAAGTGTATATTTACCATTTCTTGCAAAAATAATATATTAGTGGCCATATACTTTGAAGTGAGTAATAGAAATGTGTTGCTGAATTTGAATTGATTAACTCACCTTCCATGGGACAAATCTGAAAATGCTTGGAGGCTGGAAGAGTCTTAAATATCAAATATTTTGTTCTGTACTTATACTGTACCTCAGAAACAGACTTTTAGCCATTGACAAAGAGGGTACTGGGCTAAATACACCTTTCGTCTGATTATGGTTGCTTTTGTGTTCTTAGGACTTATTTTTATCCTGTTTGTGACTTTTGCTTTTTAATCTACCTTTTTCTTTTTTCAGTACAGTTGGTATTTCATAATAACTCTTTTAATATTATCTGAATTAAATAACACTGAATCATTACTATAAATCTGATCTGAATAACATTCCCAAGCTACCTAGTGCTGGTTACCAGCAAAGACAGTTATCAGCAAGGTTATGAATGGGTTGCTAGACTAGTAGAACTGTTATCAGAAAGTTACCTTTTGGCTTAAAACCAGAAAAAATGAAATAAAACAGCAGGGATTGAGACTCAAACCAAGTTCAAAATGGTTCCTTTGACTTGAAACATCTGCAAAATTTATAGCAACTTTCCTAATTGGAGGTTTCTGGTAGTGGTTCTGATTCTCCTGCTTTTCTAAGAGATCAGGCGATAGGAGAATGGAAAACTATCTTATGCTACTGTGGGTCTTTTTTTTTTTTTTCTTTTGTCATTTTACCTGAGATAGGAAACAATAACTATTGGACAATATTTAAAGCTAGATACATGCCACTAATCAAGAATTGTTTTGATTTTTTTCCCATATTGTTACATCGTCAAAGCTTTGGTGTATAAATCAAACAGTTCTTGAATTCCTTTGATAAGAGTCTGCCAAAACTCAGCAGATATTTTAAGGATTTTACTTTCTTAAATATAATTTGGAAAATGTTTTTATTATTTACTGAGTAGCCTACTACAGTAGATAGGCTTGAAGCAAAGAATTCTAAAATTTGGCAATTAATTCTATAGCCCTTGAGCTATAGCTCTCAGACTTGAATTATTTGAATATTCTAGCTGAATTTGCGGAGAATTATATCTCAAAATATACACTCTCAATTTTAAAAATAATAATTCATGTACTTGCCTTGCTCAGGTGTGTGTGTGCATATGTAAAAGTGTCTCTTACTAGGAAATGAGTAGAAGTAAAGTTATCAGATTATTTCTATTGTTTGTATGGAACTATACAGCTTCCTATTCTTTTATGAAGAAGAAAATAAAATGAAATGGTTCTTACTCTCTTCTTTACATGTATCTGTCATTAAAATTTTAACTTTATTGCCATCTCAAGTTCTTCCTTACTGTACTTTCCTATCCTTTCTTCTGTCTAACATTTTTCCTTTTGTCCCCTATATTATACTTCTCTGTTACTCTTTTTTTTTTAGTCCCTTGTTTGGCACTGACTAGGTAGTCCCTTTTTAACAAGAAACAAGAGTACCTTGCTCACATTTTTTTCTTTGAAAATACTGAAAGAATAGGTGTCTTTCAAATCGTTTGCTCTCAGTGAGACCAGAATAGATAATGCTTCTGAGTAATGCCAATATGTCAACACTAGAGACTTACATTTTATCATAAATCAACAAGTTTGTGATATTAATAGCTTTTGTGATCATAGAATAATAAAATAGTTTAGGTTGGAAGGGATCTTTAAAAGTCATCTAGTCCAGCCCCCCTGCAATGAGCAGGGATGTCTTCCACTAGATCAGGTTGCTCAGACCCCCATCCAACCTGGCCTTGAATGCTTCCAGGGATGGGGCATCTGCCACCTCTTTGGGCAACCTGTTCCAGTGTTTCACCACCCTCATAGTAAAAAAAGTTCATTTCTTGGTTATATCTTGTCCGAATGTTTATGATGAACTTCAAAGGGTCCCCCATTTTTATATAAATGATCCGCTTTTGCTCTCAATGCATTGTACAATTTCTGGATTCATGGTAGGAATGTTCTTATGGGTGGTAATATTGTTATAATGGGATTTATGAGAAAAAAATTCTGAGCAAAGGGAAACTGCCAGAGATTTGTCAATTCGTGTTGAAAAGTCTTCAAATATTAGTGTTTTAGCTCAATATTGACCTGATCATTTTGAACCAGCAAAATCAGAAAGCATAGCAAATAAATTTAAAAACCCTGGTTTTCTCAGAAATTACGTCTAAAATTTGTCCTAAAAATTGTTTCTGTTCAACATTCAAACAGGTGATCTATCCTTCATAGTATAATAGTGTAGATAACTTTGAACATCTTGTGAGGCCCATAAACAGATCTATCTCATAAGCAATTTTTAAAATTTCTGCTACATATGTCCTAGTAATTTTTATCTGCTTGCTTTTCAACTTCCTTTGCTCTGTTTCGCTTTCAAATCCACTTACAACTTTTGAGGTGTAAATTAAAACATTTATTTAATCTTTTTGTTTGCCTCATGTAAATATTCCATCTTTAACATACACACCTAGATTTAGCTGACTTTGCTCTTTTTAACGTTATATTTCTGATACTGATAATCTGTAATATACTTAAATAATGCCCTCCTTACATCATCATCCCTATATGTTACCAAATAAACAATTCTTTAGTAACCCAGTGTTCATGAGCAATAGGAATGAATGCATGACATCATGTAAAGAATTTCTGTTGACTTATTTTTTTTTGGTGTATAAATTATGCCTTTCAGGGCACTTACTTATTGAAGAAGAAAAATGAACTGCAAGAGGCATGATGGCACTACTCAGTGTGTCTAGTATTTAATAAATAATTATGTCCCAGCATTCTTAAATTAATGGTGCACATTGCAGCAGATAAGTGCAAGACTGATTTTGCCAACAGCATGTTGAATCATTAGTGAAAAAGTATGTGACTCCTGTCTATATATGTTGTTCTTTTCTGTGACTATGTTTCGTATGTTCATATTTCTCATGAACATTTTAGAACCAGCAGATAAGATTTCAGAAGTAAATATCCTTGCAGTACTATTTGCAGGGTACTCTAACTAGCAAAAATAGGTGATGTAAACTGCAAATGATTGCATTTGGCTCATAAGAAGGTCTGACAATTATCAGAACTACTGCATGGGAGGAGGGAGGAAGGCCTTCTGGGTGAAAACTAGAAGGAAAATACAGAAGAAATGAGAGAAAACTAGAGGAGTAGTGAGAGAGGAGAGAAGAGCAGAGGAAACAAGGAGCAAGCCTTTCCCATTTTGCCATTAAATTAGCGCAGGTGGCCGTGAAAAAAAACAGGTAACGATTGCAATTCCAGCAGGAGGAGCAGTCCTGCCCTCTGGCTCCAGCTACTTACCCTTGCTGCCCAGCTAATTGGGTTAGCCAGCTGGTCTGACTTATGCAGCCAAAGATTTTTCTTCAGATAAGTGATGTAACTTGCTGTGGAGCAAGAAAGATTCCTAATGCTGAGGCTCAGGGAAGGTGGAAGCAAAATGAAGCTAGAGGTGTGTGAGAAAGAAGGACTTCTGCTTTTGCTGAAGCTGCAGTCTTAATATGGTTGTTAACTGTGTCCACAGTCTAGTAAGTACAGCATTGGATCTATTGATACTTTGAAGTTGTGTGTTACCAGCCTTGGTTCCATACGACAGTTATGTTATTTTTCTGATCATTTAAAGATATTGTTCTCCCTGCTATTGTATTCGAAGTCCTTCCAAGGTGTACTCCTGGGGGATCTCTCCTGGTGTCCTTTCCTTCTCCAAACAAGACAATAATTTGAAGTTATCAGAGTTAGAAAAGTGACCTTTTTCTTCTTATGGGAGGTGGAACAACACACGTTTCTCAGCATGCATTTTCTGTTCCTTGTGCTGTATGTATTTCATATGGATGGTTTGGTGAAAGAAGCAGGGGGGGGTTGTGTTTTTTTGTTTGTTTTTTTTTTTTAAGAAAAAAAGTGGTGACGTTTGAGGAAATTTTTAAATCTTAAGAAAATTGTTTCTTTGGTGGAGGTCACTGAAAACCTTGATCATAGGGGCAGAGATATATTTGACTGGTTATAGACAGTAAACTGAGGAGCTAATGTGTTTCTGCTTGAGGATCTGTGCTGCCACATCCTATACTAGTTAGTTTTCTTTCGGCTGATTACTTCATGCCTGTGTAATGTGATGATTTTGTGTATTACTAAAGCCAAATCATTTTCTGTCAGACTGGGCCTGGAGTCTCCTAACCACCTGGAGGTAGCAGAAAACATTGCTTGTGTGTTCAGTTATGTGACAGTTCAGCAGTCACGATATGTAAAAATAAATCTGTGATGATGGTGCACCTCTTCAAAGTGTTTCCATCCAACTGCTCTGGTTTGGCATTGGCCAGCATATTCCGTGAGCTGATTTTGGTCAAGCACTGGCTGTTATTTGACAGTAGTACTAATGAGGAGTGAGCAGAAATGAGAGCCATTGACATGTTGTTGGAACTCTTGTCTTAAATATTTTCACCAACTCTCATAGTGGCTGCAACTCAGTACTGAGACTCTTAAACTAAGGGGCTAGGAGTGAGGAAGCTGGAGGAGGAAACAAAAATGTCTGTCTTGATGTGCTTGTTTATCTTTTACCTTTGCTTCAGCTAAGGCGTTGTATCTGAGAGTAAATCTCTTCTCTCCTGCACTGCAACTTCCTGGGCTGCCTGGCCATGAAAGCACTGGCAGGCATGTATTAATTTACAGGTAGGAAGGATAAAAATCTAGGACAACTTTCACTGGGGAAAAGAGAGAAAAAGAGAGGTTGTATACGCATGTGGTATTTTAAATGAATAACTTGTTTTCTTTTCTGTTTTATGTGGGCATGTGGTGCATTAGAAATATAACCAACTTTGGAAGATATATAAAATCTTGTGCTGCAGGGTATAATTCAACCCTTAACTAAAGAAGGCAGAAATGAAGTTCATTGTGGTCAAATTGTTTATTTACTCCTCTGGAGCATCTAAACTTGGTAGATGCAGCTGTTCCAAACACTTTTGGAGACAGTATTCTGTACCAAATGGACTGCTGCTCTGATCTTGATGCAATTCTGGTATTTCTTATGAGTGTGTCAGCTAATTTGTCTGGATAAAAGATATAATATCTCTTTATTAAAGAACTGATTTGCACTGTATTCTGTGTTCCACAGCAGTCCCTCTTAATGTGATATATTACCACACTACTTATTTCTCCTTTCATCGTACAAAGACTTGCTGTTACCTCACTTGTTTCTTAGTGTAATTTACCAGCGTTGGAATACTGACTTATGAGTACTGACTTAAAACAAACATTTACTCATAAGAACTTATTTCCACATCAACGATAGTTTTCTGCTCTGTAGCATTTTTCCTTGGTCCCTCGTTATGATCATCAGTGCCACATTTCAAAGAGCAGCGTATCCCATATTTGGTTTCCATTAAGGTGAAAGCTCCATGCCCTGTACCGTGATTTACGACCTCAGCATTTCTGCAGTCTCTGTGCCCTAACTAGATTGGCTGGTGGTGTATTTGAAATGTATTTTAGAAATGAAGCTGGGGATGGAAGGAAACTCTACTACCTTATGATAAAAAGCCTTGTCAACACACATGGAATTAAACAAACACGAGTTGTAATCTGTGTTTTCTATGTTAGCTTCATTCAGAAAAGTCCGCTATACCATGCAGTGGATCCCAGGGACTGGACTTTTAATATTCTTGACAACTGCCCTAAGGGGAATAATGTCCCTTAGAAAAAGTCACAGTAAAATCTGGCAGTAGATTAAGTTAGTTTCCACTTAGGTGTGACAGCAGAGTCATTACTGATTTTGGACTTAGCCAGTTTAAGAGTCGGCTTCACCACCATCAACTAAAGACCATGATGTATAGTTCCAGATGCGCTGGCCAATTGACCGTAAAATTGCTCCGCGTTTCTGGCAGAGCAGCCAAGCTGGAGCTTTTAAAATCTCCACTCCCTGAGCTCAACACCCTCCCCCCTCTGCTTAAAAGCTGCTCATTATTCTTCTTCTGCCCGCTGATCTTAGAAAAGAAAAACTTCTGGAATCAATTAGAAGTGTCTGCACTTGATGAGATTTGCACGTGAGTTCGGAATTGCGAGGCTTTGATAGTGTCAGCCAACAGCTGCAGTTTCAGGTGGTAAAATGGGGGAAGGAATTTTCCAGGGTTTATTTACAATCATAAAATAAAACAAAAATCAAGACAAGTTGGAAACCATCTAATGTGTCATTAAAATGAAGCCTGAATTGGGTTATATATTTATTTTGTCTGAAAAAAGTAAACTGGTGGTTTATTATCAGGATCTTTTCAATTACCTTGCAATTATTAGGCTGTATAGAGTGGTTGTAATAAAATGCAAGCTATGGTCTGCTTGCTGTAGTTTTAACTATGAAAGAGGCATCTGCTATTACTTTTGTCACTTTAATTGCTTGACAAGACAACTAGGTAGTCATACTTAATAGAAATCAGAAGCATGCAGTCAAAGATAAAGCAAAGGTGGTACTCTGAAGATAGAAAATACATATTCACGTATACTGTCTGAAATTTTGCGTTTTGTTCTGTCAACACTCACATTGATAGTTGTAAAGTTTATTTTCTGACCCTTCTTAGCCCAAAGCAGTTACTGATTGGCTTGTATCTGTATGCAATGTTTGCATTTTAAACGTAACAGCCATGCCAAATGAAATTATTAATGTTCAGTTATACATCTGAGGGTGTCTTTGTAAAAATGAAACTGTGCCATTTCACACACGTTGTTACTAATTTGCGTTGCAGACTGGTTTGGTTCATAAGTCGAAACATAATTTTTCTAAAAGCCAGGAATGCTACAAACCCCATCAAACAGCATTCTTTTCTACATCATAATAACACATGGATAATAATAGAAAACTCCATACCAGTGAATTGCTTCACTGATATTAATCCCTGGTGACAACTGAGATACTCCGCATGGGTAGATATTTCTGTCTGTGTAATTGCAGTTCCAGTACTCGAGTATTAACTGACTTTTTTTTGGTTAAGGCACAAATGTTTGCTTCATACCTGGATTTCTTCTGCAGAGGTGGTACTGTTAGGAAAACTAATCTGTAGAGTAATTTCCCTCCCCCCTCCCCCGCCCTTCCAGTGAAGGAGCTCTCAGAGAATGCCTTGTTTGCAGTATTAGTCATCTGTGTAAGCACAGAGGCACCTCCGCATCACAACACAAGCAGCACTGGTGTACACTGAAGGGAGAGGCAGGCGTACAGACAGACCCCACGCTGTTTGGATTCTGTAGGAGAGATGCAAAGGCAGTTGGAGTAGACTCATGTTTCCTGTGCTTGACAGAGCCGGTGCTCACTGATCAGTTTACACTCTTATACATTTTATGTTCAAAGTTGATTTAAAGGTATAGCGTAAAGCACATTGCAATTGGTAAGAGTCAAAGGCAAGAGTAAGATGAGTGATTGTTGCGCCCTGAATGAAAGACACTGGCTTACTTGCTGAGATTTCCCATCCACGCACATAGTGTGGGGAGAAGCAGAAGATACCTTCTCCATCCATCAGACAGTGTCCCCCAACCATGCTGAGCACCCCAGAGCAGGGAGCCTTCCAGGCCCGCCGTGCATGGCTGGTGCGTGTGTGCTCTCTGTGGCCTAGCTGTCTTTAGCCTATCAAGCTCACCTGTGTGTATGTGTTTATTAGGACAACCTGATATGCAAAATTAGTAGATAGTCAAAATCAAAATAGTCTGCCACCAAAACTATTGCAACTGGCAGGTGGGAATTGTCCTAATCTTGAAGAGAGGAGAGCTGTACCTGTGTTCCCAAGACCATGAAGGCAGATGGCTTAGTTTGAATTTTACCCTCAACATGACAGGCAGAGGGATTGAAATGGCTTTTAGGAGATGACAGCTTTAATTAAGCCAGCTATTTCTGATGTAGAATAAATCTGGGTTTGGCAGATACGACGTGACCACAAAGAACCAGCCTAGTATTTAAAGCATTTTGGATATTTTTGTCTCACAAGATTTAAATAGAGGAAACCCAAATGTAAAAAAGACACGCAGTCCGGGGTTACTCAATTTATATGTCTTGCAAGGGAAATGGAGGTACAAGATTCTTCTTCCCATAAATGTCCCTTCCCACTTCTGTAACAGTGAGCAGAACATGGCAGCTGTGAAAACTTAGCATTTCTGGAACAGAATGTCTATGTAGGACCCACAGAATCGGGCTGTAACGTAGGCTGTTGGAAAGCCAAATCAATACCTGTATTTAGGAAAGCAGAAATTAACTCAAAATATTCTGTAATATATTTTACTGGAATTGATGATAAAAAAAAAATCTTTTGCTCAGTCTATTTTTTCAGAAGCTTCTTATGAACAACAAAGAAAGAAAAGCACAGTAAAAGTCGAGCCTCTGTTTTTCTACTAGCAGCACCTGAAATAACCACAGAGACTGAAAACTAGTTCATGACATCTGGGCAATTGCATGCTAAATTCTAACCAGCCAGTGCCTCTTGTCTGAAGTGGACAATAGATCAGTAAGATAAAATCAAGCCATTATCTGTGCTGTGATTTTTTTTTTTTTCTTTGTTATTGCCTTGTTATATCATTCCTTTGTATGAGTTCTGTTTTCTATGATGTTTAGAGTCAGGGAATATAGAGAAAGCAACAATGCTATATTTTTATATTTGGGTATTACGCAAGGCAAAGAGAATGTTTCAAAATTTCCTTCTCCTGCCAATGCCAAATAAAAATTGCCTGATGAAAGAAGATTAGCAAATGCTATGTTTAACAACTGATTCTCAAATGCAGAACACACAAAACACTTTGTATGTTTAGAAGCTGGAAATAGGTGTGACGGGAAAAAAGTACATGTAAAGCTCTAGTTATCACTTGAAACTAAAGCAAAATAATGCAGCAACCCCCTATGGAGTCTGGGAGTGATCACATCTGTCCTGACAGAATTTGTTTGGTTTATCTTCATGTGGAGCCCATGAAATGCCTGGAATAGGTTGTTTATTTTGCTGATTGGAAGCTAATACACAGTTGAAAATGCCTGGTTTTAGTTTGAACACTTTAGATTTTATGGAGAAAAGGATGCTATATTTTGTCCTTAGCTATTACCTGAATTCATTGCACATCTGCATGTGACTACAAATCTCTAGATATATTTATTTCTCTTCTTGTTGGCTTCATGTAAGTTGCATACAAAGAACAGTCAGACATTAGGAAACAGTTAAAAGTGGCAGTTAAGCAGGATGTTAAGAAGCAGAATCTGGCCATTAACTGCACTGGTTTATATCTACATGTCTCCATACCTATCTCCACTTTCCTTTGTCTGCAAACAATCTAGTTAGATTATAACATCTTAGGGTACATACCTGCCTTTGTGCATACATAAAAGGGCCTACCCCACTTCTGTGCACTATGGAAGCAGTCAATAGAGCCGCCATCATCCTAGTTAAATTCCTGGTCATTTTTTATTCCTGACTTTCAAGTGAAGCCTGTTAAACAGTTGCCTTGTTTAGAAAACTTGGGTTTTTATGTGTACATACTTTTTTTAAGTTTTCTGTTGTCTTCAGCTGAGTACATTCTAGCACAGTATGAGATGCATTCGGGAGTCTAATTCTAACATCTTGTTGAGCCGTCTTTGCTTTTAATGAAAGTGTTGGCCTAAACCGAGTCCATTCCAAATGTATCCTCCATACTACGTGTATAGATGGTAATTAGCTTCTGGGGTTATCTGAGGCTTATTAAAATGCATCCCCAGACCATAAAACGTACAAAAAGCAGGAATTCAACTGTCAGACTTGTAAATTGGACCTAAAAATGTGTTACCAAGATATCAACAATTGAGAAGAGCTTAATAAATTTTAAAAATTAGGGTACAGCTGGCTAGAATTTGCCATGCTCTATGGATAGAAGTCTAAAATGTGCAGTTGGCAGAAAAAAAAATGGCATGTGCTTTTATATGTTTATATTTTAAAAAGCGCTGAAAAATATTTGAGACTTTTGTAAATAAAAGGATCCAATTTTTAACTTTCCTTTCACCTTCTCTTCCCTTTTATTACTTTTGTTTTTTTTCTTTTTCTATGTATGAAAAAGGAAAAGATACTAAAAGGAAATGGAGAGAATTAATATGAGGATTTACACAGAGGAATTCATTTTAAAACTTGACAAATAAAAAGCAAAAAAATAAATATTAATTATGGGGAATTTCCAAAAAGAACAATTTTAACCAGTTTTAGCAATTATGTATTTGCACCCTAGGTCAAGATTTCTGATCAAATCTATTTGCTCTGGACAGAATTGTTCATACCATTTTATGGCCCTCTGTCGGTAACTACACAGTAGCGAACATATTTTGTCCTATCAATGTGCCAAATATTTGAATTGGTCAGTAAAGACTCACAGCTCTCCTGGAGTCTCAAACTGCCATTGCTCAATGTGCTGTGCCCCGTTGACTCAAGTAATAGAGAGCTATAGGAAAACTTTATTTTCTGGTTTGCTAACCAAATCAAAATAAAATAAAACCTACAAAATAATTTGAGGTCCATGAAAACTGGAAATCTTTTAACTTCTTTTGCAAAATGGAAGACAAACACAAACAAGTGGGAGGTTGGAGGTGGGTAGTTAGAATGTTTCATTCTACTTGGGCTGATACATTTTTATTTCACTTTACGGTCAGTGGTTTGGTTTTTTTCCCACTATTATAAAATAAGAACAGTCAAATGCCAGAGGAAAGTATTGCTGGAAAGAAAAAAAAAAAAATCTCATTCAAACTTCTCCATTTAAAATAAAATCAAAAGTCTTCAACTTGCTGTAAGTTCATTAATCTTGAAATGACACATTTCAAGAAATAAATTGTTTGATAAAATTGTCCCATCTCTACTTCCAAGAGCAGAGAGAGATTAGTGAGTGTTTCGTCTGAGTGGCTATATGAGGGTCTTGCCATTGGAAGTAAGAATCTTTCCATTAGCAGAGGGAAGCTGGATATTAAAAAAAGCGAACACTGTGAAGTTTTAACACAGTCCTTGGTATTAGTAGAATATTAGCGCCTGAGGTTCAGGTCAGCTTTTTCACACCCTGATTTTTTTTCTGTCATTATACATTACTCAAAGGTAGCTCACTTGAAACAGATAGATAATTCTAGAGTAAGAAATTCTCAGTAGAGGTTCCATGAAGATCTTAGAAAACCCTTTCATAGCTTGAAAGAGAGCTGGGTTCATCGGGGGTGGGGGGGCGCGTGGGGAAGGGTCTGTTTTATGTGTATATGTAGTGCATAACTATCAATGAATTATATCAAAGAACATGAAAGAAATGTAAATAATAGCACGGTATATTCTTATATAACTTTATTTCCCACTGTAATGTCAATTTATACAGTGTTACTCTGATTAAGAACAGTGATAGAACAAATATAGTTTTATAGCCTTAATTTTTATATAAATTGATGCTATCTTAACTTGATGTTTTTGAGTATCTTCTTGGACTATTTATCGCCTTCTAAGTATTTACTAATTTCTCTCAAATTTTTATAAAAAGTCTCAATCCGCTAGATGAATCAAGTCTGCTCCTTCCAGCGATGTAAAACTGACAGTTCCACGCCTGGCTAGTGGAGAGTTAAGAAAGAGGAAAACAGGATCTTTAGTGGATCCAGGTTTATTTTTTTGGCTTTGTAAACTCTGG
Source organism: Gymnogyps californianus (assembly GCF_018139145.2). Taxonomy (NCBI): domain Eukaryota; kingdom Metazoa; phylum Chordata; class Aves; order Accipitriformes; family Cathartidae; genus Gymnogyps; species Gymnogyps californianus. The sequence goes on from NC_059472.1 coordinate 135,846,241, forward strand.
GGCTTTCAGAACTTATTAGCATCAAATAAAAATCAAAAGCATCAGATTGCAAAACTAACAAAAATAATAGCTGTGAAAGCAGCATGCAAGCAAAACTGGTCCATTTTTCCTGGACAGTCCACGTAAAATCTGCCCAACCAACTACTTTACATCTTCTGCTGCTTTATTTTGATCTTTGTGGAGATCAAATTACATGGTCTTCATGATTTTATTTTGCTTTGTAATGTGTAGTGATCCATACTATTAAACTCTACACAAAAGCATATTGCAACTTAAAATCTGCATGTGTTAGACTGTGCATATTTGGGCATTATATGCCAGTAATTTCAGAGAACCCGTAATACATTTGGCAGCGGAGATTCTGATTTTCAGAACTGTTTGTGTGTGGACAAATGTTTGCCTCTTGGCTTAGACACAGTCTTTAGAATGCAAATCATCTTTGGAAAATTGTGGTTGAAAGGGAACCGTGTTGTTAGCTTAATTGCTAAGAAACTGAAGCTATGCTTAATACCTTTCAAAACAAATAAAGGTAGGTCTTCTGCTGGATGTCTGTCTGTTTGAAGGAAAACTCAGCTAAGACAGGTCACACTTTTACCTTCAGTTCAAGGTGCTGTTTTTTTGGGGGAAGGACTTGGAAGTTGGTGACTGTCGAGTGTATTATCAAATGCAACATTATTCTCTGTTGGACAGAGTATGCATATTCAAATATTAGCCAGGTTAAAAGCAGAGTGGAAGGAAATGGCGGGGGGGGGGGAAAGGCAGACATGACAGACCCTCTCCAGTCCATGCAGGGCACAGCTGGTCCAAAGGGTGCCCGTAATGATCTGGAAGAGAGTTAGGGTAAGGATGGAAAGTAGGGGGGATCTGTACATTCTCCCAAACTCCTTTTATCACTTCCTTTGTAAAGGAACTGAATGATAAGAAGTTGCTTCTGTGATCCCACCCCTGCAATACTGTAAAATTAAAACTTTGCAGGGAGAGTGAGAAATGAGAGAAGAGCCTTGGGTTTATACAGCATTATCTGCATAGCTTATATTACATCCTTCCAGCCCAGCTGCCCTGATGTCTGAAGTATTTAGTCATGTCCTTGCAGACAGATTATCTCTCTGTGGTTTGGGGACAAGGTCAAGGAACCATGGTTGGATATACTATAGGCACATGCTAATCTTATTTCCCCAGTGCTCATGAGTTCCTGAATCAGTGATTTAAGCCTAAATGTGATGCTAGATTGTTGTTTTGTCCCAAACTGCAGAGGAGACATTGCTATTGTTCATATTCATTAGCAGAAGTTTTCTCCCTTAAAATTTGTATGAAGTCATCAAAACTGCAGGTTCAGCTAATGTTGTGCTAATGCCAGGCAAGAATGCTGTATGACTTTTCTCCACCATCATTTCCCTATTACAGTTAATGCAGTCCATCTTACTGAAACCAAAAGGTATTGCCAGTACACCTCTTAAATTATTCTCAAGCTGCCAGCTGTGCCATTTGACTTTGATCCTTTCTTTCATGGTAATTGTCATGTTGAAATGTAAAACTAAAATATATTCTGCACCAAGTGCCACCTTTTCATACTTTTGGACGATATTCATCTTCATGAGATTTCTGCAGATTTTACGTGCTATTAATAGTCTTCTCTATGTGCTATTGCTGCCATCAAGTGTAATTATATAATTATGCATGTGTAACTATTCATGTGCAGTAATTTTTAAGGAATGCCAGCTCTCTGGAGCTCATTCTCATCCAGCATTTTCTTACTACTTAGCTTAAAAATAACACTTAGCATTACATGAAATGCATGAAACACCTTGTTGTTTTATTTTAATGGGAGCTAAAAAATTGAAAAATTCTGGCTGAATATGCACTTTGAAGTATGTTGCTGAACAGAAGAATAGATTGCCTTGTTATTAGATGAAATTTGGTAGCTTAGTGACTTGCTTTCCTGTTTTGTTTTGCTCTCAGTTAAGATAATTGAGAAAAAACTGTGGAGTCATCAATGTAAATAAATCCCTCCATTAACGCAAACAATTATATTCATCTTACAGATGTTATTACACGCTAAGAAAAACAACTATAAAACACTCTTCTGGCCAATCTGGTTAAAAAAAAAATGCTTTCCAACTATGAAAATTGATATTATTTCTGATTCAAAATATTTAGAGAGGAAAATACTTTTCAACTGTTTATTTAGTGCTTTAGGGATCTCATTGTTAACATTTGGGTGGTTTTGACTTTTGCTGTCTTAAGGAGGTCCTGAAGCACCTTGCTGTCCATTCACTCTACAGTAGCAAATCATTATTTTAATGCGCTAATGAGGGGCTGGACTGCAGGTAGCAAAATACTTCATCACTACAATCACTGTTTGCAATGTGCTGCTTAAGAGTAAATATTTCCTTTATTAACTCTGAAGTCAAACTAGTTGGCATCCAGGTATTCTAACAGTTGTTCAAGGTACCGTCAAGTCCCAGAACAAAATGATAGCCCTGCTTCCAGGCACGTACAGTGTAAACATGAGATAAAAGGCAGCAGATGAATGTGGACGAGCATTAGAACCATTGGAGGAGAAATCACAAAATATTTCTATGAAAATTGAGCATGTTGATAATGGGAGCTAACAGAATTAGCTCAGGGAACAGAGAGATATGCTGAAAAGATCCTTAAAATGTTGAAAATTAGCTTACTTTTCAAAAGGGACCCAAAGGAAATGTACATAGAGAGGAATGACATAGCCAAAGGGACAGTCTAAGACACCCATTTATTTCAGTAGCATTCTGGGTGGACATCAGTGACATATAAAGCTTTTGGCAGAGAGAATTGCTATATCGGAGATAAGAAGACAAGTGCCTGGATGAGAATCCTAGATGCATGAACAAATAAGACTAATTATGTCAGGTATGTTGTTAGGAAAGAATCTGCGCATGTGGATATGGGGGATCTCAGGAGAGATGGGAACTGAAGATGATATATAAAGAGTGATGATGATATCTAGAATTATAGGGAAAGAAGGAGGCAAAATTTAGTTGGAAACAGAGGAGATGATCGATAAATAATTTAAATTATATTTAACCTAAGCTGACAATCAGACACAATAATATTGGGAAGGCTGCAATTTAGTTGGCAGGGGGAGGGGGACGAGTCTTGGAGAAGAGTGGCATCTGCATAGAGATGATTGATAGAATTTATGCTGAGGGTAGTAATATCTAGCGGAGTACAAAAGCGGAACAAGGACAGAGCTTGCACAAAAACTTGGTGCATCTGAGCTGTACATGATAGCATAAAAACTTGATGTTTCTACTGAGCCCTACATAATGGCATAAAATAAACTTTATTTATGCAAGATTGACTCAATAGATCTTTTACTCAAAAGAAAAAAATGATACAAATATCTTTTCTTTAAAGAAAAATGTCCAAATATACAACAGATGAATAGATTTATCCTTGCTGAGTTCATGGTGGTGAGACTTTTTTTTTTTTTTTCTGGAGCACATGAAAGTGAAATTTTCTGGCAACTGGGACCAAATGTGATCCCTGGTCACGCTGTAATGGAGTGCTCTAATACTACAAACAGAGTTTACTATTGTCGGAGAGAATTGACTGAGGATTCATCAGTGATATAGCGATTGTTCAGCCACCAATGTCTTCTGCAAAAGCAGGAATAAATTGAAGTAGTGTTGAGAATTCAGTAAACAATGCTTGTGACAAATCAATAGCAGGAAGAATTAGAGAACAGAGTGCTAAAAAGGAGTTAAATCTTTACCATTAGCTGTCCTGTCTGGTGCACACAAGAACATATAGACACTTGCCTGTAATCTGGGCAAAACTTCATTTATTAGCTCTTTTCATATGAAAAAGCACCCTCTGAAATAAATGTTAGTATTTACAAACATTTCCAGAAAGAAGGAAAGAACAAACCCCATAGAAAATCTGAAGTAATATATGAGCAACAATAAAGAAAGGTTTCAGGAGAGAGCTTCAAATAACTAAAGTGCTAGTCAGACATAAGGACACTGGAAGACTTTATGATGGGAAGAGGTGAGGAAAAATAAAGTGATGAAGTTGTGTGAAAGGATGTAATAGAAGGAAAGGAAGGAGAAGAGAAAGCAGCCTGATTTGTCAGGTAAATGGGAAAATGTTATGGAAAAAAAAAAAGATTGCTAAATGGTATTGGTATTACATGTTTCTAGGAATCGAATGGTAATAGCTATTCACTGGATTGTTCTCAAGTAGTTCTAATAGGTGAAAATAGTGATAAAATTAAAGTGAAAATTAAAACAACGCAACAACTGCTTGAGAAGTTTCATAACAGCAAGTTCGGTGCAATTTTGAAAAAGTAAATAGTATTCTGAAGTGAGATAATCTGAGCTGGTGGGCTTTTTCTAAACAAGAGAGAATGAAGACGTATAGGCAAAAATTTTGGTGCAAGTGGTACACACTCCCTTCTAAAATGCTTTTATTTTTTTAACAACCGTAACCCAGTGCATGATTTGGGACTATTCTGGAGGATCTACTATGCCTGAGGGAATGGCTCTAAAGTTTCACTATGAGAAATACAGAGATAGTATTATTTTTTCAATTAATTTAATATATGAATACATTTTCAGAGTAGAAGACATTATATGTTGACTTACATTTAAATAGATTATAAAGCCCAGCTGAAATGATTAGCTTCTTGAAAAGCAGTGCAGCAGGAAAAGGCTTAGATGATTATAACATCTACTGTGAAGTTCTGCATGTGATATTACTATTTAAAATAGCCATAGTACATACTTTGTGTGTTAGTGAAAAACATAACTTGGAAATGTTTGCATCTGACAGTGATCTATTTTAAGTAAAAGAAGAATATTGTTTAGGTGCTAGTGAGAAGTGTGAATATTGTGATTGGCTACTGCACAGAAACTTGCAGACAGGTAATATGTGGCGAGCAAATGAATTGCTACTGTGTAAGCTTAAAACTGTAGATGCAAAAGCTAAAATAATATTTACCTATACATGGTATAATGAATCTTTATTGGCAACTGGTATTCACAGACTATTTGAAAGGTGGTATTGGCCAGACACAAGTTATTTGGCAGAGATCTTGCCTAGTATATATTTGCAGAGCCTGTCTGCGTAAGGATGCTGGCAGGTTTACCCTGATTTCTATTCCAGGTGACAAATTTCTATCCAAGCATATGAGTGATCAAATATTTTCCACTGGAATCTGGGCACTGTAAAATTTCTGAAGCTGAGTAGAAAAATTGCAGGATTTGCTTAAACTATAATAGCCTCTGCATACCAGTGTGACGGCAAAATATTTCCACTTGGACAACATCAGGGCGAACTGCGCTGAATTGAACTAAACATTTTTCTGGAAGACTGATGGTATTTTGTTGCCACTTATCAATGGTATCGTCTCTTAACCTAGAAGCTGTGATCACTGTAGTCTTCGGTTAATTTCTGTGTGAAAATTAAACAACAGCAATGGAAAGTACTGGTGCACTAACTTTATCTACCAAAGCAAAGAACTCGGTCCAAACCAGATGAAAGCTATACCATAACCACATTAGCTTATTTTTTTCCGATGCAAAGCCAATTAAGAAATAGAACAGTTTCCATTAGTTTATTTGTCTTTCCTGGAGCAATCACAATTGCTAAACTTTCCTAAACTATACAAATGTGGAGTCTCCCCTTGTGACAGGTTGTTTAAATTTATAACTAAAGCTAGCATTTCCATCTCCAATAAAAGCCAAACAGACATTTAATTATGGTGCGTGACATTTCTGACTAAAATAGAGCCAACAGAGCCTGTCAGACAGCCCTCATTGTTCATGAATTTTGAACAAATTGGGGATCTGTGAATTTATAGCCAGGTTTTTCTCTACTATTGTTTAAAATAGCACACATGGAAAACACGCCATGGGTGTGTTGTAATTCAGCTTTAATGATGTAACACTTGGTTTCAGTCAATTGTTGGAGGATTGCAGTAACACTGGTTTAGTGCTTCAGACATTGCATGTTCCTTAGCAATTATAGTCCAGCTTTCAATAATGGCTGTTGGCGGGATACCCACAAGTGAAGTCATAGCAATTTTGAAAAAGAGCTAATAAAAATACACCTGCCTTGTAGTGGAAAACGAGCCTTTAATATCTTTGCTTTGAAGTTGAGTGAAGCCCACAGCATTAACTAACAGATACCAGTATTATGATGCAGTAATCCACTCCCCCAGGGGAAGTCAGGGGATTGAAGTATGAAAGGCTACTATTTTCTAGTCACATATTTTTTAGTCACCATAACATCATGAAGGAAGAATGGGAATAACGAGGTGATAATAAAAACTGGAATGGGTGTTAGCTGTAAAGTTAGGAATATGCAAAGCCATCACAAACCGTAATTCAGGGATGCTGCAACTTAAGTGATGTATAATGAGCCAGTTGTTAGTTTTAATACAATTCCTTATTTAAATACATCCAAATCCACTTTTTGTTAGAACAATATATGGAATATTAAAACAACATTTAAGAAAAAGAATAAGAAATATTTTTTTCACACAACTCAGCTTTCTATTCTGGATCAGTTTAGCTTTTGACAACATTTTTCACAGCCACTGAATATTTGTGGTCATTAATAATCCTCAGTTGGTTTTCTTCACCAAAAGATCTAGGGTGGATTCCTTTTGTCCTTTTGTTAAATTCTCTTTTATATTCTTTCCTGATATACTTCATATGTTTTAAATTCTTTTTCATTTTAGGAAGCATGTGTGGTTACATCCTAGTGGCATATACAGTCAAGTTACATGTCTTTCTAGGGCAGTCCATAATGCAGTAGTTATATGCAGTTATAAACTTCTGTTTGGAAGAAGTGTAACAAAATATATTTTCAATAAAAATGGTGGGAAAAAATTCAACCTCTTTTAACTACTTCTAAAATGAGAGTAGGAACTTGGAGGATCCATTCCTGCCTATTGCTAAATTAGTTACTGCCTAGGCAAATGACAGAATCTTTCTTTGTGTTGGTTTAACTGAGTGGAAAATGCATCCAAGAATGCCCGTATTATAATACGTTTATTAGGTATTATTACTGTGTTTGTAAAGAGCATCTAGAATTACACTATGAAAGGCCTTAAGCAATTGGAAGTTACGCTGTCGAAGGAAACACGGTTCCCTATGTTCTCGTTTTCACTCTGCACAAAACTTCGTTGTCTGTTGTGGCACACTTCTGTCATGGAGATGGTTGTACTAGTCTTACTGTAGTGAACATGCCTGAAGAAACTTTAAGCCAGGAATATATAATTAGAGCTCAGCTTAGGCTCGCGGTTGTTCGGTGCGATATATTATGCAGCTATTTTGTAATCACTGCTGTTGCAATTAAGATCCAAACTGCAAAAAAAATTGTATAGGTATATACAAAAATGGGCCTCTTATAGTTGGAGGGGAACGGAAAATAAAATGATTGGTATATTCTTAGCACAACAAGATTAATCTGGAAATCAGCAGAGCTACTTCCATGTTAATCACTAGATATAATTTATGAAAAAAAAAAAATCTAAAACATTTTGATCAGGAATTTGTCTGCAACCCAAAGCAGCTCAGGAACCCACAGGATACAAATCCTACAATTAGACCTTCAGTTTCAGCTATGTTAGAGGCTCCTTTTCTTAAAATAACCAGAATTTGAACTGTATACCTTCAGGGCTGGATGCTGCTTCTCTCATCCTCATCCTCACCTCTACCAACGTAGTATAGTCCTCTAAGTGGAGAGGTGAAAGACAAAGGGCGCTTAACCCCATGCTGGCCTGATCAAACACCGTTCCCTGCTAACACAGGAAGAAACATTCATCAAAGGGATATCACTTGAGTATGATCCTACAAAGACATGCACACATGCTACACTTCACATTAATGTGACTATTTAGGTGCATGAAGTTAAGCATGTGTTTTAAATCTTTGCTGGATTGTAGTCTATATTTTCCTTTCCACTAACCTGAGCCTTTACACAAGGCAGTTACCTTACTGGTCTGAAATGCTGAAAATTCTCTCTGTCTATGGAGAAGATTTTATATGTCTGAATTCACCTATTGATCTTCCCTAGTTGCCATGGGATTTTAATTTTATTATGTCTGTGTTTTCTATTTTTGTTTAGGGTTAGAAGCACATCTTTACAAGTTTCACATAACTTGTATAGACTTGTTGCTTCTTCAGAGCAAGTATTTATATAATTACTTTTCAAATAAAAATCCAAATAATTCTTGTTTTATACTAAAAAATCTATTAATAATGATACAGACTTCTAACTTTTGTACTAGTTTTTGCTCTTAAATAAGTCTTTAACTTTCTCTCAACATTGCTATAAAATAACTAAGCAAATTATCTGTTTTACTGATTTCTGTTGTATCGTTTTGGGAGCGAGTGAACTTGTGCTGGGGTTGGAAGATTTCCTTTTCAGCATTCAATTTAGTTAGAAAGAATGTAGAGAAATGCTGAATCAGAGCAAAATATTTAGACTCTGGAAATAGGAAGAAACATAGTGAGCTTTTAAGCTATTACAATGTTCAATCCCATAGTTAAATTTAAGTACCCTCTGCATTCAGTGCTAGTCACGAAGATTTTGTTGTCCTGGGTAAACCAGATATATCAGGAAGCTGATCTGTCACACTTCTTACAAACTTCATAGCACTGTCACTACATATTTTACTGCTGTTCTTTTCTTTGTAGAATTCAAGTGTGTAATTTGCATCATTACCCTGAAAGTAAATTGCTATTGAGTCTTGACACCTGCCAGCACTGGTATTCATTTCAAGCTGTAAAGCACTACTTTGAACTAAATATTGGGAAACTCATTAAATGTTGTCAGCTGTATCATCCATGTTAGCATAAAATAATATAGCTAAATATTTCTGGATTCTATTTTCTACTAAAAAAATGAAGAAAACTCTTTGTGAACACTTTTCTATACTTTGAAAGTATTTTCTAAAGCTAAGTCCCACGATTTTTATCAGTTTTATACACACACTATTTTCCCCATATGTTCCTATACGAGAAGCACGTACAGTTTCTGTTTTTATACTTAGAAAGTTCAACATCCAATTAAAGGATTAAGTGGGCCAAGTCTGACAAGAACTCTGAAAGTGAAATTCCCCTAGCCTCTGTTATTTCCAAATTCAGACATAAACTAAATTTAACCAAACTTAGAGACTGCATAGTGCTTAAAGTCAGTAGAACCTAGATTCTGACCCTGGCTGGTCTTGGATAACTCCCAGTCATTTCAGAGGAGTGGAGTGTAAACATCCAAGGAAATAATTTTTTGTTATTTTAGGAGTTGCATTAATGTTTATGATCATTTCTGCTTTACTCATTTCTAATAGGAATCTTCCCTGACTCGTGAAGCATATTTATGTGCTCCATCTTTAGGTAAACTGTGTCTAACCGGCTTTAATGAATCTGGACTGAGATGCATCATAATGAAAATTACCCCTACAAATGTCACATATTAAAACAAGGGTGTTTGTAATAACACATATTCAGCAGATGATTTCAGCTGGAAAGTGTGTATAAATTAGTATTAATTTCCTGCAGTGTTGATAGACTTATTTTTTAGAAGGTCGAAGGGAGAATGTGAGAGGAAGAAAAAGACTCTTATCATTAGCTTGATGTGCCCTTCATACTTGTGGTCCCACAAACCAGAGTCGCCAATCCAGTTCAAAAAAAGATTCTGAAATATTTTTTTTTCCCCAGAGGGAACAAACTGCAACATAATAATGCCTGCCAGATAACTTGTGATCATCCCACTCTTTTCTTGAACTTCCATCAACTCCAATCCTAGTGAGTTCAAACTTCTTGTCTTAATCTTCAGATCTTCCACGCAAATTCTCGCTCTTCTACTCCATGCTCCTGACTGCATGGAGTTAGTCTCCCATCACCTCGTGGTTCATCAGGGAGGTCGATCTGGAGCCTGTGCCTGATTGTTTAAGTGTTCATTCTATCTGGTTACTCCTCTCTTTCATTGAACTGATTTAAGTTACTATTTACTAATGTGTCCCTTAAATCCTTTCTCTGGATCTGCTTCTTTCAGGGCTCCTGAAAGACAAGAACCAGTATGTTAGAAGGCTAGCCAAAAAAAAACATTTAGATGGCTGCTGGCCTAAGGCATGTGCTACAAGCATACCTCACAATTGTCTCTCTTATCTGTAAGCTCTTGTTTGTCATTATAGGTTATAAGCTCATGAGAAAAAAGACAGTTTAAGGCTTGTTTGTAATCCTTCACTTACTGAAACCCTGATCTTCATTTCAGCTGCAGAAGTTGGCTGTGGTAAAATAGTAAACTGACAAGGCTACCCAAAATGAATTGCTGAATTATATGTTAATAGGCACTGTTATGGCTTAGTAGACGATTTTCAGCCATCTGTGACTTCTGTGAGGGCCCTGTCCAGAGCCATGCAGCAGATGCTTTGCTGTGGCTGTGAGGGAGGGAGAAGCCCTGAAAGCAGGTACACAGTACACTTTGTCCTGGAAATCATCGGGGAATCATTCAGATAGTATTAGAGAGCATTGTTATAATGAAACCCTTGAATCTCTGTATGAGGCTAGAAATGGAAACTAGCGGCTAGGAGGGGAGCGTATGGCTGAATTTATGTTCGGAGAACAGATAAGAGTCATAGATAACAGCCCAGGGGCACAGACCTTTCATGCTGCGAATCGGGGCCTCAAGCAGAGGTGTTAAATCAGTGTTCCCAGACTGAAAAATTTTACATCACCACTGAGACAAATTCAAGCTTCCTGCCCTGATGGAGCCATCTGATGCAAGGTTTGAGCAGGGAGTTGGACCATGATCATATAAATTAGACCAGATTTTCTGAAGAGGAAATAAAGCAGCTATATACATTTACTGAGTCGTCTTTGGAGTGAAATGTCACGATAAGGTATATAGATGCTTTTCAAGTTCCTTGAAGGTATAATTTATATAGCTACTAGGCATATTAAGGAAGGGAAATGGTATGTTGAAAATCTAGTAGTTAATAGCAAATGACTAAGCATTAACCAGATAGCCAAATACGAATTTTGCTACTTTTGGTAATTAACTGTGCTTGCAGTTTCAAGCACAGAATGATAGCCACTGAACTTGAGCCTCTTAAAGCATTGCATTTTCTTGGATCTGCCTAATAAAGCCCCTGCCATTTATGTGTCCAAATCAGTTTAATCTAGGCACAAGTCCATGGAAAAAAACACTCCATATTGTTGCCTTTTCAATCATAAATCAGATAGATAGGTTTTTAATGTTTTCTGCTTTATTGTTTTACATGTAGAGCAGTATGAATCTCAATGTTGTAGCTTTTTTGTGTATCCTGTAGATTACACCTGTCTTCCTGACAGAAAGCTGTCAAAGTAAATGACCAGAATTAATTACCATTCAGTAGAGTAAAAATTAAATAGGGATGTGGAACTCATAGGAGCTCCAAAGACTGATATACTCCTATACAGCTCTCTACGTTATGGTTCATTAGGTGTATAAATAAATCTTTTCAATACACTTTGGCAGTGTGGAAGTAAATTGTCATTTTAAATTACAGTCTCATTAGTGAGCTAGTATACACCTCGATATCTGAAATACGCTTATTATTGTATTGATACCATGTTATTGACTTAACTATCAGTGTTCTCTAGTCACCTGAACTAGGTAATAATAAAAAAAGATGTGAAATGATTCTATTAATTTTGGATTTGAACTTTCTTATACCTCTTCCCAGTGCTGCATACCCAAGGGAAAAGAATTCCTTTATTAAGTCTGAAGCCTAAAATTCCAGTGCCTCAGCTCTTAGGAGGATTTTAGAAAATGAAGAACTCCGCCTACAAGAGAGGCTGAAGAAGGGAAAAATAGCCAGTTTACAGGCCTTGGGGGATTAATAAGTCTTCCCATATTCCTTGGAATCCCATTGAACTAAAGTTACAATGAGGCCATGGAGACAAAGGTCTTATGCCTTTTGGTTTCCTGATCAAAGTGGAAAATATAATTTTTTGGAGAGCAAATGGTATTTTTCCCCACTTATTTTATCTCTAAATCTCTATGCCACCATTTGTTTTATAGATTGGAAATTTAGAACTTTGGGTTAGCAAATTAATTTACAAAATAAAAAATGAATGATAATGGTTTTGACACTGTAATGGTTAGGACATCCTATGTATTGAAAGTACAAATTTCTGTGTTAATGTGGGAGAATTTGGAAAATATTTCTATAATCTAAAAGTACACTGTTTATGTCCATGCTGGAAAGATTGAGACAGACTGTCAAACTGAAAAGGTAGAATAGAAGAATTAAAGAATTTCCCTCTACTTAGACCACTCATCTGAGAACTGACATGATAATACTCCCGCAATGTGATTATTTAAAAAGAAATAATCTACTGAATGCAACGGAAGGGTTGGCTGAACTTTAGTAAACCTAGCTGGGAAGGACAGAAAAGAGGGGGAGGTCAGTGGAGAGTGGATATTCAGGGGAAAAAAAATACTTTTGGATAAAAGGAGCCACTTTCAAAAATAATTTTCAGGCTAGCCACAATTAGGAGACAAAAACAAAAGGGTGGGGAGCTGTAGAACAGGCCAGCAAAGGAAACAAGGAAAAAAAAAAAGTATGAAAAAAATTCCAAGAGAAAGACAATGTTTATAGTCCAAAAGGAAATGAACAATAAAATCACAGTGCTTGTGAGATGAGTTGAAAGGAGAAAGTGGAGAGCACAGAAGGGCAAGCTAAGATAATGCCTTCGCTTTCCAGAAGCAGCAGAATGCAAAGGGTGGTGAAGAAGGACTATTCCTGAATGTAAAAGGGTGGGGGCAAAACTATGATTTGTGTAGCTATGTGCCCATCTTACTTTGGCAATATAGCGGTAAAAATGGGTAGGTTCGGGTATTTTACCTCTGAAAATGGGGCCTTCTTTGAAACTGCCAGACTCTGTATTAGAATAGCTTAAATTGTGTGTTTGGACTGGGTTGCAGACTTGTAATGGGTCCTGTGAACTGAGAACAGAATGCAAATGTGAAAGAGCATCATAGGTGCTACTTACATATGATGGTACCTGATGGTCTCTCTTTGTGAACTGCGTGTAGCCATTGTGTCACCGTTGTGGTTTGCTAGCATTCACATCTGTTTGCACTTGACTTGCACAGATAGAACCGACTAAACAAGTTACAAAGAGGGCAGAAAGCACCTTTGCAAAAACTTCTTTGGTAAGAAAAGCAGGGAATGGAGCAGAGAATGTAACACTCCTTATATAGGAAAGTAATATGGCTCAATTTTCACTTGTGTGTTTGGCCATTCTGACAGGCCTTTTTGTGTACTTAGCATACTAATACTGGTTTGACAATAAGGCTCAATCTTTTATTCTAGTAACACATTGCTTTCACAGAAGTCTTTTGTTTGTTTGTTTTTCTGGAAATTCCTGAGTTACCTTACAGAAAGATGAGAAATTTCAAATGTACTGATGCCAAAAGACATAACAGCAGATGTAGTTTCAGCTCAAAAAGGAAAAAAAAAAATTGCATAGACATCTCTGTGAGGGATTGTTGAGTGTTGTTTGGTGTCATGGCATCTAATTTAAGGCATCAAAGTCTTTTATTGGAGCTGGCCCCAAGTGACTTACATGAGTCTGTCTGTCATCTCCCATTAGCATGTGCTAGTTGCAAAAGTATGTGGGAACCAACAGTGGATTAAAAATTAAGTAAAGCTTGGACCTAATGTAAAGGAAATGCCTCCAACTACCAGAGGGTCCTTCCACAGCAAATCAAAGCCCCTCTTTCCCACTCCCAAAATGTATGTGTCTTCTAGCCATTAGCTTATGTCATTATTATAAACTTGATCTTTTTTTTTTTTAATTTAGTGCATACAACTTCAATGACAGTTCTTTATAGAAAGCTCTGTCTGTCGATAACTGTTTTATTGTTATTGTTGACACTGTGAAGTTAATTGAATGCCACAACATAATGTGTACTCTCAACATTGTCACAAAACTTTGAGACATTCTTGTATCCAAGACTAAGAGCAAATTCCAATAAAGATTTAGGAGGAAAATCTTTTCAGCTTCATTATAAACTTTTCAGGGAAAATGCTATGTGTCTTTTCATAAAATTTAATCTTAGACATTTCAAACAGAAAGATTTAACAATATTCTTAGCAATATATTCTAACAATCCAATTGTACATATTCAATAGGATTATAAAACAAATCATGAGAATACATGGTGCTAAATGTCTTCTTTCTACTCCTAGTTATAGTAAAAAGCATCCATCAAGTCACTGACATCTTCTTCCCCTTCAGTTGAAGTGTGGTGAACCATTTGTTAAAGCGCCAAGAAACGTTTTAAAAATCAAAGGAAAAGACAAGAAGGTCATTCATGGCTATTTACTCCCTACTGAAATGAATACCAAAGAATGTTATCTGTCATGAAATTCCACTTTTGTCCACTTTTTTTAAAGAGACAAATGGAGAAAATAAGAGAACACAGACATAAACTTAGAAATGGAATGAATATGTATGTGTTCACATATATATAAAAATAAAATATACATATATTTGTTGAACATGTATAGTAACACACATGCACAAACATGCTGTATATCAAAGAATATAGTATAAAATATTTATCATAGGAAACGCATTAAAAAATGAATTAGTATTTGTCTTCATAATAAGCCAGATCATCAGTCATCCTTTTTCTTGCCTCTAGACTTCTGAAGTCTTTAGAGTTTGGTTTTGCCTATCAAAAATACAGAAATAGAGGTGGGGTCACAAATTGCTAGCACTTACAGATGCATTGATGTTTCTTGATATATTGTTTGGCACTACAGGTTTGTTTTGCCAATATTATGATTAAGAAAGCAAAATCCTTGAAAAATATTCATTAAAATTTAAATATTTTTTCAAGGTCTTGCAAAAGAAACCTTTTGATCCCTTTTTTTAAAAAATGCAAAAAAATTTTTTGTTTGAAGTGAGCCTGAAATCACCAACTGTTCTGTCCTAAATTTTTTTTATCTCCACATGAACTAATAATGAGTAATTTATTTGCCTCTGTTATTTTGTCTCATGATTGTTCATGATTTTTCTTGTTACTGCTCTTGTCTAATCCTTAATCTGCTAGATATTATTCCTTTCTTACTGAATACCCAGAGTGCTGGCTCATCTGTTCAACAGCATTATTTTTATTGTTATGGATATATTGATCTTGTCTTGAGCTGTTCAAGAGGGAATATTCTTAAGTATTAAAATGTCATTGTATTCTTGATTTGGGTTTTTTGATTCATGCTTCTAGATTTTTAAAAGGATTGCCCTACACACATCTCATTTTTGTGTTTAAAAAAATGAAAATGAAAAAAAATAAAATTCACCTGTTACTCCTGCAGAGCTGCTATGTGCTATAGCTATCAGCTGCAGTATGTTCAACAAAGATAGAATAGTTAATAAATTTAGACAAGAATAAGATAAAGGCTGAACTTTATATATTAGGTTTGCTTCTTAAAAACACCCTAGTAAACAGAACATTGGAATACTGAGACCCTCTAAATACACACTTAATCAACTTTAACCAATCTGCTGACAGGTGCATAGACGTACAGATTGAACCATATGCTTGGGTTTAGCAATGGGACATAAAAACTAACAGAAATGAGAATAAGTCAGCTGGAGATGGTAACATATTAATAGCATATTTGTCTACTGGGGAATGTTCTGTAGTCTTCAGAGATGCAAAATATGAATATTATTGTAAATTAAAGGAGAAAAAGCCTTGAAGTAATATTTGGTGCATTGTAATTGGTAGTATTTTAAAAATAATTGAATTTCCCCCCCCCTACCCCCCATGAAATTCTCAAACTTTTCAGCTTAAAAAGTCACTTTACAAACCTCTCGAGTTATAGGGAATCCACAGCTGAGGAACATGTGCTAGCTCAATGTGGCAATGAGAAATATCTGGTTATGCAGTTTATACATGTTTGCACTGCCAGGTTCCACAATGGACCTCTGCTTCATTGATGCAGTGTGTAATGCACTGCTTGCATGGGAAGACAAATGAAAAAGTACTAGACTGCTTACCATCAACTGAAGCTAAAATGTCATGTGGTAAATGCAAAACCAAAAAAAAAAAAAAATTTTTTTGAAAGGATGTGGCTGATGACAAAATGTGGTTTTGGCCTTGGAACTTCTCACAAGATTCTGTAAAAACAAAAAGTTCACAAAGGCTTAAGAAGAGACTAGAAGAGTTCATGGGAAAAAAATTCATAGGAGGTTTCTGTATATGTAGAAACCGTGGCTGGTTCAGGGATTCCTTGAGCAAGAAGGACTTGACAATTTAAGGTGTGTGATGTTAAATCTCATTTGAATTCTTGTGCATAATATCTGATAATTATTTTTTTACCAACACATAACTGAGAAAGAAGAAGTGCTAACCTGGATTTAGAGGACTGCAGGCTTCTTTTTATTTGAACTCTAAATATCAATTTTCCATTAAACTTGGCTTTTTTAATTTTATATGTTTGCAGTCAAGAATGGTATGGTTAATTCCTAGCAGATATCTGCTGGTAATACAGTAGTTTGTGTTCTGTGAAAAGTGCTGGTATTCAACACAGACCAGCCATCAGTGATCACGCTTAAACAAAAAGAAGCTGGAAATTACTGACTGATTCAGAAAAAAAGCCTGATTTCTTTAGGAAATTGATTGTCTAATTTGCACAGTGACACAGCACAACTGGCAAATATGGACATATGTAGGTATTGCACGATAGTACAAAATGCATCACTGATTTTTGGATAAGGATTGTATACAATTGTACCCCAAAAGCTTTTCAAAGCACACAAGAATAGTGAGAAGTAGTAAATAACTTAAAGAAAAACATGAAAACTTATTACTACCTTTGCCATTTGTATCTAAACAGCCTACTTTTCAGACAGAAATGTGAATTTTCATTTACTAGCATGTTTACAGTAAGGTTTATGGTAGGTACACAGGTGAATACACATATTTAAAGTACCTCAGATTTCAAATGTGTATGTCACTTATAAGAAGCTTTCATATGGAGTTAGAAACTGTGACATTGTTATTGGAAGGGTCTTCAGATTATTAGATTATGAAAGTCTTTTCCTAAAGTCAACAATGACAGCCATGTAAAAGAAACTTATGAGTTTGCACATATTTAAGTGGAATTATAGATGCTGTAGGAGTGTTGTCAAGCTGCAAATGGTTTAGGAAATAGTGACAGTAATGATTCCATGACTGCCTTCCAAAATTTTTATGTGGCTGATTGTCTTGAGATAGATACTTTCCACGTCCCTCAGAGAGCTCAGAGTACGGGAAGGCGAGGCAAGACAAGAAACTCTACTGGCTTCCAGGGCCCTGCTGCCCCAGAGCTAGACAGAGTTTAGGCTGTTTAGTAGCTTTATCACAGGGGGACTTGGCAGTTTCTGCCTTGGCTGTCTTCCTTGGCTAAAATGCTTCAGGGCCACCACTGTGCACAGCAGATGAAAGGTAGGATCAGGGATATGCAAGGAACTTGGGATTGCCCTCTAGCCTCACCCTGTTTTCTGCATTAATCAAGAAATGAACTGCTGTTTTATCCAACTGCTCTCCCAGGGATTCAAGGACACCTAAAATGCATTGCAAATAGTAAACAAAATAAGAAACATTTCAAAAATCATTGGGGTTTTTTGGCCCTTCATTACTTGCCTTTTAATAAAGGAGTCCCCACAGACCAAGAACCCTCAGCGAAATATTACAGCTGTTTAAAATTCCATTGTTTGGCAATCAACCCATTTTTTTCTGAAAAGGATTAAAAACTAAGCAAAACTCCAGGTACGTGAAACACAACAAAATGCAAAGCTTATTGTCTTGGTGGAATGTCATGCTAACATGGCATGGTCAGTGCTATATTGCTTTGGTGCCTAAGCTAATACGTTTGAGTTTCCTCAGGCAGCACATGGCCTTTGCCCTTGTGGGCAAGCTCTTTATTTATTGATGACTTTTTACGAACTGCAACAAGCATTTCCTTCATGAAAATAGTAGTTTAAAAAACCTTCACATACTCTATAGTGGTGTGACATAGTTATTCTAGCAGAAATCCAACTTTTAATAAAACCTTTGATCAGATATTTAAAAAGGAGAACACTGTTCAGTGAACATCGTGCACTACCCTTTTGTGAGCAGTGATACTACACCAATGAATGCATTTCACATGCATTTGTGTCCTCTTTACCCTTATACACACTTAACACAGACACTCAACTCGCTCCTTGTTTTCCCTCCCACTTACAATCCTCTCCAGCCCCTGACTGCCATGTAACGGCATCCTTCTCGTGTCCTGTACCCAGTTCTTTCCCTACCATACAAACAGGGGTATCAGATACTGAGGAGACGGACCAGGTCCACCGTTAATGTAATACTGAGGGGAGTGTATGGTGGAGAGCCACAGGTTCACAGAAACAGGATAAGTGAGGTGATGGGTTGGGCTCTGAAGGGCACAGAATACCACACAAAACTGATAGAATTAATAGAAATGGACACTGAACTGTAGGGCTGCAAGAATCACAGAAAAAGCTTCCAGTCCTTCTGCCTTCCCCAGGGCAGGGTCAATAACACTTCCTAACAGCCGTCCTGGCAGATGTGTTTCTAACCTATTCCAAAGACTTTCAGTGGTGGTGATTCCCCAGGCAAGGTATTTCAGTATTTAATTGTTCTTGCAATTTAAAAAAATTATTAAGCCTGAATCATACTTGCTATTTCTTGTCCTATTCAATGTGGATATAGTTTTATTCAGTTTGTTTTTCATACAACTATGTTAGTTGTTATGCTTTACATAAGTATTTGTGAGGATTTTTTAATACATATATATGTTTATAAATAGTTTATTTGACCTTTTTTTTTTTTACAGTATGTTTCAAATATTTCCTGTGCATTCCATCTTGTGTTTGGAATCAGGAAAAGTTCACGATTTAGGGCAACTTGTATCTTGATATTCTTTCTTCATAATGAGGGGTTTTTGGTTTTGCTGTGTTGGTGTGTTGGGGTTTTTTTAACATCTTTCTTAATATTGTTTTTTTACGGTATTATGAACTCTCCTTAACTCTTTTTCACCTTAGATAAGTTTTCCTTGAAAACTTACAACCAGTTCTGTAAGTTTATTGAAAATTTCATTGCTGAAGTTCATTGTTTTTATTTCTTTCTTAGTCCTTCTTCCTATCCCAATCATCACGAGGTAATATTTCATGGTCACTGTGACCCCAGTTGTCAAATTATGTTTTGATATTCTCATTGTGTTACCCCTGAAAGTAAGAACCAAATACAGAGGGTCATTTCTTCTTACTGTTTTTACACTTTCTGTATCAAGAAATCATATAGCAGTAAAAAAGCTTAAAGGACAAGCTAGGTACTGCTTAATTTTTTTTTCTCCAAAAAATGTCATGATAGTTACAATTTTGCATTATGACCAAGACTCATATTATGAATTTTGCCAGTTGCTCACAGAAAACCTCATACTCAATAAAATAAATTATTAAGCAGCCGAGATGTTGGATATGATTTTCAATAATAACAGCTTGGTTTTGTCAAGTCTTATAAGTAAAATTGACTCAAAATGGAAATGCAGACTTTTATGAAGATTTGGTATCACATTGAATATTTTTCTAGTCTCCTTGAGCAAAGGCAGCAGATTTTCATGTGTTCCAAACCTTTACAGGTAATTATTTTCTTTTTTCTTTTTTTTTTTTTTTTTAGTTTTTTTAACATTATCTATAAGTTAAATATATAAACTAAATAAAATATTATTCAGAGCAGCTCTATTACCATCTGATTTTGAACTTAATCTTGAATGACCAACCATAAGCGGTAAGAAGTAAATCACATGAGAATCAATTAATTGGCATTATCAAGAAGTCTGTAAAAATAATTACTAAAGCAGAAGTCTTTAAGATTCTGCAGCATTGGACTACCTGGAACACAAGCAGCAGGCAGCAGAAATTCTATAAACCAGGAATTTTGCCAAACCTTCTCAGGCTGAAGTCCAAATGAAATTTTTTTATCCCAGCCAGATTTTCCATACTGAACCAAGGAAATTGTAGCCCAGCAGAGTCCTAGGAGCCCTTGCATACACTTCATTGCAAGTAAATGTCTGTCTTTTTTTTTTTTAATGGTGTCTGTATTAGATACAAACAAAAATGTACGTTAACAGGCTGACAGAAAAAAAGATGTGAAAATACTGGCAACCGTGCTTGCATAACGCAATTTACGATGTGATGTACATAATGTACAAACTGAGGTTTTGGTGCTGCAAAAGTTTACATACGTTATTAACATTATGTACATGAGTAATTCCTAAAGGATCAGATCCTACAAATCTCACTCAAGTCACTATTATTTGAACATGTTTATGACTGCAAGTCTCAGCTTGCTTATCAGAAGGAATGAAAGCACAATGACTTCCAAAGGTCTATAACAAAGACATTGCTGTTTGTTTATTATAATGTTCCTGTAAGCATTTGTTTTCATAATGCCACAGAACAGTTTCCTTCATTTGACAGTCTCATCTCAGCACACTTACTTACACATTTGAGTCCATGATTTAGACTTAGTTGTGACTGGTATGCTTTATCCATTATGCTGAAATTCCAAAATAGTCCCTAAACCAAAATTTAATCATTCTTTGTGTTAGCAGACCTACAATTGTCTCATAAAGTCATCAAAATAGGTTAGATGATTACAGTTCTTAGATCTAGGTGAGAAAAGGGAAGTCATGCAGGAGCAGATAAGAGGAAAAAAGAAAAAGGAAAATCTATATGCAGCATGACCTTAGCAAGTACATCATGATGGCTGAAATTATGTCCTGACATGATAAATGGGCAAAGACTAGCCTGTTCTGCCATGACTGCTGGGGCAGAGGTCACTCATATGGTAATGACTGGGACAGTGCTATCCAATTATAATGGGGGGGGGAAAAAAAAAAAAATGAAAACCATTGCTAATGTGGTTGTAACCATCCTGTAAAAAAGGAGCCTAAATAACCATGGCTTTGATCACTTATTGCAACTGAATCTTTCTGAAAGCTTTTAATGTTTGTTTAAATAAAATTATGGAGTAAAAAAAAAAAATCTTTAAATGAAAACCAAACCTGATCCACCAAACGTGAGCCAAGTTGTTCAGATACATAGCTGCTCTCTGCTGCAGATGCTTCTGAAATAACTACCCAGAGAGAGAACAGAGATAGATTTTACTACAACATGTAACTGATGAGTGATGACTTATTTCAGTGCAGAAGATGATTTGCGGTTTTGACTATAAAAAGGGTACACGTGGCCATGTATACTGGCAGCATTCATATGCCCAAGATATGCAAGTGTTCAGTATAACCACACCTATCAACATGATTTAAATGAAAATTTTCTTAGCCGTGGGAGGAGGACGGGGCCCCTTGTGGGTGTATGAGTCTGTATGTGTGTGCTTCTGAGAGATAGAGCTGTATGGAATGATGAATAGCACAGAAAAATATTTTTGTCAGAATAGTGTAATTTGCTGTCCACATGTTCTTGGTACAAAGCTGATTTCAAATACCTGAATTATGGAGACGGCTTACCCAGAACTACATTCAGACAGGTGTTGTGGATCAGGTAAAATGATTTAATTGCTGCTCTTTCAAGTGGGGGCAGGAAAGCAGTCATACAGCATGGCAGAGTGTCAGGGAGCAGCAGTCTGTAAGATTCCTGCTGGGGATGCCTGTGATGTGAGGAAGTCCTTCAGAAGGTGTAACCTGACTCTTGTGTCTCCTTCCTCTAACTACTGAAACAAAACCCAGGGGAAAGTTTTAAAGCAACTCTCTTTAAAGGTGAGGGAGTACAGTTCTCTGATAACGTCTGTCAGATTGCAAACATAAAGCCAGTAGTCCTGGCCTGGTTTGACACTGATGTGCATGGCCAAAGGAGAAACACCAATCAGGTCCTGGTGGTACCTCTGCATATTAGATTCAGTCTTTTCTGCATGAAGAAGTTGCAGCAGCTGAAATAAGCCTGGTTCAAACCGAGGTATGATTTTCATACAGTTTGGAATACGTATCTTTAAAATGTCACATCAAGGCAGGGCAGCTTTGGCAAATACAGGTTATCCGTGGATGGGACAGCTGTCTCTTCCTCTCTCTGACTCATTTTCTTTTTTTAATTGCAAGAGTGTTTTGTTTGGGTTTTTTTTTGTTGTTTTCCCCTTCTCACAATTAGTGTGTTAAATTCTAGTGACTTGTTAAGGAATAAATTCATGGGCACACTGACACAGTCTGCCTAGCCCTCTTCAACTTGTGCAAGTTTGGCGTACTCAGTCACAGGTGCGCCTTCAGTAGCCATAGAAACAGTCATTGCCTAAAAAGTTATACGTGTTTAGCTAGTCACACCTGTCGTGGTTTAACCCCAGCTGGCAACTAAGCACCACAGAGCCGCTCGCTCACTCCCCTCACAGTGGGATGGGGGAGAGAATCGGAAGAGTAAAAGTGAGAAAACTTGTGGGTTCAGATAAAGACAGTTCAATAGGTAAAGCAAAAGCTGCGCACACAAGCAAAGCAAAACAAGGAATTCATTCACCACTTCCCATCGGCAGGCAGGTGTTCAGCCATCTCCAGGAAAGCAGGGCTCCATCACGTGTAACCATTATTTGGGAAGACAAAAGCCATCACTCTGATTGTCCCCCCCTCCCTTCTTCTTCCCCCAGCTTTATGTGCTGAGCATGGCATCATACGGTATGGAATATCCCTTTGGTCAGTTGGGGTCAGCTGTCCCAGCTGTGTCCCCTCCCAACTTCTTGTGCACCCCCAGCCTACTTGCTGGTGGGGTGGTGTGAGAAGCAGAAAAGGCCTTGACTCTGTGTAAGCACTGCTCAGCAGTAACTAGAACTCCCCTGTGTTATCAACACTGGTTTCAGCACAAATCCAAAACATAGCCCCATACCAGCTACTATGAAGAAAATTAACTCAATCCCAGCCAAAACCAGCACAACACCAAAAAAGGCAGTTTGTCCATTTTGTCTTGGGCTCTTTTTTGGTGAGCATCTGTCAGTTGCCAGAGGGCCAGGAACATTGCCCAGCAGCAGCACAGGCTACACTCTTCCCTTGCACAAGCTGCGACAGGTCGAAGTGAACGGTGACTTTCCAGCAGCCCGGGCAGGTCTAATTCATGGTGAAATCTGTTAGTTTGTGGAATTGTCTTTCTAGGTCCATTCCTTGGGAATACTTAAAACATGTCAGTGCAAGACATTGGGAAATATGTCTTGCTATAGTCATACATATGACTGAAGAGTCTGAAGAGCTTGTTAATCTTATGACCAATAATTTCATAATGCCAGTTTTCTTTTTAAATTATTATTTTTTAAAGCATCAGCAAGCCTAGATAGAACAGAAGCACCCCTAGGGTTTAGGATAACTCCATGCATTGGTGGGACTGGGGCCCAGCAGCGGCTATGGCTGTGAAGAACAGTGAGGGGCAGATGCTCTGTGGGTGCTCAGCCCCCCAGTTCTGCTGCTGCCTTGGTGGCAGGCTGCAGAAAACCTGTGTATGGGCAGTCTCACCTGTAGGACTTGGGCATGGAAGTTCTGGTAATGCTCAAGTCCATCCTAGCAGGCCCTTTGTCCATGTGATAGGCAAGTCCATCCTGTGTGAAGAGCAGCTTCGTGGCTGCTCTTGGTTGTTGGTGTGAACACTCCCAGGGACTGCATCTGTGTTGTCTGTGTGGAGCTCTGAGGCTCCTTGTTAGACCTATGCACCCTGCAGGCAGTGAACCTTTCAGGAGACTGTAAGTAAAGATATAAAGAACTCCCTGTGAGTTGGTGTATGCAGCACAGATATTTCATGCTCGGAGCAGTACAGTTGCAGCCACTGAAATAACAGTTCTATTAACATATTAATGTTTACTGAATGAAGATAATTTTTAGAATTTAGACTATTTAGCTGATGTACTGAGTAAGAGCCATTGCCTCTAGCAATAGACATTATGCATAATCATCTTTCAGATAAATCTTTTCCTTCAATTTGTGAATTGGAAATCACTGGAGGCTGGGAGAGTGTTCTGGAAAGATATCACTGCATGCTTGCCCTGTGCTAACACTCTTCCCTAGGCATTAGCTTTTGGCCACTGTTATAAATCGGATACTGAGCTAGACAGACTTTGATTTTACTAAGTACTTCCTTCTTAATAATCTTAAGCAATGAACAGAACAAAAAGAAACCTGGCAGTTTGTCAGGTAAGTTAATTCCAAAGATACAAATATTTTTATATCATTTTACACACATTGCTTGTCCACTGTGATCTATTTCATTCAGTCTACACATATGCATTAGGCAGTGCTACTACATAAAGAAACCCCCCCCCCAAAATGAGACCACTTTCAAGTGCTGTGCCTTTTTCCCCGCTCCCCCCCCTCCAAGCTCTGTCCCGTATTTATCAAAGACTCTCAAGTCAATTCTGGACTTTTCTCCCTTCTGAAAAGAAATTCCAAATTCCTTCATTCCTAGTGTCTAAAGGTATGCTGTTTAAGAATAAATAAATAGAATCTTCCTCTTAAAATTTTATTAGGTAACCACACATTACTGGTTTGAGATTTTGGTTTTATTACAATACTTATTATTACAGTCTGCTTTGAGTTATCCATGACAGCTTATCTAAGTTATAGATGTACAACCTAGATAAATACAGAGACACTGATCTTGATGCCTGCAACCCGGATTATTGGCTCAGTCCTGACACTTGACAAACACGATTACACTTTTTCTACAAAGTTTTTGTCCAAGAGCAGGCTAGCAGTTTTTGCTCAGAAAGGAGCATAAACTAATAAACCCAGTGAGACGTGGGTTGCACAGTGAATTGTGCACAAGACCATCTGAGATCTCCCTGCCCATGTCCCCAGTCCAGTGGAGCTGGGGATGTGGAGGAGCAGCATTCCCATGGCTGCCTGTAACACTCCTTAATGCTACCGATTCCAGGAACACTTGTCATTTGGGCTGTTGCCCTATTCTTTCACAAGGAGACAGCTCACATCCCAATTTATGCCTATGCCAACAAACCTGTCTCCTCTCTAAACACTGATCTTGGTGAATCACAGTCTAAAAGTACCATGTTCTCTGTAGGAAGTTGGTTAAACAATGGGAAATCTTTTTAATTCTGGCTCAGGACTGACCAGGTTTCACCTGGACTAACCCAGCATGAGCTTGTCTCTGCATTTTTCTATTCCAAATGGTATCCCAGATGCCCAACATTATTGCATATACCAGAGAGGTGACAGTATTTGTGTTACTGTTCAGTTAGACAATTGGAGTGCTTTCTCAGAGGCATGAAGAATTTTTAATGTAAGGAAGAGGGATTTCCTTTTAACTAAGGAAAAAGAGGGATCAGGACGCAATCAAAGGAGAATACATGCTTGGGCATATTATTCAGTCACTCATAGTATAGAATTGAAGCTTTAATAATCATTGTCCTAGGGAACTTTTTAAAAAAGTGTCATCGTTGCAGAGTAGAACAGAGGACGTACAAGACTTTTCTAGGTGAGGACTAGAGGAGAGACCATAAAGACACTGAAAGACTGTTGATCTACAGGTTTTTTTCTTAAATACAGGAGATACATGGGCTCCAGACTTCAAATGGAGCCCATAAACATGAAAGACTTTTTCCCTACACTTCAACAGAAGAAAGTTTTTTCTCATGGCATGCTTTTCTGACGTTTGGATATGGTAGGGAATTTTGGTGGTTGCTGTGTGTGATTTCTGTGCATGTGTAATTTCCTCAGGCTTAATGGCTTTCTTTAATGGCATACATAATTCCATCAGTTGTTTGTACGTCTCCTCATGTTAAGAAGACATTTTCAATTTGGCCTATGTAAGAAACGATCATACTGGAGCACAAACTGAACTTTATGCTGAAAGTCTGTTCTGGCACCTCAGGTTTTCTGTGCATCTTTAAACAGATTTGAGCCTATAAAATTCCAGGTTTTAGATTTTTCAAAAGCCGATCACTGTTCATACTGATAGCAATAGAAAAATTTTCAATTTAAACAATTCTGAATGAAAATTACACCTTATTCAGATCCCAAACTGCATGGGACAGCTCTTATCTACCATTGCATGTACATACAATGTAAAATTACTATTAATGGGCTTAATAGTAGCCTGTCTTCCATATATTTTGTTGATAAATATGCCTTGAAAGTGATACATTTTGTTTAAATGTTGCAAAGTAATGTCAGGCACCCAGAGATTTCAATGGATTTATTATTTATTTATGTTTACATTAATAAACGAACCATCACCATATAGTTGCTGACTGGGGTTAAACCACGACAGCAGTTTTCCAGAAAACCAATTCTAAAGTAAAAAGAGCCCCGATATTTATCATTCTGAATGATAACAAATGGAACCTTCACTTATTAAAATAAAGTTAAAACTGTCATGTGCAAACTTCCTTATATACCTTGTATAATAAAATAGCTGTCACTTTTGCATGTGGAATTAGGTATGCGGTGATTATATAAAAATGAACATTCTTCTGATTCTAAATGTGAAAAGCTGACCTTTTAAAAACACTTTAACAACTTTTAGTGTTATCATAAATCTTACCAATTCTTTAATGTTGCAGTTCTTTGGTTGCATATATTACACTAGTTCTTCTACGAGTCAACTTTTGTTACAGGGAAATTTGGGCCTGGGGCCAGGTAGAGCTTTGGAGAGCTTTTAAGTTTGAGAGCCTGTTTCACAGCTGGAAAGCTCCCCAAAGTGAAGCGATCCCAGAAGAATATGTTTCCCATTACCCAAATCTCTACCAAATCATGCCTTGTAGCTCTAAAATAATTAAGACTTTGGAAGCCCCAAGAGGTCTTTTTTGATCCACGAATGAAGTTACCCTAGGTTCAAATAACTAAAACCTGACTCCCTCTTAACCAATGAAACACAAAACCCCTCCATTTGTCAATGTAACATAAAGAGAATGCTCCAAAATGTCAGAGCCTTTACACTTTAATGGATTCAACCTCAGGACATGTCAAGAGTTTTGATTGCAATTGTTGGAGATCAGGCTGAGGTGTCTGTGCAAGTCCCCAGGGCAGAAGAGTTAATGTTCTATAAAATATGATGTAAAAAGACACGTTGCTTTATTTTGAAGTTTGAATGATGATGAAATTGATAAAATCAGAAGAAACCCTTCAAGTCCCTTGTGTTGCTATTAGGAATACATTCTTTTGCAGAGTAAGAACACTGTGATTAATTTTAAGAGGCAGGCCACTGCTTCTGCTATAAGAATAAGATAAAAAATAGATAATTGTTGGAAAAGGTAGCATACCAAGGTATTATGAAGCCTTTTATTTATTTAATGTTCAATTAAAATGATACAATGGCTATGGAAGATGTCTTACTGAGAGAACACATAGAGCTATCAAGCAGTATTACTAAGAAACATTTCCAGATTCACTAGAGGAAGAAATCCAGTGGCAGGATTTTGCTGAAAAGTAACAAGATAGGGTTAATATGAGTATCCAAACTTCACTGAGATTCAGAAAGAGAAAAGGATGATATACACAGGCTATGATTCCTACAAGATGAAACTCACAGGAAACATAACAACAACATAACTTTCTTTGCATTTCTTTCAGTATTTATTAGAATTCAATACTTTAAAAAGTTTATTAGAACCTGCTGTCAGATTATGCAATGTCAATGTAGTTTCTAGTCTACTTCTAAAGTCTGAGACTTCAAAAAGGGGAAAGTTTTGCAGGTTGCTAACTTCTGAAAATTTATTCCTGTATTCTTGTGCTTGTTTAGTGATTTGTGGATAGCTGAAAAAGCAAGTGGGATATGTATTGTAAGGGGACAACTAATGTCACTTGGGCATCTGAGAATTTAAATGTGCTCACAAATCAGCCATCCATATAAATTTAATAATGCTCATCTGTAATTGCTGATGAAATTTTAATCCCTCAATTATTGGCGCCTGCAAAATCTGAGAACTAAAAGTATATTCCTTAACTTGAAATTTTTTTTCTGAAACCAGTCTACTGACTAGAATTTCTGATATATAACAGGTGTTAATTTATTATACTTCCATATTTTAATACAGCATAAACACCATAGTAGTTAAAGTATTCATTTAAACAGCAAAGCTGTAAGGAAATTAATCAAATTCAGTAGAAGTATTTACACACCTTCCCTTTAGTGTGTGCATATTTATGGTTGGACTACCTACTGGATGATGATACTGAAATAAATGTGGCTTAAACAACATTGTTGAGTTGGCCAGTATGCCTTATTTCTGACCAGATGAAAGTATTCTTATCTTTCTATGTTCACTGCTTAGAATCTGTTTTGGAAGAAGAGATGCCAGCTGATGGAGATTTTTTGTAAATACAATTATGTTCACCTCATGAATTACCAATGTTCCATCAACTGGTAGCAACTCCAGACACTCGTGATTGATAGCTAGACGACACTGGTAGCTAAAGGATTTACAACCTCAAGAGAGACTATCTGAAGCACCTAAGTCCAAAATTGTCATTAAAAATTGTTCCTTACACTGTAAGTACCCAGACTTCAGCTGCTTTGCTTGCTCAATGCTGCTGCAGTTTGAACATGCCTAAGTCTGGTGGAGACCAAGACGAAGTTCCCCTGTCTACACCATGGGGACTCCAATTCCAATATACTTTTACAGAATACTGTTATGGCACTGACAAGTTCAAGCTCCCTTCAAGATGCAGCAGCAGTTGTTTTGTTATAGCACACGCATTGTTGGTACTTCTCTCTCTCTCCCCTGAAGCATAATAGGCTAGCAAAGGCAGAAGATGTTCAGGAAGCAGAAGAACCAGATGCAATTCTTTTTTCTTTCTGAAGAAACAAATACATGTCTTCTACCTTCCAGAGCAGTACCTGAATCAGCAGACTTTATTTTATCTGGTGAATATCCTTTTCATGTTGAAGTTGCATAAAAAGCAACAAAAGCACGGACTGGACTTGAGATTCTCAAGTCAGTGCTCTGTAGAGTCATATTCACCTTTTTTGGTAGACATTTTCTCTCATTTCTTAAGTCTTTTATTCTGTTCCTGTGTAGAGGTATAATTTCAGCAGGAGTGAAAGAGTATTTTCCCTTTTTCAGTATAGATTTTAGTATGGCAGTTGGAGCATGCAAAAGAATGGATGTGGGTGTGAACTCCCTTGGACTAAGGAGAAAATTGAAGTAATCTTCCTAAACAATTTATCTCGTGACTTTATAATAGATTCATTTTTTGGAGGACGACTTTGTAAAAGCTTGGTACAGTCATCACCACCTGCTTCTCTGCCTACATTTTAAAAAGAGTGAATCTTGCTCAGCTCTTTGAGGCACCCGACAAATGGGTGCCTCACCTTAGGAAACAGGTTTGAATACCTGACCCTGGAAATAGATGCATACTATAGATCATCAGTTAGATCCAGAAGTGTTCAGTTGCACTATGAATTGAAGTGCTTATTCTCTGGGGAGAAAAGGTATTTTTCTGTGATTGCTGGTTGCAGTTCCCTGTTTAGTGTCCTAGCCCTCTTGGACCTCCTTTTGAATATCTTTATTTTCCCTGTATATTTATAAGGTGTCCTAAGGATCTATGTAGAGTGAGTGGCATCTGGGTTATGATTTCTTAGCAGGTGCCTAAAGTTTAGGCGTTGCACTGTGGATCCTGTTCTGGGTTACATTTGAACCTGTGACCCAGAGACATGAAGTTCCATGTTATATTTCCTGTCTTTTGAGTCATCCAGCTCCACCAAACATATTCTTACTGTTGCTAAAAATGTGCTGCATATTGACTGCTGACAGGTTGGACTTTCTTTGTCCAATTGCTTCACATGTTACCAAGATTTGTACATCAGACCTGGCAGTGTTATTCTTTTGTGCTTAATGCTAGTCTTGTGCTTATATTTCAGGATTAAAGTGTTCCAGAAAAAATAGCTGCAATATAATTAGATTTATTGTTACATTCTCTAATTTTTCTATTAGTCACTTTTAAAATCAGAGGCCAAGTTTTCAGCTGGCGTGAATTCCTTTAATAAATTCCTTTCCATCCAGAGTTCCCTTGATAAATTATCCTTCGTCTTGAATGTGAAAAGAAGTGCATTGATTTGTGCTTTGAGATTGCATGGATTAAATTTGACTTCAGCTTTTCATCTGTTGCATTGATCATATTTAACAAAAGACCTACAAAGACAATATGTTTATAAGGACTAGATATTAAACATTCTGTTTCCTGTACTGTAGATAGCAGACATTGTCAGTAAGCAGCCAATTGTATTTTATTTTACTTTAATGTTACCACGTGGGAAGGCTGACAATTAAAATCTCTCATTTTTCAGGAACAGTGTGTTGTATTTATACCGATATTAGAAATATTTATGCATCCAGCTATTGGCAAATAAGAGTGTTTGCTTCTTTTAAAGAAAAAGTTGAGTGGAATGGGTGGGTTTTGGATGAGAACGATTAATCATGCTCTCCATGTGCTGAGTTAGAAGTACTTAATTTATAATTTGAAGAGTTATATAAATAATATAGAATGCTGATTAATAACATTCCTAAATAGAGTTGGATTAACATTTTGGTACTTTCATAATTATATGGGACAATATTTGGGTTATTTATTGATTTAAATTCTATAATTAGCAGTTCTAATATGTTTTTAAGAGCAATATTGGTCTGAGGAGGGACAAGGAAGTGGCATATTCTTTGATTTGTTTCTAGAATAGAAATGGCTTGGTTATGCATATGTTTATTTTCATTTTCTTCTTGTGTTTCTTCCTCTTCCTCCTCCGTTTAGCTTTTTGTACCTACCTGAACAAACACACTTTCACTTCCACAATCAATATTTCATTCTGACTTTCAGCATCATTCATATTCCTTGCATTCCTTTTTAGCAATGCACACTTGCTCACTCTTATAACAAAAAACATGCATTGTGGTTAGGCAACAGAGGTCAGCACTAGTCTTGTGTCACAGGTCGAACAAGATCACTTACATTCTTTATCAGGGTCATTTCTTCTCCCTGGGTGGGATATGAACTTTTCTTTTTCTTAGAGAGGAAACAGCACAGATGTTCACCACTCCTTGTTCAGAATTTCTGCTGCATGGTTTACCATCATCTTTCATGTAAACTTCCAAAACAACAAGGCATGAGTCACCCATAACTTGTCCTACTAGTTATGTTCAATATTCTAACAGCAAAGTAACTGCACAGTGTATTTAAATACACTTGTGATGTAGGTAAAAAGTTAATTCCGTATTTTTTCAGTTACATTTTAAGATATCTCCAATATTCACAACAAATATTTATAAAATGCTCGAAGTGTTTATTTTTGGATTTTCAGACATGTATATTTTTCTGTTGCATATGATTTCACATTTCCTAATATAACTTGACTTAATATTATAAATACTTTTTTTGTTCCTTTTTTTGCAATGTTTGTGCAAAATAATAACATTTAAATGGAATGATTCTGGTTAAAAAAGTTTGCATCTTTTGTGATAAACTTTCTCTAGCTAAAAATAAGCTCTTTGCCATTTTTTCAGCTGTAGAAAGGCAAAGTTACTAGTATTTCTTATTGTTCCTGCATTTTATTGATCCTAAAGGAAATAGGGTATTAATTATGCTTTCACCACCGGGTATTCCTCTTTCATGGATGAATGAGGTAACACATAAGAAGTTCTGTTACTAATCTCCCCATTCATGACTGCATTTTTTGCCAGTACGTGTCAGCAACATCCCACTTCTAGGTAGTTTTATGTCATAAGCATTTCCTAGAAGATATGTCATTCTCTATACTGTTTACTCCATGCTTACTCTTTTTGTTCCCAAAAGTTGGAATATGAAACTAGCAGTATGAAAAAAACAACCACCAAACACACAACAAACCCTTATTGAGAAGTTTCAACATTTCAGATGCTTTCTTCCACGGTTTAAAAAGTGTTTGGTTTTGTTGATTTTCCTCCAAAAACAGTAGGTGCTCCTCGCTCTTGTGTTCACTTGCTTCAGAAAGCAACATTTTCTATTTATTTTGAGGCATCAATACAACTAATGAGCCCTTCAGGTTCTCTCTTAAGTGCCTGTGTGATATAGCTCTGTCTACACTAGGAAGCAGTGCAACATAACAGGAACTGATCTCTAGAGCAAACTGGTTGGCACTGAGGATCTTAGTCTGCACTGTACATGTTTTGCTTTGGCCTGGCTGTAGCCTGGTCTGCGGACTGAATGCCCAATAGCAGCTGGAGAGCATTAGGAGTGCTACCAGAAGGCATCTTCCAGTTGCATTTCACCCCAAAGGAATCCACTTCTAACACTCCAGAGCTGCAATGTGAACCAAAGTTCAGCAAGTGGGGCTGGCCGGGAGTTTTGCTTTTAGAGTATACTGACCTCAAATAGAACACTGTGGTAAATGCATCCTTTGCACCTTAACATCTTTCTAGGTACAGGAGAAATTCAGTATTTGTATCAACTGAGAGCAGAGTTCATTTTTTTCCCTTTATCAACATTCAGCTGAGTTTGTCACCTTATATTCTCGTATGTTCTGTCTCCAGGTTAGTTTGTCCCTTCTTGCAATCAGGCGCTGAGGAGCTCAGTTTCTTATGCTATTTTAAACACCAGAAAAAACAAGGGGAAAAGGAGAAAAACAAGGATCATGGGAGGCTGACATTACTTCTGGGTAACCATACCCAGTAGAGCTGAGCCCAGATCTGAAAATTACTGACTCATATAACAAGAATGATTAGGTAAAGTCAATTTCCTGACTTAACAGCACCACCCTATGTTATCATTGTTTGTGTTACAGTAATACCTAGGTGCCTGTTTAGGTTCACCATCCCATCATGCTAAAAGAGCCTCTTTTCTTCAGTCCAGGGACAGGACAGAACTTAATGAGTAGGTAAGACAGAGCGAAAAACGGTCAACCAAACAAAGATCCCAACTCATTTTACAAAAGATGCAGTAGTTGTAACATAACTCATTGGCAAGGTGTTGCAATAGGCTAGGTATTAGAGTAGTTATTGATGTGAATAGTATCAGGCAAACAGTATTTTGCAGTATTTGCGTGGACACATTCTTAAAATTGCTCTCTTGCTTCAAACCACAAAATGAAGCAGGCTATGTGTATTATAAGTTAGGAAATATGTGCAAATATTTTCATGTACGGGGCAGGGTCTGTGTATGTAGGGATCTTTCCATAGTGGAACGTCTGTCTTGCTGAAGTTGTCTCAATGGGGTTACCAACTCACACATAGTTAATGGATATTATCATTTAAGCTAAGTATTATTTTTTCTTATAAAACCTGCTGTCACTGTACAAAACAGTGTAGATGTACCCTATATGAATTAACTATGATGTTCATGTCACCACAATATGGCACACTTCCTTACTTCACATTATATGCTTCTTGACAGAATGCCTGTGTATGACTTCCTTATTTCTTAATATTTCCCTAACTTGACCCAGAAAGTTACAATGGAGTCAAACTTGCCCAGCAATACCATTTTCTTTCAGTCCAGTATTGCACCTTAAAGTCACATGTAAGTGTGAGCCATCAACTTTGTATTTCTGCTCCAAACCTTCTAATATTTTTTTTAAATCCGCAAGGTTTCAGGGTGCCCATGCTTATAATTTGTCTCTAGTTCTGAAGAGCTAACGCTTCATAACCCATCCTTCCTAATATTTTTAAAACATATTTTTTTATAAACCAAAATTAGCTGAGAAGATTTGTTAAATGATAATTAATGCTGGAGTAGATTGACAAATTGTTCTGTTTAGTGAAAATCTAGATGCAAGAATTTGTTGATGTCTGTAAATGGAACAACTATGTGCAACTTTTGAGCACAGAAAAATGAAATACAGATATCTAGAGGAGCAGCAGACCTGTCATCACTCTGCCTAACACTTGCATCACATTATAATCCTGAAAAAGCTTACTGCCCTGTTTCCGTTAATTTTGGTAACTTATTTTGGCTGCTGCATAGTCCAAATCTTGCAGAGTCCCAGCATTTAATTTTAAAATTTATGTGCTTTGAAAAATTGTATAAGGCAAGAAATATTCTTTCACTTTTATGCTGTAGCTCAGATTTACATTTTTAGAGCTTCCATCAGCTTTGGCAAAATGAAGATTAGTTTGATCCAACTTCTGAAGCTGGGAGCTAGGCCAAGACTCTGGTAGTCAGAGATCTGCGAAAGCGTGTTGCTGCTCTATTACCTGACACTTTTGGCCCTATTTTCAAGATTTTTATACACTCTTTTTATTTTCTTGTGTGTATAGGGCTCATATTTTCTTTTCTCTGAGGCTGGAATCCGATACTATTTTCACTTAGCGTCTTTTGCACATCACTAAATGCATTATGAAGCAGTTCCCCAAGCCCAACTCCACTACTCTGGAGATATGTCAACAAACAAGTGGTTGAGGTGGCTTAACCATGGACATTCCCATCTCTTATGAGTATTTCATCTTAATTAATAAAACAAGCCTGAACTTTTCCAAAATGCTGATGCTTACAAGGAGTAGCCTTTGTTTCACCCCATCAGTTTTCTCAGCACCTGAACATTGATTCTGAATGGAAAAAAAGTTTCATATAATATGCAGACATACACTTGAGCATTAATAACCCAGCTATAATCAATCAAAGTAGGAATGGTCCAATTAGTCCACAAATATAATTTACTGAATTAGTATCTGTAGGTTGTTTGTCACAATGTAACTAGCTCTGCTGAAACTATTAAGATGCATTGTGAAAACATATTGTTAAGGGAAGTCTCTTATCTGCTTGTTTCTATACTTGCTCTGCAAACAATATTTAAATTAATTTATCAAAATGTTACAATACAGGTTTCAAATCTGAAATTTGCAGACCTGAGTTCCTATTTAGATATATTTTTCAGAATTTCTTCTTAATCTTATATATTATGAAGCACTTCAGCAATGGCTTTGAAGGCCATAGAAAGGCAGTGTGTTCGTACAGACAGCTTAACCACAGAAGAAGCTGTATTATTTTTTTCAGGTAGAGCTATCTACAGAGATAATGGTACAGAGGAGACAAAGGATTTGTTTTAGTCTTTCAGCTATGTGTTGTTTAGTTTTTATTTGCAATTAACTGCAACAAACATTGTCATGTGGTGAAATTCCGTCTGCGAGATAAGATGTAACCTTTGTAAATTGAAGGTTATCAAGGTATTTTAGGCATTCCTTTTCTCATGCAGAGAAAAAACAAAATGGGGAAAGAAAATGGAAAAGTTGGTAATTGGTCTTTAAACACTTGTGGTAGTAATTAGAAAAATATCCAGAAAATAAAAACGTTCATTATAAAACACACTGAATTAAAAAAAAAAAAAATTTGCTACCCTAATTCTCCTATTCCAAATGAAACTGAATAAAAGGCAATGTTGCTAATTATAAAGTATCGCATAGTTCTTTCAGTCAAAACTATGAAAGAATTAGTGAAAAATTAGGATGCTATTGCTTTGCTTTCTGGTATAAGTTAATTTAATGTCTGATACTTTAGCAGAGAATTTTCTACCAGTGGAATATTTTGAAAATTTAATATTTCTGAGGTTTAGCATTCTGCAAAAAGGATATTTTTTTGTTTGGAATGGGGGAGGTTTTTTTCCTTCCCAATTCTGAATTATCATCCACTTATTCTCTGTTTTGGAGGGTTTTCTCCTTCTTTTTTTTTCCTTCCTTAGTGTCTAGATACACTTTTATACCTTTAAAAAAACCACAGTCCCTCCCAGTTTGTTCCTCTTCCCTCACATTCCTATCAATGCTCATTTCAGGGAAAGAAAAAGGAAATTAGAGGTATGGGGTGTAGGAAACTCTTGACACGCTTTGCAACACAACAAGAAATAAATCGAACTCAAATGAATTTGGCAATTGGTTGCAAATGTTTTCAGCTAATTCTCCAAGGCTTTTCCCTTGACACCAGCAGAACTTCCCACCTTTTTTAGGTTCACCCTGTTGTGAGTGGCCTACATCACATTCGTGTGCTTCAGCTTGACAGGTCACAGAAAGTATAGACTAGCCTTTCACCTCCAGCTGCTCCTCCACTCAACTTCCTCTAAGCAATATTGGCTTCTGCAGCTAAAAACTGCTTTTCACATATAATGAAATTCACAAGTGCATTGGAGGAAATGTGATTTTTTTTTTTTTTCTGCCCCCACAATTTCAATAGCAGTTTATTCCTTTAAAAGGCAAATTGCAGAAGGGAATAACTTTGAAAGCAAACTAGAAATATAAAGACAGGAAATGAGTCTGTGACTGTATAACTGAGTTCATAAATGGGTCCTTTTTTGGTATGAAACTGGGCTTTTAAAGTAGAAAAATCACCTACTTAACAAAACCATTCTCTGTTTCAGCACTGCAGGAGCATGAAATAAATCCATGTTTCTTTCTAATATATCATTCAGTCTATCAAACTATTTCCAAATGACCAGAGTTCTAGCAGTGCAGCAGAAGGTTCTATACCTCTGCTGGGATGTTGAATTTTTTAATATAATCCTTTGAATTTCCTTGTTCATTCAGGTTTACAAAGATGCCTGTAAATCCTCCCTTAATCTGAAGGTGAGACAAGCATATTCTTTTTCAAATTACGAGCTACAGACACCCTAACTTCCCTCAGAAACCCCTTTCAGTTCTTCTGTAGAGAGGATTTCTGCATTTTAATGCATTCAAACGTAGTCTCCTATATAAGTCTCAGAATGTCTGTACATGCTCATTCTACATCAACAGTTATTCAGAATCACCAGGATTGTCCCTAGTCACTGAGTTACAGTGCTGTCATGTCAAATGGCATTGATGGAACACCTAAATCAGTTTATTAGCATGGCATTAAAAAAAACCCCTTGCCTACACTGTTTAGGGCAGCATGCAACCACCATAAACTCTTACAATTTCTCTCTAGCTTAACTCCATCTCCCAGGTGAAAAATACAAGTAATCAGCTGCTTTGTGTTTCCCCCCCTGCCCCAAATCAATAAGTAAAAAGCATGTACACCCAAGACATGCACATTGTAAACCAGTTCTGTAGGATTTAGACTTAATTGACTAAAAAGAACATTTCCTTCAAGATTTCCTAATTTTTCTGCTTGTTGAGAAGTATTCTTATTTTCTTTTTCTGAACTTTAAGATGAGACACTCCCAAGTATCTTCCCTAGTCCACTGCTCCATCACAGTTTCTTACTGCTTTATGGCAACAACTTTTCTTCCAGTTCAGAGGTTTGAGGCGAAAGAAATATTGCAAATGCTGTTTACTCTAAACGTAAAAAAATCTCGGGGACTTTTGCAGATTTGGGTTACCTCAGATTGTGTTGTGCATCAGAAGGGGAAAGTGCTGCATAGCAAGTGTACCTTGCAGGCAAATGGAGAATAAAGGCCAAAATCATTGTGCACATTAGAAGATTAGGGAAGGTTTGTGGATATCCAAAGTCTTTAAAAAAAGAGATGGTGGTGAATGAGCTGGAGATGATGCCGATGTCCTATTCAGTCCTTGTGGCTGAGGCTAGCAGCTATGATGGGTGACTGGGATCTCTGCACATTCAGATATTCTGCTTTCACTAGAACCAGACTTAACCGTGGAGCTTTAGAAAAATTTTCTTTTTCTTTTTCTTTTTTTTTTTTTTCTCCTTAGAAAGCACCTCTGTGCTCTAAAATATACTTCATTGCTGTAGCCTAAAGGTATCGTGGTATTACCTTAAGGTATGTGAACTGTAGGGATCATACATAAGATGACTGACAAAACGATCGAGTAGTTAGGAAAAACATCCTGTATCTCAGAAAACCTCATGTTGGTCTTATTCAGTCTTTAATCAGTTTTGTGTTTGTTTTTTGTTTTGTGGGGGTTTTTTTTAAGCTTGCAAGGAGCTATGAAACAGGGAATGATAATTGGATTTTCACTCTAGGCAGAGTAGTAAAATACACTGCATTCTCAAAGCATGATTAGCTACTGAGAAAGAAGCTATAGAAAAAATATTGTGTGGGAGAGAGAGTGGAGGAGGGTGTTAATTACAGTTTTTCTTTGTATTTTTAAAAATAGTAAAGGTGGCACTCTGCTGAGTCATTCTACTATGTATCTGAAAATGGCAGATCAAAAAAGCATGAGTTGTATTTGATTTGGCATTTAATTATGGACAGCAAAACCTGTGAAGCTATCATATTGCGTCCTCCTTTTAATTTTATTTTTAAAGGCTATTTTGTCTGTCTATCATGTTAGAATGAGGTTTTTTTTCTCTCTTTTGATAGGTTATGTGGGAATGGTATTTTCATTATTCCTGTGGATGGGAACTTTGAGAAACACTGTAATTGTCTTCATTGACAGATGAATTATATTTTTTTAAAGGAAAAAAGAATGGACTGGATAACATCTTAAACTTATTTAAATATAATTCTTTTTTATGCTGTTTTAGAGAAAAAATGTCTTCTTGAGTAAAATAGAATAGACTGAAAACATCTTAAACTTATTTAAATATGATATTCTTTACTGTGTCTTATGGAGAGAGTTTCTTTTTTAAATTCTGAGCCAAATTCCACCGTGTTACAGTCATACAGTTTATATTATTTTTAATATTAGTGTATTGAATGCAAAAAATAGCCTTCTACAATACATTTTGCATTCAAAATTAAGATCCACTACCTACCTCATAATTACCCCAGGGCTACAGAAATTAGTACCGTTTAAAATTAAATAGTCACTCTTCATCCAGTCTTAGACCTGTTAAAACAGAAAACTTTTGAGTGGTTTGAAAAACTCAATCTACTCGAAGTTGATTGAAATATTTTCTTTCCATAAGATGTTTGATCATATTTTTTTTATTTTCAATAAGTTCTTATGCTTAATTAAGCGTAAGAATTTTGGTGAGGTTTTTTTTCTGGACAGTTTTCTCTAAAGTGCACTTGAAAGATATCAACTTAAGTTCTAGCCAGATGAGCGTGCATATATGGTAAGTTTTGGATGCTGGAGTAATCTGTATAAGCAGCACTACTTTCTAAATGACTGGTTCTGTTTTCCACTTAAAAGAAGATAACTTAAAGTTGCGTACTGTCTTTCCACAAGATATTTTTGTCAGATGTCTAAAGGTATTTAAATGCGTTCATGTACAGAATATCACTAAAAATATTTTCAAAGTTAGACAGGGATAGGTACACATCTGTGACTACCTTTCAAGCAACTACATCCAACTTCTGCATCATATCAAAACTCTCCCATTGCCCCTCTGCCCTTCACTACACTTAATGCTGCGGGGACACCTGTCCCTAAGGCTAGGAGGTGGCCAGCTGGGGAGGTGGCCTGAGCCACCAGCCTTTCAGCTTCTAAATACATACCAGACAAGTTCAGATACAGCTCTGCTGCTCAGACTACAACCAGAGTCTCAGAGAAGTTATTTCTCACTTATTCTGCTGGGTTATACTAGTTCAGCAAGGTTGAGAGCACAGTTACCTAAATAGTGCATCAAGGATAATCATAAGTGAATTCATTTACAGCTCTCCTAATTTGGTCAACATCATGTCTGCCTATTTCTTACGTGCACCAGAGAAGTGAGTTTAGCTACTTTTTTATTGACTACTGCATCACTGGTTTAACCCATGAAACATAACAAAAGGGTAGTGGTGGTAATGCCCTTCTTAAATTTGTCTAGGACTTGAAGATTCAAGTTCACCATGCTTTTCTGCTGTCTGATTTTGCCTGTGCTTTTAAAATTAGGACCCCACTGATCAGGAGAGGGCCAGAGTACCTTCTGGAGATGCTTGCACTCAAGCTCTTTTGGTTGAACCTCTTCAATTTTGTGTCAAAATCTTCAATATTCTATGAAGAAATTGAACTCAAGATCTGAGGGCTAAACAGAGTGATCGAGCCACCAGGCTGTACTCCTTGTCTCTCTGGTTCAATGGGCATACTGAGCGCACAGAAGGTACAAGAATCTCCTCCAATTTTGACTTTAAAATTAATAACAGTTTTAGGCACTTGGATCCAAGGGAGAGTTCAGAGTTGAAAATATTGAAGGGTAGGAAAGCGTTTCCTTTGCTCCTACATCTTTGAGAGGCAGGCCTAAGCCTCCTGTTCAGCAGCTTAGGTGGATCGCTTCTCCATTTGCCTGTATTTATGAACTGGTTTTTGGTACTTTTAAAAGTCTATGTGTTCTTTATGGAGCCTGGACACCTCAGGAGAGTATTTGAAGGTGTGTTTGGCTTCAGGTGTTTGGCTCCCAATTCCCATTATTGTCTATGAAGGTTAGGCCTCTACTACCTAAAAAATAAAAATAATTTTGACGAGATTTTTTGTTTGTTTTTTTATGCCCAGACCTTGCAATTTTTAAAGTTCTCTGAGGCACCAGAGAAATGTTTAGTCTCATGGCTTTATGTATTCTAAAAGTTCACTTCC
The DNA here is from genome assembly GCF_018139145.2 of Gymnogyps californianus. Classification (NCBI taxonomy): domain Eukaryota; kingdom Metazoa; phylum Chordata; class Aves; order Accipitriformes; family Cathartidae; genus Gymnogyps; species Gymnogyps californianus. The sequence goes on from NC_059472.1 coordinate 135,886,603, forward strand.
TATCACTGAAGCATCATATTCCTGGCAGGACTGTTCCTAACTTCTAACTTGATTAACGAAACTCCCCAAGCTAGCCTGAGTTCAAACCTGGATCCCTCACATAAGCCTTCTTCAAGAATATTATTCCACACCTATTTGCCAGCTGTTTCCTTCTGACCTTCCTGTTGCTGAGGCCTTTATCCACCCTCGAGAAAGCTTGTAGATCATCTTGCACATCTCCCTGGACATGCATTATCTCCTACGCTCCAGGCTTTGTTCCCTCCCATAACCATCCTGGTCTCCCCACCCAGCAGTGTTATGAACTCCTAGGCTTCAGGACACATTCTCTTTCCATGTGTCATTTACTTGGATGCTAGGTAGATAGTTTAGCATTATTAATCAATGTTATTATTGAATACTATTTCTATGATAATATTTTAATTTTTTGTTGTTTTCCTTGAAGTAAGAATCTTCACTAAGCTTAACCTTGCTAAGGAAAAAAAAAAATTATTAATGTATTCTGGGTTTTGGTTACAATATTATGTGCTGAAGGAGTCCAGGAGGAAAATATCTACGTAGAGAGAGAAAAGGAAGATGGAGAAGACATCCTATTCTATAATTAGGTTTTCATTATAGAATTCAATGCAACAGATTAATTAACTTTAGCCTGATTTTTCAAGGGACCTTCAAAACTCTTGTGCTTCACCAACACAAACAGAACATGAGTGAAAAACATTTTCTTGAATCGTAGGCTAATGTTACATGACTCAAGGCCATCTTCAAAACCTCCACACTCTTAATGAAGGTATGGTGATCATAAAGAAGGGAATATGGCCAGTATGTCTTGAACTATAGTGCTTTTTAATTGACTGCATATATAACTTTGAGAGCAGTTTATAGGAGAATGAAGTTACTGTGGCCCTGGACATTTCATGAATTACTTTTCAGGGCTGGGTGGGAAGTCCAAAGGTTAATAGTGAGTTATGGTTATTTCTGAAATTCTTAAGTGGTGAAAAATACCTATATTCAGTCTGACAACTTTGTTAGGGACAAGAAAAATCACCCTTCATAGCTCTTTGCTCTCAAAAAAAAAAAAAAAAAAATCAGTTCTTGTGAAGAAAATAATTATCTCAAGAAATAGAAATGAGGGAATATGGCCTGGGAATATCCTGATAATCAGTTCAGGCAGGAATCAAATGTTTCAGATTAGATAACTCTTCCTGCCGAGGTCCCTTGCACCAGAGTGTCTGTTAAGCAGATGAAGAAAAGTTGCTGGAACTCATTTTTCTAGAAGAATTTTTTTACATTTCTTCACTCTAATTGGTTACCTCAGTGCCCAATAACAAGAAAATGAGAAGAGCGTTCAGAAGCTGCAGTTCTTGGTCCCCTGTTACCTCTTTGAGTTGTCTCATTAAGGAGGATGGCACTACAGACATGAGTCAGTTCAGGAGTTTGCCCAGTGGAACATACTAATTTTCACGAGAGAGAAAGGGAATTTTCTCTAGTTTGCTGGTTCTTCTGGTTACTTCCCTACACTCTAAATCTGTCATCTGCTTACAGTTTTGCATGTGCTTATGTGCATCTAGCTGAATCTTAAAGAATTGCAGATGTATATGTATTGGCATGCCTATCATTCCTCATTGAGTTAAATGGTCTTTCAAACATCCTTCAAATATATTTTTTCCTTCATGGAAAAGCTTTCTGCCGCATGAGAGTATTTGTCCATTCAAGCTAGGTCATGATTGTAACATTGATAATACTTAGTTAAATAGTCTTAGAAATTGTAACTAAGAAAAGTTCTGTGCATATGGTATCTTGGATACCCCCCTATGTAGAAAATAAAGTAGGTCTTTTTATATCCTTTTTGTTTCATATACGTTCAGTTACCTGAATGCATGCTCTTGTGGTCTATACACAGTTCCATTGGCTTGGCTTTCTAGTGTTGAGCATTATTAGAAAAGTTCATAATTGTGCTTTCATTGTTCATGTTTGTATCATTCTGGGGTTTTTTTTCTGACCTTCTGTCATGTCTGATTCCTAGTAATAACATCAAAAAGGTGCAAAGGGGGGGACAAAATGAAATGAAAGAATGAAACAGTCCTCAGAAATGAAAGCTAAAACCTAAGTATATCACCTGCTTAGAACTAATCCCATTTTAACATGTCATAAAGACTTCTGTGAAATTTGATGATGGCATTATTTTTCATATTTAGAGCTGAATGAAGTTCCTAACCCTTTTATGCTTTTAGCTTTGGGGGCAAAAATGCGATACCAATATCTTTAGATATCAAACAGTATTTAACTCTGAATTCAGATGTTATCTAAACTTTAGGTTAGTATTATTTTACTCAGATTCTTAAAGTAGAAGTGAGATGAAATGGAATGAGACTCACCGTAAAGCTTTTCAGTCACTGAGGCAGATGTAAAGGAAGCTGAGTCTTTGGCAATAAATATATTGTGGTTTAGCATAAGCATCTCTGGCTTTCGGCAGTGTCATGGTTTAACCCCAGCCGGCAACTAAGCACTGCACAGCCACTCACTCACTCCCCCTCCGGTGGGATACGAGAGAGAATTGGAAGGGTCAAAGTGAGGACAACTCATGGGCTGAGATAAAGACAGTTCAATAGGTAAAGCAAAAGCTGCGCACACAAGCAAAGCAAAACAAGGAATTCATTCACCACTTCCCATCGGCAGGCAGGTGTTCAGCCATCTCCAGGAAAGCAGGGCTCCATCACGCGTAATGGTGACTTGGGAAGACAAATGCCATCACTCGAACGTCCCCCCCTTCCTTTTCTTCCTCAGCTTTATACCATGAGCACGATGTCATATGGTACGGAATATCTCCCTGGTCAGTTGGGATCAGCTGTCCCAAATGTGTCCCCTCCCAACTTCCGTGCATCCGCCAGCCTACTCACTGGCAGGGTGGTGTGAGAAGCAGAGGTGGCCTTGACTCTGTGTAAGCACTGCTTAGCAATAATGAAAACATCTCTGTATTATCAACACTGTTTTCAGCACAAATCCAAAACGTAGCCCCATACTAGCTACTATGAAGAAAATTAACTCTATCCCAGCTAAAACCAGCACAGGCAGGTAGCTGGTATTTTGCATATATTGTCTTTGTCGTCTACGCTTTTTCAAACAAAGTCTCTCGAATCTGATTATGAGTAAGAAAAAAAAAAAAAAGGAACAGGTACTATTTCTGTCATCTCACCTTCTTCTCAACCAAAACCTCTTTGCCAGCCACCTTCTTTCTATGGAATTTTATGGGATTTGCAGTTCTAAGCATCAGCAGCACAGGAATGAGCATGTGTGCCTTACCCAGGGATATTCTCACATACTCTGGAAGCTGATCAGATTCTTTTTGGTACTTCCACTGCTAATGGTATGATCACTCTGCTTTCTACTTCCACCACTTCCATTCTCCAGATAAAGCGTACAGGAGTTTACTCACATTTAATGCACAGAAGGATACATTCACTGAGGAGAATTCCTCTGTGCATTATAATGTGTTGACATTCCACATAAGTCTTCTGTGTAGATAATACATATTTTGATATTATGTCAGTGCTAGAATTTGATAATGAACACTCAAATTAACCTTTGTATTAATTTTTACATTTTTCTACTGTGTTGTATTTTATTCAGATGAGAAGTGCATCCAAAATAGCTAAAAATTAGCATCACATACAGGAAAAGATTAAGTGATTTAAATTACATTTTGCCTTCAATAGTGAATGACCTGTTAGAGAGAACATGAAATACCTTTCTCCAAAACTGAAAGGTAAAGGACTGCCGTGAATTCTGCTACTTACAGCAGTCTATACAATGTGAAAAATTCTGGTGCACTTCAGCTTAATTCTGAAAAGAACTTGTCTGTAATAGATATCCTTTGAGTCAGTATCTTTTGATATCAGTTTGTTGAGCTGCTGAGTATAAGCTGTTGAATTTGAGTTTCTTTGTTTGCCAACAAGTCAACAGAACATTGTTTAAGTTGACAGAAAAATCATGACTCGAGGCAGAAAAATGACTTAAGTAAATTTCTACTAAAAGCAACAACTTTCTAACAAACCTTGTGTTTGTTCTTTCATGTACTTTTTTTTTATCACTCCAGAACATCCCATGGTGTCAGATGGCAGATTTTTATAGCACAACTGATCACTATTTGAGCTGTTCAGCAATTTCTAAGTGTCAGTAAAACAAAGGCACCAGCAGATCTTTGCACAAAAATGTAACCAGACTTTGCAAAACAAAGGCCGCCCTTGATTTTTCTTTCAGTAAATCCTAGTAACGCACTGGGTAAGAATGTGTGCTGCATATCCTTTGAGCACATCACAGAACTGGCAGCTGGGAGTAGGGTGGCTGTAAGTCTTTGTTAGCACTGACTCTGGTCTGCTCCGGGACCAGCACCACCAGCCCTGGTGTGATTTAGAAAGTCTTGAAAGATTGGGGTTACGGAGGCCTGTCTCTAGTTACATCCACTCTGCCTTATAGTAGTCTGTCTCTGTTTCCTTATGGGCAGAATCATGACCCAGCATCTCTGCGGTGCTGGCAGATTGTCCTGATATACATGTCAGTGGCCCAGCACTATCCTGAGGCAGCCGTGTGATTCTTGAAAAACAACTTAGGAGTGTGTTTGTATGCATCTGCCCCTGGGAGAATACTGCTGGTTTATGCTTTATGTTATTTTATACCTGGGATGGAGAGTGGACGAGAATCTGATCCTTTTTTAGCATTTTAAGTTTTATGTTAGTACACAGGCAAAATATATATGTGCCAAAGAAAAAAGCAGAGAGTCATTCTGACAGGTTCTTAATTTTTTGTTGGGCATCCTTATATTATTTTGACTTATCTGAAATAATGGAACTAAGCTTGAATATTAAATAATGCTAGAGATGCGTTTGCAAGCTGCTGTCTTATTATTTAATAATAGTCAACTAATTAAATTCTCTCCCTAATCCACTTTCTGTCACTCACTAAAATTGTGAGGGGGAAAAATAGCATTTTAGAAACTAAATAGATAGAAAGTGCCATACCTCAGCTGTTGTTGTTTTTTGTAACTAATACTAATGGGGTAATGTATCACACCAAAGCAACTCATGTTGAATTTAAACTGTTTTGGAAAAGATGATTTAAAGACATTCGCACAAAACCACTGATTGGTGTGGGCAACCAGCTGTGCAAATCAGTGAATTGCTGCATAAATTCTGGCATTGTCAGTCATTCATGTTCAAAAGTATGACCACAAAAACTGAAGTAATGGATACCAGCGAAAGCCTTAATTCTCAGAAACAGATAATTAAATGGTCTACTGAATTAATATTTGGGGGACCTAATCTAGAGAAGTGACTGGCTGGTATTTGCCAACTTCATCTGTTCTTAACAGGACCTCTAGCAGCCTGCCTGTATCACTCACTTCACTCACTGCATGAGCTCCAGGGCAGACTGTCCATTTCCTCTTTATTCCATTATATTTTTTAAAACATGAAATAATTTTCTTACAGCAGATCCTAATCTCTTATCAATAGAAGAAATAATTAGTTTTGATTTCAGCTTCTAGAAATAAGTATTATGTTATGATTTTCCTGTCAGCAAACACATTTTTAAAGGGGGAAATACTCTAAAACTAGGCGAGAGAGAAGATGAAATCAAGCGGAAATGCATTCCTCACAGGAGATAGGCTAGTTTTTCTTTTTTCTCCCCCCCCAGCAGTCATTAAGATCTGTTTCTGAAATCTTAACTTTATCAACTGCAGATAGGAGGGTGGAAATATGTGTGGAGAAATTCTTTTTTGAATTAGTTCCATTTTCCCATAACTCCAGTTGGGATGCATGATAAAATTATCAATGAAACGTCCTAATTTGATCCTTAACCAAAGGGATGTTGTCCTATGAATCATCTGTGTTTGTGGGAGGCAACACTGAAGCTAACAGAGCAGGAATGGGACCCAGATGTTTTCTGGGAAGCTGGTTGCACTGTAGGCTGTGTGTATTTCCTAACGTAGGCGACCATATGGAAGAAAAGGTTGGAAACATCCCATTACAAGTCATATATCACTGAGCTGACAGCAAGGATTTCAGCTTATTTTTATTTAAATCATGAAAGCAGCTGCTCAGCTGTCCAGCTGTATTAAATTTAACCCTTTTTCTGGCAAATGAATTTTGCTTTATGAAAAGGCAGCCAAACAGTTTGGTGCGCTTGCAAAAAAACCCAGGTTAGAGGACCCTGCGATAACCCTTGCCCCGTCCATCAGGACAGCACGATGATGGCTAAGTCTGATGCTGTGTGACAGTGTAGCCACTCAATACACCTGTATTCATGAAACGTCAGCAAGCCTCTTATCCTGCGAAGGTTGCAGAAGAAAGGTATACACACTATATAAAGAGAGTATTTGTAGATTTTATGCCCTTCCATTTTCTGTGTTTCTTTTCTATTATTATTGATTCTTTATTTCCTTAATTTTCCTTCCTCTTCTCGTCTTGTGTTTTTATATGGTGTTCATCTCACTCCGTCTCCTGTAGCCTCTCTTCTCAACTCTTCTCTCCACTTTTCCTTCTCCTGGCTCTATCCTTTTTCTTTTCTACTCTCCCCGTTATTGTTTTCTCTCTGTCACTAGTATATAAGCTTCTCTGAGGGATCGTCCCTTCGCTGCTTCTCTGTCCCCTTATATACACTGTTTACTCTTTACTGTGTCTTTTAAAGAATTTCCTCTTTCCATAGATTTGATATTTATATAAAAAAGCACTTAGTTTGCAGAAAAGCTGTTCCCATCAGTAGGAAACAATCTTTGGCCTCCAAATCAATCCTTCACCACATGTGTCTCAAGCAGCTTATTGATTTGTTATTTTTTAGCACTCTTTTGCTAAAGAAAGAGACTTTAACTGAAGCCTAACAGTTACAGTTAAGTAACAGCCATACAGTAAGTACAGACTTTAATTTCCTGTGTAGAAATCTGTAGAAGAAATATAAGGAGTATCCAGCATAATACTAAACCAGATTAGTAGTTTTGGCATGCTAAAGCATGCTAAAGTAAGTTTGTCTCTTACTGTTTTGGAGGCTGTATGCTTTATTCTGTGCTATGTCTACCCTGCTCACCTCCAAGTCAGTCCTCTGTTTTTCTGTCAGAGCATGGAGGTTTTCTTATTTTACATCCTTCATGTTTTATATTGTAATCATAGTCCTTTAAGACTACAGAATATTTTAGAAGGATTTCTTCCACATCCATCAATACAAGGCTTTGGCATAATGAAATGGTATGCTTACATTAGTATTTGCATTTGATACAAATATTTACATCCAGATTAATTCTCTCTTCCTTAAACACAGTGGAAACACAAGGAGCTCAGCAGCAATCGCTTCCAACCAGTGCTTTCCCTCAGTTACTGCAAGAGAGCTCCTGGTGTAGACACAGCCTACAAACCTACAATCCAGGCACTAAGATGTGGCTGCAGTAACAGTATCAATCCCTAGTTAGTTTTGGGAAAGAGGCAGGATCAAGAACTGAGATCTTCCACTCCAGTTAAGAGCAACTGAAGGTGTCCTTACAGGCCTCGCACCTGGCCACAGGGAGGTTCTTCGTGCCCAGGTACTGTGAAAGGCAGCCAAAACACTGCCGTCTTGCAGAAGAAGTAACTTCTGTAATAGTGCTCTGTCAGTAATTCCATGTGATTTCTCTAGTTTCTGGAGGTTCAACTTCCTTGTTATTGAAATAACTTCATTATTTTTTTCTCTCTTTTCCTTTTTCCATTTCCCTTTCTGTCTCCGTAGGCTATTCTTCTGAAACACTCAGCTGTACCTAGGGCATTATTTTCATGTCTGTAACAGGTAGTCTGTTTTCTGCTAAAACCTACTGTTCTGACTTTCCAAGATTTTCCTCCGTGTTTTATCTAGTTCACACTCACCCACTGTGTATAACAGAAGGTTTGAATCTGTTCCATAAGACTAAATTTTCTCTTCCAGCCTGTTAGTCAGACCTCTGATAGTACATTAACCCTCTGCACCTGTGTCCAACTTATGATTAATAAGCATTTTCCTTGCATTCAAAGTAATAATCCAGTCACTAGCTGTAGTTATCTCCTGGACAATTCTGATGGGGGATTCGCCACTCATACTGATCCCCCTCCTGCTGAAGCAGCCTTTCTTCCCTGGTGCAGCAGTGTCGTCTCTGTGTGTTGGGTAGCATCTGCTCCTTTCACGAATACACCATGACTTGGCTCTGTGGGGAGACTGTGATCCGCGCTAATTAGCACATATCTGCTTGACCAGCTAGACTTGCAACCAAAATATCCCTGGAGTATTATGTTCCTTCAGGGGACATACCGAAAAGTTTTCAGGTTTTTCTGAAAAGTTTTGCTTCTTGCAAATATGGCAGTTTTGGTGAAAACAGTTAAGTTTGTTTCTTGCTATCACACATTATTCTCTAACTTTCTACAGAGTCATTGTATTTGCATTATTTTAAAACCATTTTATTTTATCTCTGATTGTTATAAAGGACTTGTCTTTACAGTCATTCAAAGTAGCATCATGTTATTTTCCTTCCCAAATATGATGTCTTATGGGTATGTTCTGCAGGTTGATATATTCCTGAAGTTTCATTTTTCCTAGGGATGTAAAATTCTTCAAATATCTGTTGTTCAACTTGATACCATGTTCTTCCTCACTTGTTTCTCAGTTTTTATGTAAATCTAAGGCCTCAGGCTAAGCAGTAGTTTTAAAAAGCTACTATTTGTTCAATATTTAATCAGTAGGGTTTTTTGTTTTGTCTTTTTAAAAAATGGACCAAGTTCTTGACTGAATTTTTTGTAGCTATTTGTCACAATGTTAGGTAGTCCAGCTGGACTGGAGAACTTAACTTCTCTGTTTTGCCATTCATTAGCTTTCAAGGAGCTGTGTTCTTTTTTTCTCAGCTTCTCATGTGTGGTACCTAACTGTGAGCTAGTGTCAGACCTTTATGATTAAGACAACTAATATAATTATTGGTATGTATGCTAATGTAACAATTAGTAATCCAACAAATACATGAGAAAAGGCAGTGTGGAGGGGAGGGGAAGTTAGAGAAGTGTATCTCCTATCTACACAGATTACCATATACCTGGTTAGGTAGCTAGACATGTTCCAGGCTATCTCTGGACTTTTCAAGGCTCCCTCTTGCAGGGGGCAGTGGGCAGTGGGTCAATTCCTGCAGCACAAGAGGCTGCTTTAACTCGTGGAGCCTTAACACAAAATCTCACCCAAGGAATTCAACCTGATTTTGCTATGAGGTCCTCCAGGTGGCAATGCAGACAAACTAACAGGTCAGAGTGCCAGTTTAAAAATACTGAACTGAGAACATCTAAAGTTTAGATTACCAAGTGGTCATTTTAATTGTGTTTAGTTTAAAATGTTCATCATTCGGACAGGACTGCCAAGTTCATTTAAATGAGAATTGGGCACAAAACAAGAGGGATAAATTTGGTTTATGTAATCCCATTAACATCATTAGTTACTTCATAGCTAAGATTAGAAGAGGAGATATTTTTAATGTTAAAAAAAACCCCAAAACAAAACCCACAAATAATTACATTTGAAGGCACTAAAATTTTTTATTATTGGTGCTTAATTCTCCACAGTCATGTATATTGGTAGTCATTTGTCCCTTGAGGAATGCATACAAAACATTGCTATTATGACTTTGTCATTTGTACCAATTTTACAAAGATAAAAATATGTGTTTAGTTATAACAAGATGAAGATGCAATGTCTAGATGATTTAAAAATTTTAAACCTCAGGAAATAAAAAGCAGATAACATGTTTAGACTAGAGATTTTCGGGCAATGAGTTCCAGCGTGCTTATATTTTGCAAATGATTATTTATGTATCAAAAAGGTCTGACTGGTGACAGGAAGTTCCATGTCCTAATTCATAAACTTTAAGTCACAAGAAAGCCAAAACCAAACTCTTAACAGTAAGAAAACAAAAACTCAAGCCTAAGTTACATAAAAGATTTAAATAAGACTTTTCTCTATACTTGCTATAGAGATGTTGCAACAGCAAACAAAAATGAAAACAAGCTCCCAGTGCCAACCTACAGGAATTGATGACTTAAATGACTATTAATTTTTGTGATTATGTGAAAAGGTGATTAACTTTTGCAGCATGCCACAATGTCCACCCCTTAGTGTACCAACCTGGCAAGATTGCTTTGTCAGGGAAAGGAACTGTAGAGGGAATTTAACCTTCTCAGTGAGGCTTATATCGCAGATGCACCTATTAGAAGCTACCTGTAAACCTTTTTCAGAAAAGAAAGTCTTCAGGAGTTTCATGAAATGATATCTGATTTCTTAAAGAATTTTTTTCAACCTGATCTACCATCTCTTTGAACTGCAATATTAGCTTCTCACATGAAAAGAACAAATATCTCACTTTAAATTGGCCACTCAGATGGCTAATATCAATAAAACCCCACACAATTTTTCTGATTTGGAGACTTGGGGTTTTTCTGATAAGATACAAGATTTAGGATTTATAGCTGAAGTTTACTACAGGCATTTTATTTCCTTGAAATGTTGTACCTGTTTATGTCAATTCATTTGTTTTGATTTCACTTTTACTTGTAATTCCATGCCACACTGCTATTCTATCTGTACAGAAAACTTTTAAAGGAAATGTTCCTGACATACATGTTTTGTTCTCTTTTTTTCTACATTCATTACTGTGATATTGAGTGCTGCTGCTTCAGCTAAGCATTCCACAAATAAATGTACACAATAAATCTTTTGTGATGGATTACCAGGCCACACAATTATTTACAGAAACCACACAAATGCTCCAAGGGGTAATTAATTAATGTGAATTAATAAATATAAAAATTAATGATGTGGATTACTATAATGCTATGTAATTTAGAATATGTTCCTCCTAGAACATTTCAAAGCACTCTCTAGGCTACATTAGTCACTTCAGATACTCTGGTGTGGAAAATACATTTCTATTCTGTAGTATGTTATTAGATTTTAGCCAGAGTATGAAGAGAAAAGCTGGCTCATACAGCTAGGAATCTGAGGATCTGTAATACTGTTCTATGTGTGCTTCTTAGAGTGCCACTGTGGCTTACCTGATCTTTTTGTTGTATATAGCAATTGTAGATTTTGTGATTTTATTACAGGCTAAAATTTAGCAAAGCATTTGGGTGAGTAATTTTAGCTTGTGTTATGTTCCATAGGTTTTTCTGGACAAAATATTTGTTTGTGTGGTTTCTTATCACTGTGGGAACTGAACTTGATTCAGAAAGTTCTTCCAGTCATATGTTTCTAATACCCATATCCCATGTAACTCCTGTATATTTGTTTCATATTGTTTCATGTTGTGAAATTGATATATGTAATTGATTTCTAGTGTGTATATATATATTTGTTTATAATGTTCTCATCACTGCAATACCTGAGCAGTGATAACAATCCAAGTTCCAAATTGGTCCATCATGTCCACTTCGCATAGAGGTGACTTACAATACCCATATTTGTCCTTTAATGCCCTAGGTAGAGAAAACTACACCCTACCTGTGAGCTCCTCATTTGCACTTCCTTGTCTGTCTGGGGTTTTTTTCTTTGTTCTTGACCCAGAAGCTACTCTCCTTCAACCATGAGCTAAACTTGTTGAAACCTTCTGAGTTTTTAGCCACGGTTTTCCTCCAAGCCTTCAATGATATACCAATATAAAGAAACAGTATCTTCCTTTTTCCCTATTCAAAGAGAACATATCACTTATAAAGTGGTTTAATGATACTAGTATATAAATCATTAATACTGTTTCCATTAGCTAAAATCCTTTCTGACCTTTTTGCCCCATAATTTATTCTGATGTGTTATCGCCATCCACATATTCATAGATGGGGTCCAGTGTGAGCTGTCCAGGATGGAAACTGGATATGTGAGGGGTGAGGGGCTGGTACATGATAAAAACATGCATGTAGTTCCTACAACAGATGGGATGCCAGGGCAGGCATTGGTACATGAGTACCAGCAGAGATTGACACAGGCTGCTCTGGTTAAAGGGCAGAGTGACAAGGTAAAGTGATTGAAGAGGGAAGAATTAGAAACAGCAGGGGTTTATGTTTTGTTTTTATTGCTGTTGGGGTGAGATTCTTGGTGTAGTAGCAGGATGGTGAGGGTAACAGTGAAAAGAAAAAAGTAAAAGAAAAAAGAGACAGAACTACAAAGGGAGTTATAACCATCAGTGTGTGAGAAGCATTTTCCTCAGGAGAGCAGCAAAAATGAAGTTATGAGAGTTCTACTGCTGTTCTGTAGAAGAGGCAAGTGTTCATTGTGCTTTATACATTTATTTGTTATGTGTCCCAAGAGCCTGTTTTTTTATCTTTTTAACTTTTGTAAGCTTAACAGGGGATATATACCGACATGCAGATGCTGCTGACCTCTTGGCTTTTTGTTATCTCTTTAACATTAAGAAGATAGTACTGACTCGCTATATAAGTAAATAGGCCTCCTTGTGCCACTCTGTATATTTGAGGCAATTTTTGATTTTTTCTGAATGGTGCTTCTTCCGCCATATGTTTGACCTGGTGATGGCAGATTGCAGGTCTTTTCTTTCCTCTATAAGGCCTTAGGAAACCCACCATTCTCTCAACTAGGAGCCATATTTGAGTGAGTGCTGCTAGAGTGGTTTGCCTGCTTGCTATGGCTTGAGAAATAGGAATTCAAGTCTCACTCCATAGAATCATAGAGTCGTTTAGGTTGGAAAAGACCTATAAGATCATCGAGTCCAACCGTTAACCTAACACTGCCAAGTCTACCGCTAAACCATGTCCCTAAGTGCCACATCTTTTAAATGTCTTTTACATACCTCCAGGGATGGTGACTCAACCACTTCCCTGGACAGCCTGTTCCAGTGCTTGCTTTTGGTGAAGAAGTTTTTCCCAATATCCAATCTAAACCTCCCCTGGCACAACTTGAGGCTGTTGTCTCTTCTATCGCTTGTTACCTGGGAGAAGAGACTGACACCCAACCTCGCTACAACCCCCTGAGCCTCCTTTTCTCCAGGCTAAACAACCCCAGTTCCCTCAACTGCTCCTCATAAGACTTGTGCTCTAGACCCTTCACCAGCTTCGTTGCTCTTCTTTGGACACGCTCCAGCACCTCAATGTCTTTCTTGTAGTGAGTGGCTCAAAACTGAACACAGTATTATTCGAGGTGCGGCGTCACCAGTGCCGAGTACAGGGGGACGATTCCTTCCCTAGTCCTGCTGGCCACACTATTTCTGATACAAGCCAGGATGGTATTGGCCACTTTTGCCTCCTGGGCACACTGCTGGCTCATATTCAGCTGGCTGTTGACCAACACCCCGAGGTCCTTTTCCGCCAGGCAGCTTTCCAGCCACCCTTCCCCAAGCCTGCAGCATTGCATGGGGTTGTTATGACCCAAGTGCAGGACCCAGCGCTTAGCCTTGTTGAACCTCATACAGCTGGCCTCAGCCCATTGATCCAGCCTGTCCAGATCCCTCTGTAGAGCCTTCCTACCCTCAAGCAGATCAACACTCCTGCCCAACTTGGTGTCATCTGCAAACTTACTGAGGGTGGACTCAATCCCCTCGTCCAGACCATTGATAAAGATATTAAACAGAACTGGCCCCAATACTGAGCCCTGGGGAACACCACCGTGACTGGCTGCCAACTGGATTTAACTCCATTCACCACAACTCTTTGGGACTGGCCATCCAGCCACTTTTTTTACCCAGCAAAGAGTACACCCATCCAGTCCATGAGCAATCAGTTTCTCCAGGAGAATTCAATATTTATGCCAAAGATTGTTCCCAGTCAACAAAGCTGTAAATTTCTATCTGATTATTTCAGCTGGAGAATCAGGGTGGTTGGATACTGTTAAACCTGCGCATGCTTTTGCCTAGTTGCCAGTAGCTATAAAAACCGTTGTATTAGACTTGATGCACCAGATAGGCTCAACTGGACTCGAGAGATGAGAGGCAGTTCTCGGAGGCTTCTCAGGGACTGCCTTCCCAAAAGTTGTCAAGGACCTTGTCAAGTTTGTACAGGGCAGATGTCTGGAATACAATAGGATGTCTTCATACAAGCTTAGACATAAGTTTAAAGTAGATATAATAGAAAATTGAGTTAATAATATGATGCAGACATATCAAGCATTTCTAATAAGGCATGATCTGTAGGAAAAGCAGAATTCATAAGGAAGTAGCCAAATAATTTTGATTAATAAATCTATTATGAAGTCATTCTGTTTCCATAAAATTGGTGTATAACAGAAGGGTTGAAATGTGTTGAATAAATTATTCTTCCAAAAGTACATCTAAACATACCTTACAGAAGCATAGCAAACTTTTTCATGGAGATAAATAATTTTCAACTGCATTTTTTAATGCAAAAACCAAGAAAGCAAACTCAAATCCACAGTTATATCTTTTGGGTTGATAAGTTCTTCATCCCTACCCCTCATCTCTGTAATAGGCTCCAGTCATATCAATCCCACACAAGAGCTTCAGTACGTTTTGACAGAATGACAGATGTATATGTGTTTACTCTTATTTCCTACTTCCAGATATACATGTCATACTACAAATTTTATTTAATTTTTAATGAACCACACCTTCTGCACAACTCCCTGGTTAAGGTTTTTGCATCATCAGAATGGAACTCTCATTTGATTTGTTTTTTAAATTAATATATCCCAGTACAATGCTTCATAAAAAGAACATGGGTTTATGGAGATAAAATCATTAATATAGGTCTGATTGGTTTTGCATATGTTTTTTTTACTCTGAAATTGGTTAGCTATGTTAAAGATATATAAATAAATATTACTTCTTTCTCTCTCACATTTTCCAGACAATTATATTTCAGTACTGAATATAAATTCACATAGGAATCGACAGACTTTGAATTCATAAGACTGACAAACCACTGGGCAAAATTACAAAAATATGAAAAATACATTTTTCACTTTACAATTATTACTTGTCCTTATTATGGATGTGTGTGGGAGAAGAACTTTACAATAAGCCCTTTCAAGGCCTGTTTTGGAAACTGTACATAGGGATACCATCGCAAAGTGGCCTTTGCCATTGCTCCATACCAGCTGTGGAAGATGCCAGGTCCAGCTCACCCTGAGTGGATGCAGAGATCCTCTGGGAGCTACCCCCCATGCTACAGTTCACCAATATTTCAGCATGGCTCCCAGCCAGGTGAGCACAGTAAAGCATGTTGATCCAGTTCCTCTTCCGTGGATCAGAATCAGCCCTGTAATAAGGTCCCACAGAAAGCTACTAGCTACAGCTAGAACAAACCTATGCATTAAAATTAAATCATTGTGTGGGTTTAGTTAATGAAGAATTCATGTTTGTTTATTCAAAAATACAACATCTGTGTCCAGACTTGTTTGGTTCTTCTTCATTTTTGTCTTTGTTCCTGAATGCATTTACATAATACTGTAGACTGTGATAAGCTTTCATCAGTCTATGGATAGCTCATTCATTTCTTTTTCTCTGGTTAGTGGCAGCTAGAGGTGCTTTTAAGTCACTTTTTAAACCAGTTAGCTTCTCCTTTATTCCAAAAATTGGTTCTCTCTGATGGTGTTATTATATCAGTAGTAAATCCCTTTAGATACAGACTAATCTTCCTGCAGTATCTGACAATAATTTCTTTAACAATCAGGAGACTCAATGCCATACTCCAAATTGTCTGTAATAGCCTCTCCTCAGGTTCTATTATCTGTCATCACTATAGATGTGCCTATAAGTCTTCTATAAGATTATCTTGTTGCTAAGCTATTTGACTCATCTGGACATCATTTGTTTTATGATGCAATATTTGTTCTCATAGCCGAAAAAATAAGTGGATTTCTTTCAGGCTTTCAGGCTTAATCCTGTATTTTTTATGTGCGTACTCCTATAGACTTCAGCAAGATTACTTTTGTGAGTAAGGGTTGCAAGATTAGTTCTTATATCACATATATATGAATTTGTCAGAATTGTGTCTACACTTCTATAACCCTGTTCCCTTTCACTCTCCTGCTTTAGTGACTTTATGATAACACACTTATTTTCCATATTTTCTGTATGATTCAGTATCTAAGTATGCAGGCTTTCAACAAAAAAGAAAAGTAATGTTGTGTTTTTATAGTACCACTGAAAATATGATTTGGCTGATGTATATGCATAACTGCAAAAAGCTTCTATTCTGAGAGTGCTTGAAGGACATACAAATAGGAGATACTTTCAATAAAAATGGAATAATTCATTACGAGTCAGTTGAAGGGTAGAAAAATAATTAAAAGAGCTAGCATAGCAAAATATTTCAAATAACTAAACTAAAACTAGAGACAAACATATACTATTACCTAGGTCGATTCTAGGTTAATTAACCATCAGCAAAACCTCTTTGATCCTTAATGAACAATTGAAAATTATTACACCCTTATTTAAATAGGTAGTGGGGGATTGATTCTTGTTGTCAGAAAGGGACACTTTATCTTGGGCAGCCATCTGACATTTTTAAAGACCTGTGTCAGTTTGGAGAAAAAAGGGAGGATTGCTCACTTTTTAGCTGCTGGGTTATCAGATTCTATGTTATAAATACTAGGACAAGAAAGCACAAGGGTCTCGCACTGGTTCTTTTGGAAGTGCAATGAATGAGTTGCAAAGGAGAAAGTGAGACAGAGCAGAATCAAACTCTGGTGTATAATACAGGCAGCAAAATTCCCATAACTCTTTCTCCTGTTTGAACAGTTTTGGGCAAGGTGTGGCTTAAATACAGTAGTTCTTTTTCTGAATTTGTGACTTCCTTACCAGCTCAGACTTGCTGACTTGTTATGGTTTGGTCAAGCGAAACCACTTTCTTCCTCTTGTTCCATTCCTAGAAGGATTCTTACATGATCCGTCTTGCTGGTGGTTTCTACCTCTAAGAGGGGAGCAGCAGCCTGCGTGGCTGAGCTATGAGATCACCACTCAGAACAGATCTAACTTCTTATCCTTACGGCTTAGAAATATTGTATCTACCATGCTGGACTTGACTTCACTAGCTTTAAAGCTTCGCTGGGTCTGAAGGCACGCTCAGACACTCAGTAACAGAATACCTTTGTGGAAGCTGTCAAGCCAATGCTATTGCTCTGTCTAGGGAATGTACTGGCTAGCAGAGCAGCTTAGCTCTTAATGCAAGAACATCGGTAACATAGTTTGATCACTGAGCTAAAGTAGAAATAGGTGTCTGGTGTCTAGGCAGTGATCAAGACAAAAACAACAAAAAATTTTTGGGACTGAACATAAATGAAAGGTCTTGATGAGCAATGGGGCGGAGAGGGAGAGCCCTGAGGAAGACTGGTCAGTGGCTGTTCAAGTAGCCTGCTGCAAGTCTTTAAGCAAACATCGTTCAGACGTCTTGTGGGGAGAATGCCTTTTTGATTGTCTGTTAGGGAGAATTACCACTTTTATAGAGCTGCTCCTTCCCAAAGCACTTTCCCAAAGCTTTTTGCAGACAACATTGATCATCTGCTTACTTCTCCTGTTGATAGACAGATGTTTCTTCATTTCATAGAAAGAGAGACTGTGACAGAAGGGGCAGGCACTGACTGAGCACTACAGGTAGCAAACAGGTGCAGCCGTGAACGAGACTGACAGAGCTGTCCTTAAAATAAGCAAATAAACTAGTGAACTGTAAGCTTAACTGATAGTGCTTCTGTTGATTCACTGAGCAATGAATAACCATTAAATGCAGGGTTTTTACAGTCTTATGTATGTGCTGTTCTGCGGTTTACTTGTCAGCTATAACTATCTACTATTCCATTTTTACTTACATTAATTAACTGTGCTTTAATTGGACTAATTAAGTCCGTTTAAGAAATATAATACTTCAAAAGGTAGAACTGGAGAAAAATGTTGAACAGTGTCAATATAAGGGCTTCAAATCAGCTATGTAACCTGTCCAGAACCAAAGCATAGACTTTTGACCAAGTATATCTATGAAAAGATCATTGGACATCAATATGTATAGGCAAAAAATGGCAGACATGAATAATTACTAAACGGTTACTAAATAGTATCATAAGCCACATCCTAATGTAATGGAATTTCAATGAAATTTGAGGTAGCTGATGTTATATACAATTCTGGGCCAAATCAGTGCATAATATAACTTTGCATGTGTTTTTTTTTTTTTTACTTTAGAGAGTTACACTAGGGATAAATATGGCCTCACAATTCAAAATCAAATCCATATTATGACATTCAGCCTACACTCTGATGGAAGAAACAAATCTTTCTAGAAAATGCATAAGATATACATATTTTATAAATGCGCTTGAATTTCTATGTACATATATTTATATATAGATACACGCACAAACTTCTATAAGCGATATCTTTTTAATAGTATGCAGTATCATTTTTTCCCTGAAATAGTCTCTGTTTTCATAATTAAGGACTTTATCCTGATCACTAAATGTCTGCTCAAGATGGGAAGATGGGGAGCATTAGTGCATGCTCTCACCTTTTTTATAGTTTGAAATCCAGAAAAAATTCCTTTTTGAACATTTTTAGCGTTTAGGCAATCGGTACCTGTGCTGCCAAGGTTTATTGAAAGCAGCTGGATGCCTGCCTCTGTCCTCCCCCTTTCTCGGAACTGCTGCCAGAACAGGTAGTCAGAAACGCAAAGTAGAGAAATATTTGAGCATCTGTGCTCTCTCTCTCTCAGGAAAACAGCTGTGGCTTCCATAGGAAGCACTCATTTTTTCCCATCAGCCAAGACTCTGGATACCCTTGGGTGCAGTTTTGGCACAGCAAGCCAAGTAGGATGCAGTTCATGGCTTAAAAGTTATGAGAGAAACCATTCGGGCGGTCCCATCCCTGGCAGAACATTGAGAGAAATTCCCCAGGCTGCAAGCCACATGTGGGCCTCTGACCTTTTATTAGCACACCATGGGAGAGGTTAACAATTGTTGAGACTTCAGTCCTCCCTTTGACATACAAATACAACAATACCAAGTAGCCTTTCCACGACAAGCATATTTAAGGCACAACATCCTTTTTAATCTAGGATTCAACATTGTTGTGTTTATCTAAGTACATAATTGTTGAGATTAAAAAAAAAAAGTACAAATTCAGAATTATTGATATGAGGCTTGTCAGAGAAAAAAATCACAGAGGGCCAAATCTATGTCTTTTTGACATGTCTTTGTCTTCTCAGCATTACTGTAGTGAATGAAACTATCTTAGTTTTTAGTAAGACAGGGAAAGTAACTCCTTTCTGGGGAAACAGAATCATTGTCTGTTTTGCAGCTAAGGAGCTGTAAAGGCTAAGTGTCTTGCTATATGCTGCCTAATCTATGGCAAAGAACGCAGACTGAATACCCCAGCATCCCAGGCTCATACCATAACTCCTTGATTATTCTTTCAGTCTTAAAGGCAAATGATTTTGACTATGCAGTCCCGTGGTTTTAATGTAGAGAGTATGCTGAGTGTAAAATAGGAGTGAGCTCGCTCATGCTTCTGCCATCAGTCTTTGCAGCTATCGTCTGAAGAGCCAATGCAAGCTGATCTCTAAATGTAATAATCCTATGACTACTCTGATGGGAAGCAGGTTCAACCCTGTCCAATGCCAGAAATTGAAAAAAAAAAAAAAATTAAAAAAGCAGCAGATCCTGCTTTTCATCCTTTTACTGAGGTGACAACCAGAGAATGAGATCGGTGAAGTCTTGCACAAGATTGGTTGTTGCAAAAAAATAGTAGCTAAGTAAAGGTTGTTCCATGTGCTAAGCAGTCTCATCTTTATTAACCACTGTTGGCAGAGTAGATCTCAGCAAATGTTAGAGCCAAAGAGTCCTTTTGTATTCATTGTAAATAAACAGAAATACCAGGCTGGCGGGGAGCCTGCACTAAAGAAGGATCAAGTACAGCTACACCATAGACACATGCCTATCTAACCATTTACACACCTTTCGCAGCTTCCTTACATAGCTGATTCCAATGCTATACCATTGTTATAGCCGGTTATTATCTAATGAAAATTTTAGTTAAAAAAGATTTTTTTGTTGTTTTTATTACCCTGAGCAGTAGCTTATCATCTTCTTTTCTTTTTGTATTATTCTTTTACATGTGAGAAGATTGATCTTATTGCCCCTCCTAAGTCTTCTTTTTTATTTTTTTCCCCTTAAGAATACACAGCAGAATTGCTTCAAGCTTTCCTACAGGTCAACTTTTCTAAACCTTTTATCATTCTTGTTGTCTACTTCATGACTATATCCAGCTTATCTATGTTTTCCTTAAAGACTTCGTCACTTTTCAGTAGGCTGGATCAATACCTATGAGCTACGTGAAATGCTTCTGTTAATATCTTCCACATTGATACTGCCATCTTTTTGTATCAGCACTGTATGGTTGAGACATGTTTTGTTTGTGAACTGCTCCAACTCTCCAATTTTTTTCTGATGTACTCCTGACTAATGATTATTCCTCACAGCATATTTGTGTATTTGGTTTCTCTTAAGTCTAGTATCTTCCATTTCTATTAAATTACACATTTTCTTCAGTATCTCCAGATTTTTAAAAAACTATTATGAAATCTCCTGTTTTCCAGGAAAAGAAAGATGTTTTATAGTTTTTTGTATTTTAGAAATGTTATGATATACATGCCTGCTTTTTCATCTAAATTCTGATTTCCCTCTCATTTTGTGATATAGTAATTGATTCTTCCTTTCTGGTGGTTTCTTCTTCCACTCAGTTCTGTACCCTCCAAACAGAAGTTTCATTTAGACCGTATTCCCCTAGTTTTCCTAGTAGAAAGTCACATGGATCACTTCCATTAATTTTATTTCTTTTTTTTCTATAAGCTAATTGAATAATACAACTACATTGGCTTGACATAATGAGTAGGAATATCAATGATTTAGCCCATTTGAATATATCTGTGGTTAATGTCGATAACAACGACTTTTATATAATCAAAATATGGTGAGTTTTGGGAATGGGAGTTTCCCCGGACAAGAATAGAAGCAACAGGCCAGAACGCAGGAAGAGTGTCTTGAGAGCAGGCAAGAAGGAGAGACACCAATAGCCAGAAGGAGATCTACTTTTCCATGTAAATGGATGGACAGAGGGCCGGACTGACCTCAGCACATTTTTCTTCTTCTTGGAACTTAAAAACAGTCAGTTTACTGCTTTTGGCCTCAAAAGAGGGTTGGCCGGCAGGATGGGTGTGTTCTGTCTATCTTTAACTTGGATATGTATCTTCCATGGCAAGATTTTTCCTCTACGATATCAATGAATATTAACCCATTTCCTTCGTTCAGAACTTGTTTTTTTTGTTTGGTTGGTTTTTTGTTTGTTTGGTTGGTTGGTTTGGTTTGGCTTGGGTTTTTTATGCTGAGCACAACCTTCTATGTTCTCCATTTTTCAATGAAAGGATTAATTTCTCCTTATGACATGTTGGCTTTAAGAGCAATCTTCATCTCAAATAACTTAGCCTTGATCTTCCTCTGTCTTTGAATACTTTTCTGATGTTTGTTCACTGTGCTGGAAATCCCTTCTGCTTGTCACTCAATTGTTTTATCCCTCTCTGCACATTCTTATTCCTTTCTTTCACATTTGCCATTAGTCACAGTAGCCAGCTCTTTCCCATCACTTCTTTTCAACATCTGCAGCAAAGTTTTTTCCCGTCAGTGATCTAATGTCTGAGGGTTATAGTTAAAGGCTGGGATTATTTTTTTAGTATTTTTTTTTCCCCTTACAATGGAAAAATTCTCATTTTGGAGCTTGTAGCTAGTCAACTTTCTCTCAAGAGGATATTGAGTATACCAGTGAGTGGAGATCTTCCACTTTGCAGCCACCTTTGTCAGAGCTCTCCAGGCTGACAGAGCACTCTTGGTTCTGTTCACCACCCTCCCAGGGTATTTACGCACAACAGCAACACTCTGAAATGAAACCATCTGTGTAGAAACATACAATATTTCATGTCTGCTAATGATGGAGAGATTGGACACTGACTTACCTAATGTTTTTCCTGCAATGTCAGTATAGTGGTGTATTAAACTGACATAAAAGTGAAGGGATTGAAGAGATTAAATTATCTCTGTATATGCTTATTTGGTGAATGTTACACAGCTAGGTAATATCCAGTCCAAATTCTGAAATGTTATGTTTAGCAACTTTTCTTCTGTGTTCAAACTACAATCATTTTTTTTCCCCTAGCTGTAATTTTCCTGTGTTTTCAAACAAAGATGCAGGCATAAAGGAGAGATCTCTCCTGCATGCGCTCCTTTAAATGAATTTGCCCCATCTTTTAAGTAAAAACTTACTTCAACGCAGGATTAAGCAGTATGGTTCCTAAACTTTTCTTAAACCCATGACTGTGTAAAAAGAGTACCCTTACTCTTATCCCAGAAATATACATTTCCAGCCTTTCTCGCACAGAGTATTGCATTTAAAAGCATTCAATTCTTTAAGCCTAAGAGAACAATTTAAATTTGATTAAATATAAGATCTCTGCAGTAAACTATTGATGAAACTAAAATGAGCTTCATATACCTTGAATAAGGGAGATTAAACTGCTCTTTACATATAATTTAAATAATATCTTATAAAGTGAAATAGTTCTTTGCAGATGTCAGTTTTACCCTCCAACTTGTTTGAGCTATAAGTGATGCAGTTGGGTGTATGTAATTATGCTACAGATGCTGACAGGCATAAAAGTAAATGAGATGCTTCATCTCAATGGGTACATTTCCTGTGTAAATGTTTAAGAAAATAAACTCGACAGCTTTAGCCAAACTGAGACAGGACTATCTCAAATATTTCGTTTCTGCAATGAACAGCTATTAATAACTCTTTCAATCTCTTTGGCCTGTTAGCCTGCAACAGATTAAACTGGTATGTTTACAGATTGGGTAAGTTTGTTGTCTTAACTTTTGTGAAAGCTTTATTTTTAATTGTTCATTTAAAATATAATAATTGAGAAAATTTCCATGCCTGTTGTTTCTCAACTTTGAGGGAAAATGGAGCCTGAAAAATTGCAGAATATTTAAAATAAAAAAGTTGACATTCAGAATTAAGATCTTCTGAAACTGTTCATCTTTGAACTTGTTTTTCAATACTGTGTTGTCAAAAATGAAATTAAAGCAATAGGAAAGAACAATAAACAGAAATTCTAAAATATTACTATGCTCTAGAATGTGTAACAAAGTGTATATTTTGTTTGCAGGTTTTATGAAATTTTTAAGCTCAGATGATGATTGACAATTTATAATGCTAAATAATTTTTTTTAGAATGTATTTACAAAACAATGAAACAGTTTTGGTCCAGAAGTTATTTTTAAATGTTCATTGAACAGCTAAGAAGACTTTTTTTGTTTAACAGGGTTTTACTTTGGGGACAACTTGAAATGGCTAAACATTTTAGAATGATCTAGGAATTTATAGATGGAATTAGGTAACACTGTGGGAAGTATTCTCAGATGTTGCAATAAAATATTTTAAAACAAATTTCATACTGAAGAGATGCGGAGAGTTTATGTATATGTTAATGAGTATAATGTTAATACCGTCTTCAGCTTGCATTAGCTCATCGCAAGGTGAAGATTTAATAATTATTAACATGCTTTGGAGTTCCTGTTCACATGACTGACAGCAAAGCTTCCCACTTTAGTGGTTTTTTTGTCTTTTGGGGAATGAGGTAAAACCTTCCTAATCCTAGCGCTTAGGTTGTAGATTATTCTGTGACCCAAGAGAGAAGGAATTTCATAGGTAACAGTTCAATAGGATACATATATCTACATAAGTGATTTGAGAGGCAGTGGGCTGGTTTCGCTAGAGTGAAGGACGTGATGCAAGATACCATACTGGATGCACATAAGCCATTTTAGGTCTAAATATAACTGCAGTAGCACTGCCTGTGTAAAAATCCCCATGTATTTAACTGAGGGATGCGACTTACTAGCTTGTGTGCAATGCCAGGAAAGACAGAGTCAACCTGGTGCTGTGCTGAGAGAGATTTAGCAGCTTATGTCCTTGCTAGCTCAGGCATCTCGTCAGTGCACTTGATTTCATCGTGGAGATGTGCCCAGCTGTGAAAGCAACTGAGGAATATATATCCTTTCTCCAGATCTTTCTTTGTATTTCCTGGATAGGTAATATAAGCCTTTTAAGGTATGGGGGCTTTTGCAGCCTATGTTTTCATGCATTATCTAGCTTTAGAGTCTCAGACCATATTTTAATAAAAGAAGGAATGTTTAAAACATTTAACAGAATAGGAAGGAGATGTATATATCACTTCCCTATTATTTTCTCATGATCTATTAATAATGAAGTACAAAACTAATGAGGTATATCATAGTAGCAAGAAACCAGTCTGTGAGTGAACTATCAATATGCTTTGTGGGGGCTGAAGATACTTGGCTTAATCCTGTGTGTGCCAACAGCCTCTTAATACACACCTTGTTCTAGGTCAGGGACATGCTGAATCTGCGAGATACGTGCTGCACCAATAGTCTGAATGTGTGTCATGAACCCTTATGGAGAATTTCCAGACATCCTGCTACTTTTACAGAAATCTTGGACAAATGCTTTGAAGCCACTACTATTGTAGTTGTCCCTCTTCCCTTCTATCCACAGTTCCTTCACCAAAAAAAAAAAAAAAAAAGAAAAAAAAAATCAGCTTCCCACTTCCTTCTCCATATATTTCCAAATATTTGGAAGGCATCGCACAGAGAAGGAACCTTCTTGTTTCTTGGTTTCCCTTTCCAAGCATTGTTATTGCAACTTTTTTGCTAGTGCAATCTTCTTGATCTCCTGCACTGTACAAGACGAGTGATTTCTGGATCTGCTGTTAACGCCATGGCATTTATCTACTAGCCTCAGACTGCTTATCTCCAAACATTGCACTGAGAATGAAGATCCATGCATTTATTACCCAAATCCTCACTTCCAGAAATAGTGAACCTCTTTCCCGACTTCTGAGATGTTGTCGTGGTTTAACCCCAGCCAGCAACTAAGCACTACACAGCCGCTCACTCACTCCTCCCCCTCCCAGTGGGATGGGAAGGAGGATCGGGGAAAAAAAAAGTAAAACTCATGGGTTGAGATAAGAACCATTTAATAACTAAAATAAAATATAATCACAACAATAATAATAAAAAAATATTATAATAATGATAATTGAAATGAAAAGGAATATAACAAAAAAGAGAGAAATAAAACCCAGGAAAAGACAAGTGATGCACAGTGCAATTGCTCACCACCCGCTGAGCAATGCCCAAGCAGCGATCCTCCCCTCCCGGCCAACTCCCCCCAGTTTATATACTGAGCATGACATTCTGTGGTATGGAATACCCCTTTGGCTAGTTCAGGTCAGCTGTCCTGGCCATGCTCCCTCCCAGCTTCTTGCACACCTGCTTGCTGGCAGAGCATGGGAAACTGAAAAATCCTTAACTCAAGATAGGCGCTACTTAGCAACAACTAAAACATCAGTGTGTTATCAACATCATTCTCACACTAAATCCAAAACACAGCACTGTACCAGCTACTAAGAAGAAAATTAACTCTATCCCAGCCAAAACCAGAACACATGTATTTTCTGTCTCCTCTGTGTAGTTCAGCACCTGAAGCAGTCCTGTGTAAAGAAGTGGGAAAACAGCGGTGGTATTAGTGAAAACTGCGCCATTTAGGTACTTGTGAAATCTGGAGTAGTTTATTCAACCATTTTGCTATTAATATTAGTATTTTTTATTAACTGTTATATCAGTTCATGATCTCCGTCTTTACTAGGAAAGGACAATGACATTACCCAGACACAGCCTTCTCAGATAAAGTCTAAAAATTACTCTATCATTAATATTGATAGTATGAAATGATTTCTGGTGCCTTTGAAGAAGCCATGTCCAGATTTGTAGATAAAGAATATAAAAAGAACCTTAATCATGTTTGATTTGCAGTATCAGTTAAACAATTCTCAGCATCACATTGGGAGGGCTCATTGTCTATCACATTTGCCAGTACCAGGTCCACCTGATGATGTGAACAGCCAACCTAATGAAGTATGTGGATGTGCTGATCTTCCTGAGCC
This sequence comes from Gymnogyps californianus, assembly GCF_018139145.2. NCBI lineage: Eukaryota > Metazoa > Chordata > Aves > Accipitriformes > Cathartidae > Gymnogyps > Gymnogyps californianus. Next base: position 135,912,642 of record NC_059472.1, read on the forward strand.
CCCTCCAGAGCTAGGAATACATTACCCAGCACAGAGGTGTTCAGAGAATTCAGTATCATAAACATGCCCGTTCATATGGTGTTGTACCCCAGATATAGCCAATTTGTTGCATAGTTGCACACTGTCTCTGCAGCAAAATTTGGAGTGAACATGTCTGGGCAGAATCTGAGAAATGTCAGGGAATCATTGAATGATTTAGGTTGGAAAGGGTCAGAGATGTTGTGGTTTGAGCCTCTTCCCCCTCCTTAAAGCAGGGCTATCTTTGGACATTTGTTTACATTTCTAGACCAATGTCTAAAGCCTTCTAATTCTATCCAGATGAAATCTGCAAGAGGAAAGACACTATGTCTAGGCAACTCAGATATATAAAGCCATTACAAAAGAGAAAATGGCAGAAAATAATATTAGTGATCAGCAACAAAGCTAATCATGCAGAAGTGGGTGCCTGAATTTAACTAATGATTTTGAAGTACTTTACAGCCTCATAAACTTCGATCACTCCAGTGGGGATTTCCTGTGAAGAGCAGACTCAGTCCTGCAGTCAATCCATTAGTTAAGCTATCTTTGTTCTTGTGAATAATGTTATTTACATTTCTGTAGGCTTATTCAGAGAGAGAATACGGGTTGTATGGAAATAGAAAGACTGTATGAAAGGAGGTAATGTAAATATTTGGAAGAGGACTGTCCTCTTCCAGCAGTCTAAAGGACAGTCTATAATTTGTAGTTACTTGAACAGGTAAAGGTAACAAGTGCTTCTGTTAAGGTGGCAAAAAGTTTGCATTTAGCTTTGCTGGATATATGGTTGTGAGAAATTCTTCTTTTAGGCCTAACTGTTCCATATATGACCACTGTCCACAGTAATTTTTCATTTGAAGACAGAAGTGAAACTATTGTTCTTACGTAATATTGTTTGTGGGGGAACTTTTCTCAGTGTAAGGATAGAAAAAGTATACTATTTAATTCTATCATTTTATTTCAAAACTAGCTGAATTAGGAAACTGATATGTGAATATTTTTATCAAAGGACAAATATTAGTTGGTTTGGACAATACAAGAAGGAATGAGAATTTCTGTGACAATAATTTAGAAACTGCAATGGAAAAAAAAAAAAAAAAAGCCAAAACCCAACCTGTTAGGGTGCGAGAGATTTGAACAGAAAATGCAAAATATCGGCACATAGGATTCAGGAAATATGTTTTCCCAATGGCATTAGAAAAATACTTGTCAACTATAGTTCAGGTTGCCTGGTGGAATGCTCTTCTGCTGCTTCCTGCTGCCCACACTATTGTCTGCTCAAAATTCTGGCACATATCGTCTCGGCTTTGATTGCTGACATCACCTGATTGCACCATTCATTCAAGTGGGTCAAGCCTTGTAACTCCAAAATATGTAGCAGCAATCAAAAGAAACTGAACTCCAACCTACACAGCAAGTTTCTGCTTGGTAGCTCCATACAGCTGGCTCAGTTCAGGGTAGGTCAGCATTATAGCAGTAGAGCCAGCCAGAATTGCTATCATGCAAGGGAGGATGTGGCCCCTTAATTTTTTTCCCTGATGCTTGAGTTTTTCTCAAACCCCGACCCCCACAACCTTGCAGCATTATTGTTTCATGAATACGTTCTTTCCATCGAGTACTGGCAGTCCTGACATTGATAGGCAGTGAATCAATACTTTTATAGAATCATGAAGCCAAACTAGTTCTGCAGATCCACAATGTGCAGTATGTGGTTTTTCTATCTGGATGTAATAACTGCAATTTGAAATACACCCCCACAAGCATTAATTGCATGCTTTAAGAAATTCACAATAAAGAATTTAATTAAGAAAGAAGAAACTGCATCACTCAATTTTAAAAAGAAAAATTCACCCGAGATGTTTTTTTCATTTTCAGGCTATAATAGCAATAACCATCTTTAGCTGAGGACATTTCCTGGGGCTTAATGGCCCATGGCTGTGCTTCTTCAGGTGATCATCATCTCCCAGCAGTCATTAATCCCCTACAAATGCCCTGCACCTCAGTCATTAAATGTGCTTAAACGTGGTTCTTCTGAAAATGAAATACTTCTATATTTAATGCATCTTCCAGGAATAGGAGTGATCTTTCTGAGGTGAGGAATGAAAGGAGTTTAGTAACGTGTCAGAGAAGTACTAATTATGACAAGTGGATAAGATCTGTTTCTGGAGATAGCATGACAAAGAATTTTTCCTCAGTAAGAGCATGTTATATGTAAGTCATCATTTTATGTATGTCACGATTCACACTCATCCCAATTACATAACAGCCAAATCAGAAATACAGATAGTTATTTGTAGTCGGTTTTCTTCTACGGGGCATCTCAGCATAGGAATAAAGCATCTCACAAAACACGGAGAGTATGTGCCTGCAGTACTGCTTAAAAAGTCTTTCCATTCCATAGCTGTAAAATAGAGCTATGCAGTTTTATAAGGTGTTTGTGATAATGCAAGAAAAAAAAAAGAAGTTAAATCTTTCATACCTAAAGGTCTGAAGCTTTTATAAGTAAGACTTTTGGTGAGAATTTTATGAGTCTTTCTTACAAATGGGACCACAAATACAGCACCAACAGTGTCATCAGAAGTTTTAAATGCAGTAGACAGCCTGCCCTTGCTCAAGTAGAATTAAAGCCTTCAATGAAAATAGTTGAAGGGAATTTGTCTTGAGAGAGGTTGAATGGGGATTGGATTTTTTTTATTTGATTGGAATTCTACTTACTGATACATTGTGTTATTTCCATCTTGTCCTACTAAGTACGTAACGTACAGATTACGTGAAGCCTGTACCTGTCCCAAACAGGTTGTGAGAGGGATCAGACCTGATCCCATCACATTCCCTTCGATGACTACAAAATGAGTACCTTTTAGGTATTATGGTCATTTATTATTTATGTTGGACATTCAGATCTCATGTACTTTGGTGAGTGACTGTGTAGATGAGGATAGTAGTAGATTTCTGGGCCATGCATTGTTAAATGTTGAATGGTAAATAATGTTAATGTTAAAATTGGAGATCTCCTAGTCAGTACCTTTTGATTGCAGATTAACCTGAAAAAAGAATTATTATAACCTGACCCCAAAATTCCTTTTCTTTTAAATTTTCTCTGTCCCTTTAAACAAACAAAAAATCACCTGAACAAAATATCTTTCAGTATAAGTGGAATGTTTTGTTTAACTCACAGTAAAAAAATTCACTTCAGTAATCCATAACAACTGCTTTAATTTTGCAATTTTCTAAGTTAGAGAAATTTTTCTATGTGAAAGACAAAGGTTTCTTTCAGAAAATTCAAAATACAAAATTTCACATACACGCATGTGCACACACTTTTTATCTTACTCTCTTTCTTGTTTTTTGGAAAAAGCTATTACCTGAATTAGACTTTACCCTGCAAGTATTCCTACTCATCCCAAATAAGTTTTCAGCAAATAAACTAATGAAAAAAAAAATTATTAGATCTCTCATTAACATTCACTGACTAAAAAAAAAAAAGATGTGCAGAGCCAAGGACAAGATAAAGAGTATTACATCTTTAAGTTGTTCCCAGTCTAGTTTATATCTCATCATAAATAGCGGGTTGGGAAATAAGTACTGATCTATCGTACTGCAGCTAGAAGATTTTTGCCACTGGTTCTATTTAAGGCTACTTTGGGTATTTTTACCCTACCATGCAACTTACAATGTCGGCATTCTTCAGACCATTTGCCAAAAAAAAGCTAACGTTTTTGCACCTACCTTCTGTCACAGCTGGTGTTATTATTGTCCTGTCTTATATATGACTCTGAGTACTCCAAATCCAAACTCAATTACAAAGTAGGGAAGGTCATGCAGACTTTGCCAGTTATCTTGTTTTGGTACCATTCAGAAAGAACAAATTCCAACAGGAATGTGCACAATAAAGAGTAATAGAAAAAAGAAAGCATACATTCCTAAAGTGAATTTATTAGTATGCCTAGAATTCTTGTATAATTTTTCTGCTTGAGAGCTCTCTGTGTTCACCTATTTATTATATTTACAGACAAGTATAATTTTAAAAATCTTCTATAATGTTTCTCATTTTAAATTCTGTGTTGTAGGTCTTGTTTTCCCTCTGCACTGCATTCTGGGGAATCCACATCATGAAGCGGATCACTTCATCCAAAGATAAACATCACTGAAAGAGCAGATACAACATCACTTTAATTATGGAAGCAGCACTTTGGAATAACCTTCTAAGTTCCTTGGAATTAATCAACCATGAATCTTACTGAATTGCAATCATTTCACTTATGATAGGAGAAGTTTGTGATTTCGTAGGAAGGTTTGAAAGATTCATTAGGACGTGTATTCATTTTTATTTGATTTTTTAAAAAATATTTCATTTCCCCCCAATTTAAATAAAATGTTTGTTCACAACATGTATTTTTACATTCAAAGGATTACAAAGTCTTAGAAACCATGTAAAACTAATTGCATTTTGCAGTGAGTTTGTTAGTAATCATATGTGAAAAGTATTTTTCACAAGAGGAATAATTAAAATCATATTTGTTGTAACCTGGTATAAAGTGACTGACTGTCTTCCTATTGAGGCTAAATGTAAACATATGTGAATGTCAGTTTTTCCGTAATGATTGAATTACACTAGAATCTCAATGTCATGCCCAATTCGGTGTTCAAAACATACAGCTACATGAGGATGAGAAGTCAAGGCAAGAAAATGATTAAAAACAGCATGATAAAATAACTCGAACTACTATGAGTTGAAACATCTTCAATAAAATTGGCTGATGTATGTGTTGTATAATGCAGACTTGCAGTTTAGACTGAATTATTTAAGGAGTACACCTGCAGTTGCCAACTTTAGATACTGATCAAGCCAGCACTTACATATGGGTATCCCATTGACTAATGTTACTCACGTGACAAAATATTTGCAAGGCTGGACCCTTAATTTCTGGTAATTTCCTGCCGGGGTGATCTCAGGGGAGATGCACGTCTTGTCTTTCAGGAGCTGTTGGAAAGATGGTTTGTACTAAGATAGGAAAATTAAATACAAATGGTAAAGGGAGTCTCCAAACAGCAGGACTGGCAAAAATACTGGAGCTAGGTTGTTTTTCTTTCCTCACACTCTTCCAACTTTTTATTTGGCTCCAAAACTTTTAGAAGTGTTTAAAGTCAAGTAGCTAAAAAATGTAGGCTGTCTTGCATGCTTCAAACTAGTAATAATACCTGGATTAAAAAATGGGTTTAAGTTTGGGCTGGGTTTTTTTCCCATTCCATTTTCCTTTAAGGTGTTAATGACATGCTAACAGACATCTCAGATTTAGACAGATAGCTTACTTTTAATTAACCCATATTTTCAGTCTCTAGCTGTAACAGATGCCACTGTCTACATAACTGGTTGTTTCCAATAAATTGTCAGAAACACAGTAATGTTATATAAATAAAATTGATCCAATGTCTAGTGATAGTATTAGCTTAATTTTATATAATTTTTTATTTTAAAACCCAAGTTTTAAGTTACTCCATTTGTGTGTCAAATGCCTTGTGCCTATCACTTTAGATTATGCTCAAAGACCTTGAAATATTTGACTGAGAAAGCAGGTGTTAATTTGATTAGAGTTACTAATACCTGGGATGCAAAGTAAGGATAATACCTTCCTAAACTGAAGGTATGTTTAAATAGAGGATTTACTTGTGGATCTTCTTCACTTTACATAATGAGAAGATGAAAAAACTGGCCCATGAGAAACCTAGAAGAAATCAGATTTTAAATACTTGTTAAAAGTTTAATTCAAACTTTTATTCATAACAAGGTAGGCTTCCAAAGTCTTTTTAAGAAATGGATAAATACAATTATATACCTCTGAGTTCAAGAGTGGAAATATAATCTCGTGACTAACACACTGGTGTGACAGCCAGGAGCTTTCTCTGGTACTACCAGTTCTGACCAAAACTTGTCATCTCTTTGCCTGAATTTCCCCATCTGTGGAATGGGGGTGATGGCAATACTGACGGTGTCTCTCACTATAATCAAAGTACTGCTTTTGGGATCTTTTCCTTACAAAGCTATTATAGTATATTCAAGAAAATGACAGAATCTGATTCCAGAAGTACAACACAATCGACAAACTTCTTATGTGACCCCATAAGTTAGTGTACCTGTATTTTCAAAATTTGTAATAGTGTCATCAACCTCACAGGAATATTTTGAGGTCAGTTTAATATAATGACTAAGTAACATAACAAAGAGTCATATTGAAAGTCAGTTTCCTTATCAAAATAGATCCTTCAAAGAGACAGCAACAGGATAAAGATTCAACATTTTCTGCATTTAAAAATCTGCAGTCTTGGAAGGACAATAATGAAGATCTGAATTAAATTAAATTAATTTTAAAGACATCCTAATGAATTTCATTTATTTACATGAATTAGTGAAAGGAATGTGATTTCAAAGGTAAATTCAGATTAAGATGTAAATGTTCTACGTAAATCACCAGTTTCTCATTCTAGTCACTATCAGTTGCCTACAAATAAATTAAAAAATATAGATAAACTAGTGACAAATATAAAAGGCACAGTAGTTTAACTGAGATCTTATCGGAAAGAAAACAGTTGTACTCATATGAGGTCAATTCTAATAAATGAAATATGCAAAAACCAGGCACAAAGTATAATCCAAATATACCCCTGCTACAGCCTACTCTCTCAGAGATCCTGAACTCTATAGAAACCTTACTTTCCTACCTTAAAAGTGTCTCATTTCTCAGCTTGACGGGAATCTGGAAATGAAACATTCCTCAGTTTCAATTTGGCAGCCCCAGTTTGGCCAGTTGGCGGGGGGGGCTTTACCAGTGGGAACATCTAACATGTCTAACAGAACTGCATCCCTTGTAAAAAGTGGCTGATGAAGGCAACGTAGTCATTAAAGCAGAGGCCCAACAAATTTCCTCTTTTCCAAGGATATTTAAATCCCAATTTCCCACTTCCAAGGACTTGCCATTGTGTATAGGTTGTTTGAAAGCAAGCTGCAGGAGAAGAACAACATTCTTCCCATTGCATACTGAGCAACACAGAGTCTGAGAGCAACTCCTCTGGCCAAAGGCTTAAACAGACTCATCATGGGTGTCCGAGACTCTTGTACTTTACAATAACATCCACTGGGTATGTATAAGCAATCCTTTGGATACAGACTGGAAGCTACATTTGCCTTTCCCACAGAAGAGAGAGTTTCAAGGACAAGCTCATAGAAACACCCTTGACTGCATCATTCTCCCATTAGCTATGTGGTAGGTAGCTGTGTCCCTGTCAACTTGCTTGCCATGATTTTTTTTTAATATAAACTATTTCAGTATTTTAGGCACCTAACACCAGTACTGGATCTAGTTCATACTGTCTTTATAGCCACTGCATAGAGTGAAACAGTCATCCCAAAGATCTCTGGTTTTGAGCAATCAAGAGACTCTGGAGACTAGGTGGCCAATGAATTGAATTATGTGTAGTTAATATATTACATACAGTTAATTAAATGAATTAAATGCTAACTGCAAACATTGCTTATTGCTAGGATATATAAGTAATATTTTGGTAAGCCACCCTTCTCTCCTCACCTTTTTAATATTCCATTGCTTATTTCTTCAGAGTTTGACCATGTTGTGTGGTTTGAACAATTGTATGGGATCAAGTGAAATCAGGTGAATTATGTGAGGAAATTAGTGAACAAAATATTGATGCAGAACTAATAGATTTTGTGCAAGTAACTATTTTTCTTTTAGAGAGCCCCTGTTTCATGTCTCTGGAAACAAAAATATTCTGCAGGCTAAAACCCTAGCCTCACATGTCCAAGTGAGAAACTTCATAAATAACATTTGCAATATTTGCAGTATTGCTTAAGACTTCCTTTTGGTTTTGTTTGTCATTAAACTCCCCAGTGGCACACCTTGGGGGAAAAATGTAGATAAACAGAACTTTTTTTCAGCAAGAGTATTAAAAAAGTGACTTCCCCTGCTCTTTCCAGCTGTTACAGTGTCACATCCCTACACATGGCCTTTCCTGGACTACGTATACAGCAATATCAGGTTACTGAAAACCCAGAAGTAAGCAGCTGAGTCCTGTATTCACTTGAGACCTGACCCTGTGCCATTCAAGTCCCCGAAAAACTTGCTGCTGACCTCAGGATCAGGGCAGCACATTCCCTGAATGGAAACAAGAATGATGCAATATTTACTGCAACTCAAGCTTTGGTACAGTGCATTAGTTAAAAGTAACACGTTTGTATAATTACTTGTTCCCATAAGTGGCTAATGTGGTGTTCTTTGCGTTATATTAAAATCAGAGCCCTTTGATGGATAAATGATGACAGTTAAACCTATAAGCTATGCATACCAGATACAAAGGACTCAGGGCCCTTTCTCTTGTCTTTCCTGTCTCAAATTTTCTCTCAAATCTGTGGGATTAGGGACATCGTTACCTGAAGCATTATCTAAAAGGAGGTAGTTGATCAGATATTTTAAAGCTTCCTTTTTACAGACAAATTTCTGTGAGCTTTCAGGATTTTATGTCATGCGATTAGACACTACTAAGCTGAATGGCACCGAAGGTAAGAGTTGTTTGGACTTTTCTTCTTTGCTCTTTAACTTGTGATAAAAAGAGCCACGGCTCAGCAATGGAGTTCATCAAGAAGAGCAATAACTCTCAGCGAATGCTCAAAGCATTGCCACATCTTGCAATATTATGCAAACTATGTTGCCCATAGTTGAAGTTTTTCTTAAAACTCTGGCTCCTGGAATCCTGTGACTGTTGCCTTTTTTTTTTTTTTTTAACTTATTTGCTTTCTTTAACAAAAGTTTCTGACTGCTGAAAACAAGAGCTATAGAAAGTTCAAAATCTAAGCGGCAAACAAGAAGATTTTAATAGGTAATATTTTAAAATATTTTCCCTTTTAAACCACGCTAGTGATTACATGAGGCTTGAGTCATGACTTTTAAACTCTTGGGATTGCTAATGCTGAATGGAAAAAACCTATTCTTGGTCTATCCTTTTTCCATAAAACCTCCAGTTCCAGCATAGGTATATGTAATGGCCATGAGGCAGAGTTTTGCTGGGTTTCCTGGTTCCCTACTGGTGTTTGACCTGTTCAGTTTGGAATTAAAACAAAGTGGGCCACAGAGCCGGCTTTCTGAGGGCCCACGACTCTCAGTTACTCTCAGCACACGCAGACCTCAGCCACAGTGTGATGTGTTACCTATCACTCCCAGCAGTTCTGGTCAAAGCAAACAAGAGATGTACTGTGGACTTCAGGATTTTCTCTTTCTACAAAGGAAACAAGTGTAAAAATACCAAGTTTGAAACTCAGATACAAACCACAAGGTAAAGCAAAAATAAGATATCTCACATACTGGAGAAGCACTTCCACATTAATATCAGGGCCAATGGAAAACTTGGCTCGATCCTTTGTCATTTTTGCCCCACCTATGGAAAACAGCAGAAAAATGTGGAAACATTGAGTAAGAATGAGCTGCTGAGTGTCCTTGTGTTTATGGTTTGGCAAAGGAAAGTGATACAAAATGAATCCTCTCCCCCCCGCCCCTTGCTATATTTTTAGTGCTTCCTCCTTTATTCTTTCTTCCCATTTTTCTGTCTGTCTGTCTGTCTCTCTCTCGTGTTTGTTTATCTTTGCAAAAAATCCTGTCCTGTCGTGCTTTAGGTTTGTTATGTGTGGAGGTACATAATGGCATATTTCATATCCACAAATATGTTATTTTATTTTAATAGGAGGCAGCCAAACATACTTACCTAAAGGTGACTACTTTCTTTACTGTTCCTATTAGTCAACAGGCTCTTCTAGTATTCAAAACACACAATACACTGCTCATACATTGTTAATGTTATATTTATTTATTTCATATCTATCTGCCTAGTGTCCTCTAATGATTCATTTTCTATTTCCATTCCAGTAACATAGCACTGTCCTTTTCCCAGTTTCTACTCCCTCTCCTGTTTCTTTGCTATTAATTCCTTCTAGTTACTTGTTGTCCCTTCAGTGCTGTGCTTTAGCTGTCGCTGTCACTGTCTCTCTCTGCCTCAGGATGCACTACTACATTTTTTGCACACTATTTTCTAACCTGCTGATTTTAGTGTGGCAGAGGCAGGCAGCCCAGTAGTAATAATGTTTGATTAAAAAGAGATTAAATGAATAAAGAAAATCATGGAACATTTTAAACACTATGGAATTTGTGGTGTTTCTGCTACTAAAATTTTCCACAAGCCTTGAATGTAAGTACTTATCAGCACATAAATTACAATTACAGAAATGTTTGCCAGGAAAGAAAAATACTGTAAGACAATTGAACTACAATTTTTAGATTGAAGAATAGCCTATTAACTTACTGAGTGTGATCATGTCTTTTGCTGGTGTCTGTCTGCATTGAGGTCATGAGCCTGTTATATGAAGATAATGGCATTACTCCTTTGCTTCAAGTAGCGGCATTTGTGATTTCAGTTCTAACAGCCCTTTACCTTCTCTCCACTCGTGACTCACGGCTGACTCATTACCTTTAATCATTCTGAAAGCACAGATTTTATTTTTGCTCTTCTTTTAATCACAGTGCAAAAAAAAATGCTTTGAGGGAGGGTAAGGTGTTATACACTGCAGCAGTGTAGGTATGTACCAACATGCTTATTTCTGGAAAACCTCAAGTACTCCCAGTTTCCTATCCATCACCACAAACTGGATTTCACAGCGATGTCTAACAGAGGAAAGCCTGATGATCAGGGATCGGTGGGAGAAATGAAAGGGATGTTTCTGAGATTCAGACAGCAAAGTTTGCCATTGAAGGTCAGATCACCTTTGTTTTTATTTTATATATGACTTATTTTTCCTGAAATACAGCTGTAAGAGAGGAGTAATGAATTCACGCCTTCATGGCCAATAATAAGATATATACTTGAATACTTTTTTTTCTTTGCCAGCAACATTCCTATTATTCATGGGAAAATCTGAGTGTGCCTCATGCCTATGGTTAATTATGGTTAATTATGCCTGATAATTGGACTATAGTATGTGTGTAGATGGTGTTATTAATGAAGAACAATGAACAACAGTTTGTGCTACAGAAGCAGAATTATTGCTCAGTATTTTTTTCCCCAGGATTTCTCCTTGCAAGAAAGCCCTGTGCTAGCATTGGAATTTAGTTAGCATAGTCCTGGGTGTTATAGGACCATGGAAACTTCTGCTTGCTGTACAGTACTAATGGCTTCCTCTTTGCACTTCTTTATGGAAGCCCGTAACATTTTCCCTGAGGAATCAACCAGCTCTTAAGATGTTACATGAAAAATAACTCGTCTCTGAGTGTGGCTGAGAGACATCTGAGCATTGGCAGAGGTGGGCGTTGTACTATATCAAGCAGCCTAAGCAAGGTGAGGTGATCAGTCTCCCTTCCCCAGCGTTTCCAGGCGGGGAAGAGGAGATTGACTTGGGCAGCAAAATTTGCAGAGTGAGAGAGGAGCACAAGTTATAGCAGACCCTGTTGGGCAGTGGGGGTGTATGCCCTGGCAGGGGGATGCAGCAGGAGGTTGGCAGTTACAAGTCTATCGGGCACAGAAGTGAATAGCACAAAGTCCCTCTCATTCAAAACAGAAAGTTAATAAGAACAGATAGGACAGAGGAGATGGTCCACAAACAGTGCCTGTGGCCTATTTGTGGGTGGTAGTGGTTGTTGTTGTTGTTGTTATTCTTTCTTTGTGTTTCTCCTGTTCAGGAAGTTCTCCATCACACTATGCCCTGGGTAAGTGCAAAGCACATGGGTCTTCTAATATACAGCAGGGATTTTTCTACCAATACTTTAATCAAGAAGATGAAATAGTATGCTGGTGGGTTTGAGCATTTGACATGTATTTGCAATACACGTCTTTATGGTCCTGTTAGATTCTATTGCACTTATATGCAAGATAATGAAAATAGGCAAGATGTAGCACTGGCCATTGAAGCTGGTATAAATACATCCACTAAAATGCATAATTTAGTACATTTCCTACTGTAATTTTCTCATTTAACAGGATGAGTATACAGGGTTGTATACAATGCTCGTGAATCACCAGCAGAAACCACTTCTGGTTAATGGATGCAGAGGTCTTGTATTTTAAAAAATGTATTTCTTTTGAATTTTCGGAATGAACAAAGGTTCAGATAATATTTCCTCTAGATAGTATTTCACAAACAATATAGTTGTAGGCAATGTAACACAGAGTACTAGCTATGAAGTTAATTTTTATCAGTATGTTGAAGAAATTATCAGAGATGTCTTGCAGTCAGATTTTAGTGGGAAACAGCAGTAATGACCAATATTACTAATAAAAGTTAGAAAATATTGATCACTGTATTATTAATGTTAGTAAAAGTAGCTCAACATTTCAAGTTTAGTTGCACAGTCTGAGCTCAGTAAAATTTGCCAAAAATGTGCACTGGGATGTTTGTGTTTTTTCTGGAAGATTTTCTGGAACTTATGGAAAATGTAGTTATGTAGTCTAAATATATTCTGTGGAAAATACTCAACTGTAAGGCCCATTTTCCTGTTAAGGAGATCTCAGAGCAACAGAATTAATAGTGCCTGAGTCCTTGAGCTTGTCTGGTTAGAAGACATGCATTTGGTTTCTAAGATGTGAAGATTTATGTCTGAATTCTCACAGAGCAGGATATGTAGATATACTTTTGTGTTTTATAGAAGGCATAGTCATATTTCTCAACCACTCTCTAGTATTTCTGGGTAACTGCAGTCATAACCTCTATGTTTTTACTGACTACATAAGCAGCAGATGCTAAGGTTAAAAAGGTGCAAAATAATAACACTACATGGCTTTGTTCTTACATTTGGTTCCTCTGGGGAACAGCTTCTGATTAGGGAGACGTGAGCTAAAATTATGTAGAAATATATTTTCCTTTCATGGTTTCTGCATCTTATTTGCTTGTCTGGAGAAAATATGTTAATTTTTTCAACTATGCATTTGAAGTCCTACCAACCTTTTCCTTTTCAGCTTTTCATAGCTGTGGTCATCGCTTACTTCACATTTTATTTGCTTTATCCCTATAGCAAATACGGAATTATAGGCTAGATAAAATCCTGTACTCTAGATGTTTGAGAAAATCTGATTAATAAAATCCCATTAATGATTTTGCTGTGCAATGGCAATTGCTATTGGAGGCTGCTGCTTTTGATTTTTTCTCACGAGATTCTTTGAAAGCTCTCAGTGCCTTTCTTACACCTCCTACAGGGAAACTGCATGAATGGGGAATGCCAGCTAGCCTGAGGACATCATCTCCTGTGCGTGGATTACCCATGCAAGATTTTTTTAAGAGTCAAGAATAGTGATGCTGTGCAGTTGCAATCTGCTTTCTGACTGCCCATTTTACACAATCTCTGGAGGTGGTCACTCAAGTACAATGCTTAGACACCATGTGTGAGGATCTGGGGTTTACTTTTCTCTAATGAGCTGATTCCGAGATGAAGAGAGTCTCACAGATAAGGTGCCTGCTGTCCGTAGCACATTGGAAAAGATTAGCGAGAGATGACAGAGTAACCCCTCCTCTGACAAGAAAGAGCAGGTAAAAAGCAAATGAAAAAGCCCCTTGCTGTGTTCCCTAAGAGCTAATTCTAGATTATATGTGCTCAAGCGCTGCCATTTCTGGTGAGAAGAAACTCTGCGACATGTAGTGTGTGCTCATACTTAGTGGTCTCCAGCATGCACTGATGCTTGTGCCTTTTGGAGGTTCCCATCATCCCAAAGCAAAGCTGGTCTTGAAAAAAAAATATTTTTAGGCAGATGAGACTGAAGCAGCAGCTTGGTCCTATTCCTACAGTGTTTTACTAAGAAGAGTCCGATCCTTGGCTGACATAAATTGGGTAGCTGTGCTGACCTTTGTGTTTGGTTGTTTTTTCTTTTTGGCTCATTGAATTTCCTCACATCCTAAGCTCATTAAACTGTGGCTCAGCCAAATTCCCTGTAAGAAATGGTTTAAAAGGTAAGTGCAGTAGCATATAGTAAGTTCTGTAGCTTAGGGCAGAAATTTTTTACAAAGACATTTGCATTATAATACAAAGGTTCTCTAGACTGGGAGCCACAGACTTGTCATTAGCAGAACCATCCAAGTGTCAGTGTCTTTGAATTAATGCATGGGTCCAGGATTCTAGACAGAGCGGAACAATGAACAATGGGGCTCCAGGCTGGACAGGTCATTTGCAACAAATTATTCAGCTACTCTTGTCTCTGTGGTGCTTCAGCTAGTTGCTTGTAAATAGACTAGCAACCTTTTGGACATACTTGTTACTCAAAATAACTCCAAACTGGAACAAGGTTCACAAGGAGATCATAGGGAGCCATGAACATGGGAGCTGTTTGCATTGCATACTGACATCTTGTGGTACAATTTGGTTTGGGGATGGATCCTGATGCAGTTTTTGCAAAACTTGCACCAGTGAAAATGCTCTACTACTTGGTCAAAATGACATTCAACTTATGGGCTTACAGAGATTTATAGAAAAAGTTACTAGGTTTTCTAAAGGTAGAAAGCCTCACATTCCCAGGTGTGTTCCGAAGAATTAGGGGCTACAAATTGGTTTTTATTTTTTAAAGTAACTTGTTTTCCAAGGCAGTAGAGCCAGTAGAGTCATCTCAACATCATGTAGTAGAGCTGACACAGTAGCTATGTAAGGTTTTGCTACTCTATTCCAAGCAGTACAAAAAAGAGATTCAGAACAATGAAAGATTCCAATATTCACACAGAAAATAATACACTTTTTTCCAAAGATTTAGGAATTAGACAAAAAGAACAAAGTATCTGCTTAGTCAGTACAAAAGCTGAAAGATTTCTGTAGCATGGGCAAATAGCTCTGAAATCATTTTACTCATAAGCTTTACTTATCCATTTCAAGCAGCGCTTTCATGTTTTGACAGGTCATTCCAAAAGCAGTAGTAAAGCTTCATAGCAGACTTACTCCAGATGCGATCCAAAACAACAGGAAAAACGAGCATTTGTAAAACACAGAGCAGTAATGTGCGAAGTGGGCTAAAGAAAAGACAGGCCATTTTTTGTAGTTGAATCAGGAGAGAGCAAAAAGCAACAGGAAAGTGCTTATTAGCCCAGACACTCAGTAGGTTCAGTCTTACTTTCATATTCAGTGAAACTATTAGATATTTTTGATCTAATAGTAAGGGCTTAAAGAATGAAAAGACGTTCACTGTTTGGCTGGCAGCTGCTCACTTCAATGTCTAGCTTAATGAATTGTGCTGTCATGCTGGGATTTGAAGCAGTCCAGTGAGTAAGGGTTCCCTGCTGCCTTTCTCTTTGACTGCATTACACAACCAGCTCTTTTTTATATTTTGATAGTGACATCTATTGGAGCTTTGAAGAATACTCTTTTGAAAAAAAATCTAAATGTATATTAGTAAAAGAAAAATTGTTTGACAACTAAAAATTTCAGTTAAAACAAAAGCAGATATATACCTGTCATCAAAACATACACAAGAATGAAAATACCAATGCAAAAAAGAAAAACGTGGCAAGAGTTTAAATCAGATTCAGGAAAAAAATGTGCCTTTCTCTCTTTTGATGATGGGTGAGCTTAGAAACTTACTCAGATGTCTGAAGTTCATTTAGAAGAAACCCATCAACCAAAGCTGCAACCTCAAAGTGAAACAAATACAGGATTTGATTGAATCCGCTATAGATATACGCAAGACTTTGACAAGTATTGACAAGATCAGATCTAACAGAGTGGATACAGTAGCAGTTAGCCAGTCATCAAAGACTTGGCAAGCCTTCCTTGTAAGCAACTGAAGTCTGTGCTGTCAAAGGGACACAACCATCCAGATTATTTAGAATGAAATTAGCTCTGGCATACCTAAGCAAGCCATCTTCACACCTCTGGATTATATTGTGAATATGGGTTGTGTCTGTTTAGAGCTTACGGCAAGGGTCCTAGACTTTTCCAGAGATGTAAGACTGGTACGCAATGAATAAGTGTGGCCAATGGATTTGCATTACAATAAATTAGCAAATATATTTACATTTCTTAAAATGTTTATGTACTATGAGAAGACTCTAGCATTCAGTCCCTGGTGTCAGCAGTAGGCAGTACTGAGTAACGCTACCTCACAAAATCTCCAGGAGAAATTAGGAGATCCGAAATGCACAAGGAGAGCGTGCTGTGGCAAGCACAGTCCCCAGGACAGCCCCTTTCCCTTCTGTTCCCCGTTTCTCTGAGGACTCCCAGAGTCCCTTCATGCATACCTTCAACCCATGTCTCTCCATAACATCTGGCCCATGATGAACACTCTCACATGAAAGTTTCACATTTATTTGCTAGAGGTTGTGACTTTGGGGCCTTTTTCCTGGCTTCGTCTTTTCTACAGGAATATGATAAAGAATTCCCCAATATTTCAGATGATGGAAGAAGCAGGAGATTTCTTTTTTGCCTTATATTATAGATTTTTGGTAGGATTTTATTTTGGTTTGGGTTTTTTTGCATATTATTTGATTTCAGTTAATTCTGATTTTTAAAGGTGTGCTGGGATAGAGTTAATTTTCTTCATAGTAACTGGTATGAGGCTATGCTTTGCATTTGTGCTGAAAACAGTGTTGATAACACAGAGATGTTTTGGTTGTTGCTGAGCAGTGCTTACACAGAGTCAAGGCCTTTTCTTCTTCTCACACCACCCCACCAGCGAGTAGGCTGGGGGTGCACAAGAAGCTGGGAGGGGACACAGCTGGGACAGCTGACCCCAACTGACCAAAGGGATATTCCATACCATATGATGTCATGCTTAGCATATAAAGCTGGGGGAAGAAAAAGGAAGGGGGGGACATTCACAGTGATGGCATTTGTCTTCCCAAGTAACCGTTACGCGTGATGGAGCCCTGCTTTCCTGGAGATGGCTGAACACCTGCCTGCCGATGGGAAGTGGTGAATGAATTCCTTGTTTTGCTTTGCTTGCGTGTGCAGCTTTTGCTTTACCTATTAAACTGTCTTTATCTCAACCCACAAGTTCTCTCACTTTGACCCTTCCAATTCTGTCCCCCACCCCAGCCAATGGGGAGTGAGCAAGTGGCTGTGTGGTGCTTAGTTGCCAGCTGGGGTTAAACCACGACAAAAAGAAATTTATTTTCTCAAGCAACCAAAGGTTTTAATTAAATTTTACTTCTTGGTATTGTTTCACATATCTTAAGATCTTTTTTTTGCTTTTATTTATTCTGTTGTATCTTCACCAGTAGCAACATGGCTTATACCCTATTGACTCCATTATGATAATAAAAAGACAACTCAGCGAGCTAGTCAGACAGGGATCTTACCATGAAATGAAGAGGTGAAGTATGATCTTAGAATAGCAAACATAATTGACTCAAACAATCTGAGTGCAAAAGTACTTGATAAAGCCTCAAATAACTTGACTATTTTCTGAACTGCATGTTTTGCAAATGTCTATGCATAAACCCCTTCATATACCATATAAAACAATTGATAATGTCTTCAGTTACTGTTCTCATATAAATAATATATCCATTTCTCCTGCTGCTAGGTAAGAAATGTTCAATTTTTACAGCCAGCTTTATGTTCTTCATTCTTATTCAGCATTTACAGAGCCTGAGGGAGAAATAAAATGTTAATGATGTTGTAAAGACACTTTTTATAATGAAAATATATCCAAATTAATCTCACCTTTCATTTATTTAATAGGAATTCTATCATATTATGTGGTGCTTTAAGAGTGTCTGTAAAAGGATAAAATAGGAAAGAATCAAGTAGTTTACTCAATGTATGGTGACTTTCCTGTGCAAATATTGCTACCTAAGAATAATCCTGGTTTGGTACTGTATCCATTTGGCTTGTATAAGCAGTTTCAGTGACATCAGTTCAAGTGAGCAAACACTGTAGAGTGAGTTTTCTCCATCTAACTGCTTTCAAGATCATTGATTGCTCAAATGAATATAAGGAGAGAATGCCAGAAGCAGCAAATGACAGCTTCTTTCTCTAGGCTTGAAGATAGATATTAAGGGAGAGATTTATTTAATTGAAATGAGTAAAACTCACTAAAATCTGTGCTGGGTACTTAGCAAATAAGATCACAAGAAACAGAGGGTAGGGACACCGCAAAGGTCTTTTATATAGGTACCTGGCTCTGGTACAGCCAGGAACTTCTAATATGCCTGACCATCCTCAAGCAGACTCTGAAAAGGTTTTTAGGCCTCTCTGTACTGCTCTTCTATCATACAATTGGGTGCATTAAGCTCAGAAAGGCTCCAGCCTGTATTTGCACAATGCTGTGCTAATAAGCTTCTTGGAACATTGTGTCCTGAGAGCACAGGACAGAGACATTCTGCCCGAGCCTGTCCTGTCTTATTAATATCCACCTTTATCTCAGCTGTGACAGACTGCAACTCTGTGCAGAGCCACCTGGATGCGTACTACATCACTTTCTCCAGTATTTGGGCTGCGGGGATAGCATGTTGGTTTGGGCACATCACCAGATCCACGTTGATGCAAGGTAGTAGAAAGGCACCGCATTGAAGTAATGATCCCTCCCAATGACACATAAAGAGGTTGTACAACCAGAGCTGCAAAGATGAAAGAATTATTTGTAGACTGCAGGAGGAACATAAATAGGTAGGAAAAGTTCTGAGCCTAACTAGATGAATAGTCATGTTAAAAATATACTAGAAGTAAATCTAAAAGGAATGGAAAAAAGAACCCATCAGCAAAGAAAACTTTATCTAGGAAGTCAGACACTAGTAAGGATCAATTGAGAGCTGCAAAATGTTGAGCTCAGAAGTTGTAAAAAAGGAATGGAAAAATAAATTCAAAAAGTATGTCTACAAATCCAAATGAATGCCTTGTTTCAGTTTTAAATTAAGAGGAAGATATAGAACATAAAAGCAAAATGAGGACAGTTCATAAGTTTGAATATATAAAAAAGGAAATAACTATTGGAAACAAAACTAAGTAAGCTTAATGAGTTCAAATTTGGGCACCCATTATTCACTGTTCCAAAATAATGAAAGAATAAGGATGCTTTCATCACTGGAGAACAACAGTTACTACACTTCTATTAGATAAAAGGAGAAAATTATTGAAGTAATTTGATGCTCATTAGTCTGACTTCAATAGAATTCAAAAGTGTTTAAAAAATAAAAGACAGAAAAATTAAAAATGTGCAGGTAAATAGGAAACAGAATAAAATGCAGCATGGGTTAACCAAAGCAAGGTCATGCCAGACTAAATTGCTACCATTTCTACATGGGGAACTGATTTTTTAGACAAGAACAGTATAATACGTCATCTATCAATACTTTAACAACTAATTTTATATGATACTGCATAGGAAATTATTAGCAAAGCTGGGAGAGATTATGATAAATGCAGGAATTGTAAGGCATATAAGGAAACAGACAAAATGGATGACTAAATACACTAGGTCTTTTCAGCCTCAAGAAAAGCCTGCTGAAAGGGAATATGATTGTGGTCTATAAAATCACAAGTAGAAAGGGCATCAGTAGGGGTTCCTTATTAACTTTCTTTAATATTGGAAAATCTAGGTAACATCAAATGAAGTTATAGGCTGTTAGGTTCAAAAGAAAATGGAGTACTATTTTACCTGCCACATAATTAAGCTGTGATGTGAAGTTTACAGCTATAGAATGTTATAAATATAAAAAGTGTTTATGGAGTTCAAAAATACTTAGATGGATTTATAGAATAAAAAAAAAATCATGTACTTTTCCTAAGCATCTAGGTACAAGGAAAATTTTGGTCTCACCCAGTTCACCTGTTCTAATTTTCTTAGGAGGAGCTGATAAAAAAAAAACCCTGGGAGTCAATACTAGAACTCTTTAAGACTCACTCTTGTGCCTATTATTATTTAGCTTTTCTCTAATTACTTTGGCACAGAATGTTTGAGTGCAGAAATGAAAATTAGCTGATAAAGCTGAAATAAGTCAGGACAGACAGATCTGGATATAGTGTAATCTTAAGGAATAGAATAACAGAAATTTAATGAGCTTCAGAAATATGAACGGGAATGTCATTCACTGAAGGGCTAATGACAAAATCCTGCTCTTAACTCGAAACACAAGTGACCAAGAGTAATCCAGAAGGAAGAGCTGGGTTTGCTAGTCCGTTCCAGGGGTCTCTAAAGGGCTGTGGTTGAGAAAGAAAGAGGTACTCAGTGAGAAATTCCTTGTTAAGACAGAAAAACCCTGATGCTATTTTTACAAGACGCTGATAAGATCCTGTCCATAATACCATAATATTAGATACATTTCCAGTCACCTATGCATGGAAGAAGGCAACATGGTTATTTACAGACTGCAAAAGGACTCATCTTTTGAAGAAATAAAACAAAAGCTAAGAGACAGTATGATTGCTTTTCCCAGGCTGTCTGTAGATTGCATGGTAGCTGGAATTAACAGAGAATTCCTCTTGTTCAGATTGAGGACACAAGTGCTGCTTTTGGACCGATGCAACCAGCTGTCTGCACCATAGGGATGGAAGAAGAGTAGAAAGCCATGCCACGTGCCAGCAGGTAGTCAGAACACAACTGGGATGCACACCAGAACCTGGGAGAATAAAAGAGCAGTTTGCATATAACCTTTAAGTCCTCAGGGAGTAAACATCAAAAAAGAGGAGTTGGTAAACTAATTGGCAAAGAAGCCTTAAAATACAATGGATAAAGTAATCGTCAATAAATTTGGAATAAAAATTTGAAAGTAGATGTTTTGAAATTGCTTGCTAATACAACTGGTTGCCTGCCAGTATCAGAATTCATGGCTCTTCCTGTCCAAAAGAGAGTAACATGTGCATTTTTACAATATAATGTAAGAGAAGGAAATGAAATAGGTACTTCCTTTCTTACCATCTCTTGCAAGCAAAAATGCAGAATTATTCAGCTGAGTAAAATCTCACTCAGATTGGGTGTCATTAAGTGCAGAAATCTTGAAGTCTTATTCCATATTGGAAGCAAACCAAACTGAGAGACAAAAGTGAACTTTTAGTCCAATTGGGTGGGTGGGTGGCTGGGTGGGGGAGCACTAGTGGAGACACTGAAGATAAAAGTAGTGGGAAATCAAGATTTCAGATTTTGGGTCTCTTCCAACTTCTGTAGTAGCTGCTATTAAGAAGTAACCATTTGCATGTATTTATTATTGTATCTGAGAAATTACACAGATTTACATAGGAAATAGTATTGCTAAATTAGACTTTTTAATGTTGTCGCTTGTATACATTCATACACAAGCTTAGACCTTGATATTTAACAGCGAATGTGATCAAGGTAAAATCTTTTGCAGATGTAATTTGGTGCTTGCAGCAATGAGATACTACTGAAGGATGATACAGTCATATTTACTGAGTGCAAGTGATTCTGTCATCCTGACACCTAGCATGCTCTTCATTCACAACGGGTTTATTCTCTGGTAAGTTTATATTTAAATGAGGCTTTATCTTGATTGCTCGGAATTTGTGATATTGTAACAGATTCTATTCAACTTACATCACAGACTGTGGGCTTTATTTGTGGGGTGTAATGCTTCCAGATACAGTGTACTTTATATATACATATCCTCTAACTTGATTGATATTGATACACTTATTGTAATGCATTCTTTTCACAAACATATCAAACTGTGTTTTCTAAACTGAAATCAGAGGGCTTGCTTACTAGTATGAGTCACTTTTTTTCTTTTTCTTTTTTTTTCTGCAGTGTAGGCTAGATGAATTATTTGGTTTTCTGGGAATCTTAAATAGTACTTCATTATATCCTGTAACTCCTGCTTTTTGTTTAAATATTTTAGGACAACATTATTTATAAACATCAGAGTTCTTGTCATTTGTTTAGGAAAGACACCAACAAAAATGTTTCATTAAAGAAGGAATAGATATTTATCTTAATTCTTATTGACTGAGGTAAAGCTTTGCTAGTGTTTTCTTTCCCTTCTCTGTTTATATTGCTTTAAGATGTGTGGGTCTTTTGCAATTCATTCACTATTTCATACTGTTAAGAAATTGAACACCCTATTCTCATTCTTGTCACTGCATTTCATTTTATTTACTACTTTGGTCTCCTTCAAGATGTTGCTTGATGCTGTGTTAATCCATTGGTTTATTGCTATTACAGTATTTCACAGCTCTCCTTTGTTGCTAAGCTCCTAGATAAATGAATCATATGACCTTGACAGTTTCTCTCTGTTAACACTGCTGTTGTTTTTCCTTGAAATTTTGTTCTTCAAATTGTAACAAACACTAGGTCTAACTAAGGCTCTACAGCTGGACACTTGTAGTTAATTGGGGCTGTTAATAGGCTAGGTGGAGAAATTTGGCTAAACCAAGAACACCCGGAGAACCTGCTGCCCTCAACGTAAATGATTGTATTGGTTCAAGGGTAAATTGTGAGGGATTTTCTTTTCAGTCTTCCTCAGACTTTTCACTAGTATAATGAAAAGAGGTATTCTGCTCTGGAGGTAGGTGTTATGACATGCTATTACAGTAGTATTAATAGAGAACAACTTTGGCTTTTACAGTCTTTTTGCTACATGAGCAAAATTATTTTGGTGTCTCTAATGGTCTTTTTTGTGTTGGCTTTTTTTTTTGTGAACTAGAGCTAAGGACCTTTGCCTTTAGCTTGCTTGCAGGTTTGTTTTGTTTTGTTCTTGACTTTGTTGTTGTTTCATTCCGCTCCCCCCCCCCCGCCTTCCTCTGTATCTTACTGGCTTTCTCCTTGCTTTATTCTCAGACCTTTTTTCTTATGTAACCTTGAGAGAGGGTTGGAGGCCTGCTTTTAGAGGTTGGGGGATTTTGCCTGTTTACTGGGGTTTTTTTGCCTTCTCTTAGAAATGGGTATTTAATTTTGTTGAGTATTATTCAGATAGTTGGTAGTATAACATTGCTCTTTTCATACCTGAGGACTTAACGTTCTCAAAAATTATCTGTGTAATTTTGAAGTAGCCTCTAATCAGACATAAATTTGTAAAGAAGAAAATAGTAGAAAGTCACAGGTAGTGGTGGCCACAGTCATTCTTCTGAGCCTTGTTAATGACTGACCAGTCCAGAGGGCTGTAGCTCTCCTTTCTGGAGTGTGCTGGAGAACACCTTATCTTACTGTGTTAAATGACAGTGTGTTATTTGTCCGTGCTAATCTGTTATCTCTTTAGGACAGGGGCCATGTCTTCTTATTATAATTTAGAACTATGTATGTGAATGGCAATGCAAGTATAACTTCTAACTTTCTCTCTCTTTGCATATTAATTAACTTAGTATAATTTAAGTTGTGTCTCAGTATGTGTCCTGGGCATTATTTTTACTGAAGTGTGTCACTTTTCATTACATTAAATGAATACTCATTTAATTTCCTATCTCACTTCTGAGCCCATTTTATTAATGTCAGGATTATTCCTACATCCCTCTGAGTCTTAAATACTCCCCTTATTTTAGTATCATCTGCAAATTTAATGATCTGGCTTATTACAGCCTTATCTAGACCATTGAATAAAATATGAAAATCTGCTGGTGTTAATCTACAGCCCCATGGGACTTCACTTCTCAGTGGCTGCCTTTCCATTTTCCCTCCAATTCCCTGTTTTTCTGGGTACTGATTGGTACCTTGGTACTGCTGATCCCTGAAGGCAGGCAACTGCATCAGATCTGGAATCAATTGAAGTTATTACAGTTTTACAGGAAAAGTAAGTGCCCCAAAAAACCCAAACTAAAGATCAAGGGTGGGAAAGAGTCAGACTTCGGGATACTGACCTTCAGATATGAATGCTGGGTCACAAGTGCTTGATATTGGAAAAAAGTTTAAAGCCCATTTTTAATAAAGATTTACTCTATCCACAACAAAAGTTTCTTAATAACAATGATCCATCATTTTGAATTACCTCTGAACCTTTTTAAAAACCCAGCTATGTCAAGCCGCTTGGTTTATCTAGGCTAATAACATTTTTCATTTTTTAAAAGTAACCAGATTTCTTTAACATGATTTACTCTTTCCATATCCACAATGACTCATAATGATTAAATTGTGCTTATATAATTATATACTTTAAAATGATCTATAAATGTAACATCTCTTTCTTGAAGATCAGACTCTGAGGAATAAAACTTCCTTGATTTGTCCCTACAGATAAAAAAAAAAAAATGCTAAAGGTGTTCATCGCAGGATTAGGCAAGAGACTGACAGCTTTGGACAGAGGTTTGAAATTTGGTGCTGGAAGGGATTTTCATTATTTTTACTGGAGTAGTGGGGAGAATGACACTTGTGGACTTAAGAGCAGAAGAGCTGAGAGTCAGCTTGATTTGAGAGCGTGCGAACAAACTGAGAGAAGGAACTCTGTGAAGTATTTGTCTGTGAAGATTAGAGACTTGTGAACGTGGGCAAATAAAAGAAAGACACCAGGCCTTGGAGCTGGAGGCTAGGGAGCCTGGACTGGCCTTCAGCTTGGTGACCAGGAAGAGGACGAAGCTAGGGAAGCCTGGGTGTTTATGTAAATAAACTGTATCATCGTGTCAAGAAAGAAGGAAGGTGAAAGTTTGAATGCTTTTTGTGAGTAAATTAATATATTAGACTGTGGGGGTTTTTGTGTTTTTCCTGAAATCTTCAGTACCTAGAGTCAGGGATTATAGCGTGCCTCTATTTTTGAGACAAAATAATAATAATTAAATATTGTAAAACATGACCACTGTAAGTCCAACTGTAAATCTGGCTATTAGGTGTAATAAATCATATTCTTCCTAAGAGTTAGAATGATAGTGCACAAAAAGATGCATAATTTCTAAAACTATCATGCTCTCTAGTCTAGATGTGGTAGGGCCTTTGGGGATGGTTTGTTGTTTGTTTTGGGGTTTTTGGGTACCATCCTTTTGCCTTTGAATTACAGGTGTCTGAGTTATCTTGTTACAAATAGTAAAAATGTAGAGAGCTGAAGTTCTCAACCAAGAAGTTATGGGAAAGAAGACAACTGAGAGGAGACTTGACAGTAGTATGTTAGTAGCACAGGGAGTGTGAGCAGAAAATTGCTGCCATATTTCTCCGTTGGGCGGGGGAGAAGCAACCAAAAACAACAACAAAAATCAACCAGTAGGCATTAAGTGGTCAGAGCCAGGTTCAAAACAAACCAAAGGAGATGGTCCTTCATATACGTAGCTGATATGTAGAACCTCTTGTCAAAGAATAAGTTGTGTGCTAAAAACTCGTATTAGTCACTAACAATGGACATCTCCTCCATGAGTTTGTTGGTTCCTTTATTTTAGTCACTAAGTGCAGCTCAGGAGGGGCTTAAAATGAAGCACTGAAGGGACTGGAGGCTGGTAGAAAGCTAAAAGTGCCCTGTTCTTATA
The DNA here is from genome assembly GCF_018139145.2 of Gymnogyps californianus. Classification (NCBI taxonomy): domain Eukaryota; kingdom Metazoa; phylum Chordata; class Aves; order Accipitriformes; family Cathartidae; genus Gymnogyps; species Gymnogyps californianus. The sequence goes on from NC_059472.1 coordinate 135,938,006, forward strand.
TTTCCTCCTCTGACATTGGCTTTTTTCCCCTCAGGCAGAGCAGTTCCTTTTGTGTTGTGTTGAGCTGCAAAAAGGCACGTAATACCTGTTTTCTTGGCTGTGGGGAGAACAGAGATCCAGTGAGTTCATACTTTGATCTATTCCCCTTTCTTATCTGACATGATCTGCAAGATGTGCTGTTAAGACCCTGCAGCTGAATATTTTATAGTGATGGTGTTGGAAATTGCCAATATTAGATGACGTTTACTAGCTGTAGAGTCTTCTAAATTCTGCTGTAGTGAGGTTGGTAAGTGGAAACCTTTTAAAGGGAGAAGGAACTTGGGCTGCACATATCTGAAATGGTTCCAGCCGCTGTCCTTGTCTTCCCTGTGGGCCTTTAGCAAATGCAGCTTGATAGATTAGACATACTGCGTAACACGCAGAGGAAACACAGGTAATGTTGAGGGTGGTGTGAACAGTGGGATCCAGGTGCTTCCCAGCCTTGTTAAGGAGTCAGTAGTTGCAGTAATTTGCTTTGCCTATGGAACCACCACCACACCAGCCACACACCCCTTCTGTTCTATCCTCCATCTTGCAGAATGATGGTGGGGGCAGGGAAAGTGGCCATTAAATCCCTGGTTTTATGTCTTGTACCTTGCAGCTTGGGAACTTACAGTTCTGTCTGTATTTGTGCCTGTCTGTAGGTGAACTCTAAGGAGAAGGTGGGGGAGAAAGCAATTTTACAAGGCTGGAAACTACTGTTCAATAGCCTTTAGTCATCTGCAGGACTTTTTGCCAGCTGATATACCTTATTAACAGCACAGGCTAGGCATTTATAGAGCCACCACATCCAGAGTCTCTTTCATAGACAAGCTGTTCATACTCCGCAGGACCACAGCACTTGGCGAAGGAGGCTGAGCAATCTTTATTGAGACAGCAGCGTGACCTCATACCCCGCTGCTAACGGAGGCATAACAGCAATGGAAGATTAATTTTCTATTTCTTTCCCCAGAGTGTGAAAGTGTATCTCGTTTAGGTTCAGCCTCAAATCAAAGAATGAGATGGAAAAATTCAGTTCTGCTTTAACTGTTCCCCATTTATTGGGTTGAGAAACAGTTCTATTAAGTCAGATGATACACAGTTACATTCAATCTTGTATTTTTATCAACTTAGCAACATTTTTAAGTCACAATGGGGAAAAGAAAGTATGAGAATCCTGAAGAGGAGAAAAATAAGTTCTGAGGTTTCATTTCTTTATACATTCACACTTGGTATTAATACCTCCTTGTTAGAAGACACACTATATTGTTTTCATAATTCCATTTTCCAGTCTTGGGGTGGACCATCAAGATAAAACCATGAGATCTGGATGAAAGGACTGTGTAGTACACTTCTTGCACTTAATTTTACCTAGACTTAGTTGATAGACTGATAGAATAGTTGTAGCTAATGAAAACGGCAAGAACAGAATAGCACATCAAAATGCAGTGGTTTAAAACCACATTGGCACAATTCAAGAGTGCTGGGTTCATAACAGTAGAAAGTAGGATCTGATCTTTGAGAATCATAACAGTGACATAGATCGATGAGCCATCTACTGTAGTGCTCTAAGATCAGTCCATATTTGATACTGTGGAAGCTGATAGCTTAAGTTTGTACTTTCAGAAACAATAATGCAATACTCCTAATTTGACTCATGTCAGTGAATGTGCAATTGGTTTTGTGCTGGAAAAAGGGTAGAAGTACAGAAATTTCTAGACAGAGCTTTTTAATGAGGGGAAAAAAGTTTGTAAAGATGATACTGTTTATTCTTCACAGAGGAGATCCATAGATTCATTACATTGTTTGTAGGTCTCTGAGGCACTGGGCTTATCAGCCACAGCATTGTAAGAGCAGCCATGCTCCTAAGCCTTCAGCCATTCATGACAGTTCCAGCAAATTCTGGGAGATGTTTCTAAACCTCTTCAAGCAACAAGAAAACAAAATGCTCAGTCAGAAAATGGATTAATTTTGAGTTTCTGGTCTACTTAGCCTTGGGAACTGTGAGGCAGAAACTGATTGTAATTGTCTGCTACTGAAATCCAAATTCAGTATTTTTGGTGAAAGATGTTGTGAAACTTTAGAGACCATTTTCCTTATCTGATTCACTCCTTGGCAACTTGGTTCAGACTTGCAAAATGAACAACCAGTACTATGAAGTACGTTGTTTAAATTTTCTGGGAGCTAGCATAAACTGAATGTTAGTTCTCTTCAGATGCTTAGCTGAGGGAATAGGTAGACCATATGACATTCTTGAAGACTGGTATTAAAAACATTTTTCACCATCAAAATATAATTCTGCAGTTCCTCCTCTGCTTTCTCTGCTAAAAATGCAAAACAATCTTTGAGGCAACCCGGTCTAGTGGAAGGTCTCCCTGCCCATGGCAGGGGGGTTGGAACTAGATGATCTTTATGGTCCCTTCCAACCCAAACCATTCTATGAGTCTATGATTTTTGCTGACTTGTTCAAGAAGTTCATGTAGTCTTTGTGGGTTAATATTATTATTATCATTATAATTTATTATTATTATTAAAAAAATTCTTTAGGTACTTTAAATAAACTTTCAAAATGTGAATGTTTGTATCTAGCTGTACCCAGTAGCTGAAGGTGGCAGTCATCCTGGACTCCCTGTTTTCTCTATGCCTTTCACAATCAGAAGTTTGTCAAGGAAAAATATTCTGATATGAACTAGTTTGAAAGGAGCTATTGTTCTATAATGAGTGGTCATTATGGGGCTGTGTTTAACTCTCATTCCTCGCTTCCTGTTTATGTAATGGGAATTGCACCCCTTGGTGTAATTGCATCAGCAATATGTGTGTCATTAAGGTGATGCAGTGTGTGCTGCTGAGGATGACGAGGTCACTTTGGTTTAGTTGGTGTGAGCAGCATCTTTACAAATGTTTCTTTCTCAAATGACTAATTATCAATGTGCGATCAACATCAAACAATTGGCCTGAAGTTACATCTGTAAGACGATTCTTATGATCAGCTCCCTACATAGCTGGTGCTAAACCTTGTCATTTTGGAACAATAAGATGTTTAAAAAAAATAACATAGTACAACATAGCTAGCTTAGTTTGTGCCTTTAACATGAAATGTAATTCCAAAGCTATACATGCTGACATCTGCCTTCTCCTGTCAAACAGAATGGAGAGACAATGCCTACAAACAGGACATTGCTTCAATCTGGGCAAATGTGTCTCTTCAGAAAACAAAACTTTTGACCTGTCTTCTCCTTGAACCAGCACATTTCCAAAGAGATTGTTTTCTAGTCTAAGGTTATTGGTCAGATCCCTCTTGAAACCCTGGTGACACGTAGAAAGTAAATTCCAGCGCAGCAGAAATTTCCAAAAAGGAGAACTTCCTTTTGTTTGCTTGGGGGTTTTGTTTTTAAGCATGCCAATTTGTGCAGGCATTGGACTTATGTGAGGGATATTTCCATTTCACGTGCTACAGATAATAGTACCTTTTGGTCTATTTGCCTTTTCCTATGTGGTCGTCTTAAAATGCATTTTATTTTCTTTAGTTAGAAAAAGTTTCTCAAGTACTTGGAACAAGTTTTTTTAGAAAGGGTAGATTAAAACACTGTAGTTTGAGAAAGAGTTGACCTAACTGCTATAGTTGTGCAACTGAAATAATGGTTTAGAGTGAAACTGATAAGAAGCTGGATAATAGGCCAGTAAGCAGGATGTCTGTAGTCCATCAAGGACTAAATGAGATCTATATAAAGCACAAGTGTAATTGTAAAATCAAGACACACAGACTGGAAAAGATCCAAAAATAACATTTGAAGATATATCATAAACAGACCATGTGGTTCAGATAAAAGACTAGAACGACACTGTGTATTTAGCATATAGGTAAAGCAGATAAACCGATTCAAAAGTCTTAATAGCTGCCTGATGATATCCAGTAAAAAAACATCAGTCAACATGTAAGGAACTGATTCTCTGTGTATGAAATAGAGCTGTGGCTTTGACACTTTATATTCAAGCTGTAGGAGAGGTAGATCCTTGTACTGTTTGGACCCAGTGCATGCATGTTGTCTGAAGAAGGAACCCACCTGATAAAGGCCAAACCTTAAGGATAGCTGAACGAATAAGGTCTCTGGTTGGTGCAAAACCAGTTTCTCCTCTAATTAAATCACTGGAGTGGCTCGGTAGTGGTTGGATTGTTGACATGTTGGCCGCAGACATTGGAAGAGGCAGACCCAAGTGATAAGAAGTAATCAACGTGGAGCACCCTTTCTGGTAACTGTTGCATGTTCCAGGACGCTGTGGCTTCGTCAACAGCTTTGACAGATTAATTACTCCATACTTAGATACCAAACTCTGCCACAGGAAGGATTCAGAAACCACTAGATAAAATGTCACATGCTCTCCAGGAATTAAAACCTGTTAGGGCTCAGGTGTCTCTAGTCCACAGAATTGTCTGTCTCACTGTGATGAGAAGTGTATCTCCAGACACAATGGTTCCTCAGCAGATTGGTGTCTTCTAATGTCTTGGATTTATTATCTCAGTCTTATAATTACCAAAGGGCAGCTAGAAGGCAACGATATGTCAGAATTCCAGAAAGTGTGGGTTTAAAAAAACCCAAACAAACCAAATAAAAAAACCAAAAAAACAACCCAGAAAACAAACTCATACCAGTTTCAAAAGCATGGGGTTTTCCAGGATGCTTTTTAGACAGTCAGAAAAGAAGTACCAACAAAGTCTTGCAACACTATGTCATCTGCTCTTGGCAACAAGAGAGGTATCAACTCCTCAGAGAAGTTGTGACCATCTAATCATCTCTGCTCCTGTCTGAAGATGCAGAGGGAGGAGTAAATACTGTATTGTACAAACAGCACACATGGAGAAAACAGAACGGAAAAGTATAATCTAGTTGAGTATTGTCTGTTCCTCAAAGACTTTTGAATGAAGAATGAGTCTGTCCTTCTTTTAATTAACCTTAGTAGTAACTACTGTTCTGAATGATTTGTTCTTCGATTAAAAAAATCTAGCAAATGATGTATGAAAGTTATAATTTCAAACTTTTTTTGCAATGTGTAGGGACCACATTTTAGCTCCAAGAAAGTATTTTGTTAATGATGTCTCTGAAGGTGGTCCATGCCTTATGCTAAGCATTCAGAGTCCTACCAAAGAAGAGGCAAGACATTATGAGATGAGGAAGGAGAAGGTTTACAGAAGACTTAATTCGAGCCTCAGTTCTGTCTTTAAAGCATGAGAAATAGCTATATCCAGTTCATTAGATACAGCAAATAATCATAGGATTATCATTCTATCCAGGTATAAGCTTTCTTAGAGTAGTTTCACTCCTCATCTGTACTCCAAAGAGAGGAGAGACCTCTTGCATGCTAACTGTCTTGAGAAGGAATCAAAAAGAGATTAATTCAAAGGATACTTCTGAATTTTACTATTTTTAGGATGTGTAATCTGTATTGTAACTGCTTTAGCAAAGACAATTTCAGAAGGTCAAGGTCTATTCAGGAAGCATCAGAGCTACAATCCTCATGGGGCAAAACACAGCAGTTCTTCCAAAAATAAACCCAGTTACAAGAAATCACTTTTTATTTAGGTCTTTTTAAAGCCCATCTATTAAATAAAAATCTGGCATGTTCTCTATCTTTCAAAAGCTCTAAAAATTGTCATGGAATGCATATTCTCTCTAATTGGTTATTTAAATTTCTTTGCTTTTGTGAGGTCTGTGAAGTACAATGATTTCCCATAAACTTTAGAATGTGGATATACAATTTAAATCAAAAGCCAAGTATTGTGTGATCCAGTCTCCCAAAATCCCACTTAGGCACTGAGAAGAATTGTAAGCATAAAACATAATTCCCAGGCAGAAATCCAGACAGTTAATCCTTCATATATGAAATTATTAGGCACTATTTGGTACGAAAATTCTCCAGGTATGCAACTTTAGTTGTTGTTGGGGGTTTTTTGTTTGGGTTTTGGTTTTTTTTTTTTAATGCCTATTTAGGGAGACAGACATGTATAGCCTGTCCTGATCCAAATTTGGGCAGATAGATATAGTTCAAATGTTTAAATTTCTTGGAAAACATAGACATTTTAGGGCTTCAGTCAGTCATTAGGAAGAAGATTGTAATCTTCTTCCTGCTAATCTAATTCCTTTTATTCTGATGGGATTGCAAAGGCTAGATTAGAGGCCATTGTTGGAAGTTGGAAATACTTGTCTTTCCTCTAGCTAATGGAATTGCTTGCCTCAAACATTTACATCTGTTTTACTGTCACCTTAGACCAACCAAGATGTTGCTGCCTTTTGGGGAGCCTGGGGCAGTGGTTATGTTGCATTCAAAGTGAGCCACACAGATAAAGGTGAGCCCCAGAGTGATTTACAGCAAACTGCCTGGAGAGGTTGAATTCTGTGCCTGTCAAGGGAGGAAGGACATGCGTAATTTAGTCATACAGGACTTTCTTTCAAAGGTCTTCAAAAACATTTAACTCTCTCATTGACTGCATATAAAACATTAGGCATACCAGAGAGGCCTGTTTACTTGATCCCAGAAGGAACTTTTGCATTTCTTCTCCCTGGAATATTCAATTTCCAGGATTGCTGGGGCTGCTGAGCACTGTGAAAGCGTCACCCACTTGCTTTTGGTAACATAGCAAATGTGAAATATTTTTTGGTATAACAGAAGTCTAAAAGCCAATGGAGAAGTGTTGATTCTGTTTGTGGCAAAAGCTGCTTCTTAGATAAAGGAGCACTATACAATTAAGAAGCTTATGTAGTAGTGTCTAAAATATAGAAAAGTGTTATTATTTAAATCTAGTATTAAAAATACTTGGCATGCCATCAGTTAAACTTTAGGACCTGTAGTCAGTGTTGCTAAATTGGATTTTATTGGCTTAAGATTTGTCAAAGAATATAAAAAAAAAAGATAATATACTACTAATACAGGATGCAAAAGTGAGTTGAATCTAATGTGATGGAAAGAAAAATATTTCAAATAATATTTTTTTTTTAAATTGGCAATCAGTATACTTTTGATGCAGGAAGTTATTAATAGTTGTACACAGGGAGTAGTTCTAAAAACCTTCTTATTTATTCCTTGAACCTTGCTTTCTGTGGAAAAAAATTACACTAAAATAATCCATTGAAAGTATTCCTTCCTCCCCCCCCCCCGTAGTTCACAGATGGATAATTCATCAACTAGTTCTCAAAACAAGGAGAAAGATTTTCTTTCTTATAGTTCTAATGTATCTCTCACAGTAGCTCCTATTTAGGACCAATTTAAAACTTGAAAAGGTGCAAGAACAGCAGTTCCTTTCTTCTGCCCTTTTCCCCTTGTAATCACAGTGAAAATGTTTTCTGGAGGAGCTTCTAGAGACTATTCCAAGATAAGCAATTGCCACGAGAATGTTAAATGTTTAGAGGAGTTTTAAAAAGAGGAGTGGGTGAAAACTCTAAACTTTGCTTTGGGGACAAATCTGACTGTATCAGTCTCTTTATGTAACCTAGCAGCATGAGCTTGTCATATGAAGCAATTACTCATCAGTCACAAAAAAAGGAAAGGAAGGTAGAGACTAACGTCTTAGAAATGTGTGCTGTGTTAGCTACTTTTAATCTAGTGCTTTTCCAGGCAAAACAGTTGTAGTGGGTCACTATTTGATGATTTAAAGCAGAAACATTTCACAATCCTAGTGGATCATAATGTTGAAATATTAATGTCTTCTTCCTTTCTACCTTCTCTTCTCTCGTGGTGCTTTTTGAGTTGTATGATATATTTGACACAAAAGACTTTCACCTTTAGGAAAAGCAAAGGGTCCAGTAAGACACCTGGCTAAACAAAGACAACATGAATTTATTTTTTGTGGTTCTTTCCTATCCATGTGAACTAATTCATCTGTGTTTTATCTTAGTTGATCTGTCCTCATTCAACTCTTGACCTAGTCATGTACTGACAACCAACTTTGTACTCGAGCACAGGCACTGAGCTGACTTCATAACCCTACTGAAAGTACAATAGCCAAATGTGCCTACATCAAACAAGACAGTGATGGAGTCTTGTAATGACTCATGCACAAAACCAACTAGGCCAGGTGAGAAACTTTCCAGTACTTTTCTCTAGATTTTGAGGGGAGAGGGAGGAAAAAAAGAGCAGAGCCATGTGAAACTGGCTCAGCTGCCAGGGCCTGCAGCTGTGTCAACACCGCGTCGTAACTGCCAAATGTCTCTGTGACTGCAGAGAGCAGCTCTTACTCCATCTGGGAATAAGGAGCTATTTTTCACAAAACATTGCCTTCCTTTTAACAAATGAGATCTGTTAGGATCTGTTTTAATGGTCTAATGGAGTTAAAATTACTGTTTACAGCCAAATTATGATCCTGTTTTGAAGTCTGCTGGGGCCAATGCAGACACTTTGCACACATAAATGAAATGACACTTTGGAGCAATGAAGCATCTGGAGAAGACACCACTGTTACTGCACTCACATCAGATTCGATTTGTCTTATCTATTCCTTGTTTCATGCCTTCTCCACATGTCTCATGGGTATACATAGTTAACTAAAATTAAATAACATGCAGCAAAGAAACTTCTAATAAACTTTTTACCAGATCACTTACTAACAGAATTAATCATAGAATCATAGAACAGCCCAGGTTGGAAGGGACCTCGAAAGATCATCTGGTCCAACCTTTCATAGGAAAGGGACTCTAAATGAGATTATCTAGCACCCTGTCCAATTGCATCTTTAAAACCTCCAGTGACAGGGACTCTGTCGTGTCCCTGAGGAGGTTGTTCTAGTGATTGATTGTTCTCGCCGTAAAAAATTTCTTTCTTATATCAAGATGAATTAGGTGGACTTCTTCAGCCAAATTCATGTAGCTCCTGTAACAGATGAATCAAAAGGGAATTAGGCTAAATCTCACTATCATTCTTGAGTCAGTAGAATCAAGAATGACCTAATCATCTAGATCTCTGTCCCTATAACTTCCACTCCCACAGTGTTTAGCAATGGTTGTCAGATAATTAGGGATACCAGCCAGTAAGTGAATTCAGGCATTCACTTTAGACAAGCCTTTATTGCGATCCCTTTGTTACTTTCTCAGAGAGGTAAAAAATTTCCTTTATATCAACTTTCTTATCAGAAAGAGTCCTAGTATCATGTATATCTTTCTTGAGCTGTCAATGACACTTGTGTTTGGGAGCATTCACATTCCCTGAGTAAAAGATCAGTCCGTTCTGTTGTCGATCCAGTATTTAGACAACTGTCTTTAGACAATTGCAAATAGAAAACTTCAACTACTGGTTATTTTACTAAATACTTCAGTAGAAGAATACTTACCATTCCTAATAGTATATTGATTGCTAACAATCTTTAGTGGTATAAGAACATGTGATACAGAGTCTTGGATTCAACTTTTTTTTGAATGATGACTCTTCTGGCTATAGATATAAAAGAACATAAATAAATGAGGCTGCTATTTATGGTTAAGGCAGTCGGAATTTTGTATCTTAATGTTGTGGGAGATCTGTAATGTAGCATTCTTCTGTGGCATTTTATGTGCTCTGTATAGCCTTACTCATTTGTCAGATTAAGCTAGTGTGTACGTTTGTGTGTTTTCCCAAAAGAATTAACATACAACATTTGAAAGAACTTTTGTTGGCCCTAGTGAGAACCTAGTTTGGGTTTTGATTTGGTTTTGTTCAGTTGTCAGTTTCTCGAAGAAAGATATTTGTGCAATACTGCAATGGGATCAATACAAGCAATTTCTATCCTTTCATCTACCACATCCATGCAAGGAAGGAGGCACACTCCAGCCCTATGTCCTTTTTTTTATTTGTATGAGTGTCAGCTTTGCTAAAAAAATATTTTTTTAGAAAGAGAGTCGCATTGACGTACTTTATATGCTGTACATGTGGAGAAAAAAAAAAGTACAAGACATGAAAAGCATGACAATGTGGAGCACTGGACCTCAGAGTAAGAGGGGAGAGTTTGAGCATTGGTTTGTACTACAAGGGCAGCTCACGTCTTAGTGCCTTAGAAGTCATCTAGTTCAAAGAATCACACTTTGAGAATCACTGATGTAGACCATGGAACTGGTTGTATATATTTCTATGTAAAAGCTTTTTAAAATAATCTTTTAAGAAAATAAATACGTTGAAGTTTGGTTTTCCTTTGGTTTTTTTCATAGGCATTTGATATCAGTTTAGAATGGATAGAGTATCTAGATAGATAGAATAGATATTTTTCATTTGATGAAAACTTGTTCTTTGAAAGGGAATGGTTTTGGAGGAATGCTAAAAATGGTTCCATCCTGAAGACCGAAATGGAAATAATTTTTTTAAAGTGATATAAATGTTTTCAAGGGTAGAAAAACTAATAAATTCAACTAAAGGTCAGATTTTTCTGTCTTTAAAAAAAAAAAACAAAAACCAATAACCTATCTTCCCTGAGTTTCTTATTGCCAGTATACAGATATTGATACTGAATTAAAAAAAACTCCACATATTTTAATTTCAAACCAATGCTTTCTTTAGTTTAGAAAGCATGCAACTATATTGACTCAAAATACCTAATAGCAAGGAATCGGCTTTGCACAATAACAACTTCAAAAAAACTCTCAGAATAAATGTTATTGATTTAATCTTTCACTTGTAATATTCTGAAGTCAATTTATAGTAATACATTACTAAATATTAAAACACCCAAATCAGCAAGTCAGAAATGTAGCTTTAACAATGGACTAAATTTCCTGTGTTACATCCAGCGAAGAATTAGTAATGAAGCACAGAGTGTTTCACAAATACATACATCCTTCATAGGATTGTCTGTCAGTGCATGTGGAAGACATAAAAGTATTCTGGAAGAAGTTCAAAGGAAATATCCTAGTAACTATGGAAACAAAAGCCCTTCTGCCCTACCTTGAGAAGAAAAAAGATAAAGTTAGACTAAATGAACATCTTCCTTTTAGTACCAGTTGGGCCAAGGCAGATTTGTCCTCCAGAGTTGATGAGGCTTTGAAAGAGATAATGATATATCTATAAAACTCCAAATGCTTTTCTTATGACCTGGCGACAGACTTAAAATGAGCACCTTACAGCATCATTCACTCACATATGATTGAAAGCAAGCTCCAGTTCAGAAAAGTTCTTACATTTGTCTGGAGTTCCAGTCTTTGTACCAAATATGGGAATCTGCCATTTCAATTTTAGTATGGCTCAGATGCTAGACTTTTTAATAATAAATAAATAAACTTCATAAGTTCAGCATTACAGAAATTTCAACTTTGAGTCAACAAATGAGAAACATGAGCTTCTATATTCCAGTCTTTACATAAACCTTTGGATAACATTTTATTATGTTAAACATAACCTGATCATAGTTACATAAAGATGACAATATAAGAAAATGTTACAAAAAGACTGGAGTCATACAGGATGAAATTGGTACACGAGTTGTGGTCCATCTAACGTTCTTCAACCATTTCACCACTGTAATAGGGATGGGCAGCGAAAGCATAGGTGTAAAAGTTATATAGTGCAACATTATGTATTCCATGTTACTCTGAAACACCTTTTTTCTTTTTTAAATATAAAAGTATGGGGTTTCTTTATCCTTTTGTCTCACTTACCTCTTCTAGGTTCATCCCTATTCTTTTGTTTATCTATTTTTCTTTTATTCTGAAAAAGGGGGTGGGGGGAACCTCATCCACTTTGGTTTGAGCTACACCAGTGTCAGAATTTGGCAACTGGGAAATACTACTTGTCTAAGATCGCCTGGAAAACTGTAGGTATATTTTTGAATTTTGGTGTTAATTCTCTGAAGACAGTTCTTGAAATGCATCTGTCCTGTATGGCTTCTGTCATTTCCTGAAAGTCTCATTTGCCCATTCGTGAATTTTTTTCCTTCAACTTAGCCCTTCATTACTTTGTGTTTTCATTAGGTTATCAAGTGAGGTTATATGTCATATTATAAAGTGGATTACTTGCTTTTGCATCTACTGAATGTAAATGACTTGAAGGACTTAGTACTTTTGTTCTGTATTAATAGTGTTGTGTAAAAAGTATACTGGACTTAATGTGAATTGGAAGATACTTCTGTAGACTCATCTATACTGTATTTTAAAATAACAATAACTGTTTTTTAAACTTGAAGGATTTACTCCAAATTTTGAGCATTTTCTTCCCATGCTAACCAGCTACCAAGTATTATGAATAAGTTCTCTACAGGTAAAATTTTACATGCAAGTTTTAGAGATATTTTTGCCTTTCTGCCATCTCTTCAGGATTCTTACAAAGCCCATAAGGCCTTAAAGCTCTGTGAAGATTGAAATGACTGCAGAAAAATGATGTTACCCATTCCAACAGCCTCATCTCTGAGGCAGTTCAGGCCACAGTTTTGCAAGAGAGGTCTAAAGCCATACTTGCATTTTTTGATTCTGCATTATGAGTTTACAACATGCCAGCTGTAGTCTTGCTCAGAATGAATGGAGTTTACTGTAGGAAATATATAACAGTAGGATTTACTTATCTTTATCAGAAAGGCTTTTAATTTAGCTAACAACAATGCCTTGCCAGGGGAAGCACCTCAAAGCACTTGTCTCAGATTTCAGGAAATAACTAATGAGGCTTGGTTACCAATATGTTTTCTGTATGTCAAGAATAGAACTTAAGACAGCAATGAAATGGTTAGAGTACTGCGCTCGAAAGTGCAGTCAAAGGTATTATTGTATCCTGTTTTCTTCACATGTAGTTAATTATGTGAATGCTCAACCTGTACCCACAAAAACTAAGCAAAGCAAAAAAACCTCTACAACATACCTTTCTGGTATTATTCTCTGTCCTTAGCTTTCCCTACATAAAATGAGAATTGTTATGATTACCAGCCTTCTGCAGAAGACTTGGCAATTGATAACTCAGCAGACATAATGAATAGCTTTTTCCAATTTGGGTCTGTGGCCCTAGGCAGAGATAAAGCTCTAAGATCATCCCATTCTCTTTTTCTACTACATAATTATTTCTGCTACAGCAGCACCTTGGAGCCATAATCAAGCCTGAGATTCCTTGATGCTACAGAGCATGCAATTACAGAATAAAAAGAGGTCTCTGCCTCACCGCACTGACGCACAGAGTAGTAAAAAGAGAGACATGAGATGGGCAGAGACTGATGCAGGAACAGAATAAAAAGAGAAGTGATATTAGACAACCCGTGACAGTCAGAGGTCTCTCTGTGTATATGGCCAGGTTTTTGCACTGCAGAGGTTAAGTTTTGCAGGCTGGCTTGCAGAAGAAGAAGAAAGAAGTAACTTCTCAGACCTTTATGATGAGCTCCTCTCCAGTGGCTGCGGGTGCCGAGGCTGTGATTGCACTTGCAGCTTTCTGGCAGAGCGAAGCACTTGTAACTGTTCCAAAATCCTGCCATGCTGCTTTGATGGTTGGTTTCCTTAGCAAAGGGTGCTTGAAAACCAGAGCTATTGGTAATGTATTTCCTGCATTGTAGGGCTTGAAGAAAGAAATCTCTCAATTTACAATTTACTTTACATTTAAAAAGCGAATTTACTACACTTTTGAACTGTCCTTAAGCAGCTTAGTATCATAACACAAACAGGGTTCTGGCTCTGTTACACACAAGATGGTGTCTAAAGACACAAGTAATGTATTTCAAACTCACTCAAAACTAATTACCAATGTGAAATTCTGCTTTCTCATTTATACTTTTCTTGTAAGTATATCTCTGCATTCATAAACTTGGAGAGCTTGTGAATATTATTCTGTTCACAATTATTCTTCCATGCAATTTTCTAATTACAGGAGGTGAACTTCTTAAAAGATAATTCAATTTTTATATTGGCAAAAGAGCCCCTCTGACAAAGTTAAGGTTATTCTTTGAATATGTAACAGGATCACAATACTTCTTGTGAGGTTTTAAAGGCAAATGGGCTGAGGAGGATGAGAAGGAATTTTTGACATGGCTATTGTGCTTTCAGAGAACCCACAGGATGTCCCCATCCATACTGTGCCATGAATCTCTAGTTTGAGTGACCTCAATTATCCAACAGCAATGCGCTGGGGCAGGCAGCGAACCAGTCTTCAATATGAAAACAGAGGATTAAAAGTAACAGCTAGGTCATCAGGTTGTATAGCACAATTTTTATGTACTATGGCTTAGAATATAACTTAAAAGAAATAGTAGAATAAGACTATTAGATCTCTTTTCTGCACCATGTTGTCTCACTAGTGTATTTTCTTTATGCTATTCTGGAATCTATTATAATGATGATAATATCTGGGTGCTAAGCAGGATGTGCTTCTACCCCTTTCGAATCAGTATAAAGTTAGAAAAAGGTCTTATGGCAGAAAAGTAGTTATACTACTTCTTCCTTAACCCCTCTTTTTGTCTAAGGGGTTTCCAAGTTAGGGAAACAGGTGCTCTAAAGTGAGTGCAAAGCTGATGGGGTAACTGTACCAAAAGAGTAAGAATCAATTGCTAGCTGTCCCACTGGAAGGATGTGTTCATTGAAGGTTTTCATTGATCTTCTCCAATTCTGGTACTGATCTGTATTTCAACAAGGACCAATAGAATAAATAGTATGTTCACTGAACTGTCCAGCAGTTGCAAGTGAAGAGTAGCTACAACTCTTTTGGAAGATGGACTTGTAATTCAAAGTATCTTAGTAAACTGGAGAAATACTACTACTAACAATAATAATTATATTATTATTATTATTGAAATTTCTGTTTTATTTTGTTTTTTAAATATGTGCAAAGTTCTGTCCTTGGTAGAAATCATCAAATGCAAAAGACAGGTTGGGGATTTGCTGCTAAGTAGTCCTAGTTCCTGAGAAAAGGATCTTATTTACTGTGAATTACAAACTGAATGTGAACCAACAATTTCAGACTGCTATTAAAACAAATGTTTTAGGAATTAGATAGAGGAACGTCATTGGTAATGCATTCCGTATAGCATCTCTATTTTACCTAGTACTACAGTATTAGTAGCAGCTGGAGTATTTTGTCCCCTTTTGGACATCACATTGATGAAATGCCATTGGAAATTGTATAGACGAGAGCAATGAAACTTATTGCAAATTTTGAAAACATGACGTATGAGGAAAAGCTGAAAGAAGTGGTTGTACAGTTTAGAGAATAAAAAACTACAGGGTGACGGAAGTCTTCCAACATCTCAGTGTTATCTACAGATAGGAAAAGAGTACAACATTTTCTCTCCAGTGTGGTTATGATGAGGAATGAACAGTAGGCAGCACAATACTACAATAAGGCAGATTTAAACAGTTTACCTAAGCATCAAATACAACAGTAAAGACAGTGAAGAACAGGAACAACCCAAAAGTTTAACTGAGAGTTTAAACCAATTGGACAAACATACCGGGAATGATTTAGAAATAATTAGTTCTGCCATGGAACAGGAGGTTGGACTAGATAAGCTTACAGGGTGCCTTTCACCCTTATTTTTTTGTATTCCATTAAAAATTCATTTGACTCTTTTAACATAATTTCTAAAGTTACTTAGAAAAGACTAGCCAAAAGAGAGTAAAAGGTAAAGTTAGGAGAAGGTAACTTTTTTTTTCTTTTTAAACAGCAAGTGTAGTTTGAGGAAAACTTGTTTAATTGAATGATAATTAGGAAAACTGATATAATTGAGAAATTTCAGTGTCACAGAAGGAAAAAAA
This sequence comes from Gymnogyps californianus, assembly GCF_018139145.2. NCBI lineage: Eukaryota > Metazoa > Chordata > Aves > Accipitriformes > Cathartidae > Gymnogyps > Gymnogyps californianus. The sequence continues at coordinate 135,953,689 of NC_059472.1, forward strand.
TACATATCTGTAACTGTTGTAGTGCAGATAGCATGTGTTTGCACTGTGTGAAAAGGCTAATTGTAATTTTTGCCTTTGGCAAAGACACAAAGTGATTTTTTGCAGTTTGGTATTTCTAATCACATCATAATTACAACTAAATCCAACATATTTTATCACCACCTGCCAGAGTCTCACGTTTGCTGTAACACACTTTATAGCAGTTCTGGTCCAGTCTATTTCAGCTCAAACAGGTAACCCCCAAAGTAATTAGAATATATGGTAGATCTACAAGAAATAAAACTTCATATTTTAAGAAATGCAGTAAAATGACATGGGTTGTCTACAAAAATTTAAGGGATGGGGAATTTACAGTAGCAACATAGGAACCTAGTACAGGATAGCTGTTATATATTAAATGTAGGATATCTTTCTCCACTTTTAAAATGCATTGGGAGTGTCATTGTGCTATATAGGCATAATGCAAGGACTGGTCTAATCCACATTGCTGCACAATCCTTTAAGGATAAAGATAAGAGAAAATGCTTAAAATTGGGAACTAACTAGCAGAAGGGAGAAGACCATAGAATTGCATCAAATGTGGAAGTGAAAAATTGCAGAAAATGTGGTGAAAAGAATTATATTGCAATGTCCGTCTGTCCTAAAAAGATATGATATTAAGGCACTGAAAAAATAGCCTGTGAGTACTTACCAACCAGAAGTAAAATCTGTTCTCAAATGCATGGCTTGCTCATACATTGCCATATTTCATCCTTTCTTCCTTTACTGGTGACATATAGTTGTGTCAGTGAGCTAATGATGTTTTGTTAAAAGAGGGAGAAGGTTTTCTCTTTTAATGAAATATATAAATGAAACAAATTCAATTGCAAAAAATATGCTAACCTGAAAATCATTACAAAATCAAATAAAGACCACAAACAAATTATCTTCAGTTATTCCTTTGACCACACTTTAAAACATTTGTAGAAAGTGAGCAATTATCCTCCGAAGCCCAGATGGAAGTAGGCAAGCCTGTACGCGCATGGACAGAATCCATCCTTGTAAATCCCCCAGCTGAGGTTTGTGAATGTTCAGGAGGAAACTATACATCACTTCAGCAATACACAGAGTGAGGAAAAAGAGAAAAACAGACTAGCTTTAAACCAATTTGTACAAATGATCCTTTGGTTTCTCTGGAGGGCCAAAGAAAGAGAGAAACTTTTTCAGTTTGTTTATTGACAGTAGAACTCTCCAGTGGCTTTCCACCAACCCATTCCCAGTTTGCTCCTTCTACAGCAGCTTCACACAAGTGTCCACCCCAGATGGTGGCTTTGGAAGGGGGGTGGTAAGAAGGGAAGAAAAATAAATTCTTGAGGGATAGTGGGCTGCTGTTCAATTTTGTTTCTAAATAGAGTCTTACTGGGTTTTTTGATGCCTTTCCAGTTCCTTTACTGTAGGAATAGATAAAATCACTTCACACAGGTTTACTGATGCTTAACTAAATAAAATTAGAAGTCTTAGGGTTTTGTTGGTTTTTTTAATTTTTGCATGCTACTTTTTGTTTCCTAGAGAGTTGCAGATAGAAAGTAGTAGTTCCACTGGTTGTCACAAGGGGGGAAAAGAAAAAACAAACAAACAAACAAACTCAAACTCTGTGGTAAGATCAGTGAGTCAGAAAATTTTACTCTAATGGAATAAATTGTATTCAAATAAGACATACCTGTGCTCTTAGAGAATGGGATGTCTTTTGTGTTTTGAAGCACTGAGTAAAACGTATGCAGGCAATATACAGGTAAGGGAAAAGATGAAAAGGGAAAGAGATATTGACTTTTATTTCCTTTAGAGCCTGCTTAGCTTCAGATTTTCTTGGTCAGGTGGATTTGCTCTCAGCATAACATAGGCAGTTGTAGAGGGTGAAAAAATTCTACTCAAATATTTCTTCTCCATAAAGTGACTTGGTACCAATCCCATCTCTTACTCAGGAAATCAGGTCCACAAGGTTTTAGCTGAATCTGCTCCCTTTCAGTAGTAAGGTCGCCAAAGCAATGTCTGTCCTGAATACTACATCTTCACATGCATCATCAAAGGAATTGCAAGGCATAATCATTTGTTATGGTGATGTTTCAGGAATGGCAACTGCACTTTGATTCCATTCTGGTGTCACTAATAAAGAATAAGGGGATTATACCACACTAGATATGAATTTCTTTGTTGTTCTAATTGTTAATCCAAAAGAAGAAACTGCATATCTTGGGGTTTAGATTTTAAAATTTGATTGTGTTTAGAAATGCACTTATTACAATTATCATTAAAAGCAGGTAAGAAATCCAACGAGACGAAATACAGAAATGTTTTAAAGAGAGCATTATGCTTACCTGATCTGTTCTTCATTACAAAACACAAGAAAAATGAAATAAGACAACAACAAAAGCCCCCTATATTTTCAACCAGTAATTTTTGACACATGCCCAGAACTTCTGCTTAAGTAGAAAGATAATTTTTTAAAAACTCAATCTTTAATTAAAGATTTCAAATTATCACCTTGGGTAAACTGTTGAAAACTTCATTGCTGCTTCTTAGATTGATACCCTTGTTTCTAATATAACATCAAGTTTCAGCCTTTGGGTTTTTTAACTTTTTCTGCTTTTCAAAGACCCTTTTGCTGTCAATAATTTGCTCAGAAAGATATTGATAGGCAGTTTCTTTCTCAACCCAGGAAATTTAATACAGCTTGAGCATTTGAAATACCATTTCTGTGAAACCAGTTTTATCTGTTTAATTTCAATGTATCCTCAATATTCAATGGTAGATCTGTTGGGTTTTTTCCCTTTGCTTGTGCTTGAGAACCTGTTTACATAACTGTTCCTAGGCTTCTGGAATATTATTCAAATATCAAAAGCTAACCACACATGCAAGTGCATTGACTTTGTGATAGCTGGACTCTGTGTGGAACACAAAGATTTTCAGAGACCATATTGGTGGCAGTTGTACACTTAATCATGAATGATCTTATTTGCACACTTCAAAAATTATTTAATTGTAAGAATTAAAAACGATGCTATGAAGTATTGTTTTCAGATATAGAACAGCTGAGTGTTGTCAGGCAAAATTTAAAAAGAAAATCTCTAAATTTTTTTGCTCTGCTGATTCCTGCTTCAATCTTCAACTAATTAAAACATGACCAGTGCTTATAAAACAGTATGACAATAAGGCACTAAGGAAATGACTCAGAAAAAATTAAGGGAAATTAAACAATGAAAACCACTATAATGGTTTTTGGCTCAGAGAGAAGGAACGAGAATACAATGGAATTGCATTAGTCATTACATTTGCCTGCATATAATATGTGAAATAAGTACATAACAAGTAATACCACCAAGGTAGTAAGGTATGTAAGACTCTTACTTGCTAGAAACAAGGGACCTTTCCTTTTTCCTGTGCAGGCATTTATACTTGTATCAAGCCAGAATGATAGCACAAAAGCAGAGACAGACATTCCAGAGCTGTCTAAAATGATACCAAGAAGTGCAATAATAAAACCCTGAAAGCAGTGTTCTCCTGGTCAGAGCTGTGTGTACCAGGCACAGCTGTGCACAAAGGAGCTAGGAAGGAATCCCTGCCTACGGGCAGTCAGACTTATGGTGTGGAGTTGGTGGCATGAGAAAAGACCTTTAGTATAGTGTGGCAATTCTGCCACCCTCTGTATTTGTCTGCTTTACACTGGGAGCCCATCTGTTTTTTCAGAGGAATATGAAGGAAGGAACAGATGAAAGAGCACCTATTCCTCCCCACCATCTTGGGGACCATGCATCGGCCAGCTCTCTGGACCACAGGCAGTGTTCTCTACAAGGCAATGAATCCTACAATTCAGGGAGATGTATATATCTTCCTGATTATTGCCCTGACCCAGAAAGCCACCAAATAACATCCTTACTACAGTTGTGATATAATGTATAAATATGATTAAGACATGGTTCAAAGGAAATACTGTAATTAGTCAGCATGAAATAAAAGGACATTAGAGACAAATAAGAAATCCTGATAATTAACTACAGTTTCCTAAAGTGTTGTTTGCTAATGTGTAAGTGAACAAGGAGAAAAACTGTGCAGAGGACGGATGAATGAAAGTGTGGCATTAGCATAGTGGTAATGGAATTTCTTTCTTCCTATTTAATAAATATGTTCTGTAGGATCAAAGGGGCTACTGTTTTTTCACTGGCAAACACAAGGCTGGGTTATAAATCATTACGAGTGACAGATAACCTCAGTATTTATTCAAGAAATGTTTCAAGAAATCCAATCTAGATCTAGCTAAAGATATACGAAGACGGCTGGGGAGGAGAGTTAAGAAGTGAATATAATGCTGTAACAGTATTAAAATCATTTTTTTTCAATTTTATTTCCAAAAGAGTTTCATGTTTCAAACCATGTAATTGATAAATTATTATAAAGAGTAGGAACTTTTGAGAAAATAGTGACTTGGATTCAGTATTTGTTGTAATAGATATCTGTACCTATGTTTGTAGAACAAATAGTCAATTTTACAGGCAGAGTAAGCAATTTAACTGTTTCAAGTCCTGCATACTCTAGAAATACAGATCAATGATGGAGAACATGGTAATTCAGGACCCTATTCCATTTAAAGGCACGCAAGAACTAGGAAGCCCTAAGGTGCTATGCAATAATTAGTATTTGAATAGCAATCCAAAGACAAACTGTATCTATGTTTTTGAAATGAAATGGACCAAATTTAATATTTTCTGAAAGTAAAAGACTGAACCCCTAAGGGTGCTCTCTGGTTGCTTTCTTGAACAGCAGAAAACATCTGGACTATACTTGTCTGGAATATTAGAAGAAAAAATGCTGGATGAAAGAGCAAATCAGAGACCAGAAGTTCCAGGCATGTAGCCAACTTTGTATTATAGTCAAAGATTGTGTAGCTGATTCAAAGATTGGTGTGCCTCCAGGATGTTTTTCCAAACAGAGACACTGGGGAAATTAGGAGGAATTAGCTGAGGGTGTGAAGTTAGACTGTATTGCATTATATTTGCATGGACATTCTCTTTCAGAAGAGTGGCCTTGAGTTACTTTAGTCAAGTCAACCTTTGTATGAAATAGCAGAGCAAGAGTTGGATGATGCCGTTCAGTTCACACCTTCAGTTAATTCATTTTAACTTCCCTAAGTGTCCTTTTGCAGACGGGTCCAAATTCTTGGTCAGTGATATCATAATGTCATGCAGGAGAGCAAAGAAGAAAAGGCAACAAATCCAGCTGAAGTGTTCAAGGTTTAGTAGGGAACAACCTGAAGTTTCTAAAGGTGTTGAAGATTTGACAGTATAAGTGGGTTTCCCCACTTGATGCATTTAAAAAAAAAAAAAAAAAAATCCAAAACCTCCCACATAATTACTAAGTGTATAAGAATTTATTGCCTCTCAGGGCTTTAGTGTCCTTTACTAAAGAAACTGAACCACAATATTGCAAAACACATCCTAAGTCATTGACTGAGGTGTGGCGTACTCCTATTGTTTCTTCTCCTGGGGTGCTGGACTCACATCCTCACATGTCTCTTAACAACCGCTCCCATTTCATATATTTGCAAGTGTCAGATTATCTCATCTGTAGCAGTCAGTTCACAGAGCTCGGTTAATTTATTTCCAAAGAAGTGACTACAATCACTCTTTCATTGAGCATCAAAATATCATACATGATATATTTTTTGTTTCAAGGAAAAATATGTTTCCTACTGCCTAATCTCCTTCAGCTCTTTTCCAAGTCAACACCAATTTGATTTTTTTTTTTATAGTTACTACAAAGTCAGTTATTTTAAACTATCATTTTTAACCAGAAAAGAGGAACCACTTGCAACAGTAGATTTATAACAGTGTTTGGGTTTTGCCTCTTCAAGAACATGCTACACCATACTGAAGAAGCAATGAGCCAATTAAGCAATATCCATGTATTCTTCATTTGTTTTCCATTGATTCACTGAGTTATTAGCTGACCTTAACAATTGGGTTAAGATCAGTTTAAACATCCAGGATTTATATGATTTCACCTGTTCAAAGTAGTAACAGAATGCAAGTACACTGCCAGACAGTTGTACAGGAAATGTCTTGAAATGAGAGTGAACAGGATTAAGGTAGCTTTATGGATATCTTTTCTGTAACCCTTTTTTAAGGGAACCTAAAGCTGCTAAACAGAGGTTTTATGCAAAAAAATTAGTACAATTAGAAAAAAAAATGAAGTGAGTCTTGTCTCCAGCAAAAATATACTCAAGACATCTAAAAGTAATCAACTAGCAAAATATCTATTCAATATTTTAAAATATTTATAAATAACCTGGTATCTTGGTCTCAAGAAACTTTCATATTAAGTTTAGGAGGACCTATTTTAGGTTGGGTTTTGGGGTTTTTTTTAATGATGGAGAATAGAATCATATTTTTAAAAACGAACAAGAAAGAAGGCAAAGTTTCTAAGTAAACTGACAGGACCCATGTTTGTAAAAGCTTATTAATTACTCTTATTTTTCTGAATTTGCACTCTAGGTATGGAATACACGATGATTCTCAAACATCTAACCATTGCATTCATATGGACAGGGTCTGAGTCCATGGTCAGTAGCCCAAAGCTAGACACCTGATTGAACATGTGATTCTTCACCAGACTTATTCTTCAAGTGGAAGACTAACAGGACCTTTACAAATTCTGCCCCAGATTATTGAATAGATATTGTTGCTGAGAAATATTGTGCTTCAGTTTCTACTCTGGGAGATGGTTCATCCTTTTTCAGGTTTCCTAACTCTTGTACGGAAGAGGAGATCCCTTATCTTTCCTGGTTGATGCAGCAGCAGTAGTTGGAGGAGAGCTGTTGGTGTTCCCATCCTCCTGCTGCAAAAGCAGGTTTGGGGAAGAATTGGGTACAGCTATGGCCCCATCATCCTGCCTTGGCATTGCTTGGCAGAGCTACGAGAGTGGTACCTACAGATGGGTATAGGTTGCTGGCCCAGGAGGGAAACCTGAGAGGCAGAGCCACGGCCTTTGATCCAATTCCCAAAGTATTGATAGACTGCTTCTTGCTGGGGGTGAGAATACCAGTGAGGAGGCCACAATTGAGCCTGCAGAGACCAGGAAAATGAACTGAACTTGTTTAAGTCTTTATTTTGAATCTGTTTTATTATTCCACCTGTCTTTTCCTTTCTTTTTTGTTATCCTTATGTGTTAATGCATTTTCTTCACTATAAACTTCACCCTATCATATTTTCTCCTGGAAGTGGTGAACCACTTATTTTGTTTAGTGAGTCACTTGTTATACAGGTAAATAATAGTTCATGGGATGAACTCAACATTAAAAAAAAATTAACTTCTTTCAAAATACTTAAATAGACAATAATTTTCTAAACAGCACTAAGCTATCATTGCAGTCATCACTGTGGAAAACTTATTGTTTGGGTCCCTTAGAAACAGACATTTAAAACTGCCTTTCTGAAATCCCTTCCTGTCTCTCTTCTATATTCCAGCTTTTGTATTTCTAAGTTTCCCTAAGTGTATGGATATATTTGAGCTCTTATAAAGTCATATATAGAGGTATTTCAGCAGCTTTTGGTTTTTTGATGATATCAGACAATGACAGAGCACCCATGGTTCTTAATAACAATACTTCTAGAAATTCTGCATATTGCTGTCTTTTTAATTCTTCCATCATATCTGAAAGGCATTGTTTCACATTACAAAATCAATTTCCTGCACTTTTTAAGTGTAAGGAGAGAAAGAATGAGGGAGAGCGAGGAGGATGAGTACAAAAAAGCGAACGTGCTCTCTCTGTCTTCATTTGTGCTGTGTTATAAACTGTTCAGAAAAACATCCAGATATTTTTCTTAACAGGTGGACAACTCCTTGTTTGGCATGTGGCCATATCCCACCAGTCACTACCTTGGTATTTCAGTTTAGTTTAGATAGTGGGGGCATGATCATTCCACTTCCAGAGGAGAACAGTACCTAGAGAAACCGAAAGGAAGATCTATACAAATAATAGATATTTTGGTTCAGTGGCTGAGCCAGAAACATTGCAAGGTGAAGAAGGAAAATATTGCAGTTTTATTTGAGGTTCTTTTTCAGCTTGAGTTGGGAATATTTGCTTTTATTTGGGGAATGTTCTAATATCCTAATACTTCAGGAGTTAAAAGCAGTTTAGAAACAAAAACATACTTAAGTTGAAGTATTTCCTTTTGAAAATGTTGAAGGAAAAAATTTGATTATTCTGAACACTCACCTACTTGACTTGTTTCTCCTTTTTTTTCCCCCTTTTTTTTTAGCTATGAATTTGCTGAAACTATACCCAAATTCAGGAAGTTATCACCTTAACTTTGCACTTCTTCAAAAATTTATTAATTCTAACTATCTTTGCTCAGGTCTATCTAAAATTGCTTCCAGAGTTAGAAGTTAGTTGAGTGAGTCACCCACAGACTAAAAGATCAGAATGACTGTATTTCCCTCCATTATGTTGTCAAAGACATTGTACCTGAATTCAGTGACATAGCACGTAATGTTGCATACTACTGAAACGGGTGTATAGAGTATTCCTAAATATTTCTGACATCCCATTTTGCAACATATACTTTTTTTTTCTACATTTGCACTGTAATTCTCTGTAGTCAAGAACAATAAGTCAAACTATTTTTCCCAAGTTCCCACTGTGATTTTTATCATCTACTGTCTCTTACAGCTATGAAATGCCTATGAGTAAGTGCTAAATGTTCAACATTTCAGAAGGAAAATATTTTCATTGTAGCAGATGCTTCTCGGATTCTTTGGGAGCCTAAAACATTGCCTGAAAGTATTGCTACTCCCCACAGGGTAAATAAAGCTTTACAAACCAACCATTTCTTTGAAGTTAATATGACTACCAGTATTATTTTCTGTGCAACACAGGAAAATAAAATTACCTTTTATATGAAATAAGTAATCAGTGTTCAGAGAATATTTATTCCTTCAAATTAAATGTTCTGTTGCAATCATAAAAATGGCTCCAATGTTCATTAGCTTGTTTATGCGAACACCTGAGTAATTGCTTCCATCACATCAATCTTCCTACTATGGCTTTGATATTTATTTAATGAGTTGGGTTTTTTTAGTTTCATAAGTGTCTGAGGAAGCAGTAGAATATGAGACCCTATCAGTAATACTTAGAAAATTTCAATGAAATGAAACCTATGAACTAATCATTCACTGCAATGACATTAATCATACGTCACATTCTTGTGACGTATAACTGTGATTCATCTCTGCTATGAATACTAGCTGCTTATGAGTTGCAACCCATTAAAACAACATATCTCACACAAAGGTATAATATTTAAGTAATTGAAAAATGAGTCTGTGTTTTTTTTACGGAATTAAGCATAAGTGATGCAAAACTAACAAAAAAATTAAACGGAAGCTCAAATAATGGAGTAGAGAGCCAAAACACATTATTGTTTAGAAAGAAAAAGGCTTAGAATATAAAGGTAATAAGGAAATAGGATAATAAGTTTTGTCACTGTTTACTTTGGTAGTTCTTCTGAAGCTGTTCACTGCAATATTAGCTAGTGATCCTCTGTCTGACACACTACCTTAGTAACCTTTTTCAACCCCTCAAAAAATACTTGTAGTAAACACATTAAAACATCAGAAACAGCTCTCTCTTATAAACTGAAATCTTTACTTCAGTGTCATCACTGTAATTCAGTGATTAGATTCAGACACCTCCTTTCTTTGTAGACACCTTAGTTTAAATGAGAAAGCTTTCAGACCCTTAAAGGCAACAATCTTGAACTGTGACGGAAAATGACTGTTGTATCTACTGACATTGCATTGCTGAATGTTATGATTCTGTTATTATATTACAGACCAACAAATAACAGCTTATTCAGAGGTTTGAGTATAAGCTTCTGTTTTACCCTGGAAAACCTGTAGGTGTCTTTCTCTTTCTTTCCTCTTTTTTTCTTTTTTTTTTCTTTTTAATTAGTATTTTCTCAAAGTTACCGGTAAAAGATGCTAAAACCAATTGTAAAAGAAAAAGAGGAATTTCCTGCCTGGACTGTTTTAGGGTCAGTGTAGATGCACATTAATTGTAAGTTAACAATCCTAGTCCTTAGCCGTCTGGGGCCTCATCCAAAGCTTGCTGACGTCAATGGGAACCTTTCCACTGCCTCCATTTTGGCTCAGGTCCTAAATTTCTGTGGCAAAATATAATGCTGTGAACTAAGCTGTCACAAAAAAAATGTACTGCAACTCTTCAAATCTCAAAATAGCAGAGTGTGTACAGAATTTGCAGTAAGAATTGTATTGCTGTTGTTCTGAGATGCTCAAGCAGAAAGAATACCACTGCTTTTACCTCTAAAGTAGTGGTTTTCCTCTATAGAATAAAATAACTTATCGGTCATGTATGTTCTGTATAGGGGAATAAATCCACTTTAAAACTGTGCCATGACTCTGCTTCTTAGGCAATTCTAATGAGATCAAGAACATTGAAAGGATGGTGAAATAACTCTTGTGCTTCTCAATGGTACATTCAGTAGAAGAATTAAAGCCAAATGATTCTCTTTTCAGTTGCCATAGAGTCACTTCACAAAAGTAAAGTGAAATTTTTCCCTCGCTGTTTCTGAGTAAAATGATTCATGCAGTCAGAGAATTTAAGGATAGCATGGATTATTAGGTGCTTAACTTTCTGAATATTGTACAGTTTTATATAGAAATTCCTGATTATTGCCCTTTTGTTCATCGGAACTTTTTAATGACTCATCTGGATCTGTGTTCAAAGTAACGAAGCTCAGTGCATTAGCTTGATACATGCAATCTAACATGTCTTTGCTGTTGCATAAGCAAGCATTAATTAATAGGAATTGTTCTGTATTAAAAGATAATACAGGAATACACTGAAAAGGTCATCAAAGATAATTACACCTCAGATAATATATATAATGATAACTTGTTAGTGTTTTAATATGAAGCTTACAAAAAATGTAACCTGCTCAGCTGACTCTATGACTACACTTGTATGTCGTACGTATCTAGCTTTCAGGAAAGACAGAACAGATATTAAAACGTGGAAATGAAGCATTGTGGGATGAAAAAATTTTAGGTGAGACATTCTTGTCTGACATGATGGTAGTTTTGATAGACCTGTACTAAAATTGGATCTGCCAATGGGTACAGGTTTTCTTATGTTTCTTTCCACTTTGGAATTGCTGCCTTTTGGAGTCAGTGAGTAACTAAAATATGATACTTACCATAGTTAAGAAACTTGCTATCCTCTGGGCTGGTAAAGAACAATTTCAAGAACTTCAGGCATTGTTTTATCCACAGGAATGTTATTTAATATAATTTAGCAAATTGGGGAGGGTAGCGCTGAAAATGTGCAATGTTACACAATGGATCTGGGGAAACAAAAGGCTGTATTTACTTAAAAAAAAAAAAATCTAGGCTTTCAGAGATTTCTGCATGATTTGGGGAATCCGACATAAAGCTCACTTTTTCTACAAATAGAAACAAGTGGAGTGCAAGGGCAAAACACCACACATTATAACCTAACATCATTCTATACACAGGCTGTGAATCATGAGGTACTCTATGAACCAGTTTTAATTAAAGTTCATTATTCTCCACTCACCCTACAATGTAAGAAAACTTACTGCTTCAGAGCATGATTCACATGCCTTCTGCATGAAGATAAACCAAAAATGCAAGGTTCAGTAAAAAGATCAGTAATAGCAAATAAGGAGACACAGTGCCCCTGAAAAAAGATAAAAGAATTTCTCATATTTCCTGTGACTATTCCATATTTTTAAAATTTTATTCTGTTTTAGGGAGTCAGGTTTTTTGCAAGACTGTTCATTCACAAGCTGTGCAAGTTATATATCGCAGTGTTTACTGCTACGATAACACCTCAGCAAGCACTTTTTTCTTTGCACATCTAAGCCTGTCTAGCCCATTTTAGACTAGAAATAGCTCTGCTGCAGCTGTTGAACGTGACCAATTTGTCTCCCACGCGCTCTCTGCTCAGAAGTGCAAACTCTTCTCTTTCTGGAGAATTTTCCTGAGATTGAAGGCATCAGTGCGTTTGAAATAGGGACATAGCATGTCAGAGAGGAATGCCATGGATAAAGTGGAAAAGGAATTATGGATATCCATACGGATATGAAACTTTGCTTCCGTCAAATACCACAAAACAGTAACTCGAGTATCTAGTTGCTAACAGGAACAATGCAAATACAGGTTTATGGCTTTCAGACAAGGTCCAGAAACACTTCAGCATCTGTGGTTTTAGAGTAGATCCACAGAGGTCTATTGTCAGAAGAAATATATTTCAGTGACTGTTTTCATTCTGTCAGTAAGAACTTTTAGGGGTCCAGTGTGTTGCAGTAAAAAGCAAAAAAACAGATCCCCTACAGCAATGCTTCTTTACAAAAGAATGTTAATCCTCTTGTAAAGAAAACAAAAAGTCTGCCAAAAAAACTTAGAGGAGTAATCACAGTTTACAGGGCAGGTATTTGGTTGGGTCGACTTAATCAAAAGACTATATGATTAACTGTTCTTTTTTTCACTTGTTCTCAATTTATATGAGAAAACTAAGCTCTAAAACTAAGCTTTAAAACTAAGTTTTTTCAAACTGAAATGAAAAAAATGCTTTTTAAATGACGGCTTAATGTTACTGCAAACCCATAGGCATTAAGGATTCCCTTTTCCCCTGGAAGAAGATAAACTCAACCTCATGCTGAGTTCACTCTGTTTCTAACCAGTACAGGTGCATTGGTTTCTGTTTGTTTAATCCTGATTTAGGTGAATACCTGAAAGATTATAGTTACATCCTTAACAAATAGAACTGCAGGTAAATCTAAAGCTTTAAATTTGAGAAGTAAATACTAACAATTCAAAGCACAGATATAACAATTATAGATTCTGTAGATGTGGACAGTCTGTGACTCTACAGATAATCAAATATGACAATCCTCAACTTTTAAAGTAAAATATGCAACATTGAAGATACAGTATATTGATATGCATTCCCAGGGCTCTGTAACTCAAACTACAGGAAAATCACAGCTGATTGTTTGAGGGCTTTTTGTTTTCAAGCTCACTGCCAGCATACAAAATCAACTCTTGATTGCTTGGCTTGATGTTCCACTTGTTTTTAATCTTTCAATGAACAGCAGTATACATGCAAAGTAATGTCGGGAAAGTACTTCAGTGATTTATTCTGTGTTCTGAAATGTGAGATTAAAAAGAATTACAGAAAACATTTGCCTATTTTGTGGGATGACAGTGATTTTAAAATCAAAAGTCTTTTGGAGAAGATGGCAATATTGTATATGTTGGTGTTGCTTTTATTGCGAAAGAGCTAAATATAAAAATATTATTTTCCCTATAATGAGTTTTATTCTTAATATATACTCAATTTATAACCACTAATATAAGTCTTTGCTGGACATTCTTGATGGGTGAGATTGGCAGCACCTTGAACATTTCTTTTGTATGATGTGGGATGAACTGATGCAATAAAACTCAGGTAGCTTCATTTTATAATGGGAGATTCTAAATTGTCAGCTTTGTAATTTTTTATTTGCAGACTGTCTAGTAGTCTGACTGAACATCAAGGTCAGTGCATTGAAGAGGGACTTTTGCATTTGGATCCAAAACCAATAGCCCAGATATGATGGTAGTTTGGATATATGACTGGAATGTCTTGATGGCATTTTGAGCATTACGCACAAAATTCTTCTGTCCGCACATTCTAAACAAATTTTATCTGTCTCCTTAACTTTCTTTAAAAATACATTCTCAAGCCTTGTTTCACAGTTGAGTTACTGATGAAGGTCTGAAAGGATGGTGTTTTAAGAAACCTTTTTTATCTGATTGAAAACTGTTAGGAAAGTTCAGGTTTCTGTAAAGCAAAGTAATTCTCATATAGGAACATTTTCTTTGCTTCCCAGTGTGACTTTTCCTAATGAAATCTGAGATTCACCGGGGTATAGGAGCTTCATATGAGCTGAAGATAACTAGATAGATTTTAAAAAGAACTTCAAGAGTTAACATGAGAAGAAAAAAAAGTAATAAAATACTGAATCTTTACAAGCAGAAGGTAAACTTGAACCAAGCATAAATTTAAAACACTTCTGTAGTGCAAATCAAATGTTTCACACAGCATTTTAAACACTAGGAGACAGACCATGATAGAAGTGAAAGGCTCGCTATGTCCTGAGTCATCCAGTCTTCTATCAAGAGCTTGAAGTGATGAAACGTGGCAACATCTGAATCTTGGCGCTCCGCAGCGCGGTGTGTTTCAGAGGCTCGTTTGTTACTGTCCATGGTGCTGTTTGACAGCTTCTGGAAGGACCATAAACCAGGCAGCCTGTAATTGTCAATGTTAAGAACAGTCGTTCGCATTTTCATTAATATATTATGACATCGATCTTCAAGTACATAATATATTGCCATCACAATATGTCACTCCCTTACTCTTAATTCTTTTCATGTCAAGCATACTGCCAGACACAGCATTAATTTCTGTATCTTCAAAACACTGATTCTTTACGAAAATGTCTACAATATTATTCAAGGCAACATTTTCAACTTGAATGCTTTTAAGTGGAACTATTAAAACCAAATGTATGACTCTAAGTAAATGTTCTGATCTTTAGAAAACATACTACATCACTCCTGAACAAGAATCAGATGCCTTTGGAGGAGAAGGCAAGAGGAGGGGGAACATGGGTGGTTGGAAGGGAGTTAAGTAAATGGAGACTGAAAATTAAGAGGGAGATGTGCACAGGAGAAAGCATAAGGAAGAGGGGGAAAGACAATAGAAAAGAAAATCTAGAGTTGACAACAGAGTAATAAAATGCTAGTATAATAAAACAAAGAGAACAAGAGAAGCCACTCCTGTGCCTAAGAAGTACCAGATTCTGCTAGTTCTAATTCTTTTTTTTTCTGTAGCACCAATCTCATTATCTCTTCACCCATATCATCTGCTGACACTAACTCTCAGCACCATGTTTTACGTGATACTTCTGTCCCTTTTAATTGCCTTCCTAGTCCTTTCTACCAGCTATTTCCCTCTGACAGGTTAGCTCTTCATTAGGACTTCTTGCCATGTGACAAACATGGAGAAAAATATACTTATGTAAACACTGGACTTTAACTGAGTTTGGGCAAGTTGGTTGTACAAACCAGTCACCATTCTCATGTTAATGAAGCAGATGAGAGCTCATGTTCAGAAAACTCCAGAGTGAAATAGATATGTTGTCCAGGGGGGCTGGTATGTAGTGCTCTTGGAAATGTTCTCTTGCTGCCCATCTGCTTTATTGCCAACATGGCAATTGCAGTAAGTTTCTTCTGAATGTCTGAATTCCTTTAAACACTGTGAGAAAGAGACCAAACCTTACCGCTGAGGGACTTTCCCAATCCCGATCAGATAATGAGACTTCAGTACAAGCTTGTATTGATTTGTCCAGCCTACAGGCAAGTTTGGTTGTGTTCATGACTGTTGGAGATTACACATGTATACATTTTTCTTTCTAAAATCTATCATTATCTCACTTTGAATTGGCTTCTTAAAACATATCATATTGATTTGATGGCTGAAAATCAGTTTTATACCCTTTGTGATGCTCACTGTCTGCCTTATATCACTGAACACTATCAGTAACAGCTTATTTCTTTTTCACACTAGCCTAATTTTATGGTTTATGTCTTGTGCATGCAAATCTTGCTGGCATTATGTTCTCTTTTAGTTTCTTAGAAGCAAGCAATTCAGAATGTGAAACATTTAGAGGCTTAAGGTTAGCTACATGACACATTTATAAGATCTACTTTTCCTTTGAAACAGCTCAATTTTTATTAGATTTCATGAAGCACTTGAAGCCATTTGTGCCCTACATAACACAGCTGCATAGTACCTATAAAATCAGAAGATAAATGGAACTGGTTCTAAATATTGCAAATTACATTCTGATATAAAATCGATCTCTCTAAAATTCAATTATTAAAATCTTGTAACCTTTCAAATGTCTACAAGGACATGTAGAACAATAGGCTGTTTGAAAGCATTGAATTATTTAAAAATATATTTCTACCATTCCTTCCTGGAAACTAGAGCTAAAGTCATCCCTGAAAATCACACTTGTAGTAAATTTAGGGTTCTTTTTAAATATTGCTGTGTATTACTGATTTGAACACTTGTAAAATGCAAGGAACATTGATATTTTGTATCTTGTGAGAGCAGAATATTTCAGAATTTGTGGATACTTTATGCTGCGTTGGACTGTATTGCATTGTACACTATGTAATTGTGACATGAATCAAGCAGTGAAGTGTGGCGTTAATAAAAATGTGTTACTGTATTGCCCATTTTGTATTGCAGTGTTCAGTCTTAGAGGTTCTCATTACAGAAACTGTGCAAAGGCTCTCTTTTGCCTGCCACTTAGTCTTCCAAAGCTCTTTATTTTGCAAAAAGTTGCTAAACAAAAGTGAGAGTCCTTAGACACTTTTTTTGAGGCTAGGTAGCCCAGATGGAGAGTTCTGAGTTATGGCAGTTTCCTAAGTATCAAGGTCAAGGCCTAAAACACAAAAAGAAAGCTGTTTCATAAGCATTTTACATTTGTGTGAGATATTCAAAAGACAGACACATCTGACACATTTGGCAGCATCAGGGAAAGTAGCAAATGTGATGAAAAAATGTGTCTGAGAAAGCAAAGGGTCTTCGTGTGGTTTACCTCCATCTCTTTGCAAGGAAACAGAATTTGTGTCCATTTGTATATTAATTACTTTGAAGAAATGTCTAATTTTGCGTTACCACTTTCTTCTCAGAACAGTTACCTACAAGGACACGAAATTTGCTGTATCTCAGCAAAGTGGCAATATTATTAAGGTCCAAATTCTGACCCCTTTTTCGTTCCTGTGGTTATTTATTGATTCAGTGGAAATACTAGTGTTTTTCACTATGCAGAAGGCAACCCACACAGAGGGTATCTACAACTCGTTTACCAAATTTTTTCCAGAGGAGGAGATAAGTGCAGTACTGTGTGGTGATTCTCTCTGACAGTGAGAAGGATGGGTTAAGAGGTGGCAAGCAAAACTGTGTGGAACAACAGAAATGGTAAAAGAATAAATATAAATGCTGTCTGAATCTGGACAAAGTAGCCTGCAGTGAGGTTGAAATCATCAGATTCTTAGTTATCTTGCCTGATGAATCTGTCCTTGCCAACATGTGTAAAGTTGCTTGCACACTAGCCTGGCATTTCAGTGTAGAGAGCAATATCACAGGAAAAGGGATTTGACCAGTCCAGATAAGGCTGGGTACTATCACATAAGATAAGAAAAGAAGGAAAAATGTGGAAAGAAAAGGGAGAGGGGAAATTGTTGAAAGAAATATTAATAAGGAATAGAAATTTGGCTGGGCTATAATTTACGGCTATTTCAAGGAAACATTAGTTTTAATAATAACTGTCAGAAACCTTTAGTGTACCAATGTAGTTCAAATCTTAAATTATAACTGAAG
Source organism: Gymnogyps californianus (assembly GCF_018139145.2). NCBI lineage: Eukaryota > Metazoa > Chordata > Aves > Accipitriformes > Cathartidae > Gymnogyps > Gymnogyps californianus. The sequence continues at coordinate 135,971,201 of NC_059472.1, forward strand.
GTGAAGAAAAACTGAATGTGGCTTGAGTACATGTTTCAAGAGGAATGTTTTCTCCAGTTATTATTAGAGTTAAGATACTATCTGATTTGCACCAAGTTAGTTCTAGCTCCTTCAATTGAAATGCATGCATTATTTTTACTCTCAGCCACTTGACAGCACTTCTGTGAAGCAGGAAGAGGAAAATACATTTTCAAATGAAACGCCTTCACACTGAAGTCAGCAGTAGTTTTGCATTCAATTCAGTGGGGCCAGTTGTGAATTGATCCTTTTTCCCAATTTGTGCAAAGGAAAGAGAAGCAAAACTAGGGTTTTGTGCATGAAAAGAAAAAAATCACTGGTAACTGGAACCTGTAGGAAGAATTCCAGGTGCTTTTGTGGTGACTGGGAGATTGAACATCACAGGTCTTTAATGTAAAGATTGATAGTGTCATTATCCCAGAGCACCCTTGCGTGTGAAATGGTGGCTGCTGACTGTCGTGGTTTAGGCCCAGCCAGCAACAAAGCACCACACAGCCACTCGCTCACTCCTCCCCCCCGGCAGGATGGGGAGGAGAAAATACAATGAAACGGCTCGTGAGTCGCAACAAGGACAGGGAGCAATCACTCACCAACTACGGTCACAGGCAAAACAGCTCGATTGGGGGAAAAATAAATCAATTTAATTTGTTACCATTCAAATCAGAGTAGGATAATGAGAAATAGAACCATATCTTAAAAACACACCTTGCCCCCACCCCTCCCTTCTTCCCGGGCTCAGCTTTGCTCCTGATTCCTCTACCTTCTCCTCCCCAGCGGCGCAGGGGGGCGGGAATGGAGGTTGCGGTCAGTTCATCACATGTTGTTTCTGCCGCTCCTTCCTCCTCGAGGGGAGGACTCCTCACACTCTTCCCCTGCTCCAGTGTGGGGTCCCTCTCACGGGGGTCAGCCCTCCATGAGCTTCTCCAACTCAAGTCCTTTCCACAGGCTGCAGTCCTCCACGAACTGATCCAGCGTGGGCTTTCCCACAGAGTCACGGCCTTTTCCAGGCCCAGACACCTGCTCCGGCGTGGGGTCCTCCACGGGCTGCAGGGGAATCTCTGCTCTGCCATTAACCTCCATGGGCTGCAGGGAGACAGCCTGCCATCTCACCACGGACTGCAGGGGCATCTCTGACCCAGCACACCTCCTCCCTCTCCTTCTTCACTGACCTCGGTGCCTGCATGGTTGTTTCTCTCACATCCCACTCCTCTCCTCACTGTAGCTCCTCTTCCTTCCTTTTGGCAGTCTTTTGCCCTTCTTAAATACGCTATCACAGAGGCGCTACCACTGTTGCTGATGGGCTCAGCCTTGGCCAGAGGTGGGTCTGACTTGGAGCTGGGGAAGCTTCTAGCAGCTTCTCACAGGAGCCACCCCTGTAGCCCCTCCACCGCTACACAAACCCAACACACTGACCATCAAAAACTGTTATGACTTTACATGATCTGATCTTCTAACTGAATATTTTTTGTTTTCTTTCTGGTGTATTAGCCTGTTTAACATTTTATCCAGAGTGAAGGTGTGCTCTGCAGTGATTTAATGTTGCCTCCCATAACAGCGTATGTGCAGATACATAATTTCCATCAGTCGTACCTTGCATTTCAATCATAACTTAACATAATTAATAAAGTTCTTCTTTAAATGTGAATTCATCCATGTTCAGAATTGATGGATCAGAAAATTTTATCATTCCTCAAATATCAAGTGTTATAAAAGAATTACAAAGATGTTTAAAGCAGAATGCTTCTGTTTAATGGAAGAATGATCAATGTCCTTTATGATTTATTGATTTTTTTGTATTGGTTTGAGCATTTCTGGGAAGCAAGGAGAGTTTTACATGCATTTTAAGGTCAAAGAGGCATTGTAATATCTCATCTGAATTCTAGAGAGAATGTATGCTAACCATTTATTTTATTCACCATATTCATACTACAGGCCCATGTATCTGTGTTTGACAAGAAAAATGTATTCCTGCTTGACAGTAAAACACAATATACTAATTTGGATAGTTTGTGGTATATTTTTTAACCTTACAAAGCCATGCAGTCTGTTTTCTAGATGAGCAGATGTCCTGTGCATGTAGTATGAATCAAACAAGACAAATATATTTTGTCTTATTTAATTTAATCGCTGTTTCTGTTGTGGAGCTTAAGTTTGATTCATGCACAAAACCACAGGTGACTTAACCATCCTTCATGTATTTTCTTTAATACACTACAAAATCATTAGATCTTCAGCTTCTAGTAAAGCAAAGTTTCACAAATATAACTAAAAATAAGTGAACATCTAAAGACCTAAAAATGTATTTCAATCAGGAGTTAATGTCAACCTTCTGCTAAAAATGTAACATTGCAGGGGGGAGAAAATTACTTATGAAATAATAATACCTTGATATTAAAATAATATTTTTTATTGTCTCTTGTTCCATTGTTAGGAAGCATGGTCCTCAGTGTTATCAAACTGAAGATGCCTCATTAGCAAAATAGAATAGTAGCAAAAGCTTTAAACACTATCTTTGCCTTATCTCCCCACTGTGAAAGGGCTCAGAAGTTGGCTAATTTCCAAGAGACACTTAAGCAAAATATACGTGAATAACCAATTACTGAGCAAGTAACTACTCCTGAACTGTGCTATTTTGTGTGGCAGGAGTGCCCTTGTAACAGCAGGAGAGAGAAAAGGGCTGTAATGCAGAAGTTCTATAAAATCTCTCTAGCATCATATTCATGGCAAACTTTACCATGCGTGGGTAAATGATCAGCCTAATTACATTTCTTATATCCATCATAGAAGTCTCATTATTTCCTTCTGTTACCCCATCTGTCTTTGTCCATCTGTTTTCTCTTATGGTTGGCCTGCAAGATCTTTGGGGCAGGGGTTGTTTTTTATTTCTATGTACAGTATCTAATTAAGGGGACCCTGGTTGACAACTAGGAATTGTAAGCAGAATAAAACAAATATTTCATAACAGAACTTGCATATGTAAGAAACTGAGCTATCAGTGAGTTATAAACACTTGAAGACCTCAAGACTTCAGATTTCAAGCAAATTAAGGCATCCTCTTTAGCATATACATAACATCTGATATCTGGTTAACCTGTGTGTTAATACCCCATGTATTTTTCCTTTTGTCAGAAGCGCACAGTTCAGCATATAACTGTTATATCTGTAAGTCTCTCACAGAGTCAGAGTGTCACAGAATTGTATGATTATTGGCGTTAAAACATTGTTCCAGAAAACATGAAATGCACATGCTCCTTTGGGATCTCTCTACTTAGTCTCCTGGTCTTGTCTATTTGCAGCATGCTGGGTAGGATGCATTTCCAGTTGGTTGCCAATGACTCACAGCCCCCTTTTTTGGTGCAGACATATAGATTCTACTCCTTGCCTCAGCGGGATGCCATTCTGCCTTGAGTCTGGAAGAATTTCTCTCTCTCCTACTTTGGGATTATTGATGTTTCACTGTCCTGCAAAAATGTTAAAACAGTCCAAGGAACAATCTCCTATTCCCCTCTAAAACAGTCTCATTTAAAGAAATGGCGATGTGGAATTCTTAGAGTAGTGAAGATCTTATGAGTAAAATACCTGTGGAATAAAAATATGACAATCGATAAAAATATCAAGTTGCAAATGTGTTGATGAAGACAATAGAAGGCAAGGGTATCTTTTGCATATATATCTATTTTTCATAAAATCAAATTCTTGCTGTAATATGTGTAAACTGAGTATTTAGGATTGAACTATGCTCTCTGCTAGCTCATTCTTTGTTGATTTTTGTGAACATTTGATTGCATAAGGTCAAAAAATTGTTCTAGGTGACAGAATTTTTATTTTAGGATTTGCATCATGTGACACCTGCCTCTTTGTATGTTTGCTAATTTGTAAGCCCTATAGCAGCACTCCTAACTTGTCTAGTTAGAAACTCACATTTCCCTGTGCATGAGTTTCACACACATTTTCTTTAAAATTTCAGTAAACATAAAAGATACCAGAGGAAAAGTTTAAGGCTAAAAGGGTTCATAATGGAAGCAAGAACAGTTGGAGTTTTGAGTGTATGTCAGAGGCACGACTTGTAGATATCTTCAAAGCCTTACTAATAGAAAACCAGGTTGTGTGACAGTAAACAAGAAAGCTTAGTCCATGGCAAAGTAATTTTGCTTAGATTACCCTTTAGTGAAAGGTATTTATAACAAGTCAAATTACCTCACTTTCGCTTTAGGCTGGGCATGTCCTTAGGAATGCTTACCATGGCTGCTTCAATAATCAAAATATATTGCATGCCTAAGCCCCTGCTATCTAGTGCTGTTGACATTCAGCAACTATTAACGGTAATTCTCTGGTTGTAGTAATCTTGCATTTATATAACTTTGTCAATTATGTAAGAGCAACTGTCTATTATTTCTATATTACATAGTAATATTTACATAGGCTTGTACTTTCGCTTTTATAAAAACTCCCTGCCAAAATGTGTTTTATCAAATCTCTGGAAAGTTCTGATATATATTTCTAATCTTAAAAACATACAAGTTGTTCCTTTAAGAAACACAGGAGAGGCTGTGTCTCCACAGTGGAGTGATGTCTTCCACTATGCATGTTGGAGTCCTGATGGCCTGATATTGCAAGGAATAGGACATGCTCTCTTGTATTTTCCTGTCCATTCTGGCTTTCCTTCCAATGGAAACCAGCATGCACCCAGCGGTGTTTCACACTCAGCTTTTCTTCAATAAGCAGTCAAGATGAGGCAACGACTCAGACAGCAGGGTTTCAACTCACACGGATTTCTTGGCACTTTGTACACAGCGGCATGACCTGCCTTTCCCACTTCTGCCTTAGAAGCCTTTGAGCGCCTTACGGTATATAAAACTAAATAACTTCCCTAACCAAGAAAGGATCCTAGCCAGCCATTGCTTTAAATATGGAACATAAAAGACTTCCAAGCAGTGTCCAGAAAAGACAGTGGTAGCTCCTGAAGGAGACCAAAGAAAATATTTTGCTAGAGTCCTTTAAGATTACAAGGAAAAATTTATTAGAACTTGAATCAAATCACATAGTATAGTCAGAAAAAAAATTGACACTTTGTCCAGCAAAAAGAATAATTTCTAGGAAATTTTAACCTGAAGATATTTTGGGTCATAGAAGAGGATTTTAGCTAGTCCCAGTTCAGTATTCATGAATAAGGTAAATAAGTGAAAACAGGGATACAGCAAAAGGCCACGTGTGGAAGTGACAGATCGTTGTGTTGAAGATAACATTGTTAGTAACAGAAAACAGGTGAAATAGATTCACAATTTATGGTATATATCTGTCACCACTGTTCACAAAGTCTTATCAGAAAATATATTTATTTTATATTTAAAACAAAGAAAGTGACCTAATAACCTGAGGTATTCCTTTTTTTCCTGTGGTCACACTGTTTCATGTGGGTATTTATACTGCATGTGGGATTCTATTTCCTTTTTTAATCCACTTGCTTTTCCGTAAGTATGTAGGAAGTAAATTATGACTGACAGGTTTTGGAAAAAAAACAAAAACCCCAAACAGTAGAATAGCTGAGTTTTAATGTAATCAGAAAAAAATTTCATATTCCATGTAAACACAAGACATTCCCTGGTGAGCTGTACTTTCCAGAAAGAAAAATACAACTATTTTTAGGCATCTGTATTTTTTACTTAGATGTTTGTAAAAAAAAAACCCCAAACATCATTTTAATCCTCCTTTAAGAAAGAGAGGAAGGCAGAAATAACAACTATAATTGCCTGCAATATTTTTATATTTTTGACTTATTTCAATTTAACAATGGAAAATGGTTCATACCATTCTCATATAGGTGAATTTTCAATTTATAACTAATGAAATGTAAGTGATTAAAGATAAAATAAACAACTGAAAATTATTCTTTCTGCTTCTCGCTCTCCGGAACTCCGTGATTTGTCTAACAGTGCATTCTAGCCACGTTAATCTTGACGGATGCTATCCGGCATGACTCAAAAGGAATCAAACCTGTAATAATTAATTCAAGATGCTGAAGCCATAAACTAACTGTGAATAATTCATTTCACTTCAGTGTATGATTTGTTGATGAATAATCATGAACTATCTGGAATTCATTAGCTTATAAATATTTATGAACAACTATTGTCTCTGTATGTTTCATGATTCCCTGTCTGTTTAGACCCCTCCAGAGGAAGAAAAAAAGACATGTACATGCAAAGAGGGAAGCTGAAGAAAGATGGATCACAAAGATTTCTAATTACTTCCAGAATGTTATTTCAGAAGTGACAAAAGCTTAGCAGTGTATCAGTTCATTTCTCTGAGGTGATTATGTGAAAAGAGATATAAATGTTAGGCCATAGTAAAGCAACTGACTTACAGCTACAGAAAAACTTAGCTTAATACTCTGTTAATGTATTTGTACCTTTACAAATTGTAATGGGATAATCTGTCATCAAAACTTTATGTATCTATGGCAGCAACCTGAAAACTGAGAGTGAAAGTTTCAAGGATGTGAAACTGAATTTCTAGAAGCCAAATTGCTTTTGATGTGAGGTATGTCTATGTGTCACTTCATTGCCTAGTGCATTGTCATTCACAATCAGGGCAAGATTGTTGTTTTTTTAAAGTTGTACTACACAACTCACATCTTTTTGTGTCGTATCCTTGCAAATTATTTTAAATGTGTCATTAAAAAATTCTGCAGTTTTTCCCATCAGATAGATGTTCTCTTTAACTACATATAAATACCTAAATCCCTTTAGCGGCAGTTAAGAGTGTAAAATCTGTTTACATTTCATATGTTATCTGGCTGCACCTCCTCTAAGAAAATGGAAACAAAGTTTAATCCTCCAGCAATTGCAAAAATTAATTTGTGGTCTCACGAAGTGTTTATCCAGGAAGTGGAACATTAAGTCACTCTGGTGAAATGTTAAATTAACTTTCTTATTCTTAATGGCACATATGAACACATGAAAAATCAAGTTTGATACTGCAAGACTTGCAAAAGTTGTATACTGTATTCTTAAGCCATTGGACCCTTTCTTTAAGAAGAAGGGTAGGACAGCAGCAACCTGGCTGGGGTTAATGAAGAGCTTAATGATCTCCTGGTGTGACAAAGAGCCCCCTGGAAGCAGCTGCTGTAAAAGGAGAGGTTCTGGTACCAGGTGAGGAGCAGTTGCGGAGGACTTATGAAAGGGGGATATTTGTGGGGAGGGGAGTTGACTTAGGAAGGTTGTAGGGAAGAGTAAAGAATGGCTGCTAGATGTCTAATTCAGATTTTGATCTTCCATTCAGGAGAGAGGAGGTGTCTGGACTGATTCTGTTTACTTCTGAAGGGCAAGCAGTGGCAAAGGTGCTAGAAGTTAAGGCATTCTAGAGTGCAGAGTAACATAAGGAGGGTATTATTTGTCTTTTCCTGCCTCTCTGGGAGAGGAGAGATATTAAATGCAGTATGCTAGCTGTGGTCTAGGGCCCTCTGTGGCTACTTCAGGTATTGGTATTCCCAGATGTTCCTCAAACCAGGATACAGCTTCTCCTGCTGATGGAACTATGGATATATACCTGTTACTGTGCACTTCTGATGCTTCTGGATGTGACCACCAGCTGCAGATGTGAAGATACATGGTCTGCCTTTTACAAAGATCAGGTACTATTGCTATAGTTTAACCATGATAAATGCAAAGATCTGCTGACACAAACCGGGCAGTGCAGAAGTGCTGTGGGTATTGACTGTCCTTTTCTACCAGTGTGCCTGAGCTGGAAGAGCTTGTTCACAGCTCTGCAGGGTATGGTGCAGGGAGCCTTGAACAGCTGTGGGTGAGTGATGAAGTGCCCTCTGGGAACGAAGAGCTCCCTAAACCTGTTATACAATTTCTGATTACATTAATAGCCCCTGTGTTGTGCTGGCTTAAAGTCATGCTGGTGTAGTCCTTCTGGATGTGAAGGACAGAGAAGCTACGGTATGTTGGCTATGAAAGATTTCTTTGGTTTGAGGGGTTGTTTGTTTGTTTTTGTTGTTCAGTCACACTGGATGACCATTTTAATGAATGAATGAATTCACCAAATCAGAAATAGCAAGTTCATTTAAGTCTGTCTGGCTACTCAGTTTCACACACTACTGCCTGGACATACTGCTGTCCCAGCCTCTGAACTAGCCCTTCATAGTAATCTGAAACTTGTTTCAGACTTGTGGGGCTCTTAAACAGGATCAGAGGCCATGGATGGTGAGGTGAACAGAGCATAGCCCAGTAGATGTACCCATGGCTGAAAGCCCCCTGTGTTAGGCTAAGTTGTGATGCTGGGGTGCTCCCTGAAAGCGGCAGAATGTACTGACATTTAACGGTGGTAGCTTCTTAAAAAGTCATTGCCAGACTCTAAACTGATGTACCTGAAGGTTAGGAAGCTGAACTGGGTCTTTACCTGCAATTTAGGATTATTTGCTGTATGTTGCATCATCTATGGCCTGTGCAGTTTAGGTTATGTAACTAATAAAAGGAACTGTTTGGTGCGTCAAAAAGGTAAAGTAGCTCATTTGATCTAAATCCTGAATCTGAGGATGGGGCAGGGGGAAAGGAAAAGCCTCTGCTGTGTAAGAGTTATGGTTGTAAAAGTAACTAGATGGGCCAGGTTGCCATTTATCCCTGCTTTAATTGATGAAGCTGCCTTCTAAATCATCAGAGATGCACAAGTCAAATTTAATACTAATTAAAATTAGAAAAAAAGTACAGATTTTTCTCTCCATTTATAATCCTGTAGGTTAACCTCCTCCCATGTCTTCCATTATCCTTTTTCACTGAGTTAGTGAAGTTAGCAATGTCTGTCCAAGAGTGCTCTTATCAATGTCTGTATTTTTCCTACTACTGTGAGCAAACAGTATTTGTTTCCTGTGTTTCTCTAAGGACTCTCAATCTATCTTTTCTTCAGTCCTTTCTTGTCCCAGATAACTGTGTGTAAAATCTGGTTCTGGTCTTTTTAATGGTTGATCTTCAGCATTTTCCCTGCCTTAGGAGCAGGCTGTCTCTTATGCTCTACTATCTGGTCTCTCTGCCAGGTGCCTTCAATACTTAACTAGGCAAACTCTGAACAGATGGATTTTTTTATTTTCCTCTCTCTAATATTAATTTTTCTCTTTGGTGTTAGTTGCCATTCATGCCAGGAGTAGAAATAAGGCTTCAGTGACATATTTAGAACTTCTAGAATGAAGATGAATTCCCTTCAAACTTTTCCACCTGAACTTTTATTCTTTTTTTTCATGAAGAATGACAATGTGATTATTTCTAGTTAAACATCAGTTCCTGAATGTTTATAATGATCTTAAGACCAGTATCTGTGCCAGAAGGTCACTGTCAAAGATGTCATTAAAATTGTATGTTACTGCTAAAGGACTTTTCACAAGTGGATGGCTAATGAAATTCATTGGAAGTACCTGTAAAGATAAATGAGAACACTTGTTTTGGTTAAGAAAAGCTAATTTGTTAGATTTTTATGGGTTTCTAAAATACCTTTCAAATACCGTGGGTGAGGAAACTACTATGCTTAAATTTTAAGATTGTTTGAGCCATGTATACTTTTCCTGAAGCTTTTGCCTGCTGGGCCATGCAGGGATACTTACAAAATTAGTGTGCAACTGTGAATGTACCCTTTTACTAGGGATTTGTATAATTTGATTATAACAAGAGCTGGAGTCAAGCTACCCTACTACTTCCTTACTACTTTTAGAGAGCTACAAAGAAAAGAAGTAAGTTTGGGAGGCAGAGAGGGAGTAAAGGTTCTTATAAGGCTATTTCTTAATGGGGGAAGACATTTCTAGTGGATTTCAGGAGACCTATGAAATTATCCAAATCTTGCTTCTTCTTGTTTAACATTAAACTCTTTAATGTTTTTGCTGTGTATGTATGATGCACATACCTTTATGCAATACTTTCTTGAGGAGCAAAAAGAAACCAAAAACAAACAACAGGATTTAGATGAAAAACAAAAGGAAGGAAAAAACACCTAAGATTTTTGTACCGGTATGGGCTGGGCTAGAGTTAATTTTCTTCATAGTAGCTTGTATGGTGCTATGTTTTGGATCTGTGACCAAAACAGGGTTGATAATACAGGGATGTTTTGGCTATTGCTGAGCAGTGCTTACACAGAATCAAGGCCTTTCCTGCTTCTCACACTGCCCTGCCAGCAAGTAGGCTGGGGGTGCATGAGAAACTGGGAGGACAGACAGCTGAGATAGCTGACTCCAAATGACCTAAGGGATGTCCTGTACCATATAATGTCATGTTCACCAATAAAAGCTGGGGGAAGGGGGGATGTTGGGAGTTATGACATTTGTCTTCCCAAGTAACTGTTCTGCATGATGGAGCCCTGCTTTCCTGGGAATGGCTAAACACCTGCCCACCAATGGGGAGTAGTGAATGAATTCCTTGTTTTGCTTTGCCTTTTTGCGCAGCTTTTGTCTTACCTGTTAAACTGTCTTTATCTCAACCCACAAGTTTTCTCACTTTTACCCTTCTGATTCTCTCCCCCATCTGACTGGGGGCAGGGGGACTGAGCAAGCAGCTGTGTGGGGTTTAGCTGTCTACTGGGGTTAAACCACAACTGCAGAAATGGCTAAACTAACCTGAAAACAGAAAGATATGCAAGATTGTAGACTGACTTCCTTTCATGGTGGCTGGCTGAACTCATTGCTTAGAAGAGCACAAAGCAGTATAGAAGTGGCACGTTATTTTCTGTCTGTGGACATGAAAACTACATATTGGGGGGTGGGGGAGGAGGAGACAGGTATATTTCAGACTCTGGATAACTTAAAAAAGCTGAAGAAGTAGTCTCAGTTGCAGAAAGTGATTTCAGACTTGCCTTCTCTGTCAGTCCTTACTCTGTCAGGACCCTTGCCCGTGATTCTTCTTAATACTTTCTAAATTGGCAAATTTCAAGATTTGCTTTTTGGTTGAAGTGGTGGTTTCTTCTCTCTTTAAAACATGGCTACAAAAGAAAAAATTTAATTATAACCCATTTACCTGAAGCTTTAGTCTATATCAATCTATAATGTTGCACTACAAATTCAACAAGGCTAAGTGCCGGGTCCTGCCCTTGGGTCATAACAACCCCATGCAATGCTACAGGCTTGGGGAAGGGTGGCTGGAAAGCTGCCTGGCAGAAAAGGACCTGGGGGTGTTGGTCAACAGCCAGCTGAATATGAGCCAGCAGTGTGCCCAGGTGGCCAAGAAGGCCAGTAGCATCCTGGCTTGTATCAGAAATAGTGTGGCCAGCAGGACTAGGGAAGTGATTGTCCCCCTGTACTCGGCACTGGTGAGGCCGCACCTCAAATAATACTGTGTTCAGTTGTGGGCCCCTCACTACAAGAAAGACATTGAGGTGCTGGAGCGTGTCCAAAGAAGGGCAAGGAAGCTGGTGAAGGGTCTAGAGCACAAGTCTTATGAGGAGCAGTTGAGGGAACTGGGGTTGTTTAGCCTGGAGAAAAGGAGGCTCAGGGGAGACCTTATCGCTCTCTACAACTACCTGAAAGGAGGTTGTAGCAAGGTGGGTGTCAGTCTCTTTTCCCAAGTAACAAGCCATAGGACAAGAGGAAATGGCCTCAAGTTGTGCCAGGGGAGGTCTAGATTGGATATTAGGAAAAATTTCTTCACCGAAAGGGTTATCAAGCATTGGAACAGGCTGTCCAGGAAAGTGGTTGAGTCACCATCCCTGGAGACATTTAAAAGATGTCTACACATCTTTTGGTGTGGTGCTTAGGGACATGGTTTAGTGGTGGACTTGGCAGTGTTAGGTTAACGGTTGGACTTGATGATCTTATAGGTCTTTTCCAACCTAAATGATTCTATGATTCTGTGAAATAATTTAAATTAAACTCCTATTTGTATTGCTTTAATAAACAGTTCAGTAGTGTATCTTGAGCACTTATTAACTTATCTTTTGCTGATGTCATAAGTTTGTATCAAAGCTGTCTTCAAGACAGCTGAAGTTCAAAAATATTGTCATGTATAGCCCACAAGTATATTGCTTTAGGGTTAGTTTTTTTACAGGTGAAAATAATTCTCATTTTACAGATAGATTTCATAGAGCTAAAGAAAATTTGAGATAATTTTTGAGCTAAGAAAATGAGGACAGTAGAATCTGTGGGTAATTATCACCGTTGAAAAGCCATCCAGTCGTTTGACATGCTAAGTATCACTTTAGGTAACTTCGTCCAACTCAAATTTAAGAGCCTCTGATCCTGGGCCAGAGTTTAAAGGACTTGGACACTTGAGGTTGCAGTTAGAGGCTTAGCAGCTCTTCAGAATCCTACTAGGCTCTTATTTGCAGTTACCTGAAATCTGTAAAAACTCCAGCAGTCAGAATAAACTGCACCAAAGTGTTTGCATTGTTTAGCCAAACCCCTTGAGGAAAACCCCTTTGAAGAGAAAGGAAGGCTGCAGTAGGACTAAAAGAAGGCTTAGGAGGAGAGCTTCAGAGGAGTCTTTCTTTTCTGCTTTAAAAGTATCTTTGAAGTAATTATGTTATGTACCAGCAGAAAAGCAGGCATATGCTGTGAAAATTGCTTATTGCCCTGTTTGTACCCACCTTTCTTCTATCCTTGACACCTTTCTTCTACCTTAGCTTTGCTGAATATTTTCTCTTCTCTTATCCTGAGGTTGCAAACTCTGTGTCACAGAACCATCTCTTTATAGTTGTATGCTCCAAATTTAATATGATTTGAGTCATATTCTAGAGGCCACTGCAGTTCAAACACATTTTAGAGAAAAGCTGTCACCTTGAGGACACAAAGTTGTTTTGTTTTCTTCCTGAAACTCAACTTTCTGGAAAATTAATTTCAGTGTAGTTGCTCTTGAATACAATTTGTGGCAGAAGAACTTGCTTTTTTTTCTTGATTGATACCTTCTAGGAATTGTGGTATGTATAACTGATCAGTTATTATCATGACTTTCCCCTCTTTTTTTTTTTTTTTTTTTTTTTTTTTTTCTGTCAGGCAAGAACTGGGAGCTGAGACCCAGTGGGTATAGGTCCTGGATGAGGCTGGGACAGTTGAGGCCCTGTTGGTGCACTTGCGGCCTTGGCACCAGATTCAAATAAATCTTCATGATAATGATTGCAGGAATACTGAGGTGCTTCAAGTAGCCTGCCATGGTCATTGCCCTCACCCTCTGGTTGACAGGGCGGTTTCTGCAGTTACCACCTTTACTGGATAAAGTTTCCATGCTATCTCCTGTCTGTACTATAGGCCATAGCTTATCCATCATCCAGGTGCTGGATGACAAACTCTGTCATAGAGGGGAAAATCCTGAAGAAGAAAGATTTGTCAAAGACTTTCTTCAAGCTTTCATTATCTCCAGTCCCTCTGGATACAAGAGGCCTGTTTAGTTTGTCTCACTGTCTGTCTGGGACTATGAAATAAAATCAGGATAAAACAAACTCAAGATAACTGAAGTCATCCTGGTGGTCAGAATTTCATCTATGCCAACCATAGCAGGAGGTGGGAAAGAAGGTTTGGGCGTGTCAGAATGCATGCCTTCATGTCTTCAAGAAGCTGATGTATACACACAGTAAGTAATGTGCTAAGCAGAGTCTTTACTGAGATACTGTCAGAACAACATCTTGAGGACACGAGTGCCGTATTGAGCGTCATCTGATTCAATAATAATTTCAGCCCAGGAGTCTGGGATCTGTGGATGGCACCAAAAAAAAAAAAGGGGGGGGGGGGGGGGGAGGAATATGATGTAGCTTTGGCTTGTAGAAACTTCCAGGCAGGACTTCAACAGAAGGCTTTTTAATGAGATAAGCATGCAAAATGAAGGAAGATACATGAGGAGCATATGTGGGAAGTATAGCAGTAAATTGCTCTTATGTGTCATAAATGTAGTTCTCACATACAGAATATCACAAAGTTCTGTCTGGGTATTTTGCCTATTTAAACTGTTTAGGACTATCAAGAGGCACCAGCGTGTGTCCCTAGTGCAAAAACGCGTGCTACTCACTTCATTCTGACTTGACACCACTCCCCCATGCTCCCAAGGATCAATAACACTGTGTCTAGCAGAGCAGGATTATCAATGAATATTAGCTGGCTGGGGCTCACACTTGTCTTTATCTGCTTTAGATAAATTAATAGCATGTCTCATATTTCTTTCTCTATCCGCAGAATGCAATTGCAACTCAACACAAACTCACTATCAAGGTACTGCTTGGTTGCTGCAGGTTGCTCGCACTTCCAGCCTTGTAGCTGGGAAGGGCCTGCAGTGAGGGGAAGGAAGTTGGAAAGACACTGTCTTGATTTGAGTAAGACCTTATCTCTGTCACCTTGGCTGTCAGCAGCTGAACTTTCTCATGAAACAGGGAAGTGTATCCTTCTGTTGGTTTAAACTGGTACACATCTGCCTGCTTGTTAAAAGGACTTTCATGCTGAGAGTACGTGATGCAAATGCTTATAAAATTCACTGGCTTACTGGGTAGGGTGAAGATGTTAACTTTAACCTACCTGAAAACTTCAATACTTTGGCAGTCTAAATTCTTAGCAGAAATAATGTAACCTTAAGCACTGTTAGGACAATTAACGTTTCAGGTTGTCTAGCTTCATTATACATCTATATAACTTCAACATAGCAATACTTCTCATGAAAATCATGGATAGTTCCTCAGGACAAGACCTACAGAATGTTTTTAAGCTACCAGTTATCTTCAACATTGTGCACACAACTGGTTAGAAAGACATAATGCTAACTGAAAATACCTATTTACTTTTTCTTCAATGTCTCTGCCTCTGAGGAAATGTCTTACTTTTGTAGTGCTTAGCAGCCTGATTTGTGACTACTGGGGTGGGAGGTAGGCTTTGATGCAAGACTAATGAAATCAAATGTGTCCTATTGAAACATATTAGAAGTCAGCAAATTTATAATCTAACAATTTGAGACTCTATTAAAGGCTCGCCAAGACTCTTAATAATTCTCTAGAATTCTAAGTGGGTGAATATCTATTTAAATTCTATAGAATAGTTAAAAAGCAAAGCCTTAAACATAGAGGTCACTATTTTCTGCAGGGATTTGTCACAGGAGAGTAAAGATCAAACCTGTTCTGCTCCTTGTTTTACAGGATAATTGGTCACCCGCTGGTAACTGAAACTTTACTTGCTTTGTGAAGCCCTAGAGAAATCCTTTATTTTAACTGTGGTCTTGGTTTGGTTTTTGGTTGGTTGTTCTTTTGTTTGTTTGTTTTTCCATTATTGGCAACTCTTTTCCCCTTAAGTGTCCCAGAAAAATGGCTAAAAGAGAAAAAAACGAAGGCATAATGACAAAGGAAGAGATGATGAGCCACAGGGCAAAGCACTGAGGATTTTCCAGCACTCAAGGACTGTAAACTATGAAATACGCTTTTTTTTTATGCACCAAATACTGCAAACACTGTATTTTAAAGTATATAAGTAGGCATGCTAATAATGTAAAAGAAAAGATTCTCTTGTTCACCAGGTAAATATGATGAAGAAATGCAAAAAAAAAAAAGGCATATAAATGAAGCTTATCAGGGAGCATAAAATGTTAACGAAGCATAAAAGTGAAATTTTACAAAATAGTAACTTGTTGACTGTTTTTGTCACAGATCCTTATTATAACGTCTCAGCAATTATGCAGTCTACAGACATGGAGTTAATAAACTTGAAAGATATCATACCAGAGAGGCTTCACTGCAGCTATAGAGTTAGTTGCAAGGGTCACACTTGCCCAATCAAAAGAGAATTTTGAGGTTTTGTTTGTTCATTTCAATGAATATTTGGATAAAGAGGACGTTTGCTGTTTTTTTGTTTGGGGGAGGAGGGGTGGTGTTGGTTCCTCTCCCCCCCCACTCCTGCAATGCTCCTCTATGAGAAAACATGTGATACCAACAACAGCAGAATCAGTGCTGAACTTGATTGGAAAGGAGTGAGACATATGGCAATAAAGTCTTAAAAGAAACCTGAAGATTCTTTTATTATTACTTTTAAAATAGGAGTAGCCCCTTGGGAATAAGGTAATTACTAGGGGGATTGGTGTTCAGATATACTATCTGGACCCTAGAAATTTTCTTTTCCAGCTAGTTGTTTCCCCTGTAAAAAGCTGCAAGTGAGTGTAATTAGGCTGCCAACAAGAATTTATTTATGCTCCTTTATCTGTGAAACCCCTATAAACACAGGTTCATAAAATGTAATCCTCTATAATCACCCAGCTAAAGCAAAATACCTATAGCAGAAATTCTAACAAGCAATTTTTGCACCCCTTCCCACCCCTTACTAAGATATGCTTGTTCCTAAAAAGAGTAACTTTGCAAATTTTGTTGTTGTTGTTTTCTGCTATGGAAAAGTAATGATGTCTTTCCCTTGTGCCTATATTTTGAGCTTAATGTAAAGTCAAATTTTAGCTGGAAAATGGGGTCAACTTATTGTCAAAAGCAAATCTGATTTCTTAATCTTTGCTGCCAAAATCTTTCACTAGAAATGTTTCAGTTTGTTTTCTAAAGTTATAGTTGTGCCACCTCCACAAACTCCTACTCCCTAGCCCTCGCTCCTGGAGTCTAATGACATTAATCACTATTAAAATGGAAAGTACTGGAAAGTATAGCAAAATGACACCAATCTTGATGAAGAAAAATCATATGGTGTGCACAGACAGTGTTTAGCTTATGGAAAATTACACAATAATCCCTTTGGCCTCTAGTTTTAAAGTTGTTGTTTTGATGTCAGTGTAGTGTCTGCTTTCTGGAAAGCATAAAGCAGAATTTTTTTTATTAATGTTTGGCTTTACTGAGGTTGCTATTAGGGGCTATCATTCTGCAGAACGTAAATTGTATGTGTGGCTACAGGCTGATAAAATTACTTTCATTCATTAGATTACAAATCTCTCAGAAGAAATAGCACTGATATTTTCCAGCAACTACAATTCAAATAACGCTTAGTTTTTATTGGTCCAATAGTACAACTTTAGCCCGAGGCTTGACTTCTGCTGGGAGTGGTGCTCTCGGGTGATTACACAAAATAAGAAAAGTAAGAATTTGTTATCCTTTAATATGCATGACCAGTAACTCTTCTGAGAGGAAGCATATTGGGAAGGGAGAATTCTATTTAGCAGAAATTGCTGGGGCAGGAAGGTATGAAAAATAAATACCATTTAAATTTGATTTACTGAAGTACTTGGTGTACAAAACTGTGAAATATTCAAAGCATTTTGGGTGTCAGGGAGTCCATGAAGACAAACCTTACAACTCTGCTTCAGTAGACTGTAGGCAAGAACAGTATCTACTTTATCAGTTTAAACTAGAAATGTTTATATACTTGTTAAATAGGTCATAATCACAGTTAACAAGAGATGAAGCAGACATTGTTTTTATATCTGCAGATGTTAAAGTGACTTCTGCTTGTCTGAATATGCCTTAAATTACCGAAAAGGGGAAGAGGAGGCTATGTAGTCATCCAACTGTGCTCTATTTTTCTTTTCTTTTTTTTCCCCCAAGTAGCAGCAGCAGTTATACCTATACTTCCATTAATGCCTTGACCTATGGACTGCATAATACATCTTGTCTCTTGACTACTGTGGATGCTGAAAATTTCATTAATTCAAAAAGCAACTAAACAAATTCATAAAAGAGAATTTTTTTATTAACTGTTTTATTAAGGGTTGCTAAATACAAACATCTCTTCATCAAGGTGTTCCTGAATGTCATATAACTGTAGTCTGGAAGAGTTATTTAGAAATTGTTGCCATATAAGCAGTATGCCAATATAAGTTATTGTAATAAAGGCCAAATCTCTTACTAAGCTGATGCAGAATGTTGAAATAATTAATACTGAAAACAGTTTACTTCATCCTAGAAAGAAGGGAAGATATGAAGGAATTATGATTCACAAAGTGACAACACTTGATTTGTCTTATAAATACAACAGCTCATAGGTTCCAGGTAATTCAGTGTACAGTTGTTGCAGAGTTCAAATCAATCTGGCAAACTGTAACTGGGTTAAATTCAAGAACAGTATATAAAATTCCCCTTCACTGTAAAACTTCATGGCATAGAGTGAAGATAACTAATTAATCTCATTAACATCCTTGATTATTTTCACAAATTGTTTCCATTAGGCTCACCAGAAAAGGCACCCATTCCTTGAAGGCTGGCCTAGAGAATTTATTGAAAGTACCTTGCTACAGACAAGTTAGTGTGTTATCTTTAATGTTATTTTGAAAACCCTAAGGGATCATAAAAGACGAGAATAAAGTTCTGGTGTGATGTGGATGTAGGAAACTTACCATTTTTGGGTCTTCATATAATGGACAACAAAGGCATGGGGAATTCTGGGTTGCAGCATGTAGCAGCAAGCTTGGCTTTTGCTCCAACCAAAAGACATGCCTATGACTTTAACCATGGTGTGTGGACATGTGGGAATGACAGCTGCTTTGTACTGTCAAAATACGGGGATGAGCCTTTATGAACAACTCCTACCTTCAGTGAAAATATGCATGGCAGAATCTGAGAAACAACAAACCATGGAATGGGCATGACAAAGCTACATAGGTTCTCCTACTTGGATAATAGTTTATCTGAGGTTCACTGATCCTGCTTGCCAAGTATATGAAGGCACTATCCAAAGGAAACACAGTTGAATCCCATGGATGGCTGCCATTTGAGATGCCTTCCCAGCACTGAGAGCATGACCATTTGTCACGTTGTGTTGCTACTGATACATTTACTGCACACTTCTTGTATTTGTGTGCTGAAGTTTGGGGTTTTAATGCAGAAATGTGCAACTTCAACATCCACAGTAATTTGTTGTATAAGCTAACCGTAGTTGCCATGGAATCCTAATGAAGAGAAACGTTGCTGACACTACTTGCTCCCCTCACCTGCCTGTTCCTTTGTTTAATTCAAGTCTGATTCCTTCTATACCCTGAAATGGAGGGGAATAGATGACTATTAAAAAATAATTCTCCTTGTGATGTTATTATCCAGCTTAGTATGCAGCATGATTAGATAAAGTTCTGACCTGAAATAGGAAAAAGAGCATATAAGTCAATTTGGTTTTAACATTGATATATGCAAAATATAAGTCTTTTTTTCACCATTGACATCATTACGGATAAAAGAAATGAAAAGCAACTGGCATCCATTTTTGTGAAGAAGGAATGGTATTTACTTGGGAAAAAATATTACTTAAATGTACTAATTTATTGCTTCATTTTTTGATTTACTAATAATTCTGCTTATACAGAGTGAAGAATCCTATTATTTGGGCCCTGTGAGATACATAATTTGATAAGCAACTTTCGCTGACTGTTGTAGGAACTCTGCTTTTTGACTGCTGTGATAGTATTTGTCTTAGCCAACAATGATGGGTACTACTACATATCTTAAATTTTATATTAGGCCACAACTTTTTGTGAAGTATAACCTTCAAAGGAAGCATTTATTCATATGTGCACATAGTCATGTGTTATTTAAAATTCTTTATAATTTCAAAATAATGGTGTCTCGTACACTAAAGCAATAAAGAATAAAATGGCAAGGACATTTTTCTGTAGTATATCTGTAATGAAGTCTTGGCTCCCATAAAAGCAAAAGCAGACTCCAAGATTTTTATTTCTTTCTACTATTTCTTGGTCTGCCAAAGACTTGGGGTAAATCCTTACTAAAATTCTCCGTCATTAAAATGAGATTCTTTCACTTGACTGGAGATCAATATGTCAAGCCCAAACCAAAAAGCAGCCAGGTAAATACCTTCTCTTTTTGATCTTTGATGGCTTTTAAGTCCAACTTACCATCTTGCTTGTGATGCAACCAAAGTGGAACACTTTTAATGTATTAAGTTAAAATTGCTAGAACAACTGATAAATGTTTCTTTACTCACAAGGAAGGAGACAAGGATTATATTTTTAGTCTTTAGTCATGGGAGAATGGAATTGTGTTGGTTTTTTTTTTTCTTTTAAACTGACTTGCTTTATTGGCAATAAAGCTCATTTTTCTTTTAAAGTGGTTACAAGACTGCTCTTCCAAAGGCTTTCATCTCTTAATTCAATTTCCAAATTTTCTCAATAGGCTCTAAACCACCAACCAAAACAAATTGTTGCTGCCTGCTGTAGTCAGTCCACCTTCACTGTCATTCAATTATAAATTTTTCAGCAGTATTACTGTCTAATTATTTATCTAATTCTGTTCCCTCAAGGAGCGGCTCACTCTAATGACTTTATGCTGCAGGGGATTTGGTCCCATGCACTTACCATTTATTGTTCTCGTTAGTATACAGGTGATGCTCTTTCCAGAGACAAGAGAACTTTCTCTGTCAGAAAAACTTGAATCAAATTCAAGTTACTCAGTGTTTGTTTTTTAGAAATGAAGAGTAGGAGTCCATGTATTAAAAACCCTGACACATTTTGATTTATTTTTCCAGTTTATCAACACTTTGGCTTATCTGTTGCCTAATGTTAATCGGTTAATGCATTAACAAGTAATTAACTGCTTTCTGAAATATTTTTAGTTGTTTCTGGCTGTATATTTTGTTCTTCATTGGAAATGTCAATTTCAGGATCTATCTACCTATTTATCAACATGGATGCTTCTCCTGACTAAATAATCTTTCCTTTCCTGTTCCCAAACTTAAGGTTCTATTTTCGTCTAATTTCTTCATCTATGCTACTCTATTCAGTTACAGCACAGAAAACTCTTTTCAGTAAAGATCTGAAGAAGCACACCTTTAAACAGCTTTTTCTTCAGAGGACCAAATACACTTAAAAATAAGTGACTTATTTTTTAGAAACCTTTTCAAATGACCATTTAAAAAGAATACTAAAAAATACTAAAGTTTTCTTAGCATTTGCACCTCTCTGAGATGCTTCCTCTGGTCAATGGATTAGAGTGTGAAACTCCTAATCACATTCGGTATTTTCTTTCAGAGACCTTGGCCATGCATTTTCTGATGAATGGATCTCTCTGTTCTCCCTGAACAATGCTAAAGCTTCAGCAGGAGGAATAGAGAGGATATCTCTCCTCATGTACTAAAAAACTCACCTACAACAGATGGGCTCCATTCTTCTTGCCTGAGAAGGGCTTGAATTTGTATCTCCTCCTTCCTAAAGGAAGTTATATAGCCTGGTTGAGATCACTGTTTTCGCTGGTTGGGGTTTCAAGAGAAGAAACCAGCTAGTGTCTCTGTTTCAGAGACCTAGATGCTCCTTTTGAAGAGTATGGATCCTGGAAGATAATGACATCTTTTTGCAGTTGAACAGAGCACATATGCCCCAAAGAGGGTGTAGGGTTTTGTGTGCAATTTTCTTCAGTATTTCTTACTGTCGATCTTTAAATCCCAGTTGGAGATGACTAGATGAGTAGAGACACAGAGTCTAGGTACCCAAGGTGGAGATTTAGGGTTCCAGTTTAGCAACCAGTGTACTAAAAATATAAGCTTTTAAATGCTAAAGTGCTATAACATGTTCTTAATACATTTATTGCTTCTCACCTCAATTTGCATGAAGAAAGAACCTTCTCCCTCTATGCTTTTTTTTTCTTTCCCTCATAGCTCACACATGAATAACATATAGACAGTACTTTTTAACACAGAATCTCCCATCTACTTATACATTAATATTAGCAGAAGTACCACCATAAAGGGTGTGTGGCAGGCCTTTATCTATCTAGGGCTTTAGGAAGATGATCCAAATGAGAACAGCTACAGACCTTTATTCCTGGTATAAACGTACACTTTCTTACATTTACCAATTTTAATTGTAATCTTCACTGATCTCTCTCACTGCCTGTGTGACTTTCTGCAACTCTCATGTCTTTCATCTACTGGAACACCTATGAACTGCAGCACTAGATGCTTCTGGAGAATTCAGCACAGACAAAGAGATTAGTCAAGCAGGCCAGCAGCTTCTCAGCCTTCCTATGCTTGTTAGATGGCTGAGGAAAGGCATACAGAATTTCCTCTGAAAATACTGAATATTGTGAAAACGTTCAGACAGCTGCATGCTGACTACTTTTTAAAATATATACAAATAATATTACTTCAATTACACTATGTTCTTTCCCACTGAATCTGATTTTTGTATTGTTGCTTTAGTGGTTATTCTTTTTATTCCTAGGCAGCTAATTGTATTATAGTCCCATGTGGGGCCATTTTCAGGGCACTAGCAAAATACAGATACTGTCAATTTTTTGTTTGGATCTTTAAGTCTACCCTCTGCAATGCAGTGTTATGGTTTTCTGATTTGGAGCTAAGCCTATACAAAAAATACCTGCCCCAGATAATGCTGTTTCACTGTTTAAAAGAAACTTATTCAGGATTTATTCTATAAGCTCCACAGAAGTGTGTTTTGTTTTAAGCAAAGAATAATTTTTGCCTGGTAAAACTAGAGTCTTCAACAGTATTTTTTTATTTAATATTAAATTTAAAGGCCAGAGGACCACATTCTGAGAAGTGCTAGATGTTCTGTTTTTATTTACTTCAGAGACAGATCAATGATGCAGGATGACATGGTGTGGATTAATCTCAGCTTGTTGAGAACTATGAATATTCAGAGTAAGCTTAATGATAAGGAGAAAATAAAGCATGTGGCTAAGTGCCTCTAATGTGTTTTGGCACTGAAGTCTCAAATTAAAATGCGTGAAATGAGAGAAAAGTATTCTTTGGCAAATTCGCCATTTTTTTTGTTACTGTGTCTTCAATAATTGTTTTAGCTATCGAATTTTTAATCTGAACTGACTACTGACGCAATTAAGATCATAAAATAGCCACAACTGACAAACACCTATGTTGTACTTTTTAACCAAGACGAGCAAGAAACCAGGATTCAGTTATGGATGGTAATATGGAGCACACAGTTGCAGGTGGGAAGGTGATTGTGTGTGGTATTGGGGGGTCGGACCACAAAATTCACAGGGCTTGATTTCTTCAAGCAAGGGCGCTAGATGAACATCTCTTCAGAGTGTGGAAGAAAGTAAAATATGGAATAACATGGGAACTAAAATATGTAAATAAATAATCCGTTAACTTTAGAAATCAAAAATGCCATCCACACAACTACATGGTTACTAATCTGACTTAACAGTAAGACAGTTCAGGGAACAAACTTCAAGAGAAAGAAAAACTGAATAAATAAATATAGTTTAGAAACTGATGGATGCGTATTGCCTTTCGGCCAAAGCTAGGTATGTCTGATTCATCTTACAGGCTTCCCTGATCCTTTGGACAAAGGAAACATTGCAAATTTAACAGCAGTCATTCTTACAGCTAATCAAAGATTAAGCTGATTGAATTGCCCAGTAGACCATGAACCTATTCATGAAGCAAAGGCTCCTGTTCTAGCTGTCCCTAACCTCATGGGGCTTGAACCTAGAGATCCTATATCCCGAGAGCTGCCCTAACCACAAGGCAAGATTTTTTCTTTGCTCATGTTGAAGCTAGGAGACATTCCAGCAAGGCATTTAAATTTATTTGGCTTAGTGGAAAAGCAAGCAATCTCTTCTCTAATCCAGTCCTCCTCACTGAACTACTGTTTCAGGCCAAGGGTTCTTGTGGTTTGTGATATTTGTGTGGGGTTTATTGACTGTTTTTTCTCCCTCCCCCATCCTAACTCTAAAGTAAAATGCAAAAACATTTTGCACTACAGCAAGACCAGAAATCAAAACTGCATTAGAAACAAACTTACCTTGAGTATTCTTAGAGTACAGAGGCTCAGCTTCAACTGGGGGGGGGGAGGGAAAAAAAAAAAAAAAAGAGGGGGCTGCCTTCATTCAGAATATTTCAAAGACCAGATAATAAGAAAGTCCGGGATGTGAGAAATGTGTGTTTAAAATCTGCAAGTACAGCTTAGAATTTAAGACTATTTCTTGTGCACGTCTTTAACCTCAAGCCCTGTGTATACAAAATATGTATTGAAACTCTGTTTGATATAGTTTTAATGATGCAGGTCAGGATTTGTTCTCTTATAAATGCCAGGGGAAGGAAAAAGGATGTATGTTGCTGTTATCAAATATTTAGCACCAAATGTATTCTATGTCTCAGAGGTGTACGTGAGTCATGTTTGAGTCATCTGAATGAAAATTTAAGTGACTAAGGCTGGTTTTCCATTGGCCTTGGCTAGTGATGATGTACAAGGGAATTCCATGTCTAAGCTTCCTTTATGATTTTTCTCTTCCTAACATGACACCAGGATTACTTTTTTTTTTTGTGAGTGGACTTGACAGTTAAAGAACAATAGTTTGTCATTTATGAAATGGAAAATAGGGTTTTTAAATGTATTTGGATGTTAAATAACCCTTCTTCTCTTGTTTCTAACTACACTTAATTTTATTTCTGCCCTTCTAATTGCTTGCATATACAAATATTACATGCCAAATCAGCTGGGAAATTTAACACCAAGATGAAGTCAGTAAAGTGGCTTCTCACATCCATGCTTATTTTGTCCCAGATGTATGTGAATGATGCTGGAGAATTAGGTTTCACACTTCTTTTTATAGTTGCATATTGAATTAATTACTTAATACAGTACCTACTCCTGTGCACCTTAGTTCATTTTCCCTTTTGGAGTCAGTCTCTACACTGTTCCAGTGGAGCTTACTGGTGATATATACCTGGATTCTGGTACATTGATAGAAACAGTAGGGAGGATGTACATATATTTACCTTTTGCAAGTTGAGATGCCAGTGGCTGTTCTCTCTGTTTAACAGGCAATGTAAATCATTAGAAGTGATGTGCTTAACTTTCATAGCTTCCACCTCACCCGTACTTCCTGCACAAATAACTTGGCAGTAGCATCAGCAAGGAGCCAGTATACATCACATACGCATGTCTTATAATGGCAATAATGGTATTTATGCTCATCCATTAAGTGGTCTTACTGTCTGTATGTGTTTTAGAAGAAAAGTAAACATTGTTTGATTGCTACAATGTGTAGTTCCTGGGGGGTGGGGGGGAAAATCCAGATTAGCAATAAAGTTTTTTTCTCAGCACATTTTCTATGGTGCTGAGTTTTTTGTGTAGCAGATGCTCTTACACCTTTGTTTTCATAGGTACTATACTCAGTCCTTCAGAAATACTGGGGGAAAAAAAAAGGGGGGGGGGGGGGGGGGAGTCAGACTTCTTTAGTTAAGAAGCACATCACTATCTAGTACCAACAATGGTTTGCTTTTAATGCTGCCGACTATCTTCTCAAACAAATAATGCTCAACATGTTCTTACTAATGGGAAATTTCTTGGATAGGTGCCTACTGTGTTGAAAGGTCTGCAAGGCTGAAGATTGCTATAGAAGACAAACGCAATTCTCTCTAAAACTTACACTGTTACCAAAGCATATTGCATCTCCTTTAATGTATTCCTTTTAACAAAATCTGAGTCTATCATCGCAGACAATTTTCACAAAAAGAAATTTTGCTTTTCATAGGGCATTAGCTATTTATTGAAGAGAATAGACAGAGTGATCCAGGAGATGATCTATATAGAAGATTCCAGTTAGAAAGTCTTTTAACCCTAGTAGGCAAAGGCATTAAAAAAGGCAATTGAACCAAGATGAACTCTTAGTAGTAGTAAGGCTATTCTGTTTTTTAAACTTAAATCAGTATAACTATGTATTTAAAATAACTTGCCAGGGATATAATAGACTCTTTATTACATAAGGCCTTTAAATCATGATTAAACATGATTAATGGTATTGCAGCTCACAAGTTTTTCCTTGTAATACCAGGCAGACTGAAGAAGTGAAATAGTGGAGTCTGCTATACAAATTGTAAAGAAACCTGAAACATTACAGTGTCAGAATTTATGTCGGGAAAGCAGAGAGACAGCACATTACGGTGTGTGTAATCTGAAGAGTTTTGAAAATTAAGCAACCTATCCTCCTTGGTTAGGATTTAAGGTTTTGCGTGGCTCTGTATGCCTGTAGGGTTTATTTCATCTAGCTTATATTCCTATAACAAATGAGAATGCTGGCACCACATACAATGTTTTCTATACAGGAAATCCCCTTGATGCAAGGAAGGAGATAGGAGTTGGATTCTCTAAAGGCAGATAGAGAAAGCTGTGTATGGAGTTTGGAGGAACTGGAGACCTGTCCTAGGTTGGACATGACGTCGGGTAATCCCATGATCAGGAAATATGTTTTGCTCTTAAAAATGAATTATCCTCTTCTTTCTGTGATCCTAGTACTTTTGTTTCTCCTGTTCATTTCTCTCTTTCCTCAGAGTTTGTCCTTTAGTTATCTGTAATTTATATCCAGTGACTTTTTGTTAATTATTATTGTTTTCTCACATAGATTTCCCGTATCTTCATAAAAGTTTTATCTTGCTGTATTCTAGACTTTTCCCCTATTCTCCCCCTTTCTCTATAAGGGAGTCCCTAGAAGGAACATCAGAGCACACCTTGCTGTAAGCATTTTCTAAAGCATACGGTCAAAATCCCTCACAAGTCCTGTACCTGCTTTTTGTGGTAAGACAGTGCCTGAAGTTGTGCAGCATGCCAGGTAGCTTTGACTTTCCCAGGGTCACTTCAGTCTCTCACTGCTATGTCTGGCATGCTTTGTTTTTTTTGGTCTGCCAAGTGAGACAACACAACCCATTCTACCTATTTCTTCAAATCCTACCTGCACATACCAGGTAGAACTATTAATATCTTTAGTATGCTCTTGCTGGAGATGCAGGCTTGTAGGTACTCTGCCTATGGTTGTTCCTCCATTGATACTGGATAAACTGGGATAAATACAGTTCCCAAAGAACAGATACTGTAGAGACTTGTCCATATTTGGTAAAATAAAAGCAATAGAGTCCATGTGCACATGAAAGCTGAAGCTGGGCTTAACTTGTCAAGCATTAGCCTAACATTACTAGTCAATTACATCTCAGTCAACAAATATGCACTTCAAATGAATGATGTACTGAGAGGGTCAGCCTCTGCACCCATTGAAAATTGTTGGACCAAAATGTACCCAGATGAACTTGTGAATTTCTAAAGGCTTATTTCAAATGCCAGGTACTTAGGGATTTGCTAATACATTTTTGTATGTATGTATAGACGTATATGAAATGTTACAAAAAATTCTATTTCCCTTGCTATGCTTTTTCCCTTTTCCATCCCCTTTTCCACTTTTTTCCTTCTCCTTCGTTGCTATAGCTCTTTTAACTTTCTTCACCTTTTGCTTCCTTCTTTACATTGCTTTTCCTCCTCTTCCATTACCTAAACCAGTATGAATATACAGATATATTCAGTGTAAGTAACACTAATTACATGCTGCTAGACTCATAATATAGCCACAGATTTCTTTAGTATTTCAGCACTGAGTATAAGTAATCTATATCAGTTACATAATACCCTAAACAGAAAACTATTCATTTAAAAATGCTTCTCTGAAGAACCTAGTACCATATTGTTAAAAGTCTGAAACTCATATTGGATTTGTACAGCAATATGTTCAGACATCTGCGCAGGCAAATGCTTCATAAACTCTAAAGTACTAAAAAAAAAATACCATGAGTCACACCTAGTCAGATAAATAAGAGGCCAATCTTGAAAACATGAGGAAAACAAGACATGTACAGAAATAGAATTTCAGGGTGAAAGTTATAGTATGCATTTGCATCACTTATATGGCAAATCTAATGAGATTTAATCTATATTTAATCTAATTTATCTAATTTAATCTATATTTAATCTGATTTAATCTATATTCTACTTGGAAGTGGAGCATATTGATATACATGAAAACTAAATCAGTTAAAAAAAAGATGTTTTGAGAAAAGCATCAAACAAAACTTGATGTTGGAGAATTAGGAATTAGCCTAAATGAAACAATATTGAGATATTTTCTAGTCTGCTTTCAAATTCCTTTTGAAACAACACTTTTAGGAAATTAGAATCTGACCAAACTGTGCTAAAGGTATATTGAAAGTGTTGGAATGTATTAGACAGAGGCAACACTGTTTACCAGTCCAGACACATTCTTTGACTACTGAAGTCATTTGAAGCACGCTGAAATCTTCAAATGAAAACTATTACAAAAGTAGAATGCTACTTTATTTATTAAATAGCGTGGCTTAACTGAATTTCTGAATTTTCCTGGGAGATAATTTGTCTTACATATTTTGGTTTAGATTATAAGGTCAGATCCAACAAGTATACAAGAAAGAATATCCCTGCAATAAATAGCAACATTGAGGCTTTTATAACTAAATGGAACACTCCATTTCATTAGTAAAACAAAAAGGTTTGCTTAATTATATTTTCTTTTTAATAGCCCCAAAAGAGTACCAAACATTTTTCTTCCCCTTAAGTTTTCTAAACTGAAGACAGTAATAATTCTGAATTGCACTTTACTGGCTACTGGTTTTCTTTGCTTAACTCTTCTTTTTATCTTCCTATTTCTATTCACCAAAGTTCCTGCATTCAGCTTTCTCTTTCCTCTGGAGTGATTCTTACTCTGAAATTTTATTTCAAAGAGCTGAATAAGAAAGCATGAAGTATTTGCTTTGTGAGAATAATATTTGTCAGAAAGCCCGAGACGCTAAAACACCCTTCACTATGACAGAAGCATTTTTCGGTGCCAGGTGATGCAGCACAGAGACATCAACAGGAGTTCTGTTGGCAGCAAAATGAATTAAGCATGGTTTCATAAATACCTGTCTCCTGGTTGAATTCTCTCTCACTTAGTATAGTGAAAACTATCACTAAAGGGTGTCCGTCTCCATTCCTCCCCCTTGCCCCATGGTTGGAGTTTTCATACCCTTTCTGTCTTTCTGTTTTCTAATGAGAATAGAGCTCAGTGGGAGGCATTAGTGAGTTTTTCCTCTAACCAGCCATGTATTTCACAAACCTTTTAAGAATATAATACTATTAGGGTTTGTAATTCTTTGAGAAATTGGTGGAAATGAAACCATATATTCAGTTGGGAGTAAAGGAAATATCTATGTATAGTTATGCATTACAGTACAAACCTCACCTTCTCAGGAAACCAGGCTAAAAAGTGTTTCTGTTAGCATGTTACGATGCTAAAATTCATGCATTATAGAGGTCAGGCAACAGTACACCGCGAACAGCAAGCTGTGGACTGAGCTGTAGGCAAAAGGAATGTAGTGAATAGGGGGAACAGCTTTAATAAAAGATCCTCAGCTACATTCTTCTGCCTGCAGGCAGCTGTAACTGTTCTTCCTCTATTGACAAATTGTTTGACGCTTTTAGGACATAAACTGATTCTGCTTTGAGGTTAGTGTCATGCTGCTCAGGTCCGGTGCAGAGTCCAGCTGAGGGGCATTTTCAGTTCTGTAATACTCCTCTCTATTTTATCAGTGCTTTTTTGGAATTAACTTTCTGAAAATAAAGATATTTCACTGCTATTGACAGCATTGGGGTGGCGGGGAGGGAAATAAAAGCATTCAGGATGCAAGCAGCACTACACTGATAGAGTGCAAAGGAAGGCTTCAGTCCCCCCAGCTTCATCTCTATAGCTGCTCACCAGCTTTTAACACTTCAACCAGATTAACAACGGGCAGCCTTGCTGAGTGTATACATAGAAGCAGCTCCTTGACTAAGCTCATTGGAGGCAGAAAGACGGCAGGAACGCTTTGCTCTAAATTCTCTTAAGGCTTTGGAGTCTGAGTAACTGCGGTTAAGGAATGGCTTCTCATCCTTTTCAAATAAAACCGGAATTGTCTTCAACTTCTTGCAACCAGAAATAGGGTATCGATGATTTTAGACAGGAAGCTGAGAAAGTGCCTGGCATATCTTCAGTGGATGAGCTGGGCTTCAAACCAGTACGCTGTCAGTGCTTCAGGAGTGCAGGCAAACAAACATAATAAGCATTTTGGACACGTCTTTAATAGGATGTTGGAGCTGGAGAAATCTAGTTACTACAGTCAGAGAAGGGCAGAGAGACTGATGAAAACAAAGTGCATGACGACAGTGGAGAACAGGCATGAAGGGAAAAAGCTGACAGAAAACATTTGTAAATTGTGCTGATGTTGAGGAAAAGAGGATAGGAAGGGAGCATAAACCAGGCCTGTTTTGTTCTCTGTGTCATTTTAATAAGCTCTCAGATCTTAGAACTTGTGAATAAAAGGGCTGAAAATGAGGTTTGCTATATGATAGTTTTCAGAATTGTTATAACTGGCTTGAATAATGCAGTTACCTCCTTTTTTATGTGTGTAGATGAACAACATATTTTGAAGTGAAAGCAATAATTTCCGTAGTATGAGTTTTAATATCTCTGTGCTTCATTTGTTAATGAAAAAGCAAGGTGATCTGGTGGTAGGACCCAGTCTGGTCTGTAAGAAGCAAAGGCTTTGTGTTTTATTCTCTGTGGAACTGTGGCTAAGTCGTTAACAAGTCCACAAAGCAACATAAGTGTTTAGAGCCTACAGGCATAATAACTAATTTGACTCCAAGGGTCTTTATCTAGACTGAGATACCACTGAATTGATCGTTTTAATTACAATTTATAACACATATATACACATCACAATTGAAGCAAACAAAAATCAGTAGTCATTAACAGCTGCAGATTTTTGTGTACTCAAAATAGAAGCCATTTAAGTTTATACTCTCTGACTTTAAAGCTTTATTTATGTAGGTAATTTTATTGTCTTCATGTGAATTTCTTTGAAGGTATTCATATTCTACAAAATAGTTTTTTAGATATTTGGGTATGTAGCTAGACCTTAGTTTTTCAATTCTTAGCTGAGAAACCCTTCAGTGTGTTTAGGTTTTTATACACTGTTTCTTGCTGTGATTTTTGAGTGATGTATAAAATATTATGACTTACGTTAAGTCTTGTGAGCTTTTGTTTTCCATTTGTCTCCTCTATGTTTCTGCTTTCTATACTTCTAAGAGATGTCTTCTATTGTTAACACAATTATACTGCTTTGAATGTAATATTTGTTCAACAGAATATACAGAAGGTATTGTTTTCGAAAAAAATCTGGTGTATATTTTTGAAGAATGACAGAATCATGCTAATTTCTGTTAACTTCAACTTTATATTCCACTATACCACCAAGAATAACCAAGGACTCATACATGTTTTCAGCATTTAGGTGATTCAGTTCTCATAATGGAAATATTGAGCTGACATTGCTCTTCCCCGCCCCTCCCCGGGAATTCCAGCATAAGGAAATTTAGTAAGAATTCAGCTGGACCAAGTGCCTCGTCTCATTGGCAGATGTGAACTAAGAGTGCACTTAGTAAAACTGGTTACCTAAAATGGTGATTTTAAACCAAATAAATAAAAATTTGAAGACCTCACCATATGCTTACAACATAGGAAGGAATATAAGAAGGGCAGCAATTTTTTGTAGTGTGCTTAAGGTAGCAAACCCCTCATTATGTTAGCTGGATTACCTAGTAGCTATTTCTGTTTTCATGTTAGTATGCTAAGCGTACTAATTCAATAGTTCAGAATACCCCTGATTTGTGAATATGCTGGAGCAAGCCTAACAGCTGCAAGGGGAAAGCAGAGGCAAGTACTTCCTTTTGGGAGTTCCCCAGTTCACATATACTTTTACTTTTTTCCAAAACAACAGGTGTTGGTAATTTTAATTATTATATATGTTAGAATAAATTCTTTTTCCAGTTCAGTTTCTCTCAAAGGATGCAACAGAACACAGCTATTACTAAAACTCCAAAAATGCCTTCTACTTTTATTCTTAAGAAGAATTCCTCTAATATTAATAGCTTTGTATTTTCCTTTAAATACAATTATTAGTTTATTGCTGTAACTTAAGCTTGTAAGAAGCGGACTCCTTTTAACTGAACATGGCAGCATTTATAATTCCTGCATGGGAAAATGGATTTGCCTAGAGGTTTTTATCAGAAGGAAGGGAAAAAAACCTAACAGTATCTGAACAAGCCTAGAAAGAATCTCTGGAATAGAAGATTAACAGGATTCGGCCTGTACTGGACATTCCCTGGAGACTCATGGCAGACAGAAAGAGAGAAGACAATCAAAAGAGTATTTTGCATTTCTAGGGAAGATGATAGACATTTCTGTTTAAATGGGAAATGAAAAATGTTGCAAAGCATCATGATACCAGAAAGACACAAGTCTTTTGTAGACAACGCTCATACACGTGCCATTTGTGTGTAATTTATGCTTTGAATAAGTCAGCAGCGGTCTTATGTCAGAGGGATGGTAATTTACATATTTCTCGAGTAGCTTCAAGTTTAAGCTTATAGATCTGCGTGAGAGGATAGTCCAGAAGTCTTGCAAGAAAGTGGAAAATTACGTCCATGCAATACTAGTGTCTCCCAGCTCTGCCATTTATAAATTTGCCAGCCTAAACTGGCTTACTCTGAGATTTGACAGGACCACGGCCTACCGTGGTTTCATTACACGCTGTGACTTTGCATCACAAGATGCACAAAGAAACGTGGTAAGTAGCAACACATTCAAGTAGCACTCTGACATATTACCACTCTTTCAGCAGGCAAGATGTAGTATAGACATAACCTTTCCAACTGCAGTTGTGTAAAGCACATACAGTCAGAGCAACTTCTGTGGGATATAAATTAGGAAAGCCTCAGAAAAAAAACTTTCCTTCCCAGTCTCTAAGGGAATTGATATTCTGTAGCAGACCAGCCAAATAAGTCATATAAGCTACTTCATTAGGAAGAGTTTGGGTTTAACTGCTCTCTCATTTACAATTAGAGGTGTTAATTCAATTGCTAAAGGTCAGGAATTACTCATTGCTAGCACTGTGTCTCAGAAGCATATCCAGGAAATGGTCATCAGCTCAAATCAGAGGTGTTAATATGCAATTAAAGGTCACAACAGCTTTTGCTGAATGAAATTAGCTGGGCCCCAGATGAACTTTTTCTGAAGGGGTGGCTGCTTAGTTGAGCTGAATATGCCTTCACAGGAACATCCCAGTTAAGCCTCTGCTTTTTAGAGGAGCCAAAGACTGTGGTGAGACACAGTGTTTGTACCAACTTGGGATAATTTAAAGTGCTTCTCTGAGTGCCCGGATAGAGATGAATTTAAAAAGGAAAAAAATTGAGTAAATACACTATTGTGGTGCTTAATGCTGAGCAGTTGAAAGAAGGTAAACTTTAAATAGATCAGAAATAGTAGTAAGTAAACAAAGGTAAGCATGCTTACCTTAAGCTGTAGCTTGTAGGTCTACTTCCAGAGCATTTCATATTGATGTTCTGTAAATTACTTTCCTGTTAGTTCAAACCCTCTATTCTACTTAGTCAATACCACAGCTGTTGAAAATATGCAGAATTACCTTATCACTTGTTCTTTATACTGTGTCTGGGTAGAAATATATGCATTTGGAGTTGTCTTAAGCAGATTACGTTCTTTTAGACACTTCTTCACATTTTTTGTGACTCTTTTTTTTTTTTTTGAAGTCTTAAAATCATTCTGCAGCAAGTCTTAAGCCTCTCTTAGAATGGTGTTGTCTGCAAATTCAAGAAAAGGGATTTTTCTATTCTGTTAACCAAGCCATTGGGTAATGCTGAAATTCTTGTCACTATTGAATATTGTCTATAAAAATATTGAACAGAATGAAAGCCAGGACATCTCTGTAAGAAATTTGATTCAACAAAGCTTTCCAGCTTAAAAACGAACCTGATAACTACCAAGATCAGTTTCCCAACCAGTTTTGAAGTATTATCAATTAAATTTGTCCAGACTAGACTACATGTTCCTAAATACATAGATACATCTTCACAACAGAGATTACAACCAATACAAATATAGTGATGGGGAGGAAAGCTCTCGGGAATCTCAATGATTAAGCATGGCTTAGTAAATAACCACTCATTGAACTGCAATAATCTGCTATGTGTATAGGCTATGAGCCTGTCATCTCATTCTCTAAATGAGTCATTTTACTTTGGATTTGGCAAAGGCAGGATAGCACATGAATTTTTTTAATACTGCTAGGTTCAGCCCTACTTAACTTTGCTTTTATCTTCTAGTTACCAAACATGGTTGAAAACCATCTGTAAGTTCGCTCGCTTTAAAGGGCACCTGCATGACTGAACCATTTGTGTTGCTGTTTCAGCTGCTCACAAGCCATGTGTTTGACTTACATGTGTATAGTGAAAACAGTATTTTTATTCCTTAGTACTTACGGGTGCTAGTGTCACAATCTCTGCATGAAAAAGCATGCTCTCATCAGAAATGTTACTTTGATACCAAGAACAATCTTCAGGGCAGAACTCAATTGCATTTTTCTTTCTCTTCCTTCCAGATTGTACTTCTGCATCTAAAAATGTCATAAATTACTATACGTTCCATACTTAACAAAGCACACAAGGGTGCTAACAGTTACTGAATTTAATAAAACTTTCCAAGATCTGAGGGTAGTTACCTCCCAGCAGAACAGAGTTAGACTGTTCTGGCCATCTGCTCCTTTCCACAAGCATCTATCAGCACTCACTAGATGGCTGTGTATCCTTACATATGCTTACTTGTAAAGTTTAGGAGAGTAGTAGCAATCCCTTCACCATTTGAGGATTTTTTTCGAGTAGTGTGCATTCCAGTATATGGCTTGTTTACCTCCCCATCTAGGTCATCTTGCTTTAACCTTGGCTAAAGTGACCCCTGGGCTAACCTAGATTCTTCTGCTATGAAAACATGTCAATCTCTCTGTACCAAGTTTTATGACGCTTCCTGTACCAACCTCAAATATCCTCCATCAAACAGAATTGAGTACACTGGTTTCTCAGCAGGAGTATTCTCTTTGCATATCCATTGTTTGGCAGAGAAAAGTAGCTAATTATAGCTCTTTGTTCTCTAATATCTCTACTGTGGTGGTTTTATCAGCACAGTCATGAGGAGGAACACAAAATGAGGCAATCTTCAAACAAACACATAACCTCTCAAAAGCGAATGGACAATATGAGTTCGTAAGTTGCGTACTGAGAGTCCTTAGGTAAACATGTAAGTCTGGATCGTGCTCTCATTGAGTTAGACAGTGCAACCTAATGAATTTGGAACCATGCTTGTTAACTGAGCAACTACAGTAGCTGAAGACTTGTCATACTTGATCAGACCGAAGATAAATGCATTTCATTATTGACAGTACTGGCTACTTAAAAAGAAACTGCAAGATACTCCAAAATAAAAAATTGCTTCAAGTAATTAACAGTTGAAACAAGACACTTCAGTTTCCTTCTGAATTTTTATTTTAGCTAGTGAAATATGCTTGTTCTTATTGTATATATCAATCTTTTTTTCTCCCCCCCCCCCCCCCCCCCCCCCCGCCGGTCTTCCCTGAAGTCATATATTGTAGCAAAGTATTCCACTTCCGAATTTTGGGGGGTGGGTGGGTAATGAACATTTCTCATTTTTGTTTCTTTTAAGCATCTACTCCTGTTTCATGCAACAGTAAAAGACAGCTTTCAACCTTCTTTGTACAATTTTATTTTAGCTATCTTCTGTCCTGTTATGCATCATCTTTCTAAAATAAACAGTCCAAATATATTTAGTCCTCTCTTGATGTCAAAGGATTTTTTCTGCTTTTATTAAATAATTGTAGTCCAGATGGAATAATTTTTTAGTATGATATTTGTTGAAAGTCATACAAACACATTATACAGGAGGACTGAGTATGATAGCATTGACTAACAGCATATTAATCTCAGTTTTATTTCATATTCCTCATTTTACATCTTAATATCTAGCTTGTTTTCATGCTTACAGTAGGGTATTAAGTTGAGTTTTGGGTCTAAATATCTCCATCACTCACAGTTGTGTAGTTGCTTAAGATATTCAGCCTCAGTCTAGCACACTTGACTTTGAATATACTGCCCCAAATGCTATTTGCCATCATTCTGTCCAACTAACTAGGTAGGCTGAGGCTCTCTACAGATTCTTGATTATTTTTTTGGTTTAATTGGCCCTTTGATTTTCTGTTGGCTTGATTAAGTAATTGTATAGTGATCAGATGAATTTCCAAATGTTCATATTTTTCTGCAGAAACACAAAGTTCATTTTAAAATGAAGTTGGTTTGGGGTTAGCAGATGACAAAAAATCTTGAGAACACTTTTATTTTCTCTTGTGCAGATACCTCAAAAACATAGAATATATTCTATTTCAATAACTGATCTAGGATGGGGAGGAAAGATAATTTTGGAGATAATTGTAACTTGATAAATTTAATCCCAAAGTAACTTTTCAGCAAACTTATTCATTCTGCTTATTATTTTTTAATTGGAAAGATCTGTTTGCAGAACTAAGGAGGGTCATGGTAGGCATGAAAGCCAGGCTTTTATACAAAAATGAGATCTACATTTCCATAGTGTAAACCAAATCAAGCTGTACAGCTACAGGTATTGAGATGAGAAAGTATACAGGCGTTGGGATAAGAAAGTATCATTAAAGAGAACTCCGTGATTCTGGAGTGAGAAGGCTTTCCTAGTAGAGAGAGGTCCATTTTACAGAGTTCACCTTCCTCCTTTTTTAAGTTGAATTAAGATGTCTTCACTTTGTCTATATCCACCTTTTGTTCCTTTTATTTTTTTTTAATCTTACACTTCAAAATGAAGAGTCAGAATTGGAAGTTACAAACCATTTCATCCATAAAGACAAGAGGACAGCAGTTACAAACTGAATTGGGAAGTATTTGACAAAAATTAATCAATCAGTATTGCCCTTGGTATCTGGGTCTTCCTCCTTCAAGCTGGTATTGTCCTGAGCTGTTGCACAGTTGTACCACTACTCTCATAGGAATACATTTTCAGTTTTCTTCTGTAATGAGTCTGCTCTACTCTCTGAGTGAGAAACTGTATTTTTTCCACCTTACCTTCCTGCTCAGGTGGCTGAGGTTTGGTTTTTTGGCAGCAGAGCATAAGCAATATAAAACACTAAAACAGGTATATGCAATAAAAGCATGCACTCTGCAGGTTTGCAGTAAATGACTTACCTCACTGAAAGCCAAAAAACTTGAACTTTAGTAGACCATAACAAACTACTGTGCAGATTTGTAACGTTAGCAAAATTTAGGCTGTAGACTGCGCACTCTTGGAAAATGTTTCAGAATCAATAATTTGGCTTCTCTTCTTGACTGCAGTATAGAAAAGGGTGTGGTGATGTGTGTTTATCTTGATAAATTATCAAAAACACTTAAAATTTCTAATTAATTAAAGAGCACAAAAACCTGTGTCCTTGAGACAAATAGGACACATTAGCTCTTCTAATGATATTAATATAAGAATATACGAGATGCCCTGATGACTCACTGATATGTTACACAGCCCAGACTTCTGTCTCTGACTGCAGCAGTGGGTAGGATTACTTGTGAAGAGCACCCAAGACGAGACACTTTCACCAGTCCATTTATATTCTACTTTCCCAGCTTCCATGTTGTCAGAAATATTGGTTTTGTCCATGTTACTAGTAGGCTAAAAAAGGATAAAGGCTAACTATCTTGTGAAATACATTGGGAGGGAGAGAGAAATCACAACTTGAATTTCTTTTCATATGCACGCGAACAAAACCAGCACTGAGAATGGAAGCCTTAAAACAATAAAAACAATTAAAATACAAATGTCAGGTTTGAGTTTATTAAAATAAATAAATAAAATTCTACGGAAGGAATAAAGAAAACATCTGCTGAGATACCTGAAGTTACAGAAGGTCATCAGAACATAAAAAAGAGGTAGACTTTAAATTTAGTTCCACTTGTGTTAGTGCATGCATGGCAATGAGTATGATTCAGGCTGGAGCTGGAGGTGAAGCTGTTGTGTGTGACACACTAGAGTATAATTGAAAGGATGGAGTCATAGGTTGGAATTGGTGCTTACAGCAGGAAAAGCAATCATCGGTGTGATTTGTACATGTATTGATACTTCAAGCTTTAACAAAACTGTAGGGAAACACTGCAGACTTTCTCGAGTACACTGCATATAAGTTTTTCAGTAGGAAATATATGCTTGACTGTCAGTCTGAATGCTGGCAGATCAGACTGAACAAAAGGATCCTGGCTCTCAGTCCTCTGCGTAGAAGATGGTGCTTCAGGATGATATCTTGTCTTATGCTGCCTGTCAGTCATGTCTCTTTCCAGTTTCTCAAGCTCCCTCCACACAGCATGTTTTGTCAGGATAAGCTGTTGTCAGGATTATCTTTACAGTCTGAGATACCTGTCCTGAACTCTCATGTTGCCTT
Organism: Gymnogyps californianus; assembly: GCF_018139145.2. Classification (NCBI taxonomy): domain Eukaryota; kingdom Metazoa; phylum Chordata; class Aves; order Accipitriformes; family Cathartidae; genus Gymnogyps; species Gymnogyps californianus. The sequence continues at coordinate 136,009,317 of NC_059472.1, forward strand.
ACACGCAGAGTTCTTGGCACTGTATCCATCAATCCATGAAGAGAAGTAACCAAGCTGAGAGCGCCATCACAGTTAAAGAACTGGTGCTGGACTCCGAAGTAGTCTGTCTTCATGTACTTGAGTCTTAGTTACTGGGATCTTTCATTTGATCTAGAAACAGTAGAGATGATAGTGAGCACTAAAGACAGTATAGCACAAAATCCAATCCAAAAGTACTAGGACTGCAAGGAGTCAAAGTGTTTCTCACTGATATTTTATTGCACCCCAGCAACAAAGATCTGTCATGTAATGTCCAGATTATCATTTAAACTGAATTACAACTAAAAATATGTTGGGTTAGAATAAATTACTTCAGATATGGGCATTGCATTAAACCCAAACACTGGAAAGAGTCTTGTAATCCTGTTACTAAGCAGCAACGTCAGTAATGGAAATACTTAAGTGGATACATTAGAGCATTTAGTAATTTTGAGAGACCTGGAATAGTCTGCTTTAAACCTATAGTTACTAGAAGCTCCTGGGGATATCTTGGTGTAAGAGTCCCATGAACTCATCTCCTCCCCCACAAGTTTTTCTCTCTACTATTTACATTCCATGTTGTTATAACTCTAGTTTAACATCTGACTAGAGAATTCCCTATTACCATGTACAAAACCAAATAGAATCATAGAATTGTAGAATGGGTTGGGTTGGAAGGGACCTTAAAAATCATCTAGTTCCAACCCCCCTGCCGTGGGCAGGGACACCTTACACTAGACCAGGTTGCTCAAAGCCCCATCCAACCTGGGCTTGAACACTTCCAGGGATGGGGCATCCACAACTTCTCTGGGCAACCTGTTCCAGTGCCTCACCATCCTCATAGTGCAGAAATACACAGGAGAGAAGTTGCATTGAAGTGCAAGATAGCTGGTTGGTATCAGAGACTTCTGGGAAGTAACTTAGGGATTTGAAGACACCTGTGTATCTTCACTGCTTCTCTTCACTGAGCTTGAGGAAGAGATAATGTGTTGGGGGGGGGGCAGGGAATAATTAAAAATAAATTAAAAACTACGTGTAAGTCAGCCATTTATCATACAGCGTTGTGGTTAGAAATTCACTGCAAGGAACAGTCTGAAACAGGTTATGCACGTAACATATAAAAATAGTAGTGCATTAACTGTGAAGTTTAAAGAAGCTATATTCACCCTGTAAGTATTGTTTGTTATAGTATGGTATCTGGAGCAACTGCTGAGAGATACTGTTCAGCACCGTTATCAACAATTTCCATACAGCCTGCCATATATGAACTATTTTGACATGGGCTGGTAAGGTGTTTCTCTAAAGTAAATTAATTCTGGCTGTTCTGTATATACCCTGACTGTTGAATTAAACCATGGTACAGTAAGCAATTTCTCCCTTTATGGAAATGTCTTGCAGCGAGCAAGAAGACAAGAGCAATTTCACCTTTCAAAAACAAAAAACCGGCCTTTGACAGCTATCATAAGCCCAAAGCAGATCGCTTCTCTTCTTCAGTATGTTGCCCACAGTGTAGCATAGTGGATTATAATTGCAGTGCAAAATCATTAAAAAAAACAAATATTGTTTAAATTCAGGGTGTAAGGATTCAGGTTGATGCATAGTATCAGCTTCCAGTACTAGATGATTATAAATTCACGGGTGTTCTTAGGGACCAGTGATGTTCAATGATACCTTATCAGATCGGTGGGGAAATTCTGATGAAACAGAATTGACTTCTACTGTGATTTGTTCATTTGTTTTCCTCTGCCATTTCTTTCTGCCCTCTGAGATTTCTTAACTGGAACTGTTTTGATTAATTTATTTCAGATGTAACATTTGCAATAATATCAGTTCTTTGTAAGGAGTTTTTATATGAAGTTTTATTATTCATATTTCATAAAACTTAGAGTGATGAATTGAAGGGTTATTGACTCAATAAAAGGCCATGATCAAAAAGCTCTATGTTCTCTGTCAGTGCTTTAATTATAAAGATTATGAGTATCTAGGAGACCAGGTACATCCTTTAGTCTGATTCATTATTCCATGTTACAGAAATCTGCTGTTTATGTCTATATATATATCACTGAACAAACTTACTAACTTTATTATTTGCAAATACAGTCACTTTTATATAATGAAAACATATACTCATTCACAAATGTCAGCTTACAAAACTGTGAATTGAAACCAAAGTTGAATTAACAGCACAAAAGAAGCCTGGATGCACTTTTTAATGTGAAGATCAATTTTCTTTTCTTTTTTTTAGCTCAAGTAAACTAAAATTATGTATATTGTCATCACACATTTTTTTATTGCAAAACTACACAGAGTTAGTGATCCTCAAGGGGATTTTTTTTTTTTTTTTTTTCCCCCCAGACATTAAAATTTTAGTGATTTAGAACTAGGGGTCATAAACCTGGAATAAATATTTTTTTTTTCTTTATCCCAAAAGATAATCAACAGTATTCCAAAACAACTAGTAGGAGGACTGCTTTATGATTTAATTGAGTATAGGAGCTCTGTTCCATCACACTTGCTTTTATTTTAAAACTTGAACATGGTCTTCATTTACAATAGTGATACCCAAACCAATCATACAGACAGAAAGAGCTAAAACACCCCTTGTGATGAAAACTTGGGCATTTGTGGTTTTAGTGCAATGAAAGATGCCACATATATTTCTAAGCTGATGGATTTTGTTGCTTTAATGCCTGATTTAACTAACGTGGATGCTAGGCTAAACTGTTTTATAAAGTGGTTTTTTTTTCTGCATTGGTCTAGCTAGAAGGCTCGCTGCTATTTTTGTGTGACTCTTTAAATCAGGTTTTTCCGTGTGTTCACTAATATGATTTATTCTGAACAAATTCACTTATATGTGCTTGTTGCACAGAAAGTATGTGGTTTTAGTGAGAAAGACGTGATAAAGATTTATATATTAGGGTATCAGTGAAAATTCAGGGAGCTTACAGTTTCAGTTTTCCTGTATTTTTTTAAGCTTTCTTTTATTTTCATAATTGTTCATATTTGGAGAAAAATTGTTTCAAATATCACCATGGTGTTTAAAATAAGCTCATTTAACATTTAAAGCAGTCAGTCATAGAATGATTTCAGGTCAGTACTGAACCCCTGTCTTGTATTGCTCTGTGAAGGAACAACATCTTATATAGGGATATCAATGAAGAATTCAGTGTCAGATGATTAAGAGGAGCAGCTGGTAGATGTTTCTCTCTTTGTTGGCCTTTTGGATGAGTAATCTACTAATGCAGATACCAGTTATGAAGAACAACATTAAAAATAACTTCTAAAATATTCCAATATTTATAATGCTATTAAAATTTTGCAATTTAGGCATTTAAAAACCTGTTAAATAATAATGGTTCTCCTTTAAGTTTACTTTATAAAGAAATAAAATGCGCTTTCCTTGTTTTGAGTTGTTAATGTACTGTAGACTAGACTACTTACTCCTGATTTGCATGGTTAAATCAGTAAGGCTGTTTTTCTACTTAAAGTATACGCACACTATGATATAAATGTACCTGACTTTGTGCCAAGTACAAACTCACAGGACAAAGGACTCTCTCATCTATTGCTCATCCTTTATAATATAGTTCTGGTCAAACTTTTCAAAGCCAATAATATAATCATTTAGGGACAGTTATAAAATGCCTGAGGCAGTCAGGCCTCCCATTAACTGCTGCTGATAGTGAAGAGCCTAAGTCTTGTTTATCATGTAGTGCAGTAATTGCATTTCAAAAAAAAAGATAGCCTTTCTGCTCAGTATAATCTTAAAATAAAATGTGGCAACCTAAGTACTGTAACTCAAATCCTTCTGTGTATCTTTATTTAGGGACTTCCTGAGAAAGAGGCTGTGGTTTGACCATTTGAGAGTACCTATTGATGAACCTCGTTCCTTTGTGAACCAGCTCATATTCTAAGCTTCAAAAACTTTCTTTGATTATGACGTCTTTGGTTATGGGTATTTGACTAATTATGGATAGTAACAATTTTTTTCTTTCTTTTTTTTTTTCCTAAACCTACTGCTTGATCATTTGATTGGATGCTACCTATTGTTTGCAGCATATATGAATCCATATTTATGTATAATAGGATTCATTAGCCTTTTAAGAGAGTCAGGCTAAGCAATGTGTCTATTTTGAAATAACTGTAGATTATGGTAGACATAAGTAATATAGACAGTAGTTAATGGGGAAAGAGAGGCACCTTTGGAGAATGAGTGACCCCAGTTAACAAAGATGTTGAAATGGCAGAGTGAACTGCTTTGGCAGGTTGCGTGCAGTATGGATGACTAGCTTCAACTACAGACCTAATGTAGCTAATGTTAAGTGATAGGAAACTTAACTTACTTCTGAAAGTTACTCAGCTTCTCTGTATTTCTCCTTATTGAACTATGGCTTTTATTTCAAGTATTTGTGATTACAAATACATGGAATGTTCAAGATGAGGGAATATGTTGGATTTAGGTACTGTTACAATGGTATTTCCTCCTTCTTTAGAAACTGCAGAGGTGTATTGGGTTAATTCCCACTTAATATGTTGAATAAACATGAAAAAAGAGGTGGTCTGTTCAGGATTCAAGCTATTATCAGTAGTTCGTGAGTGTTAACATCAGAAAACGTTTTTTAAAAAGTCATACGATTTGGAGAAAACATTTGAAATCAACACCAAAGTTTATCACCTGTAGTCTGAAAATTATTTCTATTATCAATAGAGAATACCATGATTAGCCCTAATTTGTTGCCTTGGCAGATTTCATATAGTACAAAGATTAGATGGGTAAGAGGTGAACTGCAGCCTTCACCAACTTTTAGGGACAGAGTTCCCAGACAAAAACTGGGGAATATACACTTTCTGTCTCAGGAACTTCACATGATTGTATGTCATGTAGCAATTACTGAGGGAAAATGTGAAAAGTTTCAGGAAGGTGACAAGTGGTAGGTTGAAGACGGATGTTATAATGATGTGAAGAATGACCATGAAACTGAGGGGGTTTTGCACCCCCTCAGACATACAGTATTTCCTAGCAAAATATACTTGAGACTGTGAATATATTGTCTCTTTCTAGGGGACCATTTTCTGTTCCTTTTACTGTGTGTATCTGTGTGTAGTACTTTATACTGTAAGCAACCCTGTATCTTATTTTAAAAAAGGATTATGGGTGCAGAGCCACAGAATCAGACCTAGGAGGTCTCCCTGTTACGCTAACAAATAACTGAGATTTTAATTTGTATAAAGAAATTTTACAAACTTTTTTGTTTCATACTATTCCAGTTCTGTTTAGTTGCTTTTGTTTTTTTTTTTTACAAGGCTGCTTACAACCAGAAAAATTAATACAGTCACATTTGAATTAAGGAATAGTGAAAAAAATAAATAATCTAATGAGACTCGCAAAGGAAATCAATACAAAATACACTCAGGAATCAACGCTGATGTTTTCTCCAGATAAATTGCTGTACTGATTGTCATGAAGTATATTGATGTCACTGTCACTATGACAACATTGTGACAAGAACTAGTCACTCTAGGCTACCTTGTAAAAGGATCTGTCATCTGTATTTTTTTTGTATAAAAAGTAATAGAAATGAGAGCCTCTCCCCTAGCACAGGGTTTCATTTAAGGTTAAATGATTTGATATAGACATCGGATCAAGGTATTCTTGAACAAGTGAAAAGCTAGCTTTTCAAGACAGGTAAGAACAACATATTATTCAAATACAATATGCTTTTACTTTTCAACTAGTGAAAACAAGAAGAAAAAAATTGCATTCTCTGAAACAAATATTTGTATGCAGAAAATTAATGTTTTGATATATTTCTCAAATGTGTGGCAGGATTTTATATCTGAGGAAGTAAGAAACATTTGGAAGTGGAATGTGTGTAATTTAACTTATAAGAGGATGGGGGGGGTTCTGTATGTGATCGTTTCTGCCCTTTTAATTTAAAACAATCTCTCCACCTTTATGTATTTCTGGTTCTGTGTTATTTCAGTTAAGCCACAGAATCCGTGATGTACTCCACTTTTTCTTTTATCTTTTTTTTTAAACCGTATTTTACCATCCGTAGACCTACTTTATTTTCTCCTTGGGTAGCTACCTGATTTCTACTGTCTCATAGATTTTAATGTTTGTGTTTTCCCACATCAGAGGTACTATACTGGTGTCGGCAAAATAGCTTGTGAAAATTGTAGTCTCTAGAAATATCACAATATTAACAAAAGCTATATTTTCTGTGTTTGTTAATCTACCTATTACTTTTTTGCAAATCTGTTCACCAACTACAGTGCTTATTTTTTTAATTAGCTGTTTAGAAACACAGAGTGCCAACATGATATCAGCATGGAAATACACCTAGATAAAATTTTCCCAGAGGTATTTGTATTCCTAATAAGTCTTAACCAGATCCAAAACTCCTATGGGGAATCCTTTGCATGTTTGCTTTGCTGTCTTTTACTTTGCAAGCCTAAGTCAGCAGATTTATTAAGCTCTGGCTCTCTTGATCTTGATTTCAGTTAAAATAAATTTAACTGTTGTTGATTTCTAAACATGTCCAAGCATATTTATCTTAAAGTGATCATTACTTCAAAAGAGAATTTTAGTCATTTATCAAATACAGTATTCAAACATTAATAAGAACAATCATGACTTTGTAAGTTTCCTTTTTACATTAATACACCGTTCTGTTCTTCAATCATTCACCAAGTGAGACCCATTTAATGGGAAAACTGGATAATCCAAGAAGTTATCATTTACTTAATATTTTTTGTTGAGACATAATTAAAAAATACAATGTTGAGGCACAAGTTCTGCATACAGAGTTTGAGGACAGGCATAAGTATTCAGGAGTTAAAAAGAAATCCCATCTGAGGGGGAAAACTATCAGGGTAACAGCAGTAGTCATTGCACCATCAGTGCTCAATATATAGAGATCAAAAAATCAGAGCAAGTTCTTCCTCCTCCAAATACAGGCTTGAGAACTTCGTGTTATGCTGTGGAGCCCAATGTGCATTATCTTAAACAAACAAACAAACAAAAACTTTCCTCCTCCACACCTGTCAAAAAGGGAATAGGTTATCTGCTTTAAAATAAATGTCCTGAGTGGGTTAGTTGCTTTCCTCCAAGTCATTTAAGTGCATTTAAGTTTTCTCCATCGTAATGTGTTAGATTACTTTAAAAGTATTTTAAGCTTGAATTAAACTTCTCTTGTACATGCATGTTGAAGAACTTTAAATTTTCATACCAGAATTTCGATTAACAGACTGAAATGAAGCCATGTGAACATACAACCTTTGTATAAAGGGAATAAGTAGCAACAATCCAGGAAGATGGTATGGTCTTTTGGCTCTCTTTCACTCTGTACTGTGTGAGATTGTTCTAAGGATGCCTTGTATCTATCTAGAAGTGAGTTATAAGAAAACTATTCCTTCTCCTCTTCCCAAATGCACTCAATCCTCAGCTTCGGCTGGAAGATCTTACTCTGGTGCACTAAGAGCACAAGATGGGCAGTTGCTCTGTGGATGGATCCTAGGCACAGGTGAGGTAGGAAGACACCAGGGCGTTAGACTGCAGGAGGTGGCTTTTCCCATAGAGGAACCTGGAGAAACCCCGCTGCAGGCGGCAGAGGCTGGGAGGTAGAGCCGCAAGGGCAGAGAGGCTGCTCCCTCTGGTAGCACAAGTAGCCATTTTCTCTGTGCCTCCTTGCTGGCTTCAGAAAGGTGCGAGTCCAGCTCCCCTGGGCTCCGTCCTAGCTCCAGCCTTTTCCTTTCCAGCTCTGTTCAAGTGCCAGCCTTGTGTCCTTTGGACAGGAATATTTAGTTTTGACTGCATTGTTGAGAAACCCAGAGCTGGTTCTATCAGTCCATAATTTTACTTCTGATAGAGGTTAGTTTAATTCTGACCTTGCTTTATGGTATAAAGTTTAAGAAATCACATCTGGTTGCTACTGACAGGCAGTGGGATTGAGGCCTTATCAAAATTTAAATGCTCTTTTAAAAATTGCTTATTTATTTGACCACTAAAAAGATAACTCATTAGCTTTGTCATGATCAGTAAAAATGAGTAAATAATATATTCCCATGTGCAAGTAAAAATTCTGATTTTTGAAATATTTTAGAGAAATAGTAACATTGGTGAAATGACTATTATACAAATGTGCCATCTTGGATTCTGTGCATGTTTTGTATTCTAATAAGGTATGTAAATACAGAACATAAAGCTTATAACATTTTCATGGTTTGGACAGTAGAATTTTCATTTTCTTAGAAAAGAATAAATATTTGCAAATAAGAATATATAGGAAAAGTAAAAAACCAGCATTTTCAGACCCAGATTTAACTAATTAAACCTATCAATTTATAGTGGTATAAGCAGTAATCTGTTTCAGAAAATGTAACAAGTTGTAGTCAGCATTCACTCTGATACATTTCATAGTTCCATTGTGTGTTGTGTTAATGAAAAATATTTCCTAAATAACAGAAAAAGGATTCATAATCAGACTAATTGATATTAGCTGTTATGTACTTTTAGTGTGTAGCACAAATATGTGAAGCTAAATCCCTCATTAGTGTTTCAAATTACGCTGATTTTGCATTGTTTAGAATAAAGTCTTTCTCCATTTCCTCATTTCTTCCAGGGGTGTTATTCTGTAATGTTCTTAATAAGTAAACCCACAATTCTAATGTTTTGGGTTTTTTTTTTAACTTTAAGCTATAAACTGAGAGCTGAGGGTTTGGGTTTTTTTATTTGTTCTAGATAAAATCTTAGAAAGCTTTCAAAATACTGCCATTTTAATTTCAGTGAAATTTTGTAGAGTTTGACAAGTTTTGAAAATTTACTGTGATTCTAATATGGTAATATCTAGTTGGAATAATATGTCTATGACCACCACACTCTCTTCAGAAAGACAAACTGGAGTCCACAGCAGAGCAAGAAGAATGATAGGTTTGAAAAATTTGACTGATCATGAAAACTTGAAGAAAGTGTTTACCACTCTTCTGTGAAAGAAAGGTTATTATTTAAACAGGATGGTAATTAAATGCTTCCTACATTATGAGACAAAAGAGTATATTTTGCAACAAAGAAAGGTATTGGGAAAAGTTCTTAGGCCTTAGGACAAAAACCTGGAAATGTAGAATCTCTCGTTGGAAATTTTTGCTCAACAATAAGCTGTTACGGGAGTCAGAGTTTTTAAAAGATTTAGAACAAACATAGGTTTAGACTGCATATTTTCTAAATCATGTTAAGAGGTGTACATCTGTAAGATAGCCTAATTCTGAAATAGTTGTGTAACAGTGGTGCCTTTTTAATAAGCATTTCTACCTGCTGAGTATATTCTAAATGGTAGTTTGTTTTCCTCTCAGAACAGATGATTTACTGCTTTTAATCATGTAAGTGAACACACATGAGGGAAGGAAGCTGATTCTGTTCTTTCTTTGACTCTTCAGGAGAATTACTGAATCCCTGTATATATGCAAAACCAATAAACAGCAAAGTTTTAAGCAAGAGCATCATACAGATTCTGTGGCTACTATTGCAAATTGTGATACACAGGTTATAAGGAAATCAGTTTGAGCCTCAGTTACCTATAGGTATACATAATGCATAATAATAATAATAATAAATTAAAAAATGAAGAGGAGGAACCCCAATACATGAATTACAAAATAAAAACACTGGTTTCAAAATCATAAAGATGTAATAAGAATGGAAATTTATTTACTTTAGTCATTTTCCTGCATTTAAAATTGTGCTTCTATACAGCCAGCCACATTATTTACATGAATGGGAACTGATTCTGTGGGCCTTATCTTTCTATGGATGGTTAATATCTGTCTTTTTATTTTTTTTGTCACACGGAAGTAATCATTTCACTTGTAAAACTGTAAAAGGGAAGGGGTTTGGAATATTTAAATTTTCATTTCATATGTCTTGCTAATTATCATTAAAATTGTCCACAAAATATGTGAAATATGTATATATGTATTTTTCCTTAGGTGGCTATTTTTGTACTTTTTGATGCCTAGGGATTATTTTCAATAACAGTTTTATTTGGAGTTAAATTTTTTACGGTGGCAACTTCAAATTTAAATTAATTGCATCTTGGCATTAGCTCAGATCAATTCTCACATAAGAATAATCTACAAAGGGGAAATTGCAAGTTCCCTTTCAGACTGCTTTTAACACTCTTTCATGATTGTCTCTTCAAAAATAAATGGGAAGATGATCCTCTACTTTCCCACTCAACTCTGGAGTAGATTCTTTTAACATGTTGGCTACTTCGTACAAATCTGTACTTTTTCAGAGAATTGGTTGAGAAAGGAATGTGACCATGTTTCTTTTACAGATGGCAGATTTGCTTCCAGTGTTCTTATCTTCTGAAAAAATTGAGTGACTAAAAAGGAAAGTATTTTTTCCTTCTCTTAGTTTAATCTTATTCTTTGATCTGACATCTCCCCTGTGATGAGATGGAGGCAAGTAAAACTGAGAATTTTTATTATGAATACGATGTTTCAATGAAACATGTGCAATGTGTAATGGAAAAACTGCAAAAATCACAAATAATGGATAAGTTTTCTGTTGTTCTGGTTACCAACCAAGGCCTTTGACACAAATGCCTTATGCTTCGTGTGTTGCAAGAATATTGAGTCTGCTGCTGCATGCTGGGAAGTACATACAGTTGGGATCAAATAAAGATCACAATGAACTTTGCTCTTAATCAGAATGTGGATACATATGATTGTTAAACAATTTTTCCTCATAAGGGAAGAATAATTATTCCAGGTGGTGATGCATTAGTAATTACCGGAAAGTCTGAGAACAAATGGGCATTAGTACATTGATGAACTGCTGCTTCTCTGCTTTGTACAGTCCCTCCTTTTATCACTTCTGTCTCAAAGTCTGTGAAGCATTGCCATTGCAAGAATTAGTTAAGGTTTGAGATAGTGTTGAACACTTTCACTATGTATCTGTTTCTCAGCCCTTTGGTATGGTAATGTCTGCCTCTCTACAGCCTCATCCAGAATGTGGATCTCTTAATGATTTGTCTTGCCAGCCCTGCTTGTGAACAGTGTGAAAAAGTTTCTCAATCAGATTTGAATAATTATTTCTGCAACACATTTCTTTATGAGTATACATCACACCACGCACTCTCCCTTTCTCTAGGGAAAAGATACAGGTAACATCAGTAACACTGACAATGGATATAAAGGCATTTGTAAATGAAACGAAGTAAAGAAATAAGCCCTTTTATTGCTTGAGTGATCTTCTCATTTGTCTTGTCTCAGTGCATACAGGCAGCAGTATTTTCCCAAATATTTGTTTGAGTCTCCTCCAAATCTAAAAAATAATGATTGATGTAACACTATATTGCTACCGATGAATCAGTGAAAAAACATGCCACATATACTCTTACATATGACAGAGGTCAGAATCTGATAAAGAGCCTTTCTTTAACTCAGTCCTGCCAATACTGTCCTCTTGATACTATTGTCTTATTAGAGATATGTACTTATAAAGGTTATTGCTCTCAAATAATCTCTCAAATACGTCCAGGTTAAGGAGAGTTATAAGACCAATAAAAGTTTTAAACAATAGCAATGAAAAGTGTATTTTGAAGTAGGTTGTGTTCTATGAATCTCTGATAACTTTAAAATTTATATGGTGCTTTGGATGTTTAAAGCACTGTGTAAGCACTAATTAATTTTCACCTCTAGCTTGTAGCTAAACATTACCCCAATTTTATGACCTGGAAAAGTGGGAGAACAAAAATTAACAATGTAGTGAAAGGCCAAAAGCAGATGTGAAACATTCCAGATAAGATTTTAGGAAATAGGTTTGGGAACACATCGCCAGCCATATAGGATACACTGACTCTTAATTAGTTAGATTACAGTTTTGACTATAGTCTTGCTATAAAGGAACTAAAGTAGAAACAGGTATATAATGTTTAACATTCATACTAGAAAATGTTAGTTGTAAGGGAACATTTATAATGTATTCTATATTGTCAGCGATGGTTTGTGGTTTTTTTGTTTGGGTTTTTTTCTGATTATTGAACTACTGTAATTTCACCAGTTTCATCAATGACATCTTTTGATATTATATAAATAATAAGAGATACTAGGCTTGTGTGTACTATCAGGATTGCTTCCCAAGTATATACAATGGCCTTTGGATGTCCTAATTGCTATAAATGTGAGTTAGTTTTTTAATTAATTTTATGAATAAACTTTGAGGGGTTCCTATTTAAAGATGAGTTTGCTAGCTGGGTAGGCTGCTAGAACTTGTCCCATGTTCAGTCAACTTTATATATATCAATTTCTGTGAATTGTTAAGGAGACTGTTTTATAACTTAAGCTACATGTAATTTTTTCATCTGTGAAAACATTCTCACAGGGTTGTTGCAGAAATAAGCCATAATTTAACTGACTTTTTTTTTTTTGTTAACAGAAAGGATCTTTCAGCTTGAATTTCCATGTTGTTTTTTTTATTTTCCTACAGAGAATACATTTCTCTTGCGCTATATTTCAGCTTGGTTATCTAAAAACAAGAATCTGGAAATTACTGAACAGTAAATATCAGGTAAATTATTAAATTACCTCATTGCTAATAGCAGACTCATTATGAATACATTTTATTTGCCTTCTGTATTAAACAAACCATACCAGGAGCTAGGGGTTTCCAAACTGTGGTCAATGATGGATGCCCCAATTAGTGATCCATCAGGTTGCAACAGGCCCTGCCTTTGGCCCCTTCTTTCCCTCTCACAGGAACACATTGCCATGGTCTTTCACACCCTGTATTAAAGCTACATGGTGGGAGCTGTTGTCAGTCTCTTAAATATGTAACTAGACACATATTTTCTATACTTTATGATATTTATATGTACATGTGAAAATAATGTTGTAATACATTCAATTATCTTACATATTTAAGTATATTAATTTAATATTAGCATATTATAAATGCCATGCTAAATAAACACCTGAAATCTTAATGAAAGTGTCTAGGAATTACATGCTCAATGTTTCTAGTTTTTCCTACGTTTCATTACAGTTCATGTATGAAATTACCAAGAAGAGTTAATCTTTCCCATTTTCCTGCAAGACTTGCATTATGTCATGGTCCAATCTCTGTTCATCATAACAGCAACATCTCAGCAACTCCTATGACAAAATGGTGTAATTTTATCCTATATGTAATCTGTGGGCAAAGAAATTATAAAATGTAGTGAAATACAGTAAAGTCTGTATTTGAAACAGGTAAATACTGGTAACTTCTGATCTGGTTCTGCATCCCTCCTGCTTGCTGTGGGGATTACTGCTGGAAGGTTTCCTGATCTTTTAGGCTGGTACCACACAGAGTAGAGTATCCTTGGAGAACTGTACTGTGTTAAGGAAATATCCAGTTACTTCAGATGTTAGCTGTGTTGGCCTGGTATGCTGTCTGGCTGAAAAATGGGCTGTAGTAGCTCCAACGGCATGCTGCATTGGAGTGGCTTTGTTGCACTTAATGGGTGTGCATACAGAGCTTGTTTCAAGCAGACCTCTGCAAAAGCAAGGATCTAGGAAAGATTATGGGATTACAATGCTCTCTGTATCTTGCTGTCTTTTGACAACAATATTTCATGAAATTTCAGTGAAATCCAAAAATAAATGTGTAAGAAAACCTGTTTTGAGACAGGAGTTTTGATTGCAGTATGACCTATCTGAACTGACAGGTGTCTTTCAGAGGGGGAACTCTGAGCTTCCCTCTTCTGCTAGAAAAGTGAAGAGAATATTAGTGGATTGAACATGTATTAATGTGGTTTATAATACATTCTTTGTGACAGAAGAATGTAAATGTTTAGAGATGAAAGTAAAATATCAAAACCTGGAAGAAGGGATGCAGCTGGATTAAGTAAACCGATTAGGAAAACAGCTCTGGTAGGTAAATAAAATATTTTTTCCCCTCTGAAAAAGAAAAAAAAAATGCACTGCTAAAGCACTGGATAAATAATCTTGACTTCAAAGTGAAAGGTTTTTAAAGTATCTCAAAAATATGAAGTAGTCATTAAAAACTTGATGAGGTTTTCAAAGTAGAAATTTTTCTTGCATATGCATGAGTAAATATCTCTTTCAGTTAGAAAATGGAAAAGTAAACCTCATAAAGATTTGGGCTATCCCATGATATGGTCAATATATCTTCTCTAAAATGATTATGAGAGCTCTGCACTGATAGACAAAAATCCCAAGAAAAAAAAGGGTAAAAGTAGTATCAGATGGAAGAACATAAAAGAAAAAAAGGTAAAAATCTCCTTCAGAAATATACTTATTTAGATATTTAAGAATGAGGCCAGTGAGCTTGCATCAACCCTGATATAAAAAAGAATTTTGAGGGGCCGACACTCAAATAGCACAAATTCTAACTGCCACTATAATAGTGGCAAATTTTAACTACATAAAAACCCACCCCAGGTAGTATTGTATATTTTTATTTCTACCTTCACCCTGAGAATTGCTAAAATCTTAGGAATATGAATATAAACTTTACACATATATTCATTTCCTAGAGGATAATGACCAGTGAAGGAATATTCCAGTTCTGTGATAATTTTTAAAGTAATAAATAGCTCCATCATTTTAAAAGCCTGTTGTTATTTATTAGACTTAAAGAAGTCTTTACTTGTCTATAGACATGATGGTGGTGAAGGAATGTTGGAACAATGTCTGAAATTTAAGTAATTACAAACATATAATTTAAATAGGGACTATAAAATTCATGAAAGCATAAAACCTTCAATTTGATGAATTCTGATTGTAAAGCATATGCACAAAAATTACAATATCTTGATATAATAGATGGGGTCTTCAATAAACATAGGGTCTTAAGGATGATGATAAAACCACCATATTGTCAAAATGTCAACTGTCTCCGAGGAAAAGTAAAATAAATCTGATTGACTTATATGAGATTATATTTTAGTGATGGCTAAAGTTTTAAGTTTTTTGTTTCATAAAATTAATAAAAGGAAGAGCATGCTTGCTTTATTTTTTTTTTTTTTATTTTTATGTAGGAGCTCATATTGATCAAATAACTACATGAGATGAACAATAGTAAAAATAAACCTCAAAAAACCCCTTCAATTTACAGAGAAAGAAAAGCATCCAACATCCTCCTTCACAGTTGGTTTTGGAATATCTTCAGGTGTTGCTGTCTGCCAACGTGAATAGTTAACATCTTGACAGCTTAAATCATGAAGCATGAAAAAATTAAAGTAAGCAAAACTTGAGTGAACTTGAGAAAACAGTGTTTATCATAGGCGCTGCTGTCAGATTCAGTCAGTTGTTTTCCCTCATATGTTTTGCATTGATATGCATTTCATTATGACAAAATACGTGGATTGATGTAAGCAGCCTGGATTCTGCATGGTGTGTTCAGTTAGTAAATTTTGCTGATGCTCTAGGCCTGCTAGCTAGAAGTTCAACCAGTATGCAAAGTAAAGATAATATTAAATGTCCAGCGGTAGAAAAGATAAAAACACAGGAAAACAGGTTCTAAGCAAGGATAGGTATATTTATGGTGATGCTCAGTGCATCTGGCTCTTGGAAAGGAATTGAAAGTGCTTTGTCTGTCCCCCTTCATGTCTCATATTGCATTTTTGGTGGCACTGTGATCCAGTTCCAACTGAGGGAAAAACTGGGCTTTTGCACAGAATAGTGTGGTGCTGGCATAGTGGGCTTGGGACTGCGTTGAGCCAAGGGTTTTTTAGAGTCCACGTCTTCTCTTCCTTAGGGAAGTTAGTTCTCTTAATGCTAGGCTACTGTGAAAGATTGAAGAGTTAAACCCTCCTTTTGTATTTTCTCAGCTGAGTGTTGTAAAGTTTGAAGTAACTTCATCAAGGCCAGCCCATGCTCAGTACATCTCTAAGGGGCTTAATTACACAGTGTTTAGATCCTGAACAGCTTTAGGCTGATGGCAATGGAGATGATAAGCTCAGAAAAGGCAGTAACATGACTTGAAGTGCTTAAGGACATAACCCTCCTAACTTCCTCTAAGTGAAGGTGCAATGGACACAACTGAAATACCAGAAATTCTGTTTAAACATAAGAAACCTCTTTACTGTGAGGGTGGTCAAACACTGGAATGGCTTGCCCAGGGAGTTTGTGGAGTCTCTGTCTTTGCAGATAGTCAAAACACAACTGGACACAACCCTGAGCAACCTGCTGTAGCTCACCCAGATTTAAGCAGGATGTTGGACTAGACGATCTCCAGAGGTGCCTTCCTAACTCAGCCACCCTGTGATTCCGTGTTTTGGGTTGTCTTATGCTCCTAGAGTACACTGGAGTTGCAAATTTAACCGTTTGTAGAGAAAAGAATAAGAAACACTTCTAACTAGAACTTTAGATCTGCCACAGTGGTTGTGAAAGGTGGTATTAAAGGTGAATGAATCACATACTTGAGAAATTTTAATCAATATATTTGTTCAGAGAGAAATTCTGTAAATCAGAAAAAAAAAAGGTACAGGAAGAAAGACTGTAGAACTTTAGTCATATTTAGAGATAACTTTAAATGTTTTATTCCTCTTCAAAGGCATAGAGGTAATGTTATCTTATAATAGGTAATCCAAAACATTATCTATGAAACTTTCTTAAATTATTTCAATTTAAAAAATCCAGAAACAGACTGAAAAATTATCCTCAAAAACTAGAGGGGTTGCAGGTATGTTATATTAGTAAAGCGTTAATTTCTAGAAAGGGTATTGTTGAAGAATTGGAACAAGTTCAATATTTTTATAGCACAGGGGGACTCTTATAGCTAAAGCAGGTAAATGATACAAGACCTCATTCATCAATATTCCCTTAGGTTTTAAGGATTCTTCACAAACAGAGCAAAAAAAAGAGAGATAGATTTGCAACAGTATTGGTCCACCACTAGCTTTAACATGTGAATTGTTTCATTA
The DNA here is from genome assembly GCF_018139145.2 of Gymnogyps californianus. NCBI lineage: Eukaryota > Metazoa > Chordata > Aves > Accipitriformes > Cathartidae > Gymnogyps > Gymnogyps californianus. The sequence continues at coordinate 136,026,266 of NC_059472.1, forward strand.
AACACAAAAAGCTATGAAAGACAATCTGAAATTAGATTTACTATCCATTGTTGTGTAGCACTGCATTGCACTTTTCTCCAAATATTGATGAGAGAAAATTAAAAGGCTCTAAATCTAAATACTGTGTTTTGGCCACAGTAACGTGCAGCCCTTTTGTTCTGTGCTCAGGCTACAGCTGAGGGATAAACTGGTATAATAAATGAACAGGCTTTTCTGCCCTAAATTCTGCAAATATGTTTTTAAGCTACTGCCAGTCAGCAATTAATAGTTTGCTTTGAATGTGCCTGTTACTTTTTAAACTTATACGTTTATATGTATGTATACATACTCCAAATAAACAAAGATTACTTCACTGGTTCTGGCATACAGAGGAGCCCGGATGTACCCAGCATTAAATAGGCATTGTAAAGTAAGAAGTGTTGCTCTTCTTTTAGCTTTAACTATGTTATTGAACAGGAAAATGGAGTACTCTGGTATAAGTATATGGAATTTAAGATGTCTATTATTGATTTCAGTGTGGTAAAAACAGCTGTTCTTCTAGTTGTGAATTTTGGTACGGTGCGTGGTCCTCTGAACCAAAGGAAGTATTCCCTGGAAAAAATGTGATGTTTTCCCAAGAAGTATCTACTGGAAGTGAAAAAAAATCTGTGTCAGTCCTGCAATAGAGAAAATCTTTGTGTGAATTTTTTTTGTTCTTGAAATTAAGTTGGTGATCAAAACACTTTGGCTGTTTACAGCAGCTACATGCCACTGTAAGCATGAGCGGAGTCAAACAAAGGGATTTCCTCAAAAGTTCTGTGTCAAAAAAAAAAAAAAGATTTACTGTTTGGCCCACTTTTTGTGCCACCCAAATGTTTCAGATGTAGGGCAGAGGGCTGCTATTCCCCAAACATGGCTGCTTTTCAGGTAAGTTTCTTGTGACCTCTGCATACAGAGGGCCATTTCAGAAGGAGGACCCATATGGCCAGTATCTGGTACTTAGAGAGCAGGCAGAAGGATAAACTTGCCTCTTCTCAGATCTTTGGCAGCAAGCAGAGAGATGGACACAGTGAGCACAGGCTGTTTAGTTCCGCTCTGCAGTGTCGATGCCACCGGCAGCGGAGAGTTAGACTCCTGAACACCCACTGCGAGGAGGAACAGAGGGATAAAGGTCTTCCTTCAGACATAAGTTGGGAAAAGTTGTAACTCTTACTGGTTTTATGAAGAGGAAGAAATGTTTAAAACAAGCATAGCATTATGTTTTCTTCAAGCTACCTATTTTCTTCAGCTGGCTCTTGACTCTGGGTCTCAGAACATATAGAAACAGTAGCTCCCTGTAACATCTTGCTTTATGCTTAAGAGCTTTAATCTTACTGCTGGTGCTTAATATTTTATACTCAATACTAACTTCACAGTGTGAGAAATACTGAAGGTTAAAATATGAGGGGCAAAAGAGATTAGAAAGCTGGAGAAACAACAAAAAGAGGGACAAAGCAATGGAGAACGGCTCAAAGGCTAGGAACGGAACATCGCAGCACCTTGGTTTTAATGTTGGCAAGTGTTCTGTCTTAGGCTATGTTCTCCCAGCAAGAAATGTATATTGTTATTTGAGAGGTACACCTGGCAAAAGAAAAAGTTGAATCCTATGTTCTAAATAGCACAAAAAGCAAGTTATATAAAGAGCTCTGTTTAAAATTATCCAGGTATAAAACCACTTCAGTCAAAGTGAGAAAATAAGGCCCTCATACAATAGAAAAGTCAATTTATGACGATTCCTGTCACTGGAGTTACTTTTCAGGGTTAATAGGTCTGAGAGATATTATATTCTATCTGAAACCTTGTCAGACAAAACCACTGTAATGAAGGAAAACACTGTCAATGGAATACTAATGTTTTCTTTGCCTAAATGAACTTTATGCTTCCTTAAAATTTCTGAAGCTGCATGGCAGTTTGCTGTTCAGTGTCCAGTAGCATTCACACCTTCAACTAAATACTTCTCTCTTCTTTATCAAACTGAAGGTAGTTAGACTTTTTTTTTGTTTAAATATTAAGTTTGTGGTTGATAGCATCAAAAGCATCTCCACAGATGCTTTTGAAAGCTTCCGAAGCTGCCTCTGTTTTTGTGTCCCAAAGTTATTCTGAAGAGCTAACAAGAATTCTTTTAGTATTTCAGAAGGAGTAGTATCTCCTAGTTAAAAACTGTTTTGACACTCCCAACTGTCTTTTGTAGACAAAAAATGGTTGAATATCAGCTAACTGGCTATAAACTGACCCAATGATTGGTAGGCAAAAGAAAAAAAATATTCTCGGTCCTGAAGAACCTTTATTGTGGTACTTAATTGCTTCACCTTTCAAAAGCTGAAATTCTGAGAACTATAAATTCTTGACACATTTATTTCTTTACCCTCGTTTTTGAGAAAGCTATGTTTTTAGTATTATGCAAGGTATTCTCCCCTGTGTTTTTTATAGTATTATGTAAACTATTTTCCCTCAGCACTGTAACTACAGTGTATGTAGAGAAATACAACATTAGGGGAGAGAGGAAGGAAGGAAAATAAATTATGTGCCAATACTACACTAACTTGGGCTCCAATTATTTTGGAAACTTCTGCACTTCCATGTTATGACACAGAGTTATACCGAAACACTTATCGTTTGTTAAACACCAGGGAAGGCTAGGAACTCTACAAGATGAAAAGCGAAAGCCAATTTTGCCCTAAGTATCTGACAAACACAGTAGAGTCAGCTTGGTTGTTGAGTGTAATTATAGATATCCCATTCTTTCTACATGGATCTCTTGATCAGGTTTCTTTCTGTCAAAATCATGGAGGCTTTTAACGGAGGTTTGACTGAGGGGATTGTGTAAAATATGGATGAACTGTGTCAAATGAAGAGAAGTAAAAGGAACTATCATTTCCATTTCTGAGTTAAAATTCTCGAGCTAACAAAGAATTGTCAGGTTATGTCATTACGTGGTATAGATCTAATATGTAAATTCTATTTCAAGAGAGAACAGTGGAGAATACTCCAGTGAGTTGTCTTTCACGTAGAAATTTTGGATTAATTGATTTTCTGATCTTTATTTTGACAGTTAGTCTTACCCAGCATTACTGCAGTGCTTGCAAAAAAACTTACCATGGGTTTTATACTTGCTGGAATGTATGTATAAGCATTTGCTCTTACTGAGTATATTTTTAGATTAAACTAAAGGACATATTCATATGCTAATTTGGTTATATTTTTAATTAATTACAATGGGTTACAGAAAGGGGTTTTAGCACGTTTATCGCCTATGACATCCCTTACAATTACAGAAACAGACATAAGTGCCTTTAAAATAATTGCATAGCATCTGAGTCATCAAATTAATCTTGACATATAGGTGTTTGCCACTACTGTAAAGAAATTGCTTGATTACAGGTAGTCAGCTGGAATTCAAAAAAAATGATCTAATACCCTTGTTTCTCACGTTATGTTAATAATTACTTAAGGTTCCAAGGCACAGACAGACCTAAATACTACTTAAAGTTCTATGATAATGTATGTCGTATATTCAAACCTGAACTGCTTATAAATACAATAAAAAAAAATTATTTTAATTATTGCTTAAAACCAGAGTAAAGTTACGTGAACTGATTTTGAATATTTTTTCTGAAAAACTGAAACTATTTTCATATATATTTACTCATTCTTTTCTTTCAATGTTACTTAATTGCAGCATCACTTATAAACTAAGCATCAGACTTAAACTCTTACGTTCCTGACTTCTGTAAGCATTTGCACAACATAGTGTTGTTACGAGTTAAGATCATACCTCTAGATGAAATCTTGTAATGAATATTTGCAGAAGGATTGTTTATGACCATTTGAGACCATTCCATGCTCTTTTTTTTTTTCTCTGAGGCTGTAGCCATAGTCCCATGCTTTAATTAGCATGTTAAAGAGTTAGGCGTGTAAGCGTGTGCTACCATGGCCTCCCTTGTACTCAACCAAGACAAAAATCCAACCCATGAGGACAGTTCATACCATCCTGAGAAAGGTCAGATGACTCGCCTTCTGCCATTGCCTGTATCTTGCCAATAATTGTGAAAGAAGTCTAGTAGACAGATTTTAAAAATGCTTATCAACAATACAAACTTACACATGGTGCTGTAGTTTATTTCAGAAGCATTAAATGCTATCCCAATGTGAAGAAATCTGATTGACTGAACAAGTAGGTTAAACAAGCAGTTTGGACTGTGAGGAAAATTACAAGTGAATGGGCTTCAGGTCAAGCAGACAAGTGATGAAAACAATTTCTAATAGTCAGATTAGTATCGTACTTTTTTATATAAACTTGCTGTTTAAACAATGCTTAAAAATGTGACAATCCTGTTGTTGCAAGGTTCTCTCTTGCCAAAATCAAAGCCTTTTTAGTTGGTTTGTAATAACAGCTTGAAGGGTTATGAAATTACTAAGGGCTACTTTGTGCAAAACTTATTTACACAGATGAGAACTTTCTCACATGAGCTGCTCGACTGATGTCAGTGGAATTCCTCATACAAACACGTTTCACCATGTGAAAAACTGTATAGTCCAGGCTTTGAATTCAAATATAGATTGATTCAGTGAAATGAACTGAATGCGTAAATTCTTGACAACTTGATGATGCCTGTATAAATTCCTCTAGACTGTGATTTAGCTTCTTGTAATTACCTGATATTTTCTTAGTGCAGATTGTGGAGATCAGAACCCATATATTTTTCCTTTTGCATCAAGTGTTAACTCATGTAAGTAATCCCCACAAGGAATTTCCAAGGTAGTTTTGAAATCAGACCACATCAGGACTGTATTTATATTTGTCCTAATTGTTCCTTTCTTAATACTTGAAGATCACAAGTTTCTTGAAAAATACTTTGCCTTTGTAGTATTGCTGTCTTTCTTAAGAAACCAGGGGTCAAAACCCTGTCAAGTTTCCCATGGCATAACACCAACAGCACCTGATATTGTATCTCACATATGCTATCATTCCTGCCAAGCAGGCCAGTGTTGGAAATCATAATGCTGTCCTGCTATCAGATGGGAAGATCTCTGTTCAGAAAACCAATAAATGTCTTCTTTATTTGGAGCTGACACCACTGAATTAAATGAAATGAAGACTAAATTGCTAAAATAGAAAGTAATATATATACACATTTAGTTCTGAACTGAGAACAGATGCATGTTTTCCTTGTCACATCACAGTTATAGCTCAGCGAGTCTATTGGAAAGAAATTTATGCCATGAGTTGATAATTTCATACAGCTACCCCCTTTCCACCTAAAGTTTAGGGTTAGTTGGCACTATCCTCACAGAGCGATTTGATTCAATATATGGGGTTAGTCTTGGGCAGTCATTTAAGGACACCTGTATTGGCTATAAAAGGGGTATAGCTGTTAGCCCATTGAAGATGGTGATAGTTTCAATAACATGGTGGAATGTAGGCGTGACTGAATTTCAAAACCAATTTTCAGTGTTTGAAATAGTGGTGAGATATCTGCAGTAGCAGACATGTGGCAATCTGCGCTCAGTTTGGGGGGGGGAGGGAGATTTCATATCTTCCCACTTTTTTTATTTTAGGATACTTATAATGCTAATTTAAAGACCTATGATGAAGATTATATTGAAGATTAAGAACGTAATGGAGATGAACTGTTTTTCACTTAGAGGAGATTGTTGTTCTGAGGTAGAGTACCTCATTCCATATTCTGCCAGAGCAATTAAAAAAAGATCCTGTAGCATAATTTAGCTTTGTGAAGCCTTGGAAAGAATCCAGAACCAAAATCAGTTTACTTCTGCCTCAACTGATGCAGAGACCCATCAATGCTAGGCCCAAGTATGCGAAGTTTCTGCAGAGTTTCATCTGCCCATTGCAATTAGGTTACATAGATAATGTTGCAAAAGCTCTTGCTTTCCAGAGTTCTTTGTTCTGCTGCACAACCTGGCCCCATTTTTGCTCATGTGCAATTGAGATTGACTGTGTTCCTGGACCTATAATTATTTATCTTGCACTTCATGTCTTGTCTGTGATTTTTTTTTTTCTAGGTAAGATCTAAATCAGGGCATGAATATAATATTATAATTGATGGACTTTGGAATTGCAGAATTTACCTGTTTTCCCTCCCAGTTATTATCCAAAGTGTAGCTTGTTATTTAAACAGTTACTGGAAAAAATTATGTTGTCGATATACAGGCAGAAAGATAAAAAGTGCATACAAGGCAAAGAGCTTTTCAGATTTTTCATCTTCTTTTTTTTAGGAATATTTAAGTACGGTAGTGTTATTTACTCTGACAACAAAATGTTGCTCATACTACTGGTGACTCAGTGTTTTGCTGAGTCTCTGTGATTAACAAAATACAATAACAGTACAAAATTACTGTAATTTGGGGCTTGGATCTATGACACGACTCCACTTTTCTGTTTGCTTTTCTTTGGGGCTGAAAAGGTTAGATGTCTATAAATAGGACATGATCCAATAATCTGTAGAATTGTCTGTCCTTTGCTTTTGAGAGTCTGTGACATTTTCTTTTGATGATACCAGATTAAATAGCTTTAGAGAAGTACAATTGTGCTAGAAGGAAATAGTAACAAGACTGATTTTAGCTCCATTCCCCTTTCTGTGTTAATACTTGCAATTTTTTTTATATTATCATTTCCAAGAGCCAGTTTCCAGATGCTATATTGTGTGCTGGGAGGGGTGGGGGGAAACATTAAGTCTAATGGCATGGTCATACCCCCTTCCACATGCAATGTATTATAATACTGCCCTAATAATAACTGAAGAACTTTCCCATGCTTCTGAGAATGGGCTTAATATATTTATACAATTATCTCAAGAAGTTATTTTTTTGTTCTAAAAATTGCTTTAACCTGGCAACTTCCACTAAAATCAATACAAAATTTAAAATGGTGATCATTATATAGTGTTAATTTTCTTAGTGGCCATCACTTTAACTACAGTAACTCTAATTTTCTACACAGTGTGTACAGAGGATTGGTTAGTTTTAGTGGATTCCTTCTCTTTTTCAGATTGAAGGGTAGTATTTCGTACCTCAAAATTAAAGGATAGTTTATATATAAAGACATTGCCATAGTTTGCCCTTGATTTTATAGTGTTCAGTGTACAACATGGAAAAGTACATGTTCCATTGTGAAGCCTATCTGTATTGCAAACCACAGGCAGTAAAGATGCCAATAAATGTCTGATGCTCTAAAATGTGTTCCCAGTTCCTATGTGTACTAGCATATCAAATACCAATCCATTTCAACTGATATAGACAGTTTGGCAGACAGCAAGATGCTCACACTTGGCTGTCTACAGGCAAACTTCTAAATCCATGTTTAGGCATAAAAGTTCTAGTGAAATAATTTTCAGTGCTTTTGAGCCTTGGCAGCTGCTTTTGGCTTGGGGATAATTTTTAGTTATTCACTGTTTCTGGAATCATTAATGATGGTAAATGGCAGTGAGTGGGTTGTATCAATTGTATCTTTTTAAAAGAAAAAAAAAAAGAGGAAATATGAGAATTTAATCGTGACTTGGAATCACTGCAATCTTATTTGTCTATTCTAAAAATAACTGTTGCCATGAATAGATGATACTTTTTACCATGTTAACATCTGGGCAGAAAGTCAGGAGGTACATTTACTTCATTTACATACAGAATAATAACTTGCATTGTAGGCAGTGTGATGATTAAGGGAAGTTTAAAGCATTGACAGGAAAAGGTCAGCTATCAGAGTATGCTAATCCCCCATATTAGAAACATATCTTGTTCCAGGTGCTCCACTATCCTATATCTCAGGAAAAAGGGGCTATAAAAAGTTTAAAAGACTAGAATGGATTGAGGGCAAAACATTATGGAAGAAAATCTAACTTTGGCCTTGTTCACTTCAAAAAGAGTGTTGTTTTGATAGAACCCCAAGAAAATGTCAGCATTGTACCCCTCTTGATTTCAATTTGTCCATCTTTCATGCAGGAAGATCTCTATAATTAGCATCATTCAGAAAGTAACTGAAGCGAGGAATGTCTTTCATCCTACATCTGAGTTCCTTTACAGGAGTTGTACACTTAGGTTCATTTTTTTTTTAACCAGTGTCCTTTGTTATGCATACTTTGAATAAAATACTCCAGAAGAATATAAAATGTAAATGGAAAATGGTAAATCCTAAAAAAAAAATCATTAACGTCAAGTTTTGGCTTTAGAAAGCAAGTTCTTCCGTTCTGATGGTGCATTACTCCTGTGATATGTGCCGGCTTATGATGACTTCCCTGTATTTAACTACTTCCAAGACAAGCTGGCATAACTCTTATTTGCATTTCATTTATTAATAGCAATTAAAAAATACAGGTGGCTAAAGTCTGGTATGAAGGCTGAAGAGAAATTTCCCACTACCTGTACGAGTAACTGTGTCAAAAAGACCCGATTGTCCCATATCTTCTCTGTTAAGCCTTTTCAGTCTGCATCTCAAGAGAACAGCAGAGACAAAACTGTTTCTCGGTAGTTGAGCAGAATCCGGAGAACGTTTCTGTCTTTCTTAGAATATATAAAATTAGTTCTAAAATCACCATGCCTCATTCAGTAGCAGGTGTCAACAAACCTCATCCTGACAACAAGTTCAGAAGATTAAAGCAGTACTTCATAGAAGGTACACCTAATTTTCTTTAATTTATCTGATTAAATGAGTATGAATAATAGAATTTGTAACAGTGCCTCACTGTAGCAGGTGATATATGTTTATTTTTATAAAAATGCAAATATACTGAATATATAATATTTTAACCAGTGTGTTTAAATAAAGTTATTTAAATAATGAAATTATATTTCCATAATTAAGAAATGACAACAATTTAAGTGTTTTGGCAAGATTTCTATCTCTCACTGTATTTTCTACTAGACAAGAAGCTCTTGTTTCTGAATTACTTTCTCTCTTTTGGGAAGCATCAGAAAGGCATAAGATTGTCAATTTACTATTACCGGTAAAATCAACAGAAGCTTTTTAGAATTTAAGTCACTTCCTTGACTTCCTTTCTAATTAGTCTGATTACCATTAAAATGGAATTCAGATGTTTCTATACTGAGTCGTGCTTTACTCCTAGACTCACTCTGTTAAAATCACCACATTTGCCTGAAAGGTAACTAGTACTGTTTATCTAGTACTATGTATGTTTTGCTGTTTTCTGTTTTTTAAGAACAGCATAATATTTGCTCAACACCTGCTTATGGCATTCTGACTTAGGTCCATAACTTCACAGGTAGCAAGAAGTAAGGGAAAGACTTCATACCCATACAAGCATGGATGATGTAATTAATTTGGAATGATGACTGTAATGGCTCCAAAATCAGCTGGATTAAAGGAGCACCTTCATCCAGTGTCAATACTTATAACCACTTATCAGAACATGTCTTCCATTACTTACTACACATGATAATACGCATAATGTTGTAGAGATGAAATACAAGTATGATAGAGCATTATTAAACCTTCCATTTTTGTTTCTTTAGTTAAAAACAATCATAGAATAGTATGTTAACTATACTGATGGAATGAACTATATGCTTCCTCACATTCCACAGCATAGGCTGTACATCACAAATTGCTGATCGACAGGTGTGTATTTATTTTGTCTAATTTCGTTGCCCAAGCAGGGTGAAATGGCAATAAATAGTTTAGATAGTGAGGGGTAAAGGGTATTTTAATAATCCTAATGATAGGGATGCAAGGAGCTTTTATTTGTTTGAATGATTTCAACAGCTCTTTAGATAATGTATAAAAATAACCAATCTTTCAGGCATTTTCTGAAAATGTATTAATTTTGTTGTAAGAGTCTAATTATTTTTGCCAGTGAAGATAATTTCTGATCAGTCAGATCCCAAAAGCTGGAGACATAACTGTCCTATCTTTCATGAATGCATTCCATGCACTTGTGAAAGTAGGCACAGTGATGGCTGTGAAGATTGTTGGTGAACATTGCATGGAATAATTACTCCACGTTTCCTACATAAATTCTGCTTACGTATGTTGCAATAGTATGCCATTTTTCATTCATGAGCTCTTTGAAATTCATTACCCTCTCTGAATCTTCAATATAGCTGATTGTTCCCTGTCTTATATTTTCCCCACTGAAGAATATCTGCTGAAGCTATATTATGCAAAGGATAATAGTAAAGGAAGACTATTGATGCTATGAATCCATAAATATTAACAATGTATGGCAGTAGTGTGAATTATAAGTATAATACACATAACATTAAAAATACATATTATGGATGCAGATGCCTGTTTGGGAGAATACGAAAAAACCACCTTCCTAACAAAATTGGAAGGTAACTTCCATTATTCAACCGTCTTTCGTTTATAGGTTTTTCAATACAGAATTTCCCACTGTGGTTCATGCTTAATCAAAAACTGTCATCTTTGTGGCCAACTGTTTTTTCAGTTGTTCAACACCTACAATTTAGTTTGTACCATACTTCTGCTACCTGAAGATACAGCAGTTCTGTAACTTTTAACTAGGACAGAAAATTGTTGTGGCAAAGAAGGCTGTGGTTTCAAATTCTGCATATTGTGAGGCAAATACTAGTTCTCATTTTTTAAGCAGTCCAAAAGGCAAGAAATATGTCTTTTTTTTTTCCCCGCTGTTAAATATTTCTGATGTAGCTAACATTCATGCAGCCCTTTATCTAAAGAGGCTGCTTTGACCACGGCAAGTGTTGAGACTGAACTGCACTAGTATCAAATAAGATTAGTTCACGCTTCCTACATAAAATGGTCCTGCATATATAGTACAATGTTTTTGACTCTTAGTGTCTCTGTGGTTCATTACTCTCTAAATCTGATGCGTAGTCAGTTGTTCCTCTTCTTGTGTTTTTCCAGCTGGGGATTATTCCTACATGTGATACTTCGTACTTTTCTTTATTGAATTGCATCTTTTTTTCTTTTTTTTGGATCACTTTTTCAATTTGTCAAGGTTACTTTCAATTCAAATCCTATTCACTAAAGTGCTTGCAGACGCTTTCAGCTTGGTATTGTCTGCAAATTTAATAAGTGTACTCTCTATTCCATCATCCAGGTCATTAATGAAAATATTGAATAATACTGGATCCAGGACAGGCCCTATGAAACCCCACTCAGTATTCCCTTCCAGCTTGACAGCCGGTAACTGCTCTAAGTATAGCTTCACATTTGTTGTGTACTCAGTTAAAGTAGTGTCATCTGGATTACTTAATTCTTAGTTTATTTATGAGAATGGTACAGAAGACTGGCAAACACTTTGAAACAATGAACATGGGTCACATCTACTACTTCCACCTATCAGTAAGCACTATTACTAGTCATAGGGAGAAAGTAGATGGGATTGATGTTTTCTCTTGACAAGGAGATGTTTGCTCTAGTTTGTCTGTAGTCTTCACCCAAAGACAGATATTCCAGCATTTTTGTGAGAATTGAAGTTAGACTGACTAATTTATTATTCTCTGGATCCTCCTATTCTATTTTTTCAAAGTTAAGCACAGCTGTTTACCTCTTTTGATCCTACTCTCCTCCATATTCTCAGGGGAAAAATAAATGCTGAGATTATTTCAGTTCATTCCTGTATTTGTTCCAGTAGTCTGTAGCTTGCTAATTACTCAGTTTAGCCATCCCTTTTGAATAAAAACTGAAATGAAAATCTCCAGTAATACGTTGGTAGCTTCCCTTTTATTTCTAATCAGCTTTTTGACACTTTCTTATTATATTTGTATACTTTGTACAAAGAAGTTCTTATTCATGTACGCATCTTTATGTTTAACTGTGTAAAAATAGATCTCTTTTTTCTTTTTTTGCTAGTTTGTTCAGTTTTTACAGGTACTGTTGCAATTCCTTGTAATCAGTTTTTCACTTTACAGCCATGACTAATTTATTATCACCAGAAACTTTGTCATTTTACTGTTGAGCCTTTTATGAAAATGCTCAACATTGACTCTGTGGACTTCTGGCAAACTCTCCCTGCTTTTTTGTCTTAAATTGTGTCCCCACATACTTGGGCTATTCCTGTGTTCTCACTTTTAGTTGTATGAATTAGTTTCCACTCTTTGTAAAATTCCTTCTTGAATTTTTGAACAAGTGTTATTTACCCAACCCTACTGCACTTCCTAATTTTAGGGTTTTTGAGATGGTTCATATTGTTCTTTCATATTTTTAAGAAACTGCTCAGTCTTCTGTTCTCTTTTACAAAAATAAAAATTAGTGATGTGTCCACAAGTACTGAGTAGGCCAGTGGTTGAGGTACAAATAAAAGACTTCAGGTTGCTAAGATGCATTATTTATCTTCAGTTTTATCTGACTGTGGAATATTTGAGGTATTCCTGCCACAGCCTCAGTAGGGCCATGGAGTATGGCTCCATGGCACCCTGTAAAACGTAGGGGGAGATTTACAGTAAAAAATGACCTAAATCTGTTCATGTTCAAGGAGATGGCAAAAACTGCATGAAGTTTAGGGGGAACAAAATTAAACATTTTTGAGCGCTGAAGTATTATTAACAAATGCATTTGCAAATTATATTTTGTTTTCATCATTCAGAGAACAGCAAATACAATTTAATTTAAGAGCTCTTATCTTCAGCCACTAAATGACAGATCTTGATTAAAACAACTTGCAATGAATTAGATGACTTTACAGTCTCTAGAAAATATAGCAAGGAGTGGGAAGAAAAAAATACTTGAAATCTCAGGCTGAGTTTAGAGCTCATGAACATAAACAGGAACTGCATTTTCTTAAACATTAGATATTGTACTTCAGGCTTAAGAGCAAAACAGTCCAAGAAAATGTCAAGAGAAATTTTCTTGATAAACATTCTCAAAAAAGTATATTTCATTGGCATATGATACAACAATTTCTGACAGAATGAAAAATTCATGTTGAAAGAGTATATGATGTAATTAATTATTGGTAGGCTAAGAAATGTTTTAGTTTTACAGTAGCTTACCAAATCAAGTTTAACCAGAAGAGGGAAAGACCTAAAGTTGTATGTGATGTTGTCTTAGCCAACCAAAGGCACCTTTTCATTTTGAAAGTTAGGATGAATGGAACCTGAATTTTGTTAGGCTAAATCTATGAAACAAGACTTTTGGTTGAATAAAAGGAGGGGGGGTTGAACTTTCATGGTCAGAAGTGTTAAATTACTTTTCAGTTAGGAACTGTTTTATCTTAGCTTTAGCCTCAGGAGGAGTAAACAATTATTTTTGGGTGTTGCTGGAGGCAATGGTTTCTTCACAGATGGTCAGCTGCTGTTTTCTTTCTTTTGCTGTACTTTTCTTTTGATTCTAATTAAAGAAATCTAGCTACAACCATCTAGAAGGCACAAGATAATTATGAAATAAATGACCATAGATAAACTCCTCTGCTTTCATCTTAGCTTTTAGATTTATAAAAGTATTCATAAATGCATCTTAAACACTTATAAAAAAGATTAGAAATGTCTTAAATTTTTCAGCTCTGACAAATATAGTTTTTATGATGTTTGATGTCATACAAAAACTATCATCCTAAGTCTTTTAGGAAGTCTGAAGAAGATCAGGAATTGCTAAAATGAGTAGACTCTTAACATCTGATTTAATTAGTTATAATCAATCACGAAAGTACTTGTCAGAACAAATAATTTCAAAGATGCATAAAAAAATCATCTTTGATATTCTCAGATGAAATTTTGGAAAACATGTTTGCTACCCAAGCTGTTTTCAGCTAAATAATGAATCACTCATGAAAATAAAACTCCAGTTCCTTTGGCAGATTCCCCATTTACAAATGCCTTACAGTAATGCCAAAATCTGTTCCACTGCTCTCAAGTTCAATTTTAGCTTTGGGAATGATGTGAAATGATACCTACCAAAATTCTGTTAAGCAGAACATACACTCTGAGTAGTAATGCATACACAATATCTAATTATTTTTCAATAAATAATTTAAAGTTAGAAAAATTGTACTTCTGTGGATGAAGTTGCCTTCACTAAAGATAGTATTTTGCCATTAATTTCCATGGATTCAAGTCTTAAAAATCTTCTTAAGGCTCAAAATGAGTCCAAAAAAGTGCTGTGCAGAACAATGTCATGTAGGCTACCATAAGGGAAATGCAAATATGTCAGTCTTACCCTTATTCCATGGTAGCAAAATTCTTCAAGGAACCTACAGGGATTTGTTTTTCATTAGTTTTCTTTCTTTATCTTTCTCTGGGGTCTAAAGATCGCTCTTAAGTTCTTTGAACTTTTCTTTGGTGATATATTTCCTGTTTACATTTTAAAAGCTTTCTTGGTTATGGTAACATCAGCTGGGAAAGCAAGGGAAAGCAAATCTTTAGTGGCAAGACCCTCATCTAAAGTTTTATTACAGTAAGACTGTGTTAGTGAAACCTTGCTTAACAAGTCTATCAAAACTAGTTTCTGATTCTCATTTGTATAAGTTGTTTCCAGGGTAGTATTTGATTATATTCATGCAAAATATGCAAGTACACAGACTCCATGTTTATACAGAAGTAAAATTAAGGTTCTCGGCATATCTCTGAATTTATCTGTGATAATTTGTGCATCCCAGCTATTCACAAGTGAAGATGACTTGACTAGTGCAAAAAAACCACTTCTGTCCCTTCACTTGAGAATACACCAAATCTCTTCCACAGCACTTGACTCTGATGTTCACACCCCAAAAGTGAGCCATACAGAGACCATCTTCTGATACCTCTGGAACTGTTTGCTCTGATTGCCGTGAGCTCTGGTTTTATAAGCTTTGAGCATGCAGCCTTAGTGCACGTGGCTTTGCCTGTCTACAGTGGGAAACTGAAAACCCTTGGATTTTCCTTTTGGGGAAAACTCTTTCTTTCAGTCTTTCATCATTATTTCAGCACTGCATAGTCATTTGAAATTAACAATGACATTAAATCTACTGCAATACAACACTAATAAGTATTTTTTTTTTATCAGACATGCGATGAATTTTTGTTTGCTAAATAGCAGCTATCATAGTCATATTAGTCCTGGGCCATAAAAAATGAAACATAGCTTCTGAAGCCAATATTTATGTATGGAGAACTGGTATTGTTGCCAGTATTGTAATGTTTCTCCTCCAAATAGAAATCAGATAGCACCATCAAAAAGTCTATTTACAGATGAACATACATTCTAAGTGTTCATTTCTTATTTTATACCGCCAATTTTGTTTTCCTTTTGAAGTTGCAAACTACAGTCCCAGAAGGCTTTTAACATCTAGAAGGTCTGTCCTTAAATGGGTTATGCTGAGCTTAAGTGGGTTACACTAAGGAGAGATTTCTACAGCAACTATGAATCAAGATTGAAAAGACTGAGGAGCTAAACATAGCCCCTGCTGCTTTATGCACGTGAAATATTAGTAATTGGATCCTGAATACATTATTTACACTTAATCCAGAAATGAGGTGGTTGTCAATTATGCATGTGCAGGTTTTTTCAGTTGTGGGTTTATTGTGTTATGCATGTACAGACATTCAAACAGACTCTGGGCAGACGCTGCTGAAGTTCGCCAGCACTGTTCTTCCAGTTGAAACGTAGGGGAGTTGATTCCTAGGTGAAGGAAATCAACAGGCAAGGTGAGAGGGGATGGGGGAGGAAGATGAGGAATAAATGAAAGTGTCGAAGGTCAACCTTGAACAGACACCGCTCTTTCATTACCCTGAGGCTCATTTATTCTCTAAAGACCAGATCCTACAAATCTTGTTCAAACTGAATTTCCATAGGAGCTTGTTTTGATTAGGGAACAAAAGTAAAATCCTATCTTTTTTATTGTGTGTATCTGAGTCAGCTTAGCAAAAGTGTTGAAAATTTGTTATTTTTTATTTCAAATTTGTCACCAATTTATTAAGTATATTCATTTCATTTTAAAAAAATAAATGAAGAAATAGCTCCTGTATACCTGTGTGAAAATAGATAGAACAAAATATATTCTGAAAGAACAATGTAGCAGAAAGTGTTTTAAACCATTATGCAAAGCTTAACTTAAAAATAAATCCCTTTCTCGTCATGCATATTTCTGCTCAAGAAATTTATCCTGCCACCTACTTCACCATATGGAATTTTAATAGAGTGCTAAGTCACAGTGGATGTTTCTGTAAGTATCTGTGACAGCACTGAACACGTGCCTAAGTCAGTGAAGAGGCTGAACCCGTACATTCATAGCATAGCTGATTTGAGTACTACTTTCTTTTGTAATCCATTTGCTGAAGTAGGGCTTTGCACACCTTAGACGTTCTCCAACATGATGTCCTGATATAATTATTGTCATAAAGTTCAGACTGTGCTTTCTGCAATCCAAAGTTTGATTTTCCTTTTTGTTGTTCCAAAATACATTAATGTAACTTTGCTATTTTAAGTACCCTGGAAGAAAACACTTCATGCACATGTTTGAGATGCTGTTATCTTTCAGCTGATTGATCCTCTAAATTTACAGATTGGGATAAACACAATTGTAATGGTATAAAGTGGTACTATTTCACTATAGTAAAACTAATCCTGTTTTTCAAAAAATATTAAAAAACATAGCAATGATTATTTATAATTGCTGTAACTCATGGCTGGAACCTCTAATGGCCGACTGCATTCTCTTCTGCCCTGTTAGCAAATATTTCTCTTTGTTCAAAGTACTGGGAGAAGAAGACAAAGAAAAAAATGCCATTCCATGCTACATAAAACATCAGTTTTCACTCTTTTTATTAAATACAGTTTGAACTTTTTCCTGCAGAAAATAGTATTTATTATTGACCACTCCAATAGTCTTTGTCAAAAGTTTATCTGCAGGGCCACAGTTTTAGCCTGGCATGCTGGGTGTAATTTGCTCTTTTTGCTATGAAAAACATAAAATAGTTTGCTAATAAAAAGTTTTTTACATGCACAAGCCTGGATTTTCTCAGTTCCGAAGAATATGACTATTTTTAGTCAAAATGTAAGATTCTGCTCTTGCCCTTTTCTTTTTTATTGTTAAGCTATACTTCTTATGTATAGATCAATAATGTAATCCTAAAGCTGCTCTAGATGGTACTATTATAATGTCAATGCTGATACCAACAGTATATATTTTTTATGTCAATTTTTTTCATGTCGTGTATGGAAGTTCAATAATTTCCCATTCCACTGATATCCTTAAACATTTTAATAGAGTAAACAAATCTGTTAAATATTTACTAGTAACAAGTAAAATAATGAAGAGTTACAGATCATTCTTATAAAAGTAAATCATTATTAGTTTCTTCTTTAACAAAACCCTTTAATCTGTGTTCTTAGTCTTTAGTTCAGCTGCGTACATTTGAAAATCTATTGATGATCAAAGAAGTATAAAGTGAAAAGGAATAAATTGTCTGTGAATCATTAGGAAATATGTTTTGACAACATCAGTAAAATAGACTTATCATTACAGAAATAGAGCTTCCCTCTGATCTTTCTGCGCTTTTTCTGCTTCAGCTAGCAATTTAAACAAAGGTTTGCACTCTTGCAGCAAGTTCACCTTCATAGAATAAACTTTCTTACTGAGTAGCAAAAATGTGTGCATTTAGTTAAAATGAATTTTCCAGAAACGTTTGAATGAATGGGGAGATTCTGAGTCAGCTTCTAGCAAAAGGCTTATCTAATGCCCCATGTGAATGCTCAGTGTATTGTTTTGATTAAAGCTTGAATGGAAAACTGCTGATCTGAGGTAGTACATGTTATTCAAGATGCAGACAAAGCCGTTTTCAGCTGTGTAAACTGAAAAAGTGTTAGTGGTAGAATAACATAAATTGTGTGCCATTCAGTGGGTGTACAATATGGGTTCAGATTGCTATTCTATGATGATTAGACATAATACTAAGCATATATGAATAACGTTTCTACTAAATTTATTTGCAAATATGCCTTATTTGCAAAGACTGAGTTTAGCAGGAATATCAAGGGATATCTGGCATAAGGAAAATTAGGATTAGAGAAATCGTTATCTCTGGCTTTTCTGCTCTATACTGTTTTCACTTCCACACTCTTCCACCATATGTCAACTGGTTCAGTTTACTGTAACTTCGCAGTGGTTCAGTTTCCTGTAGTTTACACACTTCCATCTGTTTTATAACCAGCCTAGAGTACTAATTCCACCAATCTTCGTTATTACAATGCAAGGCTGATTTTTTTTTTTTTTTGGCTTAGAACAGCCTCCCAAAATGCAGACTTAATAAAAAGCAAAACGACTTGTTGATGAAAACACACTGATTCAGTGATGAAAACACCTTGATTTCAATGGAACTGCATTATTGGTAAAAGTAAATGATTTTTTTAACAAGGGTACAGTTGCTGTAACTGTTAGTGTTAAAGTTCACATGTAAATGCATTTCAAATGTTTTAACTTGCAGATTAAAGGAAACGGAATCCAGAAACAAGGACAGTTTGTGAAACCATGCACTGCCCAGCTCAAATCTGTCAGGTAATTAAACTGTTCTGTTCTCCTCCTGATGTTCCACAGTTATAAATGAATAGAAGATATGCAGAGCCACGGGTGTTAAGCATGTTTGGAATAAACAATAGCCCATGGTATTATTTTTGCTGCTGAGTGCTCTTGTTCAAATGGTCATGTTAAATCAGAACACACTGGTAAATCAAGTACTTGATAAAACAACAGAATTGATAATTCTCTGCATCATACAGTTTATTTTTAGCAACCTGGTTTACATTTTTGTGGTAATATATTTTATTTTTCTTTCCTTTTTTTAAATATAATAGTATTAAATTTAGTTACTTTTTTTAGAAGTATTTCAAACAAAAAACTCATTCTGTAACTGATGTAGCTGCAGGAGTATGCATGCTGTTGTCTCTCTACTGCTGTGTAGGAGCAAGCTCCTGACAAGGCTATGAGGGTAAATTTTCTGCCTACCTGTCCTGGCTGGGGTTAAACCATGACACTACCCAAAATATTTATCTTCTGGAAAATTCTTTGCAGCATCTCTGAGACACCAGAGTGGGTATTTCTCATGGCCTTATGAGAGCCTCATGGTTCAGACCATGCCACAGAAAATTCAAACTCGTCAAATCTGACCGTGACACTTCATCTATACCTGCTGCTCTTGAGGTTCACCCAAGGGCAGAGGCGACCAGAGATGATCCTACAAGGGCCCTGTTGCCTGTCCCAAAAGAGGTTGGCCTCAATAGGCGTTCTGAATTGAGACCAAACTGCCTGCCTGTAAGAAAAATGTGAATATGAAATACCAAGTCCATGAGACACCTAAACCTCCAGGCCCTACCGAGATCTCTCAGGTCAGAGAATTGCAGGTGTAGCCATGACAACTGCAAAAACGCATATCGTTCGTAAAAGCTGGACTGGCAAAAGTACCGTTGTCCTGGTACAGGTTTTTAAACTAGAAGTTTTGCAGTATTAGTGATACCACAGAGACAGAATAACCCCATTGATTTAAAAGGAATTGCTACTGATTTGCAAAAAAAAGTTAATTACAGGAAGGCCAAGGCTGCATACTCCATTTTAATTAAGTACACTCTGAATACCATCAAAAAATGCAAGTCAAAAAGTCCTGTAAAATAAGAAAAAAAGAACTCACTCTCCTCTATTTTAAACACAATTTTAAAGAAGTGCTTAGTGACAGACAAGAGCAAAATTGAGCTTGCAGACTGAGACACTGGAATTTACATGCCCATGTATAGATGCCTAGATGCAAAAAAATACACACCCCTTATAGCTGGTAAGGGTCGGGTTGATACAGCCTAGACAGATGTCTAGCTCACTCCAAAGTGGACACCCGCATTGGCGCTGCTGAGCATCTCTAGGTTCTACACTCCGCATTGATTGTATTTTCACTGACTGTAATGGAAAAGCAGTCATCTTAAACTGTGAGCTAAATTTCACTTAAAGAATACTTAAAGTTTATGTTATAGGCTTGTTGTGGGTTTTTAAACCCACTTTCTATGATATTGTGGGGTTTGAACAAACCTTTTTTTCAACTTCAGTGCTAGATCCAGAATTCACTATAAATATACAAGAATTTGAGATAACTCAATATTAGAAAGAATGAGATCTTTTTCACTAAATTCTGGTCCAGTGGGCTGATGATGCCTTTTCACTTTTTAAATGATCTTTAAAGAAGAGCATATCTACCTGGAGGCAGCTTTCTTATCAAATTCATTAACAGTTTTAGTTCTGCTTCTATTCCTGATTTTTTTTTTTCAAGAATTGAGTCTTCTTGCATGAATTCTATATGGCTATAAATTATTTTGACTGAATAGCTTTAATGTTATTGTGTATTCATGAGCTTTCACTTCAACTTGGTGTGCAATGGCAATGTTTTGTATTTTATTTCAATTTTTGGATGAACAGTATGCTTTAAAGTAGAGAAGAACATCTGCTCAGACTTTCAGGGGTAAATAGGTATGTAATTCATAAAATTTTGAATGAGGGTAGTTCTTGAACAGTGTGCAATTATCTTAATGACTCTAAGTAACGTAACTTCACAAACTACAGCAGTTTAATTGGGTGCCTTTGTATATACATAAAATACAAAATATTTATCGTCAGTCAAGGTCTAGTGAAAATATACAGAACTAGAATGAAACCCATACAAGATATGCATACAAATATTAGAAGAATCCTTCAATAAGAATCTCCCTGTTTAGAAACAAATTAAAAATAAGAAAAGATATTCTGACTGGTATCCAGAAGGATGTTAACTACTAACAATGCAGGAAGCATTTCTTTAAGATTAGACTGTACATGTAGTGAAGTAGAACTTTATATCTGTATCTCACAGGTGCTTGCATATTTCTGTTCATACTGTGTGTAGCACTTCTGATGTATGAATCAGTTGGCATAACAGACAATTTTGATATAGACATGCACATTTAAAATCAATGTTTGAAATTACTTTTTAATTAAGGTGGACATTATTTCCCATAGTTACAAACCATTTTTTATTGCTAATTCATGAATAATAAAACTAGACTTTCATTTGTTTTTCAAGGCTGAGGATTCATTTTGCGAGATACAAATTATTTTGGCATAGCTATCAAGAGATAATGAGGCAGCAGTGAAGCTGATTATGGAATGTCCTGTGGTGTAATCATCTAATATACAATACATGCTACTTTATGTTCACTTCCCCAGAGCAATTTTATTGCTTGGATTCTGAGCAGCCTAGCAGTCAGTCCATTGCAAATCCTGCATTAGAAGTCTCTAGTTAAACCTATGTACTGTGCTTAGCTGTCTTCCTTACAGCTAAAACTTAATAACAACTAGGACAACTAAAGAGACCATTCTATATACTATCCAAGGAAGAAGGGGGCTCTTACTCTATTTACGCTTCACTTTTTCTCTATCCTCAGTTCTATGTGATGATTGGCCTAATGCAGAAAATCTACTCATTACTTATAAGCTATACTGAAACAGATATGATTTCTAATTATAAGAATTAGGGCAAAATGTAAATATTAAAGGCAGCCTGTTATGAAAAAAATGAAAAATCCTACATAGACAAAAATTTTCTTACTGTACTTTTGAAATGTTTGTTTAGTTGACTCTTTGTAATGATTCCGTGGAGGGAAATTTCACTATAATCCAATGGAAATTTAGTTAATGGGTTTAGATGGAAAGTTAACTAAGTATGGGGTTTCATACTCACCATTTTCAGTGTTTCTGCTTTTGCAAAGAGAAAGCCAGGAAGAACTTAAACACCACCCTGTCTGGCTTATGTGGAAGTATACACTTCCAAAAGGTTGATTTTTAGTTATTTAAGTGCTGTTTCCAGGATGTCTCTCAGTTGTCTCACCAGAATTTCATAAGCCTATAGTGAATTGTACTGCATGCATGCTAGGCGCTACACAGAAAGAAGCAGTTCTACCTAATTCACAGTTAGACAAGACAAACGAGTGGAAAAGTAGAACTTAAGTAACAGAAACAGGAATCTCAGAGTTATCTTGCAACTCAGCATCAGCACCAGGACGTGAAAAGATCTTGTGATTCTCACTGTAATATCCTGGAGTTTAGATCACAAAATCTTTGTGATTCTTAATAAAAATGAATAACCAATTTAATTAAAGAAGCACCTTGAAAGCTTCCATTTGTTTTGCAACCCACCTATTTTTTATTTTTAATGCAGCAGCTGATTGTTCCACAGGAACTGAGTATCTACACTCCTTTGGTCAACCTGGTGTGTCTGGGAACAGAAAAAAATATTCCAGGCCTGTGCAGTGTTTTTCAGTATTAATCAGTGTCCAGTGTGCTTTTCCCAGGATACATTTTCTCAACAGAAATCACTTGATTATTTGCTGTGCAGCCCAACTCTGCTAGTTCCACAAAAAAACCCCCAAAGATCTTTCAGCTGTCCTTACATAGCACCAAATTTGCACGTGGAGATAGACCTGTAAAATCTGCTGTAAATTCAGGGAACGCTTTGCCCAGACATTATCTTTTTTAGAAACTCTAAATTTCAGGAAGGGCTTGCTATTACGTGAATAAAAATCTCAACATTTCAGTAAGACCATTAAACTTGCTTTTATCTGCTTTTCTCTTAGCTGGGTTAGTAGCTAAGCCCTTAGCTATCTGATCTAACTACTGCAAGGAAAAGCTGTTGCTCTTCCTTTTCCTTCTTTTTCTTCACTTTTGAAAATATATCAGTTTAAGGGGAACCTAACTATAATTATACAATGAAATAATTTTCTTTCTGCATTACAATTATTAAATTCTTGGTTCTACTTCTTTTCTGCAACATATTCAGTCCCATTCTTGCTTATATATTATTTTGCCAAGGCCATAGCTTTGGTTCTGATATGGGCCCAGTCCAACTATCAATTGAAGTGATTGAGACTCTACTTTTTCTCCAGTTGGTACTGGATTATATTTTAATAGCCCAGTAGGGAATTAGAAAAGTAATTACTTTTATTAAGAAGCTTAATTCAATGAAAAGACCCTTTCAAAGAACTTAATCTCAATCAACAGCTCATTGTGCCATTAAAAAGAAATACAGGACTAGGGCATCAGCAAACCAAAGTGTGGCTTCCTTGCAAGTGATTTTACAGACAGTGCTAATGATTTAGTTCTTCTTTTGTGAATTATGCAACTTTTTTGAATTTTTAATCTATTATATCAGTTCAGCTGGGAAAATTGGAATGCTTCTAACTGCAGCATCGCTTAGCACTACTGTTCCATAGCCTTGACAATTATTCTGAATGCCTTTTAGTAAGAAGGTGTTTTTCAAAGTTATTTTTCTTAAGAATTAATATTAAACACTTCTTATTCAGGTGCATAATTTGTATGCAGATGCAATATCTATGATTTTGACCCATTACTATAGTTTACAGCTTCTCAGCACTGTTTATCTCAGGATAAGTAACATCTCACTGCCTGCTTCCTGAAGACTGTGTATCATCACTTTTTCAGTTGTTTTTCTGCACTAGTATCTAATGTCAAATATTACTAAAATCGCACAACCTCCTTATGGGCCTTATAGATATTTAAAACAAAGTATATACCAAACCCACTGTTATATTTTTACTAGCTGAGACGTGATTATTAAGAAAATAGATTGCAGACTGATAGAGCATTCTAACTTGAGGAATTTCTCTGTGTTCTTATCTTCCTTTTTTACATATATTTCAAAATTCTCCTTAATTTACAGTTTATTAAACAAGCTTTCCATTTCTCTGGTATTTTCAGGATATTTTTCTATTTCCTCTTTGTCATCATTTAGTTTCTTAAAAATTTGGAAAGTTAATATGAGTCATTTCATCTGGTTGCATCCCTCAGATTTTCCTCTGACCTCTTTATTTAAGGTCTTCTTTCATTACTCTTTGCATATAGTTCATTGGATTCATTTTTTTCTAAAAATGAGATTAAAGTACATTTCTATAATACTAGCTAACAAAGATCTCTCCATTTTCATATATCTAGGATCCCATCTGTAGCTTCTAATGACAGAAAAAAACCCACCAACCTTCTTCATGAGTATTCAGTAAAATTAATTCCTCCCAATGTATCATGAATGGTGTAATTTAATAACTTCTAATTGATTACATTTGTGACGTCTAATTAAAAACTTTAAAATAGTATGAAGTGAGGGATTTTAAAACTATAACTGAGGTCTTTTTATTTCCTGTGGTTTTCAGTCAAATCAAAGCTCAGCATGTCTCCTAAATACAGGGCACTTTTTAAGAAGGGGAGAAGCAGCTCTTGCGTACTTTCTCTTCTGATAAATTTGCAAATCTGGCAATTGTGGGAATAGATTGGTCCCTCAGGCTGAGAAAGTAGCTCAGTTATTTAAGAAGTAGCTTTGAGCAATTAACGGTTGTCTTTGCATATTAAAATTGTTTTGCTGCAACATTTCTATTTAAAATGGAAATGTGTCATTGCACGGCCAGCTTTGCCACAAGTCCTTAGTGGTATCTTGAAAAACCTGTGAAGATCTGTGAGTCTCTGGAAAGGCTGCACTGTAACTCTACAATACCTCGCTGAATCCTTACAGGGATAGAGTGCTTGTACAGCATCAGTCTCACAAATTCTTCTCTCCTCTCCATTTCCAAATGCTTCATGCCAAGCATTACCTCTCTAGTACTTCCAGTCTCAAACAGACCTTGCACTGGGTCTGTGTAAATTGGAACCCTTATTCTCATATGGAAATAACCCAAATTCTCCCTGCTTCCCACTGTGTGCATGTGGGTCAACTGACAGACCAAACAGAATAGATAACTGCTGTGCTCATGCTGAAACCTTCCTCCCAGTCAAGGTGCTAAACTGAGTGTCTCTTACCTGCTTGGTCATTGGCTTCCATAAAATTTATAAGAATTTATCATCCCTGAGATTTCTGCTCTTCTATTCTTCTTAAATAACTGACCACTGTAGTAAAACATTATTGAAAGATAGATCCAATGGGGCATAGGAACACAGAAATATCTGTCTGTCTGTCTCCCTCCCTCTCTTCCCCCCCCCCCCCCCAAAGTGAACCTGGCTAATGACAAGCTAAACCAAAACCTTCCCTAGTCATGATGTTATTAGATCATATGTTGACTTCTGAAGAGTTTTATACATGAGGAAAACATTTTTCTAATTGGTATTTTATTTTAGAGAAGACTTCCAGCTTCAGTTAGTCCATTAGTTCCTCTTGGCAATGTATACCACACTGCACTACCTAATGCTATTCAAAAGTACTGTTTTTCTAGAAGTGCTCTTGAATATTTTTTAAAATTATAACATATCAAGACAATCATAGCCTACTTCCTGGTCTTCCCAGGTGTCCTTCATTTATTTCTCTGTACCTGACTAGAGTACTTTCTTTGTTATTCCTGCTTTCTGATTTCTATACTTGCTACTTGTATCACTGCTGAATTCTATGTTGTGTATGAATGTTTAGACTGCAATATATTATGATTCTGATAACTTACAATAACTCAATAGTAAGCAGATATGAGTAATAGCTACATCTATATTGCCCTGTGTCATGGTTTAACCTCAGCTGGCAACCAAGCACCACGCAGCTGCTCGCTCACTCCCCTCTGGTGGGATGGGGGGGAGAATCGGAAGGGTAAAAGTGAGAAAACTCGTGGGTTCAGATAAAGACAGTTTAATAGGTAAAGCAAAAGCTGCACATGCAAGCAAAGCAAAACAAGGAATTCATTCACCACTTCCCATCGGCAGGCAGCTGTTCAGCCATCTCCAGGAAAGCAGGGCTCCATCACGCGTAACGGTTACTTGGGAAGACAAACGCCATCACTCCGAACAGCCCCCCCTTCCTCCTTCTTCCCCCAGCTTTATATGCTAAGCATGACATCACATGGTACGGAATATCCCTTTGGTCAGTTGGGGTCAGCTGTCCCAGCTGTGTCCCCTCCCAACTTCTTGTGCACCCCCAGCCTCCTCGCTGGTGGGGTGGTGTGAGAAGCAGAAAAGGCCTTGACTCTGTGTAAGCACTGCTCAGCAATAGCGAAGACATCCCTGTATTATCAACCCTGTTTGGAGCACAAATCCAAAACATAGCCCCATACCAGCTACTATGAAGAAAATTAACTCTAGCCCAGCCAAAACCAGCACACCCTGCTAATCCATTCCTGAGGACCACCCTGCTAGGGGTTCCCTGTATGGAGCACCACTGTTCACATCAACATTTAAATTCCTTAGACTCCAGATCACCCTTGCTCTGTTCACCTTGCATCACAGACAGAAGCTACAGGGTACAACAGCAAGCGCCTACTGCAGGCCCACGAAAGTGCTTTTTGCACTTGATCTTCCTCCTCTGCCTTTTTCCTGCATTCTGTACTTCTCACAGGATGAAGTCCCTGGTGAGGAACGCATCTGACACTTTTCATCTCTGCCAGTGGCTTCTAGTAGGTGGAACGGGAAGGACAGCGTAGAGTGGCCAAGAGTATTAAAGCCAATGTTGCCCTTCTTGAAGACAAAGTTCATTACTACATTAAGTCTGAAATAAGTGAGTTCTGAAGAGGGACCATAACAGAGAGACATATACAAATATAAATCAACAACTGCTACAGTGTCATCAAGGAAAATGGTACAAAGGAGCATGGATGCATTTGTAACAATACTTCAGTTATTTTAAGTTCAGCATTTCCACTAATTCAAATCGGGATTAGTTAATAAGATGCTGTTATATGTCTTAGTCTTTCTAACATTAAAAACAGCTTGGCGAATAATGAATTTTTCATGAAATATTCTGTCACCTTTCTTAAAAGCAAACTGAAAGCTGTTTTTAAAAGCACAGTACCATTTGAATAAGACTTGAGTTTACACTCATCTCTAAAAGAAATTGTGTTGTACCTTTAAGATGACCATCACAGAATTAAAAAAAAAAACCAAACCAGAAGGAGGAAGCTGGACTTTGGCAATTGCAAGCTGCGTTTACATTTTCTGAAGGTGAGTCAGGTGAGGGGCTGGAGAAGACCCTGTCTATATCTTACTCCAGAGCCACATACATCATAGCAGCTCTGCTGGCTGCAGCACTACTTGGAATTGTTGAGCAGGATGATACCTCCCTTTCCTCTCCACCAGGCCTACTTTCCTCGGTATCTATGTCAGGCGAAGCCTCCTACAGAAGGATTAGGGACCAATCAATAAAGAGCAAAAGTGGTGGATAAGGTCTGAAATTCCTACTCACAAATGCTAAAACACTGCACCAAGAATAACTGTATGCAGGTGGATGACTGTTCATACATATGCAAATGTACAATATCAAGGAGTTAGTTTCCAGATAATAAGCCTGAATACATAACTGATAGAAATGAGCAAAATTTCAGCATCAGGACTGTTTTTTTGTTCTGAGATGGGCTGTGCATGTTTATTCATGTTAACAGACAGGCAGCAGTAATTCTATTCAAGACAGAGAGACTAGTCTTGAAAACAGGGGCTCATCAAAGTGTTTGTTATACATCAAAACAAACTCAGCATTGCAATGATATTAAAACTAAAATATAATAAAAACTGCTAAAGTAATTACATTTTCTGAAGTAATTACAGAAAATGGAGGAAGCATTAAATTAGTTGGTATACTCAAAATCTGAGTATACAATAATTAGCCTAAAAAGTGTAATAAGATTTCCATTCTGGCAGTAGCAAATGTATGTATTGTATTTATTGTTTGGTTACCTGATTTTGGTTTAATTTAGCTTTTAGAAGCAAACATCTCCTTTGCTGCACAGCTATAAGGTTGGAGTTTATATAAGCTGGATGAATATATACAGTCCCATGGACTTAGTTTATATTAGAGACCAAATCAGATTTGATACTCTATTGTGCTGGCCACTGTGTAAGTATTCACATCAGAGAAACTCATTGCTCCAGATAATTGCAGTCTAGAGAAATAAAACATACATAAAGGGATAAAAGGCTTGCTCTAAAAATAGTATAAATGATTGATTAGATGATCTAGGCAAACATTTAGTATCTAATTCCAAGTATGTGGTTCTTGCATCTTGCTGCTCAATGCTAAATTCAATGTCTCTTGTTCTTTAAAACTTCTTAGAAACCTAGAGTTGCACATATTCACGTATCCAAAATGGCACTAGTCTTCATAGTTGAGACATCATGCAGTTCATGCAAAAGTTGAACTAGAGCCAAAAGTAGATTTATACCATAGTCCTTTAAACAGCTTTATCTGATAGACCTTTCAGAGCATATCCAACAGGTATTCACATCACCTTCAAAAGCGTCACCATTTCTTTTTAAAACTTGTCAGGAGAACAAGAAAGTGACAACATAAAAATTAGAAGAACTTGTTTCAAACCTTTTCTGAAGGGGTTCAAAGCCTCCGCCTCCCCCTACGCCAGAATTTTAACATTCAATCTAGTCTTGATGGGATCTGTCTCTGTCACTTCTTTTGAGTGACAGAAATTTTATTGTATCAAAATTCAGTTCAAAACATGGCTTTACAGACCCCCTAGGTGGAAAAGCACCCTGGATCCCAGAAGAAACAGAAAATAGAATCAAGTTCTTGGCCCTTCTGGAGGAGTACCAGTACAGTACCATTCCTGAGGTTTTGGTCCAATTCATCTTTTCTGTGTTGGTTGGTGTTCACAGGCTGTGAAGGTGATTAATTATCTTCCTGTGAGGTAAGATTTGCAAGTTTGTGACCCTTCAGGAACAGAAGTCTGAACTGGTTCGGTCATATATACTTCAGCCGCTGAGCAACCCTGAGCAACCTGCTCTTGGTGACACTGTTCGAGCCAGGAGGGTTGGACCAGATCACCTCCAGAGGTCCCTTCCAACCTCAACCATTCTGAGATTCTGCTAAGTTTTTGGAACACTACCTCTTTGCCCTCTGGCTACATTTCTGAGTGAATGCCATCAATTCCCCTGTGGTTTGTACAGACCTTGATTGTGTGTTTACAGTGGGAATGACTGAAACGTGGCTACTATATTTAGTCTCCCAAAGGCGATATGAAAGAAAATGGCCCACTGGAGGCCTAGGCATTGATCTGATAACAAAAATAAGGAAGTTGTGGACATCTTTAAAAGTAGAACTTTAGTTACCCAGGGAAAACTTTTTTCCTGACTGAATACTTGAGGTTTGTCGTGTTAAGGGAGGATTTTAAAAATTGCAGTTTTAAATCACAGTGCTGGTTTTATATGCGTAGATCCTACATGTCAAAGTCAAGTAATGGACCAACAGCAGAACTGGAGTATACAACGCAACTATCTAAGCATGCCACTGAGTGCTTTACTCACAGGATCCTGCTGCTCTCAGAAACCACTTCCTTTATTTTCATCTTACTTATATGGTGTAAATCTAGAATAAACTATGTTGGTAGCTGTGACAGTGCAAGTAGAACAGAACTTAGCTTTTAAATAGCATGTCCTGTAAAAAAAATACAAGGGCAAAAGACATATCGATAAATTGCTAAACTTTTCCCTGGAATCTGTATGTGAATCTGTTCCCAGAGAAGTGAGTGGAATACGTTTTTTGTTACATACTTTCAACCGCATGCTAAAAACATTAAAAAATGTAAGCATTTTAATCATAGCAGGAAGTACTAAAAAATTTAAAATTTATTAAATTTTAACAAAACGTACAAAAAAAGAGTTACTTGAAGTATCTGCAATGTAACACTGATGTGTATATTACATCTAAATACTTCTAATAAAGATATCAGTGGGAAAAGACAGCAGTACAAGGTACATCGAAGAAAAATGTATGCTTCTTTAGGGATCTACTCTATTTTAGCTATAGCAAAATATCCTTTATTACATTATTATAAAATATGTTGTTCAACTGATTTAAATAGATCCCTGACCTGTCAGCAAAACACAGCTTCAGAAGGAGAAAAAAATATTCATAAATTCCACCAAAAACTATATAAGAATCTGAGATTTAAGGGCTATAAATAGACCAGGTGCTAGCAAGCCTGTTTGCTTGCCACTATTTGCCACTATTGATTTATCTTCTTTCTCTAAGTGCCTTGAATCCACTAAAAGTTTCTTTTTGAAGACTGCTGGTGGCTTCCTTGTTACTAACTTAAAGAAAAAATTCTCTTTTCTTTACTTTTTTTCACTGTTGAGCCCACCTTTCTGCTTTTCATACTTAATTTTCACTGATACAAACCACCTTTGGGGACATGTTCTTCTTTGTCTTCATTCCGTCAGCCCTCTGGAAAACCTTTCTTTTAAAGTAATTAAATGTAATTAGTTCTTTCTTCTTCTCTACTATTTATTTTCTTTCAATTTCCTTTTACAGATAAGTCTTCTTAACTATTTCTAATTTATTTCAGCTTTCCAAATTTGAACCTTCTATCTTGCTTTTAAGTTCTGTTCACTTTCAGTTATAATAATATACATACTTCTTGAATACCTACTGTAGTAGTACCCAAACCCTTAAGTCTTGATGCTGATTGTGTTGTTGTTAATTGTTCTCTGCAGTCAGGTATACTGAAGTTAGTATAGTTCAACATACATCTCTGGCTTACTAACACAGCATATCTCCTTCTCTGTATTGTTTTTCCAAAAAATTTCTCTCCTGAACACATTTAATGAAAATGTAAATGAAGTAGGTCTAAATAGTTAGTTAGATCTAATTAGTTAAGAAATGCAAGTTTTGAATTCTTTTAGTTCACTTGATTGTTTTACGACGAGTTATACTCAAATACAGTGAGTGACAGGCGTATGTGTAGTTTTTAATTTCAACCGTACTTTAAAATAATTTCTTACAATTCTTGTTCTTTTTCTGATGCTCACTTTTTATAGGTGTCCTGGTTTCAGCTGGGATAGAGTTAATTTTCTTCTTAGTAGCTGGTATAGTGCTGTGTTTTGGATTTAGTGTGAGAATAATGTTGATAACACGCTGATGTTTTAGTTGTTGCTAAGTAGTGCTTATCTTGAGTTAAGGATTTTTCAGTTTCCCATGCTCTGCCAGCAAGCAGGTGTGCAAGAAGCTGGGAGGGAGCATGGCCAGGACAGCTGACCCGAACTAGCCAAAGGGGTATTCCATACCATGGAACGTCATGGAACGTCATGCCCAGTATATAAATGGGGGGGAGCTGGCCGGGAGGGGCGGATCGCTGCTTGGGCATCGGTCAGTGGGTGGTGAGCAATTGCATTGTGCATCACTTGTCTTTTCTTGGGTTTTATTTCTTTTTTTTTTTCCTTTTTTTTTGTGTTTTACACTCTTTTTCATTAGTATTATTCTTATTATAATTATGTTGTTTATTATTATTATTGCTAGTATTATATTTTATTTTACTTTAGTTGTTAAACCGTTCTAATCTCAACCCATGAGTTTTACTTTTTTTTCCCAATCCTCCTCCCCATCCCACTGGGAGGGGGGAGGAGTGAGCAAGTGGCTGCATGGTGCTTAGCTGCTGGCTGGGGTTAAACCACAACCATAGGGTGTTTTGTGAAGCTAAGGAAAACTATTAAAGTTTTAGAGCTCTCTCTATTTCTTTTCCTCTCTGCTCTTTACCTTGTGCTGCACCAACCAAGACAATGTTACCATTTTCTTTCATGGTTTACACTGAGTGTATTTTCACAGAAATTCCTAGATTAAATTCACCCCATGAATCCTTCCTCTGTTTCTCTCTTCGTTATTGATTCCTTAGTTCTTTAGTCAACTGTTGTCCTTCTCCTCATCTTTGTAAGCTCTGCAGCTTTGTTCTCTGTCATAAACCACTTTGCACTAATACATGTTTAATAATAATCTGTAAAAGTTCTATAGTGCCTCTGTAGTAGGTATACATTCTGTTCTATGCTACCTCTGTCAACTCATAAATCAAGGAAAAAGTAGCTGTTCTCAGTTCTGTTCCATTTTGTTCCTCTCATCAGAAATAGTGTAGGGAGATGATTCTTACAAATTTCTTCCGTGTATTTATTTTTTGAGACATGACATCCTACTGTTGCTCTTTCATTGATCTACGTGCAGGAAGCACATATGCAGGCATGATGTTAAACGTAAGCAACATGAGCAAAGCAAAATTTAGAAGAAATTTGGAAAACAGAGAAAGACAGACAACAAAACTAAGAATCCCTCAATATGTCTTTCATTTTGTATTTTAGTAACAGGAATGATCTCTGCGCAAGATGCATACAGTGAACTAAAAGCATCTAAATTTAATAATTTTGTCCATCAGGTTTTTTTAATGATTACCATCGACCAGAGAATATATTACACTTTGATTGCTAAGTTTAAAATAAAACAAAAAAAGCCTTCCTATAACAAATTACATTGGTTGTTGAATGTTAAATAGTGATTCCACAATATGTGTTAAGATTCAATAAATGTTTAAGGACATGTCGTACCTTTTCACACAGTTGAGACAGTTCAGTAAACATACAGATGGTAATTAATGCATTAAACCCATCTTTTAAAATATAAAGCCATATTTGAGATATTTCATATAAATATATCTCTTTTTTAATGTCTGCTAGCCATATGCTTCTTTTTTATATCCTACATATATATAGTGAAATGTAGTGAAAAAATTATGCATGTTACTGTTGTAATGCTACATCAAGAAATTTGCAGTAAATGCATTTTGCCCTTTACCTCCTGCCCCAGTTGAGTACTAAAGAATTTGTATAGAGCTTAGTAGTCTTTATATTATAGCGTTTCAGAATTGAGTGAGCTATCGGACATCTGCTTCTTAGCTAATCTTTAACTAAATAGTGTCTTTTCAGACTGAACAAACATTTCTCATTTAGTATGACTAAAGGCTCATTCCTGCATCCAGTTGAAACCAAGGGTACCTGTCATGTACATTTTATTAGCTTGTCAACCCATTGCCCGCTGATATCTCTGAAAATTTTCCCACTGAGTAAAGATGGTTTGTCCGAGGTCCATCTTTGCAATAAGAACAATAGAGGGGAAAAAACTGCCTATATAGATGGAAGGTAAAGATGAGAGTAAGATGTAAAGAAAAAAATTCTTTTAAATTCACTGAAAGGTACTCTACTATACTGCATTTGTCTTTGCTGCTTTTATACTTGTCATTCTTTCCCTTAAAGTACTAGAGATAATATTATAAAACCAGAATACAGACAAATCCATTAGTAATTCAAGCACTGTTACATTCATACAACAATCTATATAATCACTGGCTCATCTAGGCTTGTCTAGCCTGGCAAAGGGAAGGCTTTGGGGACACCCAACAGTAGCCTGCCAATACCCATGAGGAGTCTATCAAGAAGGCAGACACATGCTCCTCACAGTTATGCATGGTGGGAAGACAAGAGGTTATGGGCATAAGTTGAAATGAGAGGTTCAGACTGGATATAAGGAAAAACTTCTTCACCATGAAGACAGTCCAGCACTGGATCAGCCTGCCCACAGAGGTTATGCTCTCTCTGTCCTTTGAGGATTTCAAGATCCAACTGAATAAAGCCCCTTGGTCTGGTCTCATATTTGATCCTTACTAGAGATGCCCCGAGAGCCTTTTCAACCAGAATTTTCCTATGATCCAGTATTCAAGGTGTGATCTATAAAATACTGATTAGATGGAGATAATAACACCCCTTGAGCTACTGGCTGTGCTCCTGTTCATACAGCCCAGGATGGTGTTCACTTGCTTTGCTGCCAGGGCTCACTGCAGGCGCAGGCTCAGGCTCAGGCTCAGCTTGCTGTCTGCCAAAACCCCCAGGTTTGCAAGAGAGTGCAAACAGAGTTGCACCCCAGCCAGGCAGTGCCCAGCCTAGCCCCATCACTGCAGGGTTTTTTCTTCCCTAGTGCAGGGCTTTGCATTTGTTCTTGTCAAATTTCATAAGGTTCCTGTCAGCCCATTCCTCCAGCGTGTCTAGGTCCCTCTGGATGGCAGTCCTGCCCTTAAGCATGTCAATTAGTCCTCCCAATTTGTGTGTTTCTCCCGCAGACTTGAAGAAAGTGTACTCCTTTGTGTCTTCCAGGTCACTGATAAAGATGTAAGGACAGATCCTTTCTCCTTAAAGATGTAAGGATAGATCCCTGGGTAATGTCACTTGCTATCTGCATCTAGATAGAGCACAGCCCATTAAACACTACCCTCTGAGCCCAACCATCCAACCAATTACTCACCCATCTAGTTTCCACCCATCCAGTTTGTAACGTCCCAACTTGGACAGAAGAATGTTGTGGGAGAAAGTGTAGAAAGCCTTGCAAAAACCAAGATAAGTACCATCCACTCTTCTCCTCTCATCCATATGTTCAGTCAGTTCATCACAGAGGACAGTCAGATTGATGAGGCTGGATTTACCCTTAGTAAATTCATGTCGATTGTTCCCACACACCCTGTTCTCCTTCATGTGCCTCAAAATGTGTTCCAAGAGGACTCACCCCAGGATTCTCCCAGGGGCAGATGTGAGACTGACTGATCTGTAGCAGTTAGGTAATCAAGCAAATATACCTGTATGTCCGTGTTAATCCAACAGACATGAATTTAAATGCTTTCAGTATTATATCTTGACTGCATTAATGAAAGAATAGCTAAAGATTTGGTTAGAATATACGGTATACTGGATAACAAGCTCACAAACAATAGCTCAGCTGATTAATGTAATTTCTTCCGGTTTGCCAACAGGCTTTGGTTTTCTCGAGTACAAATATTTGCTCTGTTGCGTATTTTCCTTTAACCACAATAGATTTTTTTAATATATATATTGAATATCAGTAATGCGAGTGGTAGCAGACCTGCAAATGCCTCTGGGTATTTCACAAGATTTTTTTCCCTCTTGAACTGTGCAAATAACTATGCTACTCTATGTATCAAGTGTACTGTACATACTATTCTATGCTATATCCTTGTGACTACAATAATTAACGTAAAGCGATGTAAGCACGATCTATGAAAGATATTATTTCTGACAAAAATGGTTTGATTCCTCTTTGGATCCCTCTTACTGATTGCCTGTAAATTTGGTATTTCTGGGAGGGAGCAGTATAGTCCTACTGTATATTGACATTTCCTGATGAAAATACACAAAGTATAGAACTACTATGTGAAAGATGTTTTTTCAGTATATTCCATTTCCTTCACAAAAACCCTTCATAAAGTGTAAGAATGGCCTAAGTTACATGAATTAAGTTTTGAGAAGGTTCTTTTTTTTCTTTAACAGATTTGGTGAACTATATTTGCCTCTGATAACCATATATTCTGAAACAGACTTTCTTTATATATAGCTTGCCGTTATCTCAGCTGAATTCACACGGAGTTAGACTAGTTTGCAATAGTTTGCATCTGTGACTTTGTACAGTCATGCGGCCACTGAAGTCAGATTTGTAAGATTTCTCCCAAAAGTACTAACATACAATAACTGCAAATGACTGATATTGTTGCAGCTTCTCAATAGCAAATAAAAAATATTGGAGACTGAAGATTGTTTTTGCTGTTAAGGTTCTTGAGTTTGGGGCTTTTTTCTTTCACGAATCATAACAAAACTTAGGGCCCCATATTCATAATAAAGGCTTATTAAATGAGCAACCTAAAGTCATGCTTAGCAACACAATTTATTTAAATATCCAAACACAGATCTAAGGATATAGTATAATAAATTTAATATTTAAAATTCTGGCTGTGGATTCTAGACATCTGTTATTTTCTTTGCTGTGAGGGAGTGAGCTGTTAAGAGACAAACTTTCTGCATATTTTAATCAGCTTATGGCAGGAGCTTGATTAAAGGAGGAGAGGACAGGAGCATATACAGTTTGGGCAGCATCTTGCTTCTGGAACAGGATGCAGCTTTGCACTGAAACCAGAACAAAGCTGCTTACATGAACGTGCTACTCCCAAACACTGCTACTGAGCTGTACACTGAGGAAGCTCTTAGCCAGCAGCCGTAATTCATCTATCCCCCATCCTTGACCTAGTCTCAAAACTGCACATACTACAACCATGTTTCTAAAGCTAGACATGTGGATAGCAATCTCCCTAAGTATTTTCCAGTGCAAACAAAAAAATCTTCATGTCCCTTTAGTTTGACATCTTTTACATTGATCTTTCACAGCTCAGCTGTACTGAGTTGACTTTCACCTGTGTAAGGGTTGCTGCTTTTCTAAGGCAAATCAAATGTTTAATGAAGGGGTTAATTTTCCTACTTGTGTCACAAGACCTCCAAATTTAACTTCAGAGTTTTAAAGCTACAAATGGTAATAGAGTTGTCATTCCACACTGCACATGAACTTGCTGGACCTTTTCCATTTCAACAGGAACTGAAGTTGGACACTGTTCCAATACACACCAGAAGAGAACAGTAAAGGTCCAACTTAAGTGAGTATATGGAAGTTATGCACAGCATTAAAAAATGGTTGTAATTGTGAACATAATTTTACCTAGTGATTTTCACTTTAATATGACCTTATGTAACTGAGAGTGCTTGAAACCAATTTTTAAGGCAATACGGTCATTCAAAACCAGGCCCCCCTCCCCCAAACCACTAGATCAAACATTTTATTGCAAGGCCTATAAAATTTTTGTGTTGTACTGGAATGATTTATCACAATTACGTAACTACTCACTGTACTTCAGTGTTTTGATCCATATTTAGTAACTTGAGGCTCAAATATACTGAGACTGAATTCCTTCCCTGGGAGAAAAAGAATCTCTTGAAATCAGTGTTTTAAAGGGAAAGCAATATATTAAACATGGAAGACTAAAGCCAAGTACTTGTCATGTACTACTATGAAGCTGCCGGTTGGAAACATACTTATAAGGTTGACTACTGGATCTGAATTTAAAGGCTAATGTGTGTGATACTACACCTCCTAGAACACATTTTTCCAAAGTTATAGAAAAATTTTTGTTTCTTTTGGTTTTATGTGCATATGAAGAGAGATGAATGGATTTTTTTTAATAGATTGCAAGCTTATTAAGGATCATCAAAACTATATCACACTGAAATTTTAGTTGTGAATGCCTTTATATCACTTAGTGTATGGTATAAGTATGTATTTGTTGCATTATATAACATAAAAATACATTTTACTTGTACACTTGAAGTTCATCTAAATAGTCAAACTTTTGTTAAAAAGCTGGACTTAATGAGTTTTGGAAACGCGCTAATTCAAAACAGTTAAATGTCTTTTACTGTGTTGTGTAGATGCTAATTTACAGACAAGTAGGTACCATATAGTCTGAGGAAACCACTTACAGTATGCTAGGTGAATTAAGGAATTCTCATTTAAGAAACCAAAAATTTTTATAAACAAAATCGGGCAGGCAAGGTTTTACATGGTTACTAAAATAAAGAGGATTCAAAAAATTTCTAGCACCTGTTATGTGACAATTAAACCCTTTAAATGCAGATTTCAGAAAGTAAGAATGAATGCAGTCACAAAAAACAAAAAAAACTTGGTAAAATGTTTTGTGTTTTCATACTTCTGTGGTTTTATTATTATACAAAATTACTAGTAGTACGCTAAATTTCATCTAGACTGCCTGAAACCCGCTTCAAAGCTGAAGTCTTTTTAGTGCCATATACCAACAAAGTGAATTTAGATAGGAATTAATGGTCATTATAATTAACCAAATCATCAGATTCCCAGCTGATGTTCTGAGGCTAATCTGGGAATGGCACCCAAGACTTGGTGAGGATGGAAGTTTGGCAGTGTTTGTACTGCTTAGAAATCTGCCACTGTTTCAGATGAATTTCTTTTGGTCAAGACAAATTGCCATCAAACACACGGGCAACCTGTCAGTGAAAGCTCGATCTGCTCCCTTGTTCTGTGTCTTGGTAAGTGGGAGGCACTGGCATAAAGACATTAATTTTCATGCCGTTGCTACTCTGTTTCCTCTTTTTTCTTTTCCGAGTAAATCTGCAAATTCTTACGGGCCCTCGCTCTGTTGTTGCTACCTACAGAGAGATTCCCAAGCACGTGCTGGAGGAAAGCGGGGTGGGGGGACGGACAGGGCAGCGTTTCGTGCCGTGAGGTTCGTCAAGGTCTCTCAGCAGGGACGGCCAAATGGAGGCTTTCGAACCGGGCACGGCGGGCAGCTGCTGAAGCGGCTCCCGGACGGTCACCGGGCCGGCCTTGCCAGGGGACACCGGCTGTGGCGGACCGGCCGGAGCCGCGGCGGCGAGGGAGCAGCCTCCCCCGGCCCCCTTGAGCCGCGGAGCCCGGCGGCGCAGTGCCCGCGCACCTGCGTGGGAGCCGCTCCGCGGCAGCGCCCTCAGCCTGGGCGGCAGGTACGCGAGGGCGGGCGCCGCGCAGGTGCGCAGGGCGGGCCGCGCACAGCCCCTCCGTGCCCCCGCGGCTGCGCGGGCGCGGCCGCTGTCACAGCCCCGCTGTCTCGTAGCGGGCGGGAGGGCGGCTGGCAGCCCGGCGCGGCCACCGCCGGCGGGGAGACCGCATAAACTTTGGGTAAGTGTTGCGCGTGTGCGGGGGCAGCGTCTCTCGGCGCCGGGGGGCGGGTGGAGAAGGGGGAGCGGAGCCGAGCCGTGCGGAGCGGTGCGCGGGTCTTGCCGCACCGCCGCCCGAGCGCAGAGCGGGGACGGGGCCGCGGAGTCGGCGGGTAACGCCCGGGGGATGCAGGCGCCGGACAACAGGTACCGCAGCTGCGCGGGGGGCGGGAGGGGCTGCGTGCGGGAGTGTGTGTGTGTGTGTGTATGTATGTGTGTGTGTGTGAGAGTGTGTGTGTGTCGCC
Source organism: Gymnogyps californianus (assembly GCF_018139145.2). NCBI lineage: Eukaryota > Metazoa > Chordata > Aves > Accipitriformes > Cathartidae > Gymnogyps > Gymnogyps californianus. Next base: position 136,064,814 of record NC_059472.1, read on the forward strand.
TGTCCCCTCCCCCCTGCCGCCCGGCCAGAAAGGGGGTGGGAGATGTGCTGGCGCACAGCCGCTTAAAACCGCGCGGCCCGGCGGTGGCCGCCTGTTCCCGGGAGGAGGGCGGCTGCCGGGATCCGCGCTGCGCCGCGGAGGGCGGCGAGGAGCGGGGCGGAGGGCGGCGGTGGCCCCGCGGGGCCGGGCGCGCTGGGCTGCGGCAGGCGGCGGGGCGGGGGGGAGGGGGCTGGCGGCGGTGGTGGCGCCGTCGCTGGCGGTCGCCCGGCTGGATGGCCGGTTCCCGCGGCTGCCCAGGGCGCCGGGCTCTCTCGCATCCCAGGGCCGTGCGTTTCCTCCTCCTGCATCGCACTGCAGTAAGTTCGCGAGTCGCTGGGCGGCTGAACTGGTTGCAATCGCGGAACTGGGGGGGGCCGTGTATGTACGGGTGTGCGTATGGACGTAGTGGAGGGGCTAGGCAGAAAGTTGTAGCTAACCGTGCTGTATTGAATTTGTCACGACTCGTGGTTTTGGTTTCTAGTTAATGCCAGTTTGCCTCGTTGACCTACATCGCTTTGCTCAGCCCTAGTCAATGTCCTGATGGTGCCCGGGCTTTCATTGATAGCTGGGTTTAAAACGATGAATTGCTGGAGCGTGCGGTGTCGGTGCGAACATAGCGCAGAAACAAAAGATGCAACTGCAAACTTATGCTTTAAAGGCTGATCTGCTGAAACTTTGAGTGTTGATGTGACAGACTGTCTGTCTAAGGGTCTTTTCAAAGAAGAATTAAAAATCCTGTACTAATTGTCAAAACTTTCCAATGTCTGAAGTCAATTTAGATACAGCTTATTCTTGTTTTGTGTGGTCCAGTGTTGTTCTGATTCATTTTGTTGAAAAGAGTTTTATTTGTCGGGAGTGCATGTAATTACTTTTTTCATTGTGAGTATCCTGTTTTTGAAATGGATGAAAGGTTTTATCAGAAGGTTACTGTATCATAAGTATTTTTTTGTCCCTAGCTAAACAAGCAGATTATAGGGTCTTCGGTTAATTCTTCTTTCTCTTTGACTGCTTTTCTAGAAATTTAGTGAGAACTCTATTAATTTTCAAAAGCGGTTTTATCTGGTTGATGTAACTTTAGAAAGCAGATGGAATAAGCTTATAAAATCTATATCTTAAAATAAAAAAAGGCAATGCAACAGGATGGGGAAAAACAGTAATTCTTGCAGGAGAAGTAGTCTTTTAAGTTTTTTTTAAAAGCCACTAAACATTTCTTCTACTCCCATTTAGGTCAAATGACCTAATGTAGCAAGGTAATAGTTTTTGTTCTTTGCACTTGAATGGTATAATGCTTCCACATGTATTAAAAAGTCATTATACGTCCGAAAAAAAATCCGTACCAAGAACCTAATATGCGTTCCCAAATGACTAGACTTGTGCTATGCTTTACGGATAAAATGACAGGAAATAAGTTCTTTGTTTCTCCCCAAAGTGATAATCCAGTATTGCTCAGAGCCTGAAATGCCTGTCTGGTACAGAATGAAAACAAGCATCAAGAAACGTGGGGCATCACAATGCAATCCTTTCCTCCTGGGGCTTATGTCGTTCCTTGTTCATTTGTCAAGGTGGAAGGACTTTGTTGTTTATCATGGCAGGGAAGTCCTGAAACAATTATTCAACAGTCTGAAATGTGTGTGAAGTGAGATATTTTATGCTATGGATTTGAAATATTTGGGGCCCAAATCTGTTAATCTAATTTAGGTGCCTGCAAACAACTGAAGTTGCTGCTTTTAAGCAGGTTTAGGAAAAAATACACTTTCTTATGTTTGTTTAGGAAGAAGAAATATATATGAACTGTTACTTACAAACTGAAATCATCTTTTGTAAACACCTATAGGTGTCTCAAACATTCAAAGAACAGTGTTCAGTAGCAATGCATAAATGAACAGATAAGTTATTTTTGAAGAGTTTGCGCAGCTTAAAAGTAATAAAGTTAGTATCTGTTTTGAAGACCACTAGACATCAGTTTTTTATTTATAAGGAGATTCTGCACCATTTCTGCTCTGGAACTAATTGTCATTCAGGTGACACTTTATGGGACATGTCTAGGTACCTCTTGCCAGTGGAATGAGATCACTGGAACAGGAATGAGGAGAATGATAAGGTTGTAGGAAACCTGCTAGAGCAGCATTTTGATAAAGCAGAGTGTAAATAGAGTACATTTGGGAGTAAAGGTGGTAATACGTCAACATTGGAAAACTTCCAAGTCAGCCGGCTGGATAGCTGGACTGGACTTGACTTCTTTTGCTTTGTGCTTGTATGACAGTAGCACTGAGTTCTTGTGAATGGCACCTATAGAATGAGAGATAATGGGTTGAAGTTATGCTTTATAATTAATGTAATAAATATTAACAGCATATATCATAGAATTATAGATTATCTCAAGTTGGAAGGGACCCATAAGGATTATCGAGTCCAACTCCCTGCTCCTCACAGGACTACCTAAAACTAAACCACATGACTAAGAACGTCGTCCAGACGCTCCTTGAACGCTCCTGGAATATAGATGATATATGATGTTTCATTCTCTTTGAATTGTTATGACCTTTATTAGATCATTGATAAGTTAAGCCTTCTACACACAATTTTAACAAGTCTTTTTAAAGCCTTAATTATTTCTGATGTTTCCTTGGTTAAAGTTAACTTTGTTGCAAAGAGCACTTTACATGATGACGTCTGTATTCATAGTTTATCTACTCATCTTTTGTCATGGTGAGAGTTGTGGACTGTTGTGAAAAGCATGTGATGAAACGTTCCCATCAGTATCTAGAATTATGGAGGAGTGAGAACAATCAGAGGGGAGAGGGATACAGAAAGAACAGGTCTTGTTTTGTGGTTTGGTGTGCAGGAGCAAAAGAATTTCAGCCAGACTTAACCTGTGGAAAGGAGAAAGTACTTGGGAAAGACATCTATGTTTATTTTAAAGTTATCATGTGAAATCTGAGAGACATCAACAGAGTGCAGTGCTATTGAAGAACAGGATGCTGGCCTCCTGAGAGCATTAATTTTGGATTCCAGCTCCCTACTTCTTGTTGCTATCAAGTAAAGTTTGCAGCCTACTTCAGGAATTGCCAGTTGAGCTTTGCACTACTGTCTCAAGCAAAAAATAAATCAATAAAATGTACTGGGCCTGGCTCTGGATATCATTCACAATTTTTATTTAATACCTGCGCAGGATGAGTTCTAAGTCTTATTCTCTAGGAATTAGAGCATTTCACAGCCAGTTTAATAATAGGAGATGGTATAAAAGGTTAAAAAAATATTTTTTTTCTGTGACAAGAATTCCACATAAAGGATCTGTTGACCTTCAGTTGTGAGTTTCTGCAGTCAGAGAGCTCTTGTCCATTGTTTCCTGTGGCACTTACAAAATAATTAGTAACAGTAATAGTAGACTTAGGACAATTACTTGTCCATAATTGTTGTTTTTCATAACAGTATTTTATTAATAATTTTCTCTTTGGGGATTAGCTTTATAGCTGAACCAGCAAATTCATAGTACTGGAGGAAAGCTTAAGAAGTGACATGCTGGATCTCACTGAAGAGAGTTAGATGTTTGTAGTTATTTTTAATACCTTGTCTAGAAGAGTGGAAAAAGTTATAAATTTGGGCTTTGCAACTATCATCAGTTTGTCAACCTGACCTAGTTTTCATTACGCTAATGATGCTCTTACTACGGATAGAAATGATCTGATGCAGGTAAGGTATTTAGGCCAATTTAGGAAGTCGAGAAGTAAATATTTATTTATTTATTTGAAATTGAGATGAATAACTGTCCCCAAACACCCAGTAAAACAGCTTTATGCAATCTAGAACACATTTTCCTTTTTTAATTGTTTCTGAAGAAAATAGAAGATTTCTCTGAATAATGTCTGCAGCAGTTTAGCCCTGAGGGGATATAGTCTTGTTTAGTTAGTTTGCCACAAGTTTAAAAGCTTAACAAATGTAAGTATTTGGAGGCTGTTTAATTATTTCTTGTCCAACCCCTTAATACCAGTTTGGAGTGTAAATGTACAACTCTGACACTATTGTGCTGCCCTAAACTATTTTTAAAAAAATAAATAAAAGCAAACTTGCAAACACATTTGTCAGTTCAGTGTTACTAATTGGACTTCCAATTGCGGTGACAGATTAACTTTTTAGATCATGTTTGTTGTTTACTATAATTAACCATGCATGAAATGATCTCTAGATACTTCTTTCTTGTCTGTTAAGGATTTTAGTTTTCAGGAATGGACCTTTTATATATGCTGGCAGAAATCTTTGGTTAATGCAAATGCTGTGAATTTTTTTCTTAGTTTGATTTTCAGCCACATTTTGATTACTTGGTTTGAAATTGTTGTGCTTTTTTTTCATTAGGCATTCAATGGGATGTCTAATGCTCAGTAGTAGTAATAAGTAGCTCACTCTCTAGTCCTTGCAGTAGGAACGATCCCAACAGATACATGATGCAGTTTTCACAAAAGTTGACGTTGCGCTGCGTGCATCAAACTCTGTGAGCCTTCTGCTGTGAAATGGAGCTTCGCTTCCCTTTTGGGTTGTCTTGTGGGACATTATGAAGCATTCCAATGTAGTGGTGGTTTAGTCAGGGAACGTGGAGAACTCACACGGATAATAGCAACTTGATCCTTTTTTCCTTTGTCTTCTAAAATATGTTGCGTAAAGGAAAAGCAACTAGTCAAATTTATTCTGTTTGGTCTAAATATGTTTCCAGGTAGACACTTCTGCTGCTTATGCTGATTCAAGTTTGGAAATTATCTGAAATCAATCCTGAACGCTGTTGAAGTACATGTGGCTTTTTTCATAAAGTTACATATTTTTATGTTTGTGGTCCTAGATGGTTGACAAGCTAAATTTAAGCAAAAGATAGAAGTGGCAAATAGTAAGGCAGCTGTATCAGCCCAGGAAAGAATCATGGATGGTGTGAAATCAGCAGGCTTTCCTGTCTTGTCTTTGGAAAGGAAAAGAAGTCGTGTCTTATAAATCTGGTACATAGAGGCTATGGCCTAGACATAAGTGGTATGAACCACTGCATCCCAAGAATCAAAACTCTGCTGCTTTTTTCCTCTGGAATCTTTTGCCTCTTTAATTGTGGGTTTTCTCATGTTTCCTGCATGAATGGTTGCATTCATCAACTGAATGGGAGGTAATATTAGGATAAGGCCAGAAAGATGTTTTTAAGAAGGGAGGAAGGAAAAAAGCAAAAAAAGGGCGACAACAGAACTAATAGCCAAAAAAATTGATGTTGAAGTATATGAAAACAGCCAAATATGTGATTACAGACAGGAATAAATTAAGCATGCAAAAGGGAATTTAATAGTTACTGTTACCTATTTTTTTTTTCCCCCCAAGGTTAGTCTTCAAAGAAATTTTTTTCTAAAATTTAAGAGAATTTAACCTAGTGAATTCTATGAAGAGGTTTTAGGATTAGAAATTTAAAACTTGGATGAAGCTCTTTTATATAGCCAGGGCGCTGCTTCCTTGTACTCCTAGAATTTTTTTACTCAAGATTTTTACTTTGGTTATTTCTTCATATTTTGATAATTTAGTTATCATTTAGAGTTAAAAATTTTGATAATGTTCAAAATATACATAAACGGGACTAATCTGTCCTATATTCAGTGTCTAAATACCATCTGGTTACCTTCTGTCTCTCCTGTTATTGCTAATGGAAACACAAAAGCACCTGCTGAGGGAAACTTTAATTTTAAGATGAGCATCCTATATATGTCAGTTGAAGTACATTCCGGATGTATCCGGGTCTCTCAATTAATTATAAAGGGTGCCTGGCTGGGATGACTCTTTCACAGTTTAAGGTCTAATTTTAAGGCATCCGGCGTCGGGTGAGATAAACTGTACCCTTGGGTATTTTCTCAACTAGAACGAAAAGTGTGAGGGAGAATTGAACTCCTAAGAATGTATCAAATCTTCTCCATGCATTACTGAAAATAAACACGAAGTAAAATAGTCTTAAAAAAAGTAGTTGCTTAGAATGGGCCACATACCAGAAGTTAAATATCAAAGGACCTATTTTTAAATATATATAAATAAACAAGTACTTTGGAGCATTTCCATTTTTCTTCATGTCCTTAAAAATGCCTATGATATGCTTTTATCAAAAAAGCCTCTGGCTTAATTCCTTATTGATAGAAAATAGTCTAATAACACTTTTTAATGGAAAACAAAGTTATAGAATTTTTTGAAACTCTGGATTTACTTTGAAACCGTGAAGGCTTGCTCAGGAATTTAGTTTTACTTTGTTCTAAATGTCACACAAATTGAAAAACTACTATGGCTGTGCCCGGGTTTATCTTCATATGCTGTGGTAAATTTAAAATTGTATAGTACTACAATGACTTCTGCTCAGGAGGGGCAGTGGGTCATTTTGACTTTTTTTACTTTAAAAGCACTCATGAAAAGGTTTGTGTTTAAACAGCCTTACAACTTCTACGTCAAAGAATTTGAACCTTCTAAACAATGTAACCTTTCATATAACAGAGAGATAAAACTTTGTACTGCCCTTTGTTGGGCTTAGCACTGTTGACACAAGCGTTTCTTCATAAAAATAAAATGGCTGGAGGAATCCTGGGGAAGCCTCCCGGCTTTGAAGATTAGGTGGTGTTAATCACAGTAGATTACTCTGATAAGAATATTCATTTACTTCCTCTTTAAATTTAAAATGCCAAGTGGTTGTTTGGTGTTCCTTACATAGTAAAATACCATATTCAGTTATGAAATTTTTTTGCCTTTGTGAATTCAAAATAATGACTCATAGAAAAGCCTTATATTCTGTCAAAGACTGTTTCCTATAAATAATTTAGGCATCCAGAAACTATAAAAACAGCTTATGAGGTTACTTGTATGAGTGATCAAGATATTTTTCTATTCTGTATTACACAGTGCACCTGTATGGTGTTTTTTACATGTCTCTGTTGGTGTTGAGAAAAAGAATCTTGATGGATGATCTACTTATATCTAGTTGCATCTCTAACGAACACGAGGAAATTCAAGTCTCTAGTAAGGATTTCTGTGTGTTCTTATTCAGGTCTGATGAGCCGGAGGTCAGGGTAGATCGTCTGTCAATGACGGAAGAATTTGTAGAATCATACAAATACACTTTTCCAAATAACAGTAACATAATCGTATTTCAGTGTAGTTTAATGAGCAGATAGCTGTAGAGGAAACTAATAAGAATATGTGAGCCGTGTAAAAGATCTTATACTTTTGAAGAGCACTCCTTCAGGTTTTGGGCCATACTCCCTCTGACCTTATTTCAGTTCAGGGCACATTCCTGATCAAGTCTGGTCACTCAGTGAAGTTTTTCATTTGAGATTCTAGATTAGGGGCTCTCAAAATGCTGTCCAGCTAAAGGAAGAGATGACCTATTACCCTTTCAGTATCCTAACACGATGATGTATTAAGATAGTGAATTCTGCATGATTAGTCCAGGATCCTAACTAAAAGGATAACCATTGCTATGGGGGTGGAGTAATGCTTTCATCATCTAGAAACCTTGAAAACTTCTGTAATTCATCCTTAATTCATCTACCATCTTAAGGTAAAATTAAATAAAAGCATTATTTGCAAAATCCAAAATAAACTACTGTGAAGCATGGATTTATAATGACAGCAGTTACAGAACTGAAAGATATTCTTGCTTTGTTTACTTGTACTAAAATCAGATCTAAATATTCTACGTATTCTGACAAGGTACAACTCTTCAGATTTGCTGTGAGTTCAAGGTCTGGTTCATCTTGCATTATTTACATTCTTGGCCGGCTTTCACTGGAGAGCATCACAAGCAGGAAAAGTTTGTTGGCACGTTCTGCAGTTTTCATTCAGATTCAAATGCTTCATCCCTTCTCCTTAGAGATTATTAATCTTTATTCAGGAAAAGTTTCAGCACTCCTCCCCTTGTCTTGTTTACTGCTCTCAATCTTTGGAAATGCAAATACGTGTTTGGCAAAGCAGGTGCCATCTCTTTTAAACTATGAGCAAATTATTAACCCATGGAGGAATAAAATGCCATTCCTTTCCAGGGAAGTTGATACATGTGTCCCAATATGAAGATCTTCTGTACTTGCTGAACCTTGTGTTTTCATATCACCATGTGCATTGATAACCGTGCTTGATACTAACATATGAATGTGAATCACATGTGTAGCTCATTATTGCATGTTGGTATCAAAATTGATTTTCATCCTGTTCAGGCTGACTGAGTCCCAATTCTATGTTTGAAGGATGCATTGACACTTACAGAGGTATACAGAACCTCTATAGATAGAACCTGTATGTCTACTTTCTTTATAGAACCTAAATGTCTCGAACACTTAAAACCATTATCTGTTACATCCATTTAAATGTTTTAGGGATATGCAAGAAATGGTAAGGCTGTTTAAAGAGAAATTCCTTGTGAAAAGCACAAAGTTTGGAGAGATTTTAAACTGTTCAAAAATCAAGCACCTGAAGGCAGAACAGCTGTGGTGATGATCTTCAACCTGTGGGTGTTGTAGAAGGGAAGACAGTACTTAGACTTACCTCATCTTCAACAATGTTGTCATTGTTTCTGCAGATTTAACACAAATGTCACTGAATATTTCTTTTTTTTGGATAACCTAATGGAATTGAAGAAGGGAAGAGAAAGAAAGACACTTCAAGTCAGCATATCCTTTCTGTCTTAATACTTTAAATGCCCTGTAATACCCTAAATACCTTAAAATAGATGTAAACAGCATAATGTGAAGACCTTAAATATTGTCGTTAAGTTTTTCACGGAGAAGAATCATATGTATAGTAGATAGATTCTTCTGAAGAGTTGATAATGCAGATTCCATTCCTTGATATAGTTGCAGTGGGATTCTGTAAATGACTGCAAGCACAACTAGAACTTAAAGGGATGTTTTCCGTTAGTTATTATCTAGTTATTTTTGAAAACTATGCATATTGCCAGTAAAACCTGTTGTTTGTGTGCCCCAATGTTTACGGGAAGTATGTGCTGTATGTGTGGCACATGAACACACACAGTACAGTGTGGTAAACATTGTAGCATTTACTTTTTTCAGAGCAAAGTCATTACTATTAACCAGTTTTGTCTGGACTTTTTATTTTTATGGAGTCATATTCTGCCCAGTCCTTAAACTTCACTATGGCTTATTCATATGCATATCAAGACAAGTCACTATTAGCAGGACAGGTGAATGGGATCATTCTTCATCCCTCTTCTTAGAAGCATAAGGATAGATTTACTGGATCAGACTAGAAGTCTGTCTGGACTAGTATGCTGTCTCCTAACAGTCATTACCAGTGGAAGAAAGTAAGAACAGGCTGAGCATCCCCAGAGCATTCCTCCAGGCTCCGACACTCTATACAAGTTTATCATTTTACAGATCTCTGCCATATCCCATTGCTTCTTTTCGAAGCCAGATGAATTCTAGTATAATTTTTTGTTCCTTATGAGCAGGTTGCTCCATCTTTTTGTCCTTCTCTTTTTCCAGTTCTACTCTAATCAATTTGAAAATCCAAAACCTCTGTGTTATTCAAAATGCAAGTGTACCAGGGTTCTGTACAATGGAATAAATTGTTTTATTCTCTGTTCCTTTCTGAATACTTTTTTTTGAACGCCGCTGAGCACTGATCTGATGTTTTCTGATTATAATTCCAAAATTTCATTTCTGAGTGATAACTCATCACTGATGAGCTCACTGCTCATCACTTTAAGTATACAGCTGGGATTTTTTTTTTCCCCCTATGTGCATTGCTTTATATTCATCAGTGCTGAGGCATGTGAGACTATTGCAGTGGGAAGTGAAGGGCAGCATTAGCAAGCAAGAGAAAGGAGAGTCAGGCTATTAGGGGATTTAGTGTCTATATTGTATCTAAATTCTGTTTCAAGTCTCTAAATCTTTTCCTGTATCTGTCCTTAAAAACATTATGGTATCTGTGTTAAATGTTTCATTGGTATGGGTATAATAACAAGTAGAAGAATAACTTGATTATCCATTGGAAATGGGTTGTTTTTCTTTGTGAATAAAAAGAACATAGTGAACTTAAAATTATTTAAAAGATAAACTTCATAACAGTCTAATGAATCACATCGCTTGGGTAAATTTACTCGTTTAAAGAATTATTGGAAATAAAAATATGTTTTAAAAATTCTTTTGAAATGTTTAGATTTTTTTGTTTTTCTGTGTTAGCTAGTCTTCTAATCATAACCTAATGCAAAATAAGATAAAGTAGTTAACCTTCTGCTGCAGAATATGTAAATACCTTGACTTTGTCCATGTAGAACATGGTTGTGTGTATATAAGTATGCATACATTCTATATAATTTTATATCGACTACATGCTGAATATGCCAGCAAATGTTCATTGTATGTTGCAAACGTGATTAAATTTATAGCTGTCAGAAGGTGTCTATTACAGTTTACTTACAGGAATTGAAGTTTTGAGGTGGTAGGTAGAGAAACACTTCCCAAACAAGTGACTAACCCTAATTGGGATCACATTAGTTCTGGATGAAGTCCAAAACTTGACAGAAATGTTATTTTTATCTAGATCATATGCCCAACAGAAGCGGAGTTTGTAAGTAACTGGTACTCTGTGTGTATATGTATTATTACTAAACTATTGACTGTATATTACAAAATTTAAAAAAAAAATCAGCATCACCATATTCATCCTCTTTTAATTGACTAATATAGCAATAGGAACCTGGACCTGGAATGGATCACATGGACCATTGTGTCTAGTCATTTACAGCCTCAGGAAACCATGTCATAGATGCTTCATTTAGATGGGGTTCACTGAGCATCAATTTTGCACACCCTTACCACAAGCCACAGAATGTCTCCCTGCAGTCTAAAAACTAACTGAAGACTTATAATACAAGACCAAGATATTAAAACAATAATGCTACAAGAAGAAAGAGGGCAAAATACTGAGATAATTTTAGTTTAGAATAAAACTTAATACTTTGTTTATGTTTGTGTGCCTTCTGTGCTCATCTGCGAGGATATTTAAGCAAAGCAGTTACTGTCAATTTTTTAAGGTCTGCTGTTTTAAATTTAAGTATTGGAGAAGATGGGAACAATATTACCTCTTATTTCAAAGTGTGACTATTCTCACTGGGAGTCTGTTTCCAAGAATTGTACTTCTGTGAAGTTGGTGATCGCACTTAATTGAAAAAACGTACATTTCCCATAAATTATTCTGTATGCACTACTCATCATTATAAATAATGCTTGTAAATAATAGTGCTTATAAATGATACAGTATATAGCCTTGCATTACATCATTTCCTTAATCCTTTTAGTAGGAGTTACAGTTCTGTGACATGTTATATGAATCTAAGTGAAATATTGTCCAGTCTTTCATAGGTAGTCTGAACTAATGAGATGATAGACTGGTGCCACCCTATTACGTGTACAATACAAAAATTTACATTACAGAGGAATCCAAGTGATTTTAGTTCAGTAAGATATATGTTTAATAATAACCACTGGAATGTTCTGGGCTAGTAAAATTAATGAATACCAAACACTATCAAACGACAGTGTGTTATTCTGTGGATCTGAACTTGCAAAGGTGAATATGATAAAACAAGGGAATAGTAATGAGGAAGGCTGATGCTGTCGGACTCCAGTTACTACTTCTTTTAAAGTTCACTTATTCTGAAAATATTGAGATAGACTGAACAATGTTTCCTGTACTTTGAAGTTCTGAAGAAAAATTGACGTATAGTATAAAATCAGTGCATCATAATGCTGACTATTGAGCTGTGATCTCCAGTATTGTGGGTATCTTGGCAAAATTTATCAAGTTTATTTTCTGTGTATTTTCCCTAAGCTATATTTGTGTTATGGCCTTCATAGAAGCTGCATAGAAAGCATATGCAGGCAGCTTCTAACCTACTGATACTCTGAGGGAGTTACATTAGGATTTAGACCAAGACAAATTCATGCCTCTGGAACTGCCAGTGACCTTCCTTCTGCGTGTGGAGCTGCTGCTGACGTACGCGGGAATTTCGCTCATGTGCAGATCGTGGTATGTAGTCCCTGAGAGAGGCTTCAGTTAAGTGATTTGCGGTCAGTAACATGGGAATTGGTCATGAGCTGTTGAAATGCCCTGCTGCAGTCATAACTTCATTCATTTTGGAGAACTGAAACCAGAAGATGTGTGGATCTGATGTTTAATTAGTTGTATAACCTTCTGATCTTTAGGTGATTTTCCTCATAATGGACTTGCACAGGAAAGAAGATGCATGTGCAGATGTGAATATGATGTAAATATGATGTAAATTTTCTGATTTTTAGTACAAGAAAAATACACTTGGACTTTTTTATTTTTTTCTATTTGCCTGGATCTTACTATATTGGAACAGTGCTTACAACTGCTTTCTAGGAATATGTAAAATATATACATTAATTCCTAGAAAATGAATAGTTCAGTCATCAGTCTCCAGATATGGCCCTTTTGTTCTTGATCACTGTTGTTCCTCTAGTCTGCTGTATGTTATTAATCAATTATGCATTATACAATAGCTTTTTCTCTTGCATTGGTGCCATGGTGGTAAGAATCTTAGAGGTATGGAAACATACTAATATAATCTAGGGAATGATTTAGTAACAGTTATTTTTTTTTTTTTAATGCTACATGGAAATATATATTCAGTGATACATAGAGGAGTTTTGTAAAATAAAAATGTTAATCTATGTGTGGAAGCTTCTTCCTAGACCATTATCTTAGAGTCAGTGAAATGTGCAACAGAAGGTGAGCTCAGCGCAGAGTAACTCACCTTGTTGTCCACCCGTTTTTATAGCATTTTGGAAGAAATTCCTGTTGCATTTCCTGAAACAGACCACCAAAAAAGCAGCTGAGGAAAATTCCAACCATGTCTGTCTTATGCCCCCTGTCTTACATCCTCTGACTGCTGCTGCTGCAGCCCTGTTTTTTAAATCTCTGCTGCTGCCTTCTCACTTTCCATGTCCTTGAGCTGTTCCTGCTTTTTCTTTTCCACTGGATGTTGATAGTGCACTCTGGGGATTAGGAGCCGCGAAGGTGGCAGCTGCTTGGGCTGATGTCAAAGGCTGATAGGGCACTGCCAGTGCTGACCCCAGTGGAAGTGACTGCAGCAGAGAGAAACTGGATTTCTACTCGGCCAGTTAGCTATTTTTGGGTATTTTTTGTTATTTGGGTTTTTGGTTTTTTTGGTAGGTTTTTTTCCCCTTTTCCTAAAGGTTGGGGAGAACTGGTGTGTATAGGAAATTAGAAGGAAAAAGAGGGAGAATTATAAAATCTATATCTATCTTTTCAAATATTGCCTTGAACAGATGGTGAGGGCTTCCCCACTTCCCCCCCCCCCGCTTCTGAAATGGAATTCCAGTAAAAATTCAGGATGGCTCCATGTGGCCTGAGCTCCAGGTTTGACTTAATTGTGTATCTTTTCTTTCAATTTCTATGAACATCAAGTTTGGTTTGTATGGACACGGTATAGGGGAAAGTGATTTGCCAGCATCCAATTACCAGTGGGCAGGCATGAACAGGATTGTCATATGCAGAGTCATGCTTGATTTGCGTTTTATGTCAGAGTGTTTTGGGTGTATTTCCATTTCAAAATATTTACTTTTCTACTTGGGACGATTACAGCAGTTAGTGATAAGCAAAAAGTCAATCTGTGCTCCTATTTATCAAGTGCTGGGGCGAAAATTTCAGCATTGTGTAAAACCAAGCAGGTCCTAGGCAAAGATGCTCAGAGTTGAGTGAGTCTTTGCTTTTTAAATGAAGGAAGGGACTGTGTTAATTTTGTGGAAATTTCACTCCATGAGGATTGCTTCTTCAGAGAGCCAAAATGCTACTGTTAAAGATGGCTTGCAAGAGCAGACAACAGATTGACTACCAGAGCAAAGCAGCAGGAAAAGTTGGTAGGAATAACCACACACAATCAAATAAAATCTGTCACTGGCTTTTTTTTTTTCCTTTTTGTGTGTGTGTGTGTGTGTGTGAGAGAGAGATGCTTAGAATCATTTTCCTGGTAGGTAACAGCACAGTGGGAAATGGTTGTGCGAGTTTGAGAGATGCTCTGGAAATGCTGTTGTGTTTTTTGGGAAAACCTGTTGACCTGAGTGGAAACCTCGTGACCGCATCCTGCACAGGCAGAGCAGGAAAACTGCAGCTGCCGCCGGGTCCTCTTGTGCTGTGGAGAGAGGCACAAGAATGTGAGAACGGGAAGTGAAAGATTCAAGATGGGCACATTCCTCCACAAGGATGAGAGGAGCCAGGACAGCTCTCGGTCTGCAAGCGAGGCGATGTGCTGTGGCTTTGGAATGGGTAGAGCAAGGAATTTTTTGTTTGAGGGCATAAACTAAGCCCTTGGTGAATTCCAGAGCATAAGACGAACAAACAAAATGTTGTGGTGAATGTTTGAGCAACATCCAGTTATAGAGATGTGAAATGGTGCTCAGAAGAAAGAAGCACACTGGGATCAAGGATAAGTTGGAGGCTGTGATGTCTGGGAGGTGTGAAGGGTGAAAGGTTCTTTGACAAGGGAAAGAAAGAGGTGTCTTCATGTTGATGTTGCAATTGCTGTGATTTCATGTCGAGTTGTTAGAAATTTCTTATGATGTTTTGCATGTCACTTCTTTTTATTACTAGTATTCCAGTTTGGACCTATTTTGACAGGGGCATCGTCTGCATGACTAAAGCAATTCTAAATAATGCTTCCTACCTCACTGGTATTCAAACAAACCTAAAACAAACCAATCCCAAACCCAGAACACCCATGTGAAGTGTGTAGTGCAAAACCAGTGATATCTATGTGTGATGTGTGGAGGGTGGGGGTTAGATTCAATATGCCTCTTATGGGTTTTAGAATTACTATCTATCTATAAAATTGAAGCAATTTATGGAACTGGTGAAATGAATATTGAAGTTCTGTGATAATGCTCTTACTGTCGTCTGGCTACGTTAGTGCTGTCTGTCTGGACGATTGTGTAAAAGGATAGAGTACCTTTGAACTAGACCATTTGACCAAAAAATACTAATAATCTAAGAGCATTGGTTACGCTATGAAAACATTGGAATTCTTAGATAATAGCTGTTTAATGAAGTTAATGGAAGCTTTTGTCCTAATTGTAAGTCAGACATGAGATAATATGAAGCTGTACTGATGCAGAAGGCTATTGTTCATTTGAAAGGGGTTTCAGACGACTTCACCAGGGGATTTCTGGGGATGTTCCTCTGTGTATCTGTTGTAAAATAACAGCTCTGGTGCAGTGTAAATAAGGATAGTATGCCTCTTAATATAAAGTATTTGGTTTGGACTTAAATGAGAACTTTATGATTACTGTGGTATTTTACA
This sequence comes from Gymnogyps californianus, assembly GCF_018139145.2. Taxonomy (NCBI): domain Eukaryota; kingdom Metazoa; phylum Chordata; class Aves; order Accipitriformes; family Cathartidae; genus Gymnogyps; species Gymnogyps californianus. The sequence continues at coordinate 136,080,202 of NC_059472.1, forward strand.
GAGATCTAATTTTCAAAAGTAAGTAAACAAGGAAAGTCATGGTGTTTTCGCAGCATTAAAATTTATAGTTGCATTTTGTGTCGGAGAAATAGTCTTAAAAGAGAGTAGACAATAACAAGACATGACAATATTTTCTTCCTTTCTTGATGTTCTGTAGAGCAGGTAAAGTGCATCTAAGGTATTTGGCATGATGAAATTTGTTCACAGTGTTGACACAGACTAAAAGAAAGGTCCCCCTCCCTCCCCCTCCCCGTGGTTCTTTCAGTGGCTGTGGCATCCGCACTGTTTGCAGTGTGTCCTGTGGAAGGACTGAGATGACACTGGTCAAACGTGAGGGTAATGTTAGACTGTCAGATCCCAAACATTTTTGCTCATGGCCATCTGGCCTCTCTAGGTCCATGCCCCCATGCCTGCTTACTTTTGCTGGTATGGATGATGCTGTTGGCTGTTCTGCTGCTGCCACAGTGTTTGTGGGTACCTGTGGCACAGGGTGTTACTGATGGGGGTGTGAGTGGAAGGGAAGGGAGCCAGCAGGACTCGCCTCCTGGGAAAGCTGGGACTCCCCATGCGACCCCTGCGTCGTGGGGATCCTCATCTGCCTCTGCAGCTGTGGAGCTGTCCCACGCGTGACTGTCAGTCCATGTACCTCCTCACCTGTTTGGGAACAGATGAAGATTAAGGGGATAACTTAGTGGTAATGCTACAGCTTTCTGAATTTTTCAGAATCTTTTTCATCAAAAGTATTTAAGCTAGGTAAAAAAAGTACTTTGGGACATCTTGTTCCATTTATTTTTTGAGACTATTCTCCATAGAAATCACTGGAGAGTTCTTCTTAAAACAGATGGCACAATGTGGGCCATTGTAATGCAATTTTCTTTGTAAAATGCTGTGTCCCAGGGCAAATTTACCACAAATGGAGCAATCGTGATGTCTCATAAAAGAGAAGACATGTGTTTTTGCAACGTTTGATGTATCTAAAAAATATGCATAACTCTACCAACTCTGCCAAGCAAGCAAAGCTTGCTATTTTCAGTAAAGTATTTTTGGGCTTTTGGAGTATTTTGAAACTGCTAGTACAGTAACTGCTTTGACTATTCAGGAAAGCTTTGTACATCCAAAATTTTAAACATCAATAAATACAGTATTACCTGGAATTATGACTAGCAAGAAGACATGTTAGATCTCTCTCCCCTTGAACTTTTGGTCAGAAAAATAATACACATTTTTTTGTTAATATTATTTACTGGAACTCTTTAGTTAATGTGTATAGATTTTAAAGCCATGAAGTAAAGGAATACTATATAGATATGAAAATAGAAATGCTTGAGAGTCGTCTTTCTGGTTCACAACTAATCAGTGTAAGTATCTATCTCATTTATTATCTGTGCCAACTTGGACTGAGTAATTAATTAAGCAAGACTATTGTAAGAGGTCAAGTGACACCTGTTATTAAAAGGCCTAGATAAATTTCATGAATAATTAAAATAGAGGAGAAATATGCAAAACAATATGAAAGGTTATTTATTTTCATCAGAATATTCTGCTGTATCTATACAGAAATATATATGCTCATAGTTTCACCTTTATCATAGGTAGGTTTCTAAAATACTAACAAGATATCATAGCAGTAATGTTTGGTATACTTATCCTGGAGAAAAATGAAAATAGGAAAGATAAAATTATGTTGTACATATATTTACAACAGGATATTTTTACAGTGAATTTTGTGAGTATACTAAATCTATGTTTTTAATTCTTTTAAGATGCCAAAAGAAATAACTTTCTTATTTTAGTTGTGCCAGTTGAAGAAATGTAAGCTAAATCTAGTGATGCAATTGCTGCCTGGGAATCTTGAGGACTGGAAACTACTAGTAAATGTCAGAGATCTATAATAATCTCTTGAATAATCTTTTGTTTTGTGTATCTGAGAAGGCCGGAGTCTGAAAAGGCTAAATGCACTGAATTCTCACTTGCTTCTGAAAACAGAGTGCTTGGCATTTTGCAGTTTTGTATTCCAAGTAGCAGCAGCTTTTTCTTAAGTTCTCTACTCTGCTTAAGGTGTATACCTTTTCCCCCCTTAAGGCGAAAGTGCAGCATTTAAGATTCGAGACTAGGTGATCCGTATTTGGTTTGTACCCTAAGGCACATTGCTCACAATCTCTATATTGCTTTTATTTAGGGTGCTTTTACTGGGACAAAGAAGTGGATACATTAGGAGCGTTTCTGGCCTTTGGGGTGCAGGCTCAGGCCCTGGGCGCCTCCTCCCAGCACCATTTTGGATAGGGCTTGGGCTTGCGCCGGCTCACCTCTCTGGAAAAGGAGTGGAGCTGCAGGAACTGGATGACAGCAGTGACATTTTCCAACCAGGTCCCCAGCGTGGGTGACTGAAAAACCAGGACCCTGGGGCAAACCACAGTACACATGCTCAAGTAGTTTAAAAACAGCCACAAATTTCCGGAATGGTGACATTATTGGATATACATCGTTAAATCTGTAAGTGATAATGTTTCCTCAGCAGTTGTTGTGGTTTAACGCCAGCCGGCAACTAAGCACCGCACAGCTGCTCAGTCACTCCCCCCTGGTGGGATGGGGGAGAGAATCGGAAGAGTAAAAGTGAGACAACTCATGGGCTGAGATAAAGACAGTTTAATAGGTAAAGCAAAAGCTGCACATGCAAGCAAAGCAAAACAAGGAATTCATTGACCACTTCCCATCGGCAGGCAGGTGTTCAGCCATCTCCAGGAAAGCAGGGCTCCATCACGCGTAATGGTGACTTGGGAAGACAAATGCCATCACTCCGAACGTACTCCCTCCTTCCTTTTCCTTCCCCCAGCTTTATATGCTGAGCATGACATCATACGGTATGGAATATCCCTTTGGTCAGTTGGGGTCAGCTGTCCCAGCTGTGTCCCCTTCCAACTTCTTGTGCACCCCCAGCCTACTCGCTGGTGGGGTGGTGTGAGAAGCAGAAAAGGCCTTGACTCTGTGTAAGCACTGCTCAGCAATAATGAAAACATCCCTATATTATCAACCCTGTTTGGAGCACAAATCCAAAACATAGCCCCATACTAGCTACTATGAAGAAAATTAACTCTATCCCAGCCAAAACCAGCACAAGTATCTACTTCCTTTGAACTACTTCTTGTTTTAATTAATAGTGTATTAACTAAAGCTAGCTGTACATGAGAGACAGGGAATTTTAATTAAAATTCTGTGGTTTGGGTAATTAGATATCAATGATAATTTTTATAATCTACAGCTTTATTGTAAGTTATTAAATACTTTTGTTTTTAGGCATTTAGACTTAAATTTACCAATTCAAACTTTATACGATAGACAAAAATAAAGCTGTTAAGAAGTAGGACTGTTTTATTGACTTACATAAATTAGCACTGTTCATGTGTTTAAATATATTCAATTACAGATCTCGGTTCAGTTCCTGACTTTTCCACACGCTTCCTGTGTGATAGCAAGCAAATTATTTGAGAACAAATGTTTCAGTGTGTCTAGTGAATTTGAAGTGCGGTAATTAATGCCAGCTGAGCTCTACCCACTTTTTAAAATTCAGCACTAGGTCTATATTCATTTTTAGGAATTTCAGTTCTCCACTCACTTTCTGTGAAATGAGATATTTGTCTTTCTTTTATTTTCTAGTCCTTGTGCTTAAAAGTAAGCAGGTCTGTCCCTTGTGTATGTTGTACTGTCAGTGGTATAGTCAGTATTATCCCGGTTTCTGCTTTGATAATACAAGCACATAATAATAACAGCATAATTAGTAGTTACTTGTAGTAGTCATCTGTTCCATTGGTCGAGCCAGCTTGTAAAGAATGAGCAGAAAAATGAAGTGTGTTTAGGCACTGTTGGACATCAGAGTGCAGACACTCCATTTTGGGTCAGAAAAGCAACATAGCGCCCAGGCTGCATAGTCCCAGTTGTCCAGTTCAGCTCAGCTCTGGGATTTCTGCCTGCGCAGTGTAAGCAGCTAAGTCTAAACAATAGTATCTCAAATTTTGAACTGCAGATTTGTATGGATGCACATGACCTGATATGGATGACCTTTCTCTGTGGTGTTTTTTTGTTTGTTTGCTTTTTCTTCTTGTGGCTAATAGTCATCCTGTGTTCTTAGGTAAAACAACACATGTTACTTGGCATGCCTCAAATGATAAAACAGAGGGGCTAACTGTCTTTTGATTTAGTGCAAATATAAGCAAAAATAAATGAATTAATTATGAAAGTTACTGGGGTACAGCAAAACCACTTCTGTGAATATCCATTGGAACTTATAAACAAGTTAATTTTAAATACATTTTATCTTTTTGAGGATGGAGGGTTTATGAGGCTTTAGCTGATCTTTGGTGGATGTTCTCAGAAGATAAACTTCTGTTTCATTAGTAAGTATAACTTTATCATTTAAAATACAATCTTTGGAAAAAGAACTCCTCATGGAACAGTTTTAAAAAACAAATGGAATAATTTTTTTCTCTCTCTCTCTCTTTTTTTTTTTTTTTTTTAAAAATGTCAGGAGCTATACCAAAATGGGATGACCTTAGTAAACTGAGTGACTTACAGATCACATGGCTGTGATATTCTTGTAATATAAAGTGGATGCAAGTGGAGCAAACTTTTTTTAGGCTTATTTCATATGTAGAAGAATTCAGTTGTGCATGTTTTAATACAGAACAGGTGAAAGGAATGACTCATAAATAACAAATCATTTAGTAAAGTTAAACACTATTATTTCTATTAACATAACTGTGTTTAAAATTCATGTGTTCTCTAATTGATGAAAGTGAGTTTTACATGGGTGGCTCCTGGGAAGAGTGTTATACATGTAGATCCTGTGCCTGTTGGTAAGAGTAGACCACACAAAGGACTTTGGAAAATCTTTTCCAAACTTTCATGGATCTCTTTGAAAACTTTCATGGATCAATTCAGGATGGAGCAATAGAGAATAATTCTTAACCTCTAAAAAATCTGCTTGGTTTTTTTTTTTTAAAATTTGCATTTATAGTCCCTCTTGCAAGATTTCAATGGAATCCAAGCTCTGTAATATACATATTTTGAATACAGTCTTCTCATAAAACATCCAGACCTTTAGTGACAACTTTGTACAGGTAGATGGAAGAAGAACTACTACAGTGGTTACTGACTAAGTACAGACTGAGCTATATAAAGCAACTATAGGATAAAAATGTTGAAAAACAATGAAAGATGAAATGTCACTTAACAAGCTTGTGCCTATTCATAAGTAACAAGGTTTTTCCTCATAGTTTCTCTCTAGTAATAGAAAGCTGAGCATAAACCTTGTAGGTAATTTTGCAATTTGGAGGATCATGTGGAAGGTCTATGGGGCCAATTTTTAAATTTTTTTAGTTATCAGTGTAAATGAAATTTTAAACATTTCTGTTTGAGACACTTTTGTTTCAGTGAGTAGACCTTCAGTTGGCTTAAGGTAGTTATACATGCAAGTTCGAAATGTTAAGTTGTAGGATCATAAATTTTGAAGTAAAGGAAACAATTTAAAAGGACTTGAGCTTCTGACTTGCAATGCACCAAGTGCAGTGTGTGCATCCCAGTGCTTCATTTGAGAAACTAACAAAAACAGCAAAACAGATTGCAGGTTGAAAGCAGAAAGACTTTTATAGATATGAAATAGTGTAATAGATACAGGTTTGCAGTCATTTGTAATTAGTGCTGCTGCTATAGAAGATAAGAATATACATTCATGGAGGCAGTACATCTGTAATTAGTATTACCAGGAGTGGTAGCGCTCTTATCTGATACCTTTGTTCTGTGTGGGAGTGGAGTCCAGAAGACTGAATTATGTAATTATTCCACTTATAGAAGAACAAATGTAGTGTTACCAAGCTGCCATCCATTTTATTATACTTTTTTTTTGTGTCACTGAAGAGGAATTCTTTAACAATTTAAGCACAGAAACAAAAATGAATTGTTTAGTTTCTTTTTGTGTTTGTATATTTATTCTGCTTTCCATACTTTATCACCCCCTTTGATTTCTGGCTTTTTATTAGTTACCATATTCTAATATGTAAGTCTTTTTGATGTAAGGCTTAAAAATGTTGTCAGAATGGATTAAGTTTTTTTTTTTTCCTTTCCCTACTAGATTTATTTATTTATTTATTTATTTTTAAAGGGAAACAAAAGGAAGTGTGTCAAACATCGTGTATCTTTTGCTTTTTAAAGCTATGGTAAAAATGAATTGCACAGAAGATGATTAATTGCTTAAGTGACAATGTTTACGATTCAGAAGTATGCATATAGATAATTTTTAGTTTATGACAAATAGCAAAAGAAGGATGACCTACACTAGAAGATGTCTAGTGCTGTAAATGGTGTTCCAATATGGAGATGGAGATCATTTAATACTTGTTTGGCTCTTGACTACAATTTGTGGATAACATTAAAACTCCCTTGGGCAAAATCCTGTGGGTCCCCAGTGGAATTGCAGAGGATGAGGAAACACAATCGTCAACATTCAGCAAGATCAGGGGAAATTGTTTCAGATTTCAAGCTACAGTCTTGTAAAGTGAGTTCAGTTTTGTATCCAACAGCTACATATATAAGGCAGATTGCTTACTGGAGTGTCGTAAGAACTTCACATGTGTTTATCCTGTGTCTTTTTTCAGGTAATTTTGAGCATGTTTTATTACTGTATTCTAAGCAGGCTGTTCCCAAGTTTCTCAGTAGTATAGGCAAAAAGAACTGGAAGGTGGCAAAATTGGACATTTGTCTTCACAGGCTCCTGAGGACAGGTGATGCTGTCACCCTCAAGATGTCAGGAGGGGCAAAGTGCCACCAGTGGCCCCCCCAGCAGTATATTCAGCAGTCTATAGACAAAGCAAGCAAAACCAAAAACAAATCCTGAAGAATATATGCGTGCGGTCCAGACCTGCAATAGGATCCTAACTATACTTTTCTCTCAAACTATATCATAACGTAGTGTAAGTTAAACTCAAAATTGATCTTAACCTATACTTAGCTTGAAATTTCCTTCATCTGTTCTCAGACTTCAGGAAAGGCTTGTGTGTCTGAAAGCTTCATGTGTTAGAAAATATTTTATTTCTTTCGTCCACTCCCACATTTCTCCTATCTTTAGATAATCATACTTACAATAGCAATAACGTTAGTGCCAAGGACTACTGTGTAAAAACATAAGCTAACTCTGAGGAGAATTAATTGCAACATTCAGAGAGAGAAAATAATTAGGTAGAACAGAGAGAAACGTACTAGAAAAAGATAACGGAAGTACAGAGCCTTTCTCCAGAGAAAAAATATTTTAAAAATGCAAGCATAATATAAGCTAGCTCAGCCAAAAAATTCCCAAGGGAAAAGAGGAGACAGGATCAACTTTTTTTTTCTGCTTCCCTTTAAGATGGGAAGAACACAGGGAAACACAAATTAACAAAAGTAAGATTTCATATTGAAAACTGAACACTATGGAAAAAGAATGCAAACTTAAGTTGCATGAAAGTGCAGTTATATACCAGTTATATGCAGTTTGTGGATTAAAAGTGCAATTAAATACCAATTTTTAGTTGTTTAAAAAATCCATGGGAATATTGGCATTTGTTAGCTACAAAGCATTCTGGAGACAGCTTAACATGTTTAAAATGGTGGGATTTAGGATGGAGTCTTTGGATGAAAGGCTGAACATTTAAAATATATGACTTAATACGCTGAAATCAGTAGGTGGAGGACAGAAGTTTCATTGTCATCTTCTCATATTCCTCTGAAAAAATCAGGACAGTTAACCATGAGGAGGTGGCGTTGTCCCATCTGAAAGATGGGTCAATGTGTTAAAGTTGTGTCGTTACAACTGTAAGTCCCTCTGGGTGGGATGGACAGACAGACAAACAGATGAAGGACCCTCAATCAGAAAATGCACTTCCATCCTGGACCAAATTTCTTGTGTGTAGTTCCACAAGTGCCAGTTCTCTGTCTCAGTTTAGTCAATGGCAGTATATAACCTGTAGGAAAATTGATAAGGATGTAAGATGAGATAAGAGACTTGAGGTGTGTTTATGCTGTTGGAAGAGATGAGGCCAAGCTGCCTTTTAGTAGTAGTTTTCAGGTACTGAGTGCTGTGAAACTGTGACAGCGTGGACTTCAGCGTGGCTTGGGCGTATGCGCAGGAGGTTGGGCAGGGGTGCAGAGCCTGCCCTGGTGCTTGTGGTGCTGGGCTGACTTGGCCGTTCCCTTCTGGCTTTGCTTCAGTAAAACTGCCTCACACGTGCTCCACTTGCACGTCCATGCCTCTGGTGGCAGTGTGGACGTGCCATCAGAGCAAGGGCTAGGCGCACACAAGCGGCGATGTTCACAGAGCCTTCACAAACCTAGAAATTATCGTCTCCTTGGAGCTGAACTTGAACAGGTCAGGAATTGCGTGGGTGAACAGGGAATAGCAGTTCGAGATGCTGCTGCCGCCACCACATAGTTTCCTTTGGCTGCAGATATGCATTCCTGTAGGCAAGGGCCCATCCTACTTTTTGATATCCCTTTTGGTAGCTCACTGTCACTGAACTCTTTTATAGTAATACTGATGAATAGATATGAAACCGTTTGTAGTTGTCTAGAAGGCTCCACACTATCCCAGTGGACAGTGACATAGCGCCAGCTATTCATATCCCAGGACTGCAGCAATTTAATCAACTTCTGCATGGAGCTCTCTCCCTAGGCAAAAGAGGAAAAAAATTCCACCTAGTAGAAAGCAACGTAGCATGAACTTCTGCTATGAAATCCATTAATCTGCCCGCTAACCTGATCTCTATTCTCTGTACAGATTTCCTGTTGAAGACTAAATCAGGTTCATATTTTCACAAGTTATTTAAAAGGAACTCCAGTGCCCTGTTTCCAGTTTATTTTAAAAGTGCATAAAGCTTTGGAATGAGGACAGCAGTTAACAAATCTTTTCCTTGAGCGCAGTGGAACATTTTTGTCACAAGACTAAAGCACATCTCTTCAAAGGCTTATTTCTGAGCATGAAGTAGGAATTTCTGCCCCAGGAAATTAAGGATCATCAGAAATCTTCCCCAGTTGTAAATTACACTTTTTAGCTTTGCCATCCTCTAATGTAATCACCCCTAGAGCACCTAAATATGGAGAGATTAATTAAACCCAACAATTAAACAAAACCCCTGTAGCTTATTACCAACAAAAGTTAGTTATGCAGAATTTACAGTTCGTCCCATGAGAGGGAATGGAAGAAGAGGAAAAACGAGTGGCAGATAATAGTCAAAGAGTTTAACACTCTGCTGATGCAGGCTCCGATACTTGTGGTGCTGGTTGTGGGGAGATCTATGTAGAGTTCACACTGAGGGGTGCACTTCTGGAGCTGGCTTTCTTGGGGAAGGTGGCAGATGCACACTTTGGAAGGCAGAGGTTGCGCCTAAGATGTTTATTCTGTGATGTTCTAAATTTTGGAGAGCTTTTGGTGAATATATATAAAAACAGTAGTGAGCGACATGGAAAGAATTGTGATTAATCCTGTCTACAGAGTGATGTATCCATTGGACAGCCAAATGTGCTGTATTACAGAGAACTTCCTACAGATGACATAGTTATACCTATCAAATCCTGCGCTTTCTGTCCCAGATTGCTTTGTTCCATTTATTAAAGAATACCAGTCATAAGCCTTAGTGATTCAGCCTTCTTTTAAGGCTTTTAATATTCAAATGGTATATTTTTGAAATTCACCAATTTCAAAATACTAACAGCTGTCTAGAAATTTTTCTGTCTAAACAGTTTATTGTCTGCTTTTTGGTGGGGTCAATTTTTGGTGTGGTGTTTGTTTTTTTTTTTCTTTCTCCTGGTTTCAATATGTTTATAATTAATCACTTTTACAGTCAAAATATTATACAATGTGATCATTTAGTCATAAAATAAATGGCCAAATTTTAATGGCCCTATGGACAAATTTGCTTGTTTAGTCATTGATGTAAAATGGTAAGAAGAGGATGATCAACTCCTCAAATTTCCTTTTTAAATTTTCACTTTTTAAAATCTGCTTTGCTAAAATTGTTATTGAGAAGTTTTTAACATTGGGAACAACTCCATGACTCTCACTTAGAGAATATTTTTTGAATTATGTACTGTTTCTCTCATAAGCATAAAATAAATTCCAGTCTGACAAGGTGTCATTTATATATAGTTTATTCAATTATATTATTTAAAGCAAGAAGAAAGCCTTCATAAACTTAAGATGCATCAGCACGTATACATTCTGGTATTTCTTTGTCCCACATTCTCCTTAGGTTTCATTTGTTTCAGTATTTCTTTTAGTGAAGAAAACACTGAGAAATCTGAATGTAGTTCTGACTTGGTAGGTAATTAGTGTAGCAACTTGGAAATAGCAAGCCTAGGAGTTGGAAAAATTTAAGATCTATCTGAAGTTGCTTTTAAAGTAGTCATATGATGAAGTTAAGGTACATGAAGAACAAAGTAAAAAAACTAATTAAAAATGTATGCCTGTATTTTAAATGTAAGTAACTATATTCAGTGATGTTGCTGTCTTGCATTCTGATCAGTTTTTATCGGTGCTCAGTTTTTGTTGCTAATATTTCTCACTGTCACAAAGTGTAGTATTGGTGAAATGTTTTCTCAAAGATTCAAATATTCTGCTTATCATATCACAGTGGGTTGTGTGCTGCTTGTATTCCCAATGTTTACTGATATATTCCATATAAATAATATGAGGAAGTGAATTGGAATAATTGCTTCTCTGAGGAGTACAGTCCATATCTTTGTATTAAAATTGAAATGCATGCTCTTACATGCCCCAGACTAGTACTCCTGGGGATAAAGTAGTCAGGAAAACATGCATGCTTTTGAGTTGTGTTGAAGTCACTTCTTTAAAGGGAGAGATTTTCAGCTTGGTAAGCAAATTTTCACTGATTTCAGTGTATGAATGTTTAGAGTTCGTATTTCAGAATTATGTTAATTTACATCAGTAAGCATCCTTTGCTAAATTGAAAAAGAATGTGTACTGCTAAAATGACTTTATGTTAAATACTGTGAAAAACAAGAGGATGTCGTTATGTAAAATATGCAATTTATGTAGGAAAAAGCTGTTGTGTTTTGTTATGAGGGCTCTTTTTTTCATCCATGCCATTAATCCAGCAGCAATTATAAATAATCATAATACTTCTGTATTTGAGAGTAAAGAAATCAGAATGGTGATTAGCAGATACTTTTGATTGGATTTTTTTCCCCTCAAACTCTTCAGACTAAACTTTCAACTATGCAAATTTGGAGTATTTCTGACATTAGAGACATTGTTTTCTACAAAGTGTAAAATGAATTGCAGGAATACCTACACAAATGGTCTAGTGTATCTGTACATAATGCCTACATTTCCAAGAAATTAGAGATTGTTAGCATGTTTCTGTTGGTTGGTTTTTTTGGTTCAGCTGTTTTGACAATAGCAATCTTAGTGGAGAGAATATCCTGGGGGTTAAATAGCGAGTATGGTCCTTCAGCGCCCAGGAAATATTATGTACTTTGATCCCAACAGCTTAATTAATAGAGAATAAATAGTGCAGTAGTGCATCATAATACCTTATATATTAACGTTACACAGATCTTAAAATACAATCACAAGAGAATATATTTTATACATGAAGGCTGAGTTGTTCTTCTGCAAGGGTTAATGAAATGTTTACTTTTCCATTGTTTGCTAAACTCAGAAATGACACTGAGTTTTCAGAGGAAAGATGCTTTGGTCTTGTCAGTAAAAAGAATGTACTTGCTTTCTGAACTGGTTGCAGGTCTTAATAGAGAAACCTGTTTCAGGTGTATGAGTCAACACGTGATATCTGACATGTAAAAATTCTCCTTTGGAAAATCCATGATGTCACCCATACTGAAATCACAGGATCCAGCTAACCGTGGTGAAGGTATAGGACCCAACTGAAGGAAATAACAAGTATATTCTGTACAGAAAAGTTCTTGAAAAGCATAATTGCTTCAGCCTCCATGGCAATTAAGTTATAAAATATTCTGTGTTATTTATTCCTATTGTTCAGGCAAAAATCACTTATCAGTTATGTTGTGGAGAGCTGTAGTTTCCCTGGAAGGAAACTTGTTTCCTTAGGGTTCATGTTTGTTCTTTCTCTTTTTTTCTTTTTTCTTTTTTTTTTCTTAAGCATACTAAAACAGAGGGAAATGGGAGAAAAGGACTTGAAGGTCTCAGTCTTGTATAGCATGGAAGATGCTTACTTAATATCTGTCTTTTTGTCACCTGCACCCCTTCTTGCTATCAGCCTTACCTTGTGCCCCCTTTATGGAGTAACTGGCAATTAATGATGAAATTGTATGCGAGATGTACATTATGGAAGGGCTGGTAGAAACCAAAAAATGGCCGAGTAATTCCAAAAGCCAGTTTCTAGGCTGTTTTAGGTTTCCCTGTTGTGGTGAACAGAGAAAAGTCCCTTAAAGCATGAGTTAAGAAGAGCATCATGCGTTCAGTCGCAGCAGTGAGGATGGACCCCAGAAGAAGCCCTCCTGCCTTTCAGGAGGAAGAGGAGGGAGTTGGGTTGATTGAGGAGCTGGATGTATTTCCACAGGCCACAGTCCTCCTCTGGAATTGAAGTTCAAAGCTGAACCCGGTATTGCTGATTGGTTTTGTAGGACTGACAGTAATTCCCCCCTCCCCCCCCCCCCCCGTACTCTCTGAAAACTCCTCTTTCCTTGCAGTGAGGACTTTTTAATGAGATGATTTGAGTGTTGAGGCTGGCGTATAGGGGATGTGCCTTTGTGTTTGTTTTTTCCTCCATTGTATATTCCTTTCTATTCTCTGCCCCTTAGCCTGGTTTCTGCAGAGCAACTGAGGATTTCAGTGGCATGGGGAATTCCTGGAAATCTAAGTTTGTTAGCATTGTTGGCTGAATGTGAAGTAATTTGATTTGTAGAATTTTTAACAAAGCTTTGCTTCCTAGTTTGGGTGTGTGGCCTGGTAGGAATCCTGACAGAAAACTTAAAGTCTCAAATTCAGAAAGAAAAACACCTTATAAAAGGGAGACTGGAATTCTGAGACTTACTGTAGTCAGTGGATAGAGGAGGAAGAATTTTTTTTTCCTAATTCTTTTTGTGATAAAATGAATGGTTTATTAATGTAGTGTTTCGAATTTCTCATATTTGTAAGGCCTGCTTTGTGTCTGGTTGAGAGGGCTGTGAATCTTGCCTGAGCATATACTAACAAAATGTGTGCACAGATCCAAGTTTCTTGGAATAGGTCAAACTCTTAGCGGATCGATGGAAGAGTTCCCTACCTGACATCCTATGTATTTTATCTGTATGCTGTAGTGTGTTCTTCAAAGTTAGTTATCTCTGCGTGGAGTGGTCAAATCACTGTTTATATCTGTTTAATGCTGCTGATCTTTATTTTGCTTGCCAGCAAGCACATTTGATTAATGTTTTAGTTCAAGATTCTTTTTTTTCCCTACGTGATATTATCTCTGTTACTGCTTTCCTCTTCATGTGCTTATGTATAGGTTTCTCACTGCATGACCTTCCTGGAGTACTGAGAGAAAGAGCACTAAAATAAAGTGCAAAGGAATGCATTTAAATTAAAACACTGGTGAAAAAGATAATGTAAATTAATATTTTCTTCTACAGAAATGAAGATATTTGTATAAGATATAGGTGATCTTGAAATGTTTACCTTAACAAATGGCACACATATAACACAAATATGCATTGATGGCTTTTGTCCTCAGCATCTATATAATGTGCTTGATTTCTTATAGCTACGTTATTATCTATATAAAATGGGAAAATGCCACTGTAAAAAGTTTAACTATGAAAACTAAAGAATGCAGGGAGCAGGGACCTTTCCTTATTTAGGACTCCCCTGCAGCAGAACTTAATAGGAAACTAAAAAAAGGAAGTCTCTATAAGGTTCCTTTTGCCGAGATTTTCCCCATTATGTTTCTGCATATTCCTGCATCACGTGCACTGAGGTGGTGTACAGGACCTGGCTGCAGTCCAAAGACCAGCTAGCCATCCTCAGAGGACTGCCTACCTCTCCATTACTGTTCCCGGATTAAACTTGGCAAATTAGTTCCACTAGATCCCCCCCAGCCTTCCCTTTCAAAGGAAGGAACTTGCATTTGGAGAGTTTTCCAAGATAATAAGGTAGCCTTAAACTCTGTTGTATCTTGCGTGATAACTCTGCTGGCTTACACAGACTACCTCTTCTTGTGGACTGCGATGCCCACACTTAATTTTTCAATTGCTGTCATCTCACTCAGGTGAGGTACCTTTTCTTGCAACAGTTTGTAGGCGGTAGAGCCTGGGTGTCTGGTAAAGGGGAAATGATACCAAAGGTGGTCATTTAGATCTGAAGTTGGAGAAGGGGAAGTCAATGGCAAAACATGTTTTCACTGCCTATGTGCTGTGTATACAACAAACCTTGTAGACAATGGTCACCTAAAGGTACTGCACGTGAATAGATTGATCAGTTTAGAGTGCACAGCAGTTACTGCCTTGCTAACAATAGCAATTCTAATGGTAAGCTGCTTATCACAAATATTCATATTAAATAATTGAGATAATCTCTAACTGTACAGCATTCAGCAATGTTAGCCTTTGCAGGTAATGAAGCTAATGTAGTTAAGAATACAAAAAGTAATACTGGATGAAATTGTGGTAGAAAATTTTGGTTCTATTAAATCAATTATGCAAATACAAAAACATTTGCAGTAAAACCTAATCAGTTGTCAAGAATATGAGAAAGATATACCTATTTGAAGAAATAAAACTGTCTTCAATACAATCTAATCAACTGCCAGAAATGAAATATCTCTAATTTGATTAAAATGTCCCCGTTGAGCATAGTTATTTTCTCTCGTCATAAACAAGAGTACTGAGGTTCTCAAGACAGAATGATAGCTTTCCTTATGGAATATCACTTTTAGCTCTTGTAGTTATTGCCCTTTTTCTGGTACTGACGTTGATTCACTGATGTTTGAGGGCTGATGTGCCTTGCACTTGGCCAACATGATCCACATTAATGTTGCTTTTTCCATCCCAATCTCCATGCTCCTGTTAGGTTTTATTATTTGTTCAGTCAGTGCTTCTGGATCTTACATCTCCCAACTTATCGTTATGTTTTATTCTAACTTGAGGAGATGAAGAGCATAGGAATCTCTTCTGGTTCAAATTTTAAAAAGATAAGGCAGCTGCCAAGTAGTCTGTTAGTGTATTTAGATAGCCTTACTTGCTCATAATATAGGTACGTATACTCAAGTCATTCACCGAGAAGGGCCTGAGAGCAATGAAAGCACACTCTGGAACTAAGGTGTCTTCCTGAATTTCTTTGTTCAGAAATGATACTATGTGTAAGACAGGAAAAAAAAGATGTTGTCTATCATTGGGTTAATGTATCTTTTTTCATATGCTTCTGTTCCTAGCTACTCTATTTCTTTTTTTTCCTCCCCTCCACCCCCATGACATCTTACTCCTTTTTCTCTCTTCTCCCAGCTGCCAACATCTTCCTCCTTAGCACTCTTTCCATTATTGTGTCAGTCTCTTCTGGTCTGGATTTTTCCTTTGCTCTTTTTGTAATTTGACCCTTGTAAATGACACATTGCCAGGCATATAAAGAGATTCCACTTCGGTCTAAAATTAGCTTTCTAGTCTAAACTTGTCATCTAGGCAACCTCTGTAATCAATAGCAAAAGATAAATACCACAAGAAGGCAATTCATCACATTTTAAGATTATGTTGAAACTGGCAGGATTAATTGCTGTCTGGGCCACCTGTCTCTCTCTGTTGATTAAAGAGAGTGCCCTAGATGACAATCTCAGATGAGGTACCTGACTTTCAGATGGCTAAAATGAGATGAAAAGTATCTGTTGTGGTTTGACCCCAGCCAGCGGCTAAGCACCGTGCAGCCGCTCACCCCTCCCCCCTTCCAGTGGGATGGGGAGGAGGATCTAGGAAAAAAAGTAAAACTCATGGGTTGAGATAAGAACAGTTTAATAACTAAAGTAAAATAAAATATAATACTAACAATAGTAATAAAAATATAATAATAATAGTAATGAAAGGGAATATAACAAAAAAAGAGAGACATAAAACCCAAGAAAAGACAAGTGATGCACAATGCAATTGCTCACCACTCACTGACCGGTGCCCGAGCAGCGATCCGCCCCTCCCGGCTAACTCGCCCCTGTTTGTATACTGGGCATGATGTTCCATGGTATAGAATACCATAGTTGACTGGTTTGGGTCAGCTGTCCTGGCCATGCTCCCTCCCAGCTTCTTGCACACCTGCTTGCTGGCAGAGCATGGGAAGCTGAAAAATCCTTGGCTTAAGATAAGCGCTACTTAGCAAGAACGAAAACATCAGGGTGTTATCAACATCATTCTCACACTAAATCCAAAACACAGCACTGTACCACCTACTAAGAAGAAAATTATCCCAGCCGAAACCAGGACAGTATCTTACCTGTTGTGCAAGAAGTGGTGTTGGTAATGCATTGCCTTTGTAAGGTCTGTCCTACAGAGGTAGAAACCTCTGCATAAAATTGGAATGAGATGGCACCCACAGTTTGATCTTTTTTTTACTGAACTGATTTGCAATGGTGCCAACAGTTATATTTGATTTTCAGTAGTGACTTCAGCAATGTTGTGACATTCTAGAAATCAAACCCCTACTATTTTGTTAGAATAGTTAATATTTATATAGCTCTCGTGAATTTCTCACCAAACTGCAGAATCCATTTCTTTTTTGACATGGGGAGTTAGAAGCTTCAGAACATTTCTGACAAGGCCACGCAGCACTGTACAACAACATAATTGGATACAAACCCAGTTATATGAATCAGATTTTTAAAATCATAGGGAACTAAGTTTACTGATAGATAGTGTCTGCTATCACAATGGTTATTACTAAAATAGAAATATCTGCACACAAGGTGTCCAGATACAATTTGATCATAAACAATCGATAATTTTTGATTATCAATGCTGCACATAAGCATTTGGAATTATAAAAATAAAATTTGGAAATGCATATAAAACTACTTATGGACAAATACTGTATGGAAAGATTTTGAGCAAAACTGTATATAAGAAAATATTTATCAGTTACGGTTATTCCCATAGGAAAACTGGTATTTATGCTTTTAATGTTTGTTCTTCTTTTAACAGTGCTGTAACTCGCCACTGAACCAACACATTGGGAACAGTTCATAGCATCAAAAACTTCATCCACATAGACTGATGCCATCTCTCCAGTCTCCGAGCACTGTAAACTGAAGCTACGAGTCTTTATGGAGTTTATATCACCCGGGCCAAAGGGAATGTTTTTCTGATATTTAACAAGGACCCTTACTGCCAGTATGACGAGCCAGGAGAAGTGGGTTAACCTTAGTCCAGGAGAGTTCTCTCAGCTTCAGAAATATGCAGAATGTAAGTAATTTTTAAAATATGTGATTTTACGGCTAATTAAAAATTAAGAATATTTTGAATGCAGCATATAATATTATTATACTATTGATATTATTCACTGTCAAGTAAGAGGTTAAATTATAGTTCATGTTTTTTAATCCAAAAGATATGTTCTTTGGAGGGGGGAAAAAAATCAGTTGGCATCTGTAACTTCTTTTTACTGAACAATTATTATCCAGTATGGTACCATGTAGACTGACTATGGGTTATGTGACTATGGGTATTTGGAGAGCGTATTTTTATGGCTTTGCTGCCTTAAATTCACTGTAACAATTTGTAGGCCACTAGAGTGGGGTTTGTAGTTAAAAAGAAGGCTTGCTCAGTCATGGAGGAAACATGGAGATTCCAGGAGAAACACATCTAGGTGTTCAATATGAAGATGTTTCTAATACTAGAAACATTGCGAAGGAGGAGTTGTCCTGTGAAAGAGCAGGAAACAAAAATCTCTCTAAGCTGAAGATCCAGTTCTTTAGTTATTGCTCAGGCAAAACTTTACGTTGCCTGAGCAACTTAAATGGCTCAGAATTACGTGCTTAGAGGACAGATACTGAACATGAGAAGTTAGATTTAGGAGAAGGTTTATGAAGCCTGATAAGAACTGAACTGGAAAAGGTCAAGAACATTTAGGAAGTTTTCCTGTATGATAAGTAATCTAAATTTATATTTTTAAAAATGGAGAAAATCTCATATGATTTATGAATCTTGTTGATTTATTACTAAAGGAAACATTTGCTTATAAGGTAAAATGAAGACTGGTGACTGTTTTTGGTTTTTTTTTTTTTTTTGTGCCTGTGACATCACAGCATATGCTTAATTCTATTTCAGTGTAGTCATCTAACAGAATAATCATAAAATGATTATCAGAGTTAATTTTAATAGTACATTCCACTGGAATGTGATTGAGATTCACAATATTTTCATGATATCAAGTTAAGCCATGAATGATACTTTATATAATGCAATGTCATTGAACGAAAAAAGAAAATCAGGTAGAAATGTTTACATGATGCTTTCTGGAACAGGTGTATTAGAGTCTCACAGTTTTTTACAACAATTGCTGTATAGTTTAAAGTATTCTATTTATTAACAAAGTATGTTTCCTCCCCATGCCACCTTCTTGTCTCAAAGGATAAGCTATAGAGATGAAGGAAATTTGCTCAATATACTGCTTTAAATCCTTAATGATGTTACCAAGCAAGGAGCTATTTTGTTTCTCATTTCATAGTGAAATATAAGACACTGATACCTGTCCGGTATTTAATCAGTTAGGACCTCCTCCTTAAAAGAAGGCCTTAAAGATCTGGTATGAGTCCGAGAAATGAAAATATCAGTGCTTTTTAGTAGTTCTTTTATTTGTATGTAACACACAGAAACATTAAATAAAGGAAAAGAAGAGGCAATTACACGGAGCTTAAAAAGAACACATCCAAATTTTATATTGATGTTCTGTTGCCTTCAGAGACCATTGCAAAGAAAATTTTGTATTTCACATATTTGATATGAATAAGCTTGTTTCTTTTAAATTACATCACCAAATGGAGAGTAAACATAGTATAGCAGTTTAAAAAAAAATATTTACTTCTGAAAATATTTACTTCTTCCTGGGAAAATATTTTAAAATGATTCTTCATTAATTTTTTCAATACAGAAATTGAAGACTTCTAATAGAGATAGAACAGTTATGGTTTTTTTTTTCTATGCATTCTTATAATTTAAGCCTTCGATGCAGCATTTGCCAAAATATTTGTCATCTTCCTTATGGGAAAAATAGGCATTTAATATATTCCTTTTCTTTCTGCTTCCCTTTGCTCCTCCAGCACTTCTTGCACACACCATGGTTCAGAGCCATTGCTGTAATAGAACTATTGGTATCAGGATAAAGTATTTAGTGAAATTGGTTGTATTTGTGTTCAGGTTTGTGTGTGTTCATAGAAGAAAGACATGGTGTCTTTCAAGCTTCCTCTGCTTTTCTGGAATAGAAGGATGTTAGTTGTTTGAAAATGTGAAATGTGACACATCTTTGTATAAATAGTTCAATTTCTGAGGCAATTAGAAAAAAAAATGGTATATAGACTTTGATGTATAATGCCAAGGGAATATAACCCAGATATGGGCCTTATTTTGGATTTCTGAGCTGTCCAATTTAATTTTGCTAAATGTCTGAATAGCAGTATCTTTAAATGTGTGATTTAAGACTTTAAAATGCAATTTTAAAAAAAAATATTTAATTGGATCCAACATTTTTGAATTTGATACGTTTTTATGTGAAATGCAGAGATACGAAATGTTGTGACAGTAGATGCCTTTACTCATTATTATATATTAATTAAATTATGTGGAATTTTATAAAGTTTGAGTATATAACTGCTTTGATATTTCATTGTCTTTGTTGTACATGGCAAGGTAGTGAACTGAAAATCACCAAATTTCTAGTAGAGTTTGGCTGGCTTGGTAAAGTTTGATTCATTAAAAAAAAAAAAAAAGGCATTGCACACTTCTCTCCAGCATGTGACTTGAGGTACCCCTGGGTCTCCTGCAGGAAGGAGAGATGATCTGAGTGTCGGAAGGTAACACTGTAGGGAGATTTGACTTTGTGACAGTTACCCGCCAAGAAATGGTGGTGGTGAGCCCCCAGCCTTGCCTCATGCTGAGGAGTGGGTTTCACTGAAGGACTCTGGAATACAGTAGGGAATTTATAGTAAAGTGATTTGTTTTCCACTCACCTGCTGATCTGTGGGGGTGTCATTTGCTTTGCCTTTCATTCAGTTTGGTGCAGAGACTTTACTTCATAAATCTTACCTAAATTACAACATTATTTTAACTAGGGAAATTTTTAACAGATATACTTTCTTGAATTTACAAAATACAGTATTTATAATCCCTATTTTAGTTTGAACCCGGCCTAAAGTGAGTACTGGAACAAAGAGTATAGTCTCCCAAAAACATGTCTACCGTGGATGTCGGTGACTTTGGATCATACTTTTAGTGGCTGATAGTCACATCTACTTAATGAGGTCACTGGAATCAGAATTACTTTTGTACAACTGTGGTGGGTTGACCTTGGCTGAACGCCAGTTGCCCACCAAGCCGCTCTATCACTCCTCACTCTCTTCCCCTGCTCCAATGTGGGGTCCCTCCCACAGGAGACAGTCCTTCATGAACTTCTCCAACGGGAGTCCTTCCCATGGGCTACAGTTCTTCATGAACTGCTCCAGCGTGGGTCCCTTCCACGGGGTGCAGTCCTTCAGGAACAGACTGCTCCAGCGTGGGTCCCTCGCGGGGTCACAGGTCCTGCCACCAAAACCTGCTCCCCATGGGTTCCTCTCTCCACGGGGCTACAGGTCCTGCCAGGAGCCTGCTCCAGTGTGGGCTTCTCACAGGGCCACAGCCTTCTTCAGGTGCATCCACCTGCTCTGGTGTGGGGTCCTCCATGGGCTGCAGGTGGGTATCTGCTCCACCATTAACCTCCATGGGCTGCAGGGGGACAGCCTGCCTCACCATGGTCTTCACCACGGGCTGCAGGGGAATCTCTGCTCCGGCGCCTGGAGCACCTCCTCCCCCTCCTTCTTCCCTGACCTTGGTGTCTGCAGAGTTCTTTCTCTCACATATTCTCACTCCTCTCTCTGGCTGTAATTGCTGCTGTGCAGTAACTTTTTCCCTTTCTTAAATATGTTATCCCAGAGGTGCCACCACCATCACTGATGGGCTCGGCCTTGGCCAGTGGCGGGTCCATCTTGGAGCCGGCTGGCATTGGCTCTGTTGGACACAGGGGAAGCTTCTAGCAGCTTCTCACAGAAGCCACCCCTGTAGCCCCCCCACTACCAAAACCTTGCCATGCAAACCCAATACAACAACAGGCTGAAATACGAAAAGAACTGTTCTTTTAAGTTCTTCATACAAACATACATTGGATTATTTTTTAATCTGAATCACTTTATGCAGGTATTTGATAGTAAGATATGCATAAGACGGAAAGAAAGTAGTACAGTACTTCAAACAAGACCTGCAGAAAGAGTTTTTTCCTGATATATTAGTGTACACACGTTTTGGTGTGCAAATAAAAAGTAATAATACTGAATGGTAAAGAATTAATTGAAAGAAAACATAAAGAAATTCTTAAACAAACTCTTAGATGAGTGTACTAGACTGATCTGAGCTCAGTGGGTAGAATTCAGAGTTCACACACCTCTATATCATGTTGCCATGCTCAAATACTAAGTGTTGATGATTCACAGCATCTATCATCGTTGATGCAAAACAGATACCTTTAGCAGGTGAGCCCAAAGAGTGGGTGTGCTGAGGTGCCTTGCGCTAACCAGTAGGAAGCTTTAAGCACAGGGTGTATTTTGATTTCTGCTTCTCTTTGGAGCCTAAGTAAATTTGGTTAAGAAAGTTTGCTCATTTATTTTCAGGAGAAGAGTCAATGTTCTGCATTTCATGTGCCTGTCCACCCAGAAAATACTCTCTTTAAAATGCATTTGCTGATGTTTTGCATATTTGCTTGGTGGTCAGAAAAAACCCTCACAGAGTTCCTTTCTCAAGCTGAATCCCCTCAGCCTAAGCTGGCTATGGAGTGAGACAGCGTTTTGCTTGTGTGACACCCCCAGCCGCTGCCCTCCACACAAGCACACACCACCTTTCTGGTCTGATGGCCTTAGTTTTGATCCAGTATTGGAAGGGGTGGTAACCTAGACTATTCTACTGCATAACAGGCAGGCACACTTGTAGGAGTGAGGGATTTGGGTTTGAGTCTTTTGAGGTTGAAGCTCAGTTTGAACCCATATCCTCGGTCTTTCCCCTAACCAGAAGGCAAGCCTGTCTCACTTCCACCTGTTTTATGAAGATGACTCTTGCTGCCAGATTTTGGTGAAAGCAGTCACATCTGCAAGTATTATGGTTTCTGAGAATAGCAGAGGAGTGGGTCTACCCAGGTTCTAAGAGACAAATTAAGTGCCTCTTCTTATCTTTAGACTGTAACAGAACTCAGGAGGCACCTAGATGAGCTGCTTCTCCTCTGCATCAATTGACTTTAGTCACGTAAAGGAATTTTCAAACCATATTGAGATACAGGCTGCACAGATAATAAGTTTAAAGTACTTCCAGAGTTAGGTTGTATGTGCAGAACTGTAGCTGATTGAGTGTGGACGTTATAGATCCAGCTGTCCTGGGCTCAGAGGTCTGAATTTAGCCTAAATCCCCTTTTTAGTCACCAAAGTAGGTGTGTGGATTTTTCACTATATAAAGCCCATTAAACTCCTCACGTGGATTCTAGTGCTCTGACAGGGGCGTGTGCTTTCCACTTTCTGACTGAAAGACACTTTGCTCCAGTTCAGTGCAGTTCCGCTTTTAATTAATCTGTCAGCTTGATGATAGCCTGTCTACTCTTGCAAGTACAGTTAAACAAACAAGGCCTGCTCCTAGCTCTCTTTGTAGGTACTGTCCTTGGTATGCCATTGAGAAGGTCCTACCACATCTTGTCTGCCTGTCTTCTTCATGACATATTTATCGTATGATTCTCAGCTTTATCCAAGTGTATTGTCTGGTGAACCCAAAACCTGAATGTAAAATTTCTTTCCTGAATACATACCAGCTTTTCCCAATTTCCATAAATGTAACTGAACAGCAAAGGACAATGAGTTCTCCACCACTTGTTCCTAGTCACAAAGCATTTCCCTTTAAGCGACACTCAGAACTTAATAGTAAGTGAGTACCTTCCAGTAAATTAATCCAAAGAATATCCATAATTTCATTTTACTGAATTATTTTTCGAGCTCAATTCAAGAAAACTTTATACTTCCAATTTAAGACCTTTCTTCATCTGCTTGCCATACTTAAATAATTTGGGGCTTCAAATGAATTTTCTGGAACAGTTTAAATATTGCTTTAAAAAGAAGAAAAGTGTATTTCTAGAATTCAAAGAGCATATTACCTAATACTTGGCTCTTTGCAGTTAATATGCATATGTGTTGTTTTTGGAAGAATAATTATTTCCAAAGACAGTTCCTCTGTGTCCTCCCTGCCGTTCAAATTAAAAATCTCCTCTCTCCTCTTGTTCTGAAGAGAGAATAGTAGAAATTATTTGCGTTAGATCTTTGCCTGGTTTTAAAATGCCTCAGAAGAATACGTGAAAAGAAAGAGAAGTGAGATAACGGGTGTGCTCATTATATGATAGTAATAATAACAATAACAACAGCAATAATGTAGCCCACACCAAATCCTGAAGGTTCTAGGGAGATACATACACTCAAGAGAAGAAAATTCATATTTTTTTTTCTCCATTAGATTTCATGATCAATGCTGGCTGTGGGAAGGAAAGGTGAAAAGATGCAGGGTTTTTTCTGCATAAAAATGTCACTGCATAGGGTAAGGTACATACAGGACTTTTCAGGCAGAGACTGTTTCTTCTAAACTGTATAGTACCAGGTATATGCATAGTTCTGTACTACTCCTAACAGCAGCCTGAATTGTAAAGACATTGGAGAGAAACAATATAAATAGCTTCATTGTGATGATTATCTGTATGGTAGGTTTGATGAGTTTGGACAGGGTTTTTTGTATCCTTTTTATTAAATGAATTTTGTATCTCCTTTTTATTAAATGAAGTTTTATGGCTGTTACAGTCCAAATTATATGTTAAGGGGAGTTTAGAGAATCCTGCTCCAAAAGTAAGTGAGAAAATATTGAAAGGATTGGAAACAGTTAAAGCAAGACTGTTCCATGATTCAGCCAGGCTTTAAAAGAAAGAAGGAAGGTCTGCCCTTCCCTTAGTAGGTGGGGTGAGGCAGAGGAAAAGGCCTCTGAGCTCTGGCAGCATATGCACTCTGGGGAAATAGCTTGGTTTTGTGTTGTCCTTTTGAGTTTGTCAACAAAATGTGCCCTGAGGAAAAAGCCTGAAAAAGACTTTTTGCAAAACTTTTGGCAGTGATTTTTTTTTCCCAGGCTGGTGGAGGAGAACTTGGGCAGACTGTCACAGCCTGAAGATAGAAATAGATGTTGGAGTGCTACTGAAATGGCTGTGAGAACAGGAACAGCATCAGCAGCTGCAGCATCTTTTGATGTAGCATCAATAGCTACTGCAAGAACTAGACAGTGTAAGAATTTTATAGGGGAACAGGAAGGAGGAACTTGTGAAAAAGATCTCTGACGAGAAACAGGAAGGTCAGCAGAAGTTTTAGTCCAGAATTAAGTTGCCAGAGACTCTTGGGTGGGTTTGATTCTGTGGCCCTCACAGATGGAAAAGATTTTCTTTTACAATGGGTATAAATGATAACCTGCGGGGAACTTCATACGTGTGGCAGCTGGTCACCAGCAGCTATGGGCCGTTACGCAGTCCGTCAGAGGGTCCCAGGCTTCTAGTGCCACATGGAATTGTGCCAATTCTAATGAGGGAATGGGCCTCATCAAAGAATACAGATTGCTAAAACCAGCTATTTTTGGCTGTTTGGAAAGTGGAAAGAGAAAATTGCTGGTGATTACAGAGAATAGTTTCACCCCAAGTATTGGATTTTAGGTGTTTCTGCTGCTATTAGCAAAGATGGAGGAAATTAAGTTCTCATAAAGTTTTGTCAGAGCCCGTCAGACTGGCTGAGAGATGGAGTCTGCCAGCACTGCCTGTACGGTATCCCATGCACTTGGAGAACTTCATGGAGAGGGATAATGGGTCTATGAGAGATTCCCTCTTTGCATGCAAGGCCTGTTGGAGATGGAGTGGCCAGAAAAAGGGGCCAGTTGATGATTCTTGGAGTCTGAATTCTAATTCTGAGTCTGTGACTGGGGACTAGAAATCTGACTAAGAGAAATTGGAATCCCATGCAAGGGTTTGGTGGGGCACTTGCTTTAGTT
The DNA here is from genome assembly GCF_018139145.2 of Gymnogyps californianus. Taxonomy (NCBI): domain Eukaryota; kingdom Metazoa; phylum Chordata; class Aves; order Accipitriformes; family Cathartidae; genus Gymnogyps; species Gymnogyps californianus. The sequence continues at coordinate 136,105,516 of NC_059472.1, forward strand.
CTTCTGAGAGGTGAACTATGAACTATGCTTATTGATACAACAGTGTAATTTTTTTTTCTTAAGATCTGTGAATTTAAATCCCTGGTGTACATTCCTGTGTTGTACCGATTTAGAGAAAATGGGATAGAAATATTATATCTGATAGGTTTAGGCTCTAGTCAGACTTATTCTTAAAAAAAGCTGAACTCTGTCCAAAGGAAGGTGGTTATGTACAGTCTGCACTAATGAGGATATTAGATCCAACTTTGACTCGTGTTAGACTGAAATCCAGAATAGAAAAGATAGGAAGTTGTGAATTTATTTTTCATTTAACCAGTCATATTTGGGACTTGGCCTCTGAAGATTGTTTCGTAGATGAAGTTGTTGTGGGGGTTGGAGAGCTGGGCACCAATGTCAGCTGCAGAAGTATTAGTGGCTTTCTTTCCTTTCTCTCATCAGGAATTCTGTATTAGATCTTGAAGAGAATGTAAGATAGGTATCATAAGCTGAGCATTTCTGAAGGAAAAAAAGCTGATAAAGATACAGTAATACAGTATGATCTGGATCTCTGAGGTGGGCTTTCTAATGACTTAGAATGCTTAGTGTTCCTGCTGTGATATATGCCTATCTATGACTAGCAGATATGTTTTTACCCAAACAGAAGCCAGTCAGTTCTCCAGTTAACCTGTCTAGGGTAAACAGTGTCATATTGACTCTGTCCACAACTGTGAGTAAGGAGGAACCTTCTCATGGCAGTCAACTGGGATACTCAGGTGTGTGCAGAACTTGTTTCCTGCTTCCATGCCCATACTGAAGAAGGGCATCCAACTTGTTTAGGATACAATAGGCTATTTAAGGAAAGGGACAATGCAGAAGAGAGTGCTGAGCTCCTTACTTTGACTAAAGAGTCTATTCAGGAGTGACTTTATTTCATGACAAAGCCAAATGCATTTGAGTCCTTTCAGTCCCTCTCAGGCTACTATATATTCTAATTTAAAACAATCTTTTAGGAACTAATGGCTTTCCTAGAACTTTACTTGAATTGTACACATTAATGGCACAAAGTAAAGTCACATTGAGTGACTTTTTGAGTATCTTATTACAGTATTATGTTCATGTCTTAGCTAATTGCAGGGATCCTCACCTGTCTTCTGACTGCAAGAAACTTTGTATGCAAGCTGCAGGGAGACATATTTTAAGAGAGGAAAATGGTGAATTTATATGCATTTGTGGCTATCAGATGGCAAAATTGGGACATACTCTGCTGTTTATAAGATCCCCTATTCCTCTGCAGAACAGAGGATGCTCCCAGAAATGTCTGACTTGTTCAGGAGTTCTGATGTAAAGGGATTATAGCCAGCAAAATGCAAGACTACTGTTGCTGCTGTGTACTGGAGACTGCTAGCAAGAAGTCACGTATCATAACAGAAAGAGACTTAGTCCATTTAGTAAAAGCAGAGAAGGCAATAGGCCTTTAGGGTAAACTTGTAATTCAAAATTTCTAAAGATGTTGAGAAATTGGTCCAGAGTAGGATCAGTTCAGTGAAGTACCAGCTGTGTTTAGCTTCAACTCCTGTCCTAAAGAGCTGCTTCTGGTTCCTGAATGATTGAGTGGTAGGGTCAAAAATACGATGGCTCAGAAACTTGCAACTTTCATTTAGGGGTAACAAAAGTATTATAGAGCAAATGGTCTCAGTTGTGCTTGTGCTAGCATACTTTATTTGTCGATTTTAGGAAAGCTAGTGAAAGTGTCAAAGTTTTGTACATACTTAGATCTCATATGGAAGAAATGTTAGAGGAATTAGAGAAGGAAAAAATTGATGCAGCCTGTTAGATAGTACCAAGTTACATTGATCCCAGACTCCAGAGATAAAATACTGTTAGAAAAGGGTATTACAAACCCATCATTTGAGCACAGAGAGGCACTGGCCATGCTTGCTCTGTGATGAATAGGACACTGTCCCATCATCAAGAGCACTTGGTGGACTCACTAGAAGATGGTAATTTACTTGCAACCATCTTGCACATCTGCTTCATCCAGGAGAACAGGGGAGAGAAGGCTCCTGGAGAAGACTGTAATGTTTAGTCAGTCACACTGCGCAGTGAAACACAATAGTTCAATACAATAGAGGTATTGAATTGGTTGTGCTGAGACTGGATAGTGTTTGACCTTTACTTTTAGGATAATATTATTTTCTAGACTATGCTACTAAGTTTCTAGTGTTTCCACTGAGGGCATAGTGGCTGTTTATGTATCTGGGAAAGATTAAGTTAGTCAGAGCTTTAGCACTGCCAATAGTATCAGAGCTTGTATTAACTCTTAGACATGCAGATCGATCCATGGTTCTTAAATAATATAGTCAGGCTCCTACATGCTGGGCCTTTGTTGCAATAGAAGGGGAATTATGAGTAAGTCTTTAGGGGAAAAGTCAATGACTATGCATTTCCATTTTCAAGGATATCATTGCAAGAAGCAAATCTGAAGAGTTCCTACAAAGTCCAAAATAGAAACCCTAGTTCTCAAGTTTCTGTGGCTGCGGGATCCATGGTGTGCAGTGGCTGGCAGTGATACCTCCTGTCTTAGAATCCTGAAAGGCAAATGGTGTCATCTCACCTTGATTTCTGTTTCCTCTGTCAAAAATAATGATTTCTTTCTAGAATTGAAGCTGCACAGATATACACTGCCAGTCATTAATGCCCGGTGTTGCAGCACGAGCTGTTACTGGCGTTGAACACATATTGTGGTTATTACAAATCTGACATATGGTCATAAAATTACCGAACATGTATTTATACACTGTAAAATGTATAAACATTAATTATGCCTTTGTTACATTTCCTGTGTTTCTATGTATCTTCCATATTTCTTTTCCTTTATTGTTTGGTTGTTTCTATGGACATTTGCATGTAAACAGTGAGGAACTTTTGTTTCTTAAGAGTTCATCTGTTCCTATTGCTTATTCCCTGTTATAAAGATTTGGGGGATAATTCAATTGGTTGCTGTGGAAATGAGCCTGATGTCACAAACAGAGAATTACAGTTCACAAAGCCTTGAAGAAACAAAACGAAGGGAGAATGGACTAATTGGGGAGCCATGTGACTGTAGCAGAATCTCAGCTCTCATTAAAAGCATGTATTTTTAGTCTTTGTGTTTCTATAGAAGAGCTTGAAAGTGTAATTCAAATGATGACAATCCATGACTCATCAGACAAACTGAAAAAAATAGCTCTGAGAGAAAGGATGATCCCTCTTTGCTTTTATGGGATTCAAACTCAAAGAACCAGTAGCTTGTGGCGGGTCCCCTCAGCCCAGCAAGGCTTCACACGCCTGAAGAGAGAACAGGAAAGCTGCTTGTCCAACTCATCCACTGAAAAAATATACTTTGCTATTAGCGTTACCACTTACACTGTTCTGCCTCTCCTGAATTTCTGAAGAAAGGAGAGCCAAAGCTGCCTTTCTTGTTGCTCATGAGGACAGGAGATAGGTTGCTCTCGATGATTCAAATTGAGAATCAGAGGCCTCTCTTTGAAAAAGAGTGGGCTTAGGGCTGCCTGATGGTGTCAGATGGCCTCTCTCCCCGTGCCATTTGTCAGGGTTGAAGGGCCCTGGATTGCATTCCTCTCCGTTGGGTTCTGCCAATTAAAAGAAGCAAAAATTTTAAATGTGCTTATAATTATGTATGTTTTCATTGTTTTTTCAAGCACTAAAAATATAGTGCTTTTTGTGTGGCTTTGGAAGATTTTTGGTGGGTGTTACAGAGTGTCACTGCATAGTTTTGTTGGCTGCGTTGCAAAATGTAATGGCTTTTTGAGGACATTATTGATTGCTAAATTTGTTTTTAGAACTGTCAGATTTTCTGTGGTTTATAATTTATAATTTTATTAAAACCAGTATGGAATATTGAGAACAGAACTTGTGATTAAATTCCAATATAATATTTTCTTGCATAGTTTCTGAAAATGTAAATTCTTGATTTTATTTTCAGCGTAAAAGTTTATAAATAATTTGCGTTATTGAGACACTCAATTGTAGCAGTAATGATAGTTAGTGATAATGTATTTGTTTTGAAGAATGTAAAGAAAAAGAGTGAGTGGCAAGATAAGTACCTTACTCTAGTTTTGAACTAAGGTTACAAATAGATGGTAACTGTACCATTTTAGCAGCATGAATATAGGAGATTTAGAGTTCCTGGGATGAAAAAGATGAAAGTCCTGAAGGGGAAAAAATTATAAAAATAATTGAAAATTAAGCCATGGGAAAACAAAACAAAGCAAATGGCTTCAAATAAAGTTGGAGTCTACCAACTTTTGGTAGACCAAAATTCATGGTTCCGTGCTATTTTTACAACTCATAGATAATGCATTGAGTGATTTAAGGAAACTGAGAGAAGAACAGATCTCAGAAAGAGATGGTTAGGACAAAATCAAAGTAGACTTTTAAAGAGTCAGAACAGCAGACGGGAGCCAAAACAGAGCTCGGTACCTAAAGGTCGATTTTTGGAAATTCTTATTTGACATTTGGGTATTTGGTCATAAAAAATAATTAAAAAAAAAAAATAAAAAAGAAAAAGAAAAACAAATCGTGAGATTGAGAGGAATGACCTGGGGCAGAAGGAAAAAAATTCAAGTAGAACCTTAGTGGCTAGCCAGATTTTATCTTGTAACAGTGATTTACTCTAAGATAACTATTCTGTCTTCTGTAGGGAGCCCTGTAGACGGTTTTCTATAAATTCTTTATTATTAAAATCTGTGAAAATGTGCACAAGTGCTATTATTTTTTTATTCTAAAGCTTGACTACTTATTTAGCTAATTTTGGCTGAAGGTGAATCCAAATAAGTACTCAAACTGGAATTTGAATTAAGCCACTTGCATTCCCTTTGGAGGTGCTCTTATTCTAGAATAAATCAAAAATGATTATTCATTCAGAATTATTTTAGTACATAAGATGTTAGTTAGTTAGGAATTGGCTAATAGTTAAAGGAATACTGACCCATTTCATGTTCCTTTGTTTTAAGTATAGAACCATATTTTTATATTTTGCTTCAGACACAATGAATCTTGTCATGTTGCTCGTCAAGTCCAAGCTCATTATTTCATCTATGGTCTAACATGTGATACCTCCAAAGAGGACTGTGATATCTCCAAACAGTATATGACACTGTGATGTAATTTTAAATTATCAGTGCTTTAAGAGGATTCTGGGAGTTTAAGGAATCCACAGAAAGAATGACAAAATATAATGAAGTTGTCCCGAATGGTACAAAAGCACATTTTGAAATATTTCCCTATATGTAACTATGTGTTTAAATTAGAGCATACACTGAAGTTTTTCTGGATTAGGTTTCAAGAAGCAAGTGCCAGAGTAGCACTTCCTTCTAATAGCGTTCTAGAGATGTAATGACTGACTATATAAAAGGACTACTAAGCTGCTCTTCAAATTGCAAACTCCCCAAGACAGACTCTACTCTTAAGGTAAATACTTTGCAGCTCTGTGTACCCATTGGAGCTTAAAGTTATCCAATCTCATATTTTTAAAAAGAACCTGAATAAGTTTACTTTAAATTTCATGGTTTTCCTACCATTAACAGCTTTCATAAGAACCTGAGTTTCTTTTTTTTCCCCTTTTTTTTTTCCCATCCCCATTTTGTTATCTAGCCACAAAACCTGTGTAGCATCTTTGGCTAGCAACACCCTCTTCCCTCCTAGCCCCCCAAACAAAACAAAATGAAACAAAACAAAAACCCCCAAACAAATCCAGTCATCTCTACAGCTTAGCATCCTGTCCCTGGGAGGCATGCATCTGAAAAGTTTTGTGGGAGTTCCAGGCACAAATATGTTAATCTTTATTCAGGGTCTGTCTTGACATAAAAAGCAATACCAAATTTTGCATAATTATGCACAATGGGTTATAATCACATCTCTATTTAATTATTTTAGTAGAAACTAGCAATATGGTCTCTGCACTACAGAAAGTCTTTGCTGTGAAACTCAGTCAGACCTCACTGAGTGTTGTGTTGCTTCTAGTGAATAAGGCTACATAAACTGCTCTAAATAACTTGGGTTAATGGATAAGAAACATATCATGTCACTGCATTTTTGTTATGTTAAACTTGCCAGTTGATGTGTACTTCAGCTTCCAGCTGAACTTCAGCAACCAGGGATACACAAGAGCTCTGTTCATATGGGTTTGCTGTTCATGCTGCCAGTGATAGAGAAGTTGTGTTCACTTGTTACTGGCTGCTACACAAATTATAGTGCCAAAGAGGGGTATGTGTAGTGTTCTGAGGTGGTGATTAAGGCAAACTGTTAGAGTTTTTAATTGTGATTAGTCCTGTATATAACAGCAGGTGAGTTTTTATAAGTGCTCCTCTTATTCAGACTGCTAATATATCACTATGAACTTGTCTCTAATGGCATTCTAGTGTTTTTAGGCCAAGCTTCTAACAGACCACATACCCATACCTCTGTCTTTCAAAAATGAGGAGTGATAACAAGAAAAAACATATACCCACAGTTCTCAATTAGTTTTAGCTTAGAAGAGCTGATCATCTGCTTTGTTTTACAGATTGTGAAGCATCTCTGGGCATTTGATTTCTGCACTGTTATACTAAATGCCTGTGTTTATCTGCTCAGTCTTTTCCATAAGTGCTGTCTCAATGCCCTGTTCTGTTTTGAGGAGTGGATTCTACCTCATGTTCTTTCTTCTTTTGTGAAAGAGATGAAAATACTTCCCATTTCTCCCATCTGTTTAGTTATTACAAACCAATAATTGTTGTTGTGTGAAAACAAAACAGATGGAAGAAATGGGAAACATTTTCATCCCTTTCACAAAAGAAAGAGAACAAAATACTTTATCATAGCTGATTTTTATTATTTTCATTATGCATTTTTTTTCTTAATCAGTTTTTAGTATTAGTAGTTATGCAGAATATCAGTCTCGTCCTAATCTTTCATGAAACAATACTTCACCAGGAGAGATTCCCACTTTTACTGATAATGGCTTTCAATTTAGTATAAGTAATAATCTTCCATATAATTCTGAAAAAATTATTTTCTTTGCATACATATTTGTATTGAGTTTACGTGGCAAGGTTTTGGTAGTGGGGGGGCTACAGGGGTGGCTTCTGTGAGAAGCTGCTAGAAGCTTCCCCTGTGTCCAACAGAGCCAATGCCAGCCGGCTCCAAGATGGACCTGCCGCTGGCCAAGGCCAAGCCCATCAGCAACAGTGGTAGCACCTCTGGCGTAACATATTTAGGAAGGGAGAAAAGTTACTGCACAGCAGCAATTGCAGCCAGAGAGAGGAGTGAGCATATGTGAGAGAAAGAACTCTGCAGACACCAAGGTCAGGGAAGAAGGAGGGGGAGGAGGTGCTCCAGGTGCCGGAGCAGAGATTCACCTGCAGCCTGTGGTGAAGACCATGGTGAGGCAGGCTGTCCCCCTGCAACCCACGGAGGTTAACAGTGGAGCAGCCCATGGAGGTTAATGGTGGAGCAGATATCCACCTGCAGCCCGTGGAGGACCCCATGCTGGAGCAGGTGGATGCCCCCGAAGGAGGCTGTGACCCCGTGGGAAGCCTGTGCTGGAGCAGGCTCCTGGCAGAACCTGTGGCCCCGTGGAGAGAGGAACCCACGCTGAAGCAGGTTTGGTGGGAGGACTTGTGACCCTGTGGGGGACCCACGCTGGAGCAGTCTGTTCCTGAAGGACTGCACCCCATGGAAGGGACCCACACTGGAGCAGTTTGTGAAGAACTGTAGCCCGTGGGAAGGACTCCCGTTGGAGAAGTTCATGGAGGACTGTCTCCTGTGGGAGGGACCCCACACTGGAGCAGGGCAAGAGTGTGAGGAGTCCTCCCCCTGAGGAGGAAGGAGCGGCAGAGACAATGTGTGATGAACTGACTGCAACTCCCATTCCCTGTCCGCCTGTGCCATTGGTGGGGTGGAGGTCGAGAAAATGGGGAGTAAAGTTAAGCCCAGGAAGAAGGGAGGGGTGGGGGAAGGTGTTTTTAAGATTTGGTTTTATTTCTCATTATCGTACTCTGATTTGAGTGGTAATAAATTAAATTAATTTTTTTCCCCCAAGTCGAGTCTGTTTTGCCCGTGACAGTAATTGCTGAGTGATCTCCCTGTCCTTATCTCGACCCACGAGCCTTTTGTTATATTTTCTCTCCCCTGTCCAGCTGAGGAGGGGGAGTGATAGAGCGGCTTTGGTGGGCACCTGGCATCCAGCCAGGGTCAACCCACCACAATATTCTAGAGGTTTTTTTTTTTTCCTCCCGCACTATACATGTTTAGTCTTAGATGAAAGTCTAGTCGCTTATGCTGCATAACTTCAGTGATAGATGGAGCTTTGTAAAAGTGGGTACTCCCAGCCCTTGCCAAATGTCCATCAGTAGATAGCTTTGGAGCTTGCTATCAGAGCTGAGATATTTCAAACTGACTTTTTGGTTGGCATCCAGTTGCATTTTGAAATTTTATGTAGTAATGCTGTCGAACTAGTAATTCTAATAGTCATTTTAGGGGAATGTAGAATGTTCTGCTCTGTTTCCATTTGCAGGTCTGGAAATTCAAATAAAGTCTTAAAACTTCCAAGCATTTTTTAGCAGTCTGCTTTTGGAGTTTTGAAAAAACTGAGAAAATTAATCTTAAATCTTCCTGACTCATAAAAATTATATTTTGTTTTAACAATGTTGATTTGTACAGGATATGCATCACTGTTCACTATGAAATTAATTATTATCTGTATTTCTTCTAAAAAGACCATCCCATTTCATTTTATTATGCTTTCTCTATTTTTAGTCATAGTCAGAACATCATAGATTTTTAAAATTACATGAATCCTTTGCCTTAAAAAATGGTGCAGATCAAGTACAAACATGGAGAGAGTGAACAAGGAGGCAGAAAAGGTCTGATTTTCATTAGCAAGTTATTTTGATTAAAAGATTGTAAGTAGGTAGCCATCAGGAATAAAAGATAAGTAGTTAGGAGGCACAGGTGAAAAAAGCAGTAGCAATTAAGAAGACTGGAGAAATTTGGATAAAATAAAATAAAAATAAAGACAAAGAGGAAAGAAAGCTTAGTGGCAAGCAAGGTAGTATGCATGAAATGATCAAGGGTTTATGTGAGGGTTGGAATAAAGAGAGAAGCTACAGAACCAGGAAGAAGGTAAGGTGAGAATAAAAAGTATACAGTATTCCTCCAGTGGAGGAATTGGTTCATTGTGTTCTCAGAAAGGTAAGAAGTAATACTTTATAAAAAATGTATTTGTTTTTCTGTATTCAAATTATCTACTGAATCGCATGCAAGCTTTTAAACAACTTGAATTATAGCTGTTCTCTTTAAAATTGGACAGAAGTCAATGCTTGATCTTTGTAAAGTGCTCAATGCCTTCACAGGACACCCAGCAGGCTGAATGGGAAGCCTTCATTCTGATTTTCCAGTTTTTATGTGGTTACAATTAACTCCGTATGATGCACATTATTGTATTCGTGATTAAAGTTTCCAGGGAATGACTTGAATTCTGATAGCAGGAAAATGGTGTATTTTCTGTATGCAGCGCAAGTCCAGCACCGGCAGCCATGTTGCTTTGTTGAGCTTTTGAGAAGCTCCGGCTGCCTGCAGGCTGTCCTCCTCCTTATTCACGCTCTCAGCAGCAGTTAGCAACTGTCCCCCCTACCCCTTTCAGACGGGTGTCCCCATTTCCACCCCTTCCCTGCTGGGTTTCATGTCCTCTCCCCTTCATCTCTCCACTATCCTCTTGCAGCAGTGCCATGTCCAGTCCCCACACAAACAGCTCTCCAATTCTGCTTAAGGCCATCCTAATGACCCTGTTCGGCAAGGGAATGAATGCTCATGGGTGAAGGTGAGAACCTGCGTAGAACCAAAAGGGGCTCTGTGTGTGTACCCATGTCGTGGACGCTGACTTGGATCTTCTTACAAGAATAAACGGCTGTCATGTTTGGGAATTTCCCAGAGAAGCAACATGCCTGTGCTGTACTTCACAGTGTAGTGTAAAGATTCCTAAGCTAGAAATGAGCAGTAAACTGGTGCAGCAGCACAGCTGGAGTCTATTTTCAGTTTATTTCAGGAGCTCTAGAATTCCTCCAGTGCCTGATTCAAGCTAATCAGAGTATCTTTACATAATAGTGGCATTTGTAGGCACACAGAACAACAAATTCTTTTGAAACAAAACATTGCGGTGTTCCTTTTGAAACATTTGGATGCTTACAAAATTAAATATTTCAATATTTTACTTGGGGTAAAAAAATGAAATCTGATTGTCAAAGAATATGAATATCGGATTTGTTGGAATTTGTTATCTACTGAAGCATTTGGTTTTCTTTTTAACAAAGGAAATTTCTACTAAAAATTTTATCAGATTGTTTTGATGGGACAAAAGCAAATAGTTTGCACAGTCTTATATTAAATGTAACATTTAAATATAAGTAAAATCATTAAAGAGAGATTTCTGTATTGCCTTAGGATTTTGATTTGGCTGATCTGATTTCTGAAGGCAGCTTCAGAAATTTCAGCCTTTACTTTGTTGTCTAAAATAAGTTATCCTCCTGTCTAGCCATTTTATTTATATTCATATCTTATCTTTGGTGTTTTTTTTTTTTTTCAGATTTAGAGTTTGTTAGAAGACACAGAAAAGGGGTGTAAATCATAGATTCTTCATCTTAGTGTGACTTATATGAATATATTCTCTGGTTTGCTATCTGTGAGTGACACTAAGCTTGAGATATTCTGACAAAGGTCTGGCATATTTCTTAATGGTGCAGAGGATTGTGCGTCACTACTTTCAGGAGACTGGGTCTTTATTATATGACTTGTCCTGAAGCCATGATCTCATACATATTGAAAGCTAGTAAGTCACTTATTCTCTGTTATTTTTTTAATGCACAGTCTGGGATAAGCTTTATTTTACTAAGTGCACGCAATGTTAGAAAAGCATTAGAACAAAACCAAGTCATTGCTCTGTGAGAAACTTGAGCATAGATGTGGCTACAGTTTTCTCATATGCCTAATCAGAGACCCCATCCAAGCTTAACAATTTACCTTTTAAGAGAATTTGCCTTATAAGAGAATGAACAAGAACATATGGGACTGGGGCTGCAGGAGGAGTGGAACAGCCCAACTTAGATCATCCTAAATGCCAAGTAAAAATGACATATTTATTGTTAATTGTATTTGTTAGGGAAGCATGTTAGCTGCTTAATAGGATTCAGTAAATTCTGGTTTTACAGTTGTTTTATGTTTGCCTATACAGTAGTATTTAAAACATATGATAGCTCTAGTAAAGCATGGTACTATTGCTTAAGGAAAACCATATCTTCAGCTTATCCCCATAGACTTTAGAGTTTATCTTTCCTTGAGATGATCTTTTCATAAGATACTGTCTACTGTGTATTGCACTTACTGCATGCCTGGCAGGCTCCAGGACTTCCAAAGTCTTTTTCCAAGAACAGATTCCTTGGGTTAAAACGTTCTAGAGCAGTGTTTTTACAACAGAGGTATTCAAATGTTTTGCTTTTTCTAATTCTGAAACAGGATATAACACAGGAAAGGAAGAGCCCAGTTTTAAAAGGAAGGGAAAAGTCTAAAATGTTTCCTCTACCATCCTTTGACAAAGCTCTGAAGTCCAGTTTTGTTTTTCTTTTCTTTGCACTCGCTGATGTCTTACACTGAATCAACCAGCTTTCCTTTTCCTCAGTTTTTCCTGAACCGAGGCAAGCTATGCCTAATAAGCCTGATCTCCACAGGCAGTTAAGTCAAAAAGTTCACAGATGGTTTGCTCTTCCGTTTACTTGGAATGTAACTCCATCAGAATTGGAATGTAGCTCCCTCTCAGCTAGTCTGTTCCTCAAGTTTTTAAGTGAATTTATTTCCAGTCATCCTCTTGCCTCTTTTTCTTTGCTAAATCAAACTATTTTATTAACATATTACTACATTTAAATACGTTTAATAATCAGACTTACGGAACATTCAGAATATTCAGCTGCAAGTTAATGACGAATACAAAAAATTTGGAAAAGTTAAGGTTCTGCTTGCAACTATAATTTCCTATTTCTGAATGCTCTAATATTAACTTGTAATGGTTTTTTTTGTCCTCATGTAGAGAGCATTGGATGGAATATCTTTATTCTGAAAAGGAAGTCATCCTTTTAGATCATCAGAAAGTTAAGGTCTCTGGAAACTTGGAAAAAGATGAGATCATACTTTTAGATTCTTTAAGGTCTTTGTAAGCGATACAGCATTTCGGAGAGCTTTTTCTTTTTGAGATACATTAGTTAAAACTTGGAAAAAAGGTATGAAGGAGCAAAAGAAGAGAAAGGTGAAAGAAGGGAAGAAGTTCGGAAGAATCAACTTTTCTTTCCTCTTCTGTTTTGTCTTGCTATTTTTGAAGTCTCATCTGCCTCTTCCTATCTTTCCTTCTCCCCATCTTTTCTTTGTCTTCTCTTGTTCCTTTTACCCTTTTTGGTGATTAACTCTTCATCGTTCATTCCTTCTCATGTGTTTTCTGCTTGCTTTTGCTCTGTCAGATCATCTTTGCTGAAATTATCTTGATCTTAGATGCTCTGGACAGTATCACTGTTAATCTTCCTAACTGAACAATATAAAATTAAATAAACAAACCTGTCCTGTGTGAGCATACTGAGGTAGAAGTGGATGGATTAGGACGGGATATAAGTTTGAATCCTGGGACCTGGGAGTGTTGTTAGTTCATTACTATTATGTTGCTTTTTTTTCCGTGGCAACATGAAGTTGATGAATGCCAGTGTCATGTTACTGGTGTTTTGCTACTAGGTTAGATAACTTAATATTGGTAGAATACTTGTATTTCAGGGCTGCAAGTTCATAAAACATTTCAATAAGCTTATGTTAAGTTTATATTAACCTTACAGTAAATAGACATTTATCTTTTTCTTCTAAATATACATTGAGTTTAGTTTAGGGGTATATCTTTGTAGTTTGAAGCATATGTGACAGAAAAGATGTTTTAGTAAATTGGTTTATCTCCTTCCTAATTTTTTTCCCTAAGCTGTAATATTATGGATTGGCAAGGTAAATGATTCTTGCTCCAAGATTGTTGGCAGGATTTGTGGCAGGGATGATTTAAGGAAGAAACTAACCAAAGATGGGGAACTCATTTGTGATTTGGAAACAGATTTTGGTGAGGAAATTCTTGGTGAACTTGCCAGAAATTGCTAAAAGATGTTCTGACGATAATGACAGGTAAATGACAGAACTACTTTATAAAAATCAGTGATTTAATCAGTATTGTACTTACAGTAACTGCCCATAGTGGGTGCTAACTTGTAATGGTCCTTTACATGGAATAAATTGGTACAGTATATGCTCTTTAAGATCTTTCTATATGTATTGTGCCATTTTATAATAGACCTATCATAAGGCTGCATGTATCTGTAGAGGAGAAAGATACTAAAAGTTTGATGATATAAGTGGAAATAAATTTATCTCAGAGTATGCTCACTTTACAGTCGAATTGTGATTATGTCTCACACAGCTTTAAAGGAACTGGCTTAATTTAGCTACTTTTGATACCTCAAGAGTAAATTTTTGATACGGAGGAAGTCAGTATACTTTTCAAATCTGTGAAACTGAGGTCTGTGCTGATGCAACTGTACTTTTATCTCTGCACCCAATCATTCAGGTATGCATAAAGGAGCCACAGTTGCAACTTTTGACTTCAAAGTAGACAAAACCTTCCCTTGATAGAGACATTTTCAATATATTTGGTAATGACCTGTAGAAAGAAGAAAAAAAAAAGAGCTTTCCAGTTCATTTAGAAGGATCTGCTTAGACTTCACTGAGATGAGAAAGCCAAATGATTAATAGGTGCGGAAATTAGGCAGCAGGAATATGTTCTTATGAAAGATCCTGTTGTTTGTCTGTTGTTGTCACCAAAGTTTTTCAGTCATTGTTTTTAAAATCTTATTCTGAAAAATTCAAAGGTGGAAAAAGACTTGATTTGCCTTACACTGTCATTTGAACTGTAAAAGGATGATCTTCTACTAACCTTAATACAGGTTTTTTTCTGAGAACTGGAAAGGGTAATGAAAGAAGATGCTGGTACTGCTGTATTGGGTATGCCTCTAGTAAAGTCTCTGAGGTTCAAAGGTGTTTATAGCAACAGTTACTACTGTAAATGGAATCTGCTGTGCCGTGTTGTTAAAGGAAAGACAGACACTGCCATGTTTTATTTTAAAGATTCCCATCCTACTAGGCAATGGCAGAAGTCCTGAAATCTTGCGTTCATCATTATAGTGACCTCCGTAGCTTTGTATTTTCAGTGGATTTTTATAAATGAGAGCGTGTTATGCAGTAGTATTCAAAACAAAGACAATCTTGAATAAAATATTTTTTATAATAATAAAATTTGCTTGGCTTGAGTCAGGGACTGGTTCCTCTCCTGGTTCAAACTGTTGGTTAAATATCCAAATAAATTGCATAGATCACTAATGATGGCTAAAAAAAAACCCTTGTGAATGTTAGAAATGCATTTAAGATGATTTACTGTCTTGGAAATATTAGGAAAAAATCCCAAGTTAGTACAACTTAACTCTGAAGTTTTGTACTTATTTAACAAGTTCTTTATCTTATTTGGCATAGTTCTTGGTATTCTTGTAGGTAAGAAGCACTCTTACTATGTATGTATTCACAATTCATAGAACTTTGGTTTACCCTTCACTCAGTGAAGTTATATGCATTTGTAGTATAAGCTGCATTTTTCCCCGTTTATTTGATGGGTTTTTTGGTTTATTGGGTAGTAGGTTTCTTTCATGACGTCACTGTGTATATCTTTTTTCTGTACACTCAGTGACTAAACTTGTTTAGTAAGTAGGAGTCACTTGGCTTCCATCCTTTTCACATGATGCCTTCGTAATTACATCTTTGTTCATTCATTCTAGTATATTTATCCAACAGTCCATCATCAGTGTTTTAAGGCAAAAATCAGTCTAGATCTGTAGTACTTTTCATTCCTTTCTCAAGACAATTCCCTTTGAATAAAGGTCTGTCTTCCCTATGGCTCAGATTTACTGAAAGCAATCCATTTTGCATTTCCCTAAAGTAAAACATGGTGATTCTTTCAAAGACAAGGAGGTAAGCTTATAGGGCTGAACAGACAAGTTTTAAAACACAGGTACCTGTGTACTGCTATATCCATCACACAAAAACTATTAATTGGTGGTAGCACACAAAAGAGCAAACATCTATCCTGGGGAATAAGATTGGAGAAAAATGACGTAGTGGGAAAATATAAATGAAGAACAGATTGATGGGATAAAACCATGGAAAACTGATTATAGGATAATTTTAGGAATAAAGATATTTCTGAGGGACTAGAACATTGATAGCTGAGAATTTATATATTCTTTTTTGTTTGTTTTGTTAGCTGAATAGGGAATTCCAGAAAGTGATAATAGAGAAAGAAATAAAGCTTAAGAGAGCAAATGGGCTTTGGCTTCTAAGGCTGTAGAGGGCAACTAACCTAAGTGTATTAAACTGCTTAAATTATACAGTTAAGCAGATACTGTTTAGGATGATTAGAGAGCTCTATAAACTTGCTTGAGTGAGCTACTTATCTGAATAATGTTATTAACTTGCCAGGTAAGTTTCCGTGAAAATGCAGTCTACCTTGGAATGTCCCTCTCTGACGGCTGTTTTTTTAACATTAAAATGTCATTGGATAAAGTCACAAATCGTCCTAGTAGTAGGGTTTATTGGGTTTGCATGAAAGGGTTTTGGTAGCAGAGGAGCTACAGGGGTGGCTTCTGTGAGAAGCTGCTAGAAGCTTCCCCTGTGTCCAACAGAGCCAATGCCAGCCGGCTCCAAGATGGACCCGCCGCTGGCCAAGGCCGAGCCCATCAGCAACAGTGGTAGCACCTCTGGGATAACATATTTAAGAAAGAGAAAAAGTTACTGCACAGCAGCAATTACAGCCAGAGAGAGGAGTGAGCATATGTGAGAGAAAGAACTCTGCAGACACCAAGGTCAGTGAAGAAGGAGGGGGAGGAGGTGCT
This sequence comes from Gymnogyps californianus, assembly GCF_018139145.2. Classification (NCBI taxonomy): domain Eukaryota; kingdom Metazoa; phylum Chordata; class Aves; order Accipitriformes; family Cathartidae; genus Gymnogyps; species Gymnogyps californianus. Next base: position 136,121,538 of record NC_059472.1, read on the forward strand.
CCAGGCACCAGAGCAGAGATTCCCCTGCAGCCCGTGGTGAAGACCATGGTGAGGCAGGCTGTCTCCCTGCAGCCCATGGAGGTTAAACGGTGGAGCAGATATCCACCTGCAGCCCATGGAGGACCCCATGCTGGAGCAAGTGGATGCCCCCGAAGGAGGTTGTGACCCTGTGAGAAGCCTGTGCTGGAGCAGGCTCCTGGCAGAACCTGTGGCCCCGTGGAGAGAGGAGCCCACGCTGGAGCTGGGAGGACTTGTGACCCTGTGGGGGACCCACGCTGGAGCAGTCTGTTCCTGAAGGACTGCACCCCATGGAAGGGACCCACACTGGAGCAGTTTGTGAAGAACTGTAGCCCATGGGAAGGACTCCCGTTGGAGAAGTTCATGGAGGACTGTCTCCTGTGGGAGAGACCCCACACTGGAGCAGGGCAAGAGTGTGAGGAGTCCTCCCTCTGAGGAGGAAGGAGCAGCAGAAACAACGTGTGATGAATTGACCGAAACCCAACCCCTTCCCCAACCCCCTGTGCCACTCAGGGTGGGGGGGGAGGAGGTCGAGAAAATGGGGAGTAAAGTTAAGCCCAGGAAGAAGGGAGGGGTGGGGGAAGGTGTTTTTAAGATTTGGTTTTATTTCTCATTATCGTACTCTGATTTGACTAGTAATAAATTAAACTAATTTTTCCCCAAGTCGAGTCTGTTTTGCCCGTGACGGTAATTGGTGAGTGATCTCCCTGTCCTTATCTCGACCAATGAGCCTTTCCTTTTATTTTCTCTCCCCTGTCCAGCTGAGGAGGGGGAGTGATAGAGCAGCTTTGGTGGGCACCTGGCATCCAGCCAGGGTCAACCCACCACATAGGGTTTAATGCTGCCTTTATCAATGGACTACATTATAAGATTTATTCTTGCTTGCTGTCTTCTTAGAGTCCTGGAATGAGCTAAGAATTATCCTATTCCAGGTTTGATATTAAATTGGAAAGGTGGAAGATGAAGTACCTTTGAACTAAGGCAGATATAGAATTCAAATTTAATGTATTTGTAGTGAAAGGATTTGAGATGCATCAAGCAAGGATCAGTAGAATACAACTCTCCAGGAGCGTAAACTGATCTTACAAGCTTTCCTTTCCTTTATGTCCATGCATAGTACCTCTCTCCTGTGTATTCTCTGTTTCTCAAATATCATCTGTTATGGTCAATATTGTCCATAAAGTCTCTTAAGAAATTAGTGAGATAAAGCAGTTAATTAATAGGAGAAAGTATTTAATGCTGACAAAATAAAGACTTGATTAGCAATGCTGTAAAAGACCTGTTTAACTGTACCGAACTTGGACACAGAGCTGACTTAGATGGAAACAGAATTTTTTAAATTTTGAACTCCACAGCTAAAAGATTTATGGAAGTAGTACTTGAAACATATTTGTTTCTCAGGGCAATGAACATAAAGCAGACTTCCCAGAATAGGTTTGCAATGGCAATTGTTAAAGAGAAGGCTCCAGGGAGACCTTATAGCAGCCTTCTAGTACCTAAAGAAGGCCTACAAGAAAGCTGGAGAGGGACTTTTTACAAGGGCATGTAGTGATAGGACAAGGGGTAATGGCTTTACACTGAAAGAGGGTAGATTTAGATTAGATGTAAGGAAGAAGTTTTTTACTGTGAGGGTGGTGAGTCACTGGAACAGGTTGCCCAGAGAAGTTGTGGATGCCCCATCCCTGGAAGTGTTCAAGGCCAAGTTGGATGGGGCTTTGAGCAACCTGGTCTAGTGGAAGGTGTCCCTGCCCATGATAAAGGGGTTGTAACTAGATGATCTTTAAGGTCCCTTCCAACCCAAACCATTCTATGATTCTATGATATTAACCTTAGTTAATGTGTGAAGGTATAATATAAATACTGAGTTGCTTTGCTGTAGTGATGGAAATGGGAAAACTTCCCATCTTCCTAATATACAGTTAAGACAAAGTTGTAGCCTCTTCTCAGTCCTTTATTTCATTAAACTTCAAGTTCCTGGGCATTAGGAGAACAGTATTATCCCAAAAGTTAGATCTTGAACTAGAAATGAGACTTTCGATTTTTACTGCTCAGTCTGTAGCCTTTTTTCTTTGAGTTTTATTTTTTAATTCCATCTATTTAGTAGTACTCTTTTTCAGTAGCCTTACAAGGTAGCTGAATGTGTAAATACCACAGTGGAAACAATCTCTGCATCAGACTGTGCCTTTGTAATTAAGCAGTGGTTGGGAGGTTGTGACTCCTAGGCAGATGTCCACTTAGCAGCTCATTCCTATGCACAAGACAGCTGTTATTTTTTCAGTGATTAATATCATAGAAAGTTTAAAGTTAATGTTTTCACAGGCTCAACACCTGTAATACTGTAAGTACTCAGAGTTTGTGTCCAAAATGGAATTATGGCAGGATTCTCAGCAGAAACAGTAGAAAATTAGAACTGGTGTTGCAGGGTCAACACTTTGAACACACAGAAACTTAAAAACTTTCTACAAAGGAAATACAAATTGGAGAGACTTTATATAAGCAATAATGATTTTTTTTTTTTTTTAATCAGGAGTATTGAGTCATGAACCTTCAGGCAATTTCTTACTATGTAAACTGGAGCACAATTTTAACAAATATGAAATATTGTGTAATGCCCCAAGTAGCCAAATCTGCTTATACTGTCCAAAGTTGTATAGAATGTAGAGGAGACATTTTCTCTTTACTTCCCCAGACTGTATATGGCCACCTTAAGCTAATTTTTATAGAGATTTGATAGGTTAGATCAAGTAGTATCTTATTGATTGCAAAAATGGATCTGAATTCACCAAATTGAACATAGGTATATATGTGCATGTATATATAAAGTAAAATGCAAGGGCTTGGCAACATTCTTGGCAACATTGTATGTATGTTTGTATACAGTGTATATATAACTACGTCATGTGGAGTCTCCACATCCAAATCTAGTCAGGCAACAGAGAATTTTGGGCATGCCGAAATAAGTGTACAGTAACAGCACTACAATGCTTGATAGAGTTTTTGATAGTTTTGGTTGCCACTAAATGTTGAAAAACTTTTGATAGAGTTGTCAAGGCTTGTTTCTCTGAGTCCTGGGGAGAACAGGCTCTAGTGAACACTTTTTCAGCTGCGCTTCCCTACTATACCAAGCATGTGATCATGAAGAACAAAAGTTTAGGAATCATATTTAGAACAGACAAAGGGCAAAACAGCTTGTTACTAGTACATATCCTCAGCAAGTGCAGGAACCTTCATCATTTGTAGTTCAAGATCCAGAGCAATGTGTACTTTTGTTGCTAATTCTTTTAGTTTTATGGTCCAGGTAAGTATTTGACTTTAAAGCCTTTGCTCCCAAGATAAACTATAATAGAGAATCATGATTGGAAGAAGTGCAGATTTTGTTTTTAAATAACATTTCTTTGCAATAGTAAATACATCTTGAAGTGCAAGATAGATGTGTCTTAACGGATTATAGAAACCCATAAGACAAATAGAACCAAATTGAGTTGGATTTTTAGTTTTAAAAATAATCCCTTGATTCAACATTTATATTCCCTCATTCATAAGTTAATAAATTACTGTATGTTAAGAAAATTGCCTTGGGTAAAAGTCAGAAGTAGTATTGCCTCCAACATTAAGAGAGCTAAAATTTAGTGTCTGAAATACAGTTTCAGTACATAGGATGTCAAGAAATGTCACTGTATAAACCTTTAAAACTTTGTAGGAGGAAGAGTAAAGTGAATGTGATACTTTGGAAGCAAGACATGATAAAGCAAAATGGGAAGAAAAAAAAAAGTAATCATTAAATCTTCCTGTTTCAAGAAGAGTACAAAACCATTTCAAGAGTTGTCCGTGCTGCATGGAAGAATGGAAGAACCAGATGTAGCTTTGAAATTGTCTTGCAATGAAACAGGAGCTTTAAGGCAGCCTGCTCGTAAAGAAATAGGGGGAGAGGAGAAGACAAACAAACAGCAACAAAACAAACAAACAAACCAACCCCCAGCTGCACAGGGCAACTTATTCCACCTGAGGAGCTTCCCCCAAGCTCTTTAAAATAAAGGCAGGCAATCAAAAGAAGCCATGTTACCTTGGTAAAATATGTTGCCAATTTTGACTCAGCTTCATGGTGAACAGGTGAAATGTGTTAGCTTAAACTACTTCACAGTTTCCCTTTGCACAGCTACTGTGTTTCATATGATGTGTGATAATTTAAGTGGTAGTGTAAATTCAAACCCACAAGTTTTTAACATCTTTGTATGCCTTGGTATTGCATAACCTCTTTGGCAATTTTGTATTTGGGATATATGTGGAAATATGATAAACTTGTGTACCACTTTTTAGTAAGTATATGTTGAAGGAATAGATGGGGGAGCTAAAGTTTGCCAATAGAAAAAAGATCAGGCATAAGAATAACATGTTAGGTAGAAATAAAGTGTCTTAGGCCTATCTGTAGAGGCTTGGAAAGGTTACATGGTAATGCTTTCTTAGTTTTACTTTTAACATTTTTAAATTTTTGTTATTTTGTGGACTTCTATAAAATATAGGTATCTACTTCCATCTTAGTTGGAATGTTTCAAAATATTTCTGATTTCTGACACAAAGTATGCAAAATATTTAATTTTAGATATGTGAGCAATCCTGTGCCATTTTTACTTCACTTCTTTGAGCTACTTGTTTTTATAACTGCAAAAATTAATTGCTTTTTTATAGACCTGTGTTTAAGTACGTAGGCATGTAAGAATATACCGTATGTTCATATATTCTATTCAATAATTTTTGAAGCCATAATTAAAGTTTAGGTTAAATAGGTAATGAGTTCAACGTGTACGTATTAAAAATTATAAAGAAAGATTTTGGGTAAAATAGAAACAAGCCAACTACTCTATTGTTTAAAATGTAGATTTCAAAACCAGTACAAATATTCTCAAACTTATAAAGCCATTTCCCTGGGTTTGCTTAAAATCAGAAATAGTACATGCTAAACTTCAAACCAAACTGATTCTTCACTGTTAGAAGGTTAGTGCTTAGAGTTAGTGTTTGGGGTGAAATATGTTGTCAATAGCATTACTTTCTTAATTTAATAGACAATGGTTTCATCATCATTCTAACTGGAAAGGTTATGAGCTGGCAGCTGGTATCAGATATTGGGACCAGCTATAAATAAGCAGGAAATGAGAAAAAGGAAAGAAGGAGCCATGAAGTTACTTGCTGGAGGTTTGTATTAGTTTTCAGGCTCAAGCGAGGTGATGGGATCTGAGGGCTGGAGAGGTCTCCCGGGGTGTCACCTCCTTCCCGGTCTCAGGGCAAGCTGTTTCTGAAGTATGGCATATTAACTACATGCACAAATACTGCTTTTTGAAGCTGAGTATTAGAATGACTTGCAATATCATGGTTTTCTCACCTCATGAACTTAGGATGAGGGAATGCTGCCTCCGGGCCCTGACGGTACTGCCAGGCCTGACTGTCCTTGCCCGGCCTCCCCCAGTGCTCCCAGACCCTGCCTATGGCCCAGAACCCCATGGCAGCCCCCCGGGGCCGGCCAGCCCTGCCCTGGCAACACTGCAGCAGGGCTGGTCTCCAGCTCCCCAGAGTCGGGCCCACCCACGGGCTGACAGCATCGGGCTTGCCCCATCCTCAGGGAGGTGCCCGATGCCCGGGCCTGGGGTTGCCCCCCGGGCTGCCCTGCTCCCAGCTGTGGTGATGTGACAGGCCCTGGCTGCCAGGCCCTGCCTTGCTGCCCCGGGGGAGCCGTGGGGTCTTGGCCCCAGGGAGCCCTCAGCCCTTGCAGTGCCCTGACACCCTGAACCTTGCTCTCAGAGATGTGCTCTGAGGATCTTTCAAACTGTTTCAGCCTTAATTTTCTGAATGTTGGGAGACAAAGGAGTCCAAAAGAAGCTGAGTAAGTTAGCTGTAGTAATTTTAAAATGTAAAAGATGGTTAGTTCTTTTTCTTCTCAGAATGTTTTTAAGTACACACAGGAATTACCTGCAGTTCCTCTAAAGTCCTGGAGTATGTTTTTGTCCTTTACTTATTTCTTCCTTTCAAAGCTTATCCCACTAGCAGACAAAAATTACACCTCCCCCTACTCCTTCCCAAATCCCTGTTGTTTGCAGTATACTTTCATTTGAACATCTGCTGTAGGGAAGTGGGATTTGGTGGACATTTTTATTAATGTGGACTAAAGATGTGCTGGCACATGCAGTCAATATTGCTTTTTTCACAAAGAATTCCTTGATTGTCTGCATAAGTATCATTTAATACATAGCAATGGGTAAAATGGATCAATCTTCCTCCTTGTGATGCGAGGCCCCAGCAGGGAGGACAGGTGGAAAAGGCAGCTCCTGCATCGGACATCAGGAGGAAGAAGTTGTCCTCTGCAGCAGGAGCTGCTGCTCCCACCTCCCTCACCTGCCTCTTCTGCCTCCTCCATTCCCTGTTGTGGAAGTTACTTACCACTCTATTTATTTAGGTAGCATCATCCAATTCTGCCTGCGTTTCTAAGAAGCTTTTTCCTGATTGTTTGTTACAGAATTCAATGGGAATGTGATTTGCTGGAGAGTGTAGTCACTCAAATTCTCCAGTTTAAGGAGTGTTACCCAAACGATTGGTAGCAACTAGTGAGGGGAGGTCTCCTTTAGACCACTGGACAGTGATGCCTTCCCAGCCTGGCCACTCTTTTCAAGGCTGCAATAGGTTTTAAATTCTAATTACAAGAAAACCAAAATTGAGTGTTTATCCCACTTAAGGTTTTAAATGTTTGTTTCTTTTGTAAAATTTGCATCAAAAGACCACTTACAAGTCACAAACCAAAACCGAGGTGTGACCTATATTAAAAGAGCTTTGCCAGCGAGCCTACAGCCATATGTACGGGAAGCAGAGAACATGTAAGCTACTGCCTTCTTCTGGTTCAGTGTCAACCATCAGGCATCTCTTACCAACACAGACATGCTGCAAGACTGAGTCATGCTAGGTAGACTATGTTTTTACTGGAACAACCCTTTTTTGTTGGAAGGTGAACAGTTTTTACCCTTTGGTGCTGCATACAGGTTTGTTGGCAGGCTTGGCCTTTTTAACATACTGGTATTTCTAGAACAGTAAAGCTTTAGATTAAGCATAGTTATGGCTTGAGCAAAAGCATTATCCAGTTCTCTTAATAAAATAAACTATGCAAAAGCAAAAAAAGCTGTGTGTGTGAATTCATATATATACACACACATTTTTGTATGGTTGCATCCACAAAAGAAAGAAAAGTCCGCAGAAGAATAAGAACCCGTATAAAAATTGTGATGTCAACTGAGTGCTGGGTTTTTCCCCACGCTTCTCATTGGCTTATGTATCAAGCAGGGATTTCAAGTTTGAGCTAGTCTTTGTTGGCATGCAGAAAATTGTGTATTGAAGGTTGCACCTTTTTTTTTTTCTCAATCATAATAGGATGTATAGAAAATCTTTCTGGAGCTTCTATATATAAATTCTGAACTTGACCATGGTAGGACTTTCGATGCCTGTGATACTTTTCATATTATATAAAATTTACAAAAGGGAAATAGAGGTAGAAAGTGATTATTACTTTACTTTTTATTGTAGGCGTTATAATTAGTTATGGTCCAATAAGTATGTAGGTTGTGAATTTCTGTTGAGACTGAAAAACATATCTGGATTTATAAAGGAATTACTCATAATCCAGTCGTTTTCTAGTGCTTATTTCCCTTTAAATTGTAAAGCAGTTTTGTGTTACAGCGTGTGATTTAAGCTGAGTTTTATATAAGTTGTCTTATAAGTTTGTCTTTTTTTTTTTTAAGAAAATCCTTTTCAAGGATTTTTCTGGGAGGATGGGGAGAAAATGTAGACAAAGTGTGTGATCTGGGCAAGCTTTCCTTCTGTTTTGTGTTTTCTGAATGTGGGAGAAATGGTACACCAAATTCCAGTCTCAACTGAGTGCTCTATCTTCCTCATCTAAAGTTGAGTCATTTTAAAAAATGAATCATAGTTTTTAATGTGGGCCAGATCTTAAACGGTTTTGAACTTAGTATGTAAATTTGTCTTCAGTTATAAAAAGTATCTTTGTTAGGTCTGAAAGACAGTTAAGGAAAAATCAGACACTTTGACACTTTTACTGTTACATATGCATATTTCTTATTTCTAGTGTCATTATTTTAATTGTTTTGCCTTTATTCTGAAACAATACAACATTAGCCCAAGTGTCATCTATATATCTATTGTTTTGGAGTCTTTATTTTAAAATAGAATTTCTGCAGCACTGTGTGGAATCCAGGTACTTTTCTGCCATGTACTAGTAATAGCTTTTCAGTTAGCAGTCTTCCACACCATACCTAGCCTGTTTGTTCTGCCCCAAACTCGCTCGAGTGTGAGGTGGGAAACCACGTCTCATGCAAGGAAAGCTCTGTTTCCTGCGCCACGGTTTCCCTTTTTCTCCTTCCACCCCCTTGGCTAAATGAACACTGCTGCATTCTATCCAAATTGCAACAGAAGATGGGTTGAACAATAAGAGTTTAAATCCATTCAGGCAGAGGAGAGAATTGAAGGTCTTCCATATTTTGAGTGAATGTCCAAAGCACTGGGCTAGTGGGTAATAAAAATAATAAAATTGTGAGAACAAAAAAAAGAGAGATGTTTCATGAAACAAACTTTATATTTAAAGCTACGTGAAATTCATACTGTGCCAGCTATAGCTTTGCAGATGAGATGGGATTTAAGCACTGCGGTGACAGGCTATGTGCTATATCTACACATATTTAGAAACTGTTTCTCTTGAGGAGAACTTGGAATACAGAGACTTAGACAAAGAAGGAATTTGTCCCTGATTTAAAAAACAGCTAAGAGTAATCCAATGGAGTGTAAGAGCATATTTGTGTTTTAACATGAGTGGTGCTTATGAATTTACTGAGACCGCTCACAGAGAGGTAAGTTGCTAAGTTATGTAGAACATCTGTACTTGTAGGTAACAGTGAGAACACAGGTTCTGGTTTGATGCTTGTGTTTACACCACCATTTTCGAGTGAGTATGTAGATGATTTGGATCAGACTAAACAAACTGTAATGGAACCCATAACGTTGTTATTTCCTAGTTAGGAAACTTAGGGAAAAAAGTTAGGAAAACTTCCTAGTTACTTCTGTATATATTTTCTGGAAATTTTTGTCTATTTTTGATGGAAAGCATGTACTTGACTTTTTTTTAAAGTAGCATTGAGAACTTTTTTATGTGATCCCCAAGTAAGAATGAAACTTGAAAATTATCCTATTCTTCATATTCCTTTAGGTCAACTTATTAAAGACGGAATATGTTCCTAATACTAGTTTGCCTACTAGAGGCTGAGGAAGGAGAATTAATTTTTCTGAGGAATGTCAGCACTGTTGAAGAGTACACATGCAGAAGACTATCAGTTGACGTTTGACTTAAAATATTGATGTGTCGTTTTGAGCATTTTAAAAGATCTCTGTTCATGTTAGTTTGGATACTGTCACATGAACTGAAAAAATGATTGAATGACTGTGAACAAAAGATTGTGAAAAGTGGTTCTGCCTTGGCTGTGAAATGTATGTCATGGTGCTCGTAATAAATACAGCTCCTGTCCAGAATGTGGAAATCTCTTGAAGAGTTTTGCTGGGACAACTAAAGCAGAATTTACATCTTTTTTCTTGACAGCTATTTCAAGCATGGAATTGGCTATGCTTTTTGGATGTGACTGCTTTAAGCTCATGCATGAAAAAGGTGAATAGTTGTGTTGTTGCTGGAATAGAGAATATTTTCTATCTTAGTGATACTTGACTAAGAAGAGTATGAACAAAATTAAAAGCAAAGATTTAATTTATTTTTAATAAGTAACAACACAGGTTTTTGGTTTTAATTACAGTTGCATAGGCATAATACTTATTTAAAGATGAATAGACTTTATCTGGCAAAATATGAAATGAAAGAAGCATGGTCATTGTTGGGAGAAAACCTCAAGACACTGTTTCAAAACCACTAGAAAGTGGGCCATTTCTATTTTATTTATTTATTATTTTCTTTGGATAATAAAAGGTGTGTGAGGAGACCTTGCCGTCTTTCTATTTGATGTGTGTTTAACTTCTTTCCTCCAAAGTTCAGAAAAATCCTTTTTTAGGATGAGGTTCAGTCACCGCTGTCATATATCTGCTCATCTCATGCTGCCACTTTTATAGCTATTGACTTCATTATCATAAGATGCAATTTTTTTTTATACAACCGTGTATATGACTACTGAAAAACATATTGAAACAATAGAGACCAAGTAAAAAAGAAGTTTTTGTCAGTCATCAATTTGTGTACTTAGCCTAATCAGTAAATATCTAACCCATCAGCTTCTAAATACAGTTCTTAATAAAATTTATTTAAGATATTTTTTAATAGTTTTTTGTCTTTTTTCACATAAAGTTGTAATTATTTGCTGTATTTCAAATGACACAGCAATAAGACTATAGATGACTTTATCAAGTAAATATTTGCTGTGGCTGCCCTTGAGACCAGCTAAACTCCATTACTTACAGTTGGCAATAACATTGAAATACATCTGATTAGTGAAAATAAACTGTTTTATTGAGGCCATACATAGTCTCGGGTGTTTTCATTCAAGAGAATTTCATAAAATGACAAACATTGGGAAAAGCCATTCTTATTACAATCTAAACTGTGTATGAGAGTGGGGGGGAAACAACTCTTGCAGCACATCTTAAAACTGACTTTTACTGGTGTGTCCTGTTTATAGCTGTTATGAATTATTACAAAGCTATTTTTCAAATCCTTTGCTGCTATGTTTTCTCCTTCCAGGTCACATAATTTACTAAATGTACTTTTTAGAGTCAGGTTTAAGGTGCTGAATTTCTTTAACTTTTAAGAACTATTACAATGCTGTATTTTGTTGATATAATTAAAAAATCAGTAAGACTAGGTCTTAATGTTTGTAATTTTAAGTGTCTGACTAATTATTCATGTGATAGTCTTGTTCTTCATGCACTCTTTGCTTCTCTCCTTTCCTTCCAGGTTTTGTTGTAGAAATAAATGTGCAGCCATTAAGTTTACCTGTTTTCTTCTGTAATGCATCTGCTACTCATTACTAGTTCATGGTTTACTTCAGTGTTGTGGCCATTATGCACATTTGACTGTTACACACTCAACTACTGCATTTTAAAGAAAAAATTGAGTTACAATTATTTTTGTTGTGTTGCTGAGATATTTAAGGTGGTTACGTGCATGATGTATTCCAAGTGAATCTGAGTTTAAGGGTTTTACGTAGTGGCTACTTATTGAAATAACTTTTGTTATTCTTCACGTAGACAATTAAAAACCAATTGGAAAGGTTAGACCTATGTGCTTCTGAACTGCAGGGATTTTGCGCGATTCTGTTAGACAAAAGTTGTCCTGAAGTTACTGTAGCTGTCAGTGGTTAGAATATCTTAGAAGTCTGCAAAAATTGAGGTTTTGATAGCAACATTTGTTTTCTGTAACGTGACCACAGAAAAAGATTTTTTTTCTTCAAGTTTCCCCTTTATCTTGATATTGTCTGGCTCCTCTGACAGTTCCTCTACTCACTGGCAGCTGTGCCAGAGGAGATTTAATAGCACTGTTGGGAATGACCGTGTTCTGTAGATGACTCAGGTTTCAAGGACAAGAAAAGTGACTTGAAATAGTCCTTGCAAACACCTCCTTCACAAATATGCTACTTAACAACAGTTAAGGATTGGGTCAAAGAGTGTTTGTTTCTGAGCATTTTGTGTTTACTTGCTGATTTCTACAGTATTTGGTGAGAGGGTATAGTATGTTCTCATTTTCTTTGTGCCCACAGCTCTCATACAGCTAGAGAAAATTACTAATGTGCATTGAGAAAAGCTATTAGCACTTTGGTTTCTTTAATTACAGTTCATGTTATGTAAATCCGTTTTCTGTATTTTCATTTTCTCTCTCTTTATTTTTTTGTCTAGATTCCACCAAGAAAATTAAGGATGTCTTAGAAGAATTCCATGGCAATGGTGTGTTAGCAAAATATAATCCTGAAGGGGTAATTCTTCTTTTTTCTTCAGTGGTCAGAAATGGTGGGGAGAAATATTTACAAATGTTGTAGCAAATTAAGCACTTGAAATAGAAGATTATTTATAGATCAGCTGTTTGGGGGATCTGAAACTGTTTGGAAAACAAAAATATGAATATTTTGAAGAAGTAAAAATTTATAAACATCACATTAGACAGACCTGCTTAATAATTTACATAAAACCACATTTTGTTTTCTAAGATGTAAACAAACAGACACGATCCCCCCCCCCCATGGTAAGGTTAACATGCTTCCCAATTCTTTTTAAAGGTTGGAAATGTTAAGCATAATTTCAAAAGTTAGAAAAGTAAAATCTGTTCACTTAAGATTTCTTTTTAAATTCTGGTTCTCTTGTGTTGTTTCTGGTAGTGGGATCCCCATTATTAAAGGAGAATTTTTGTCTGATGTTATGAAATGAATTCAGCTGAAAAAAATGTGTGTGTGTGTGTGTGTGCATTGTCACTACAGATTCACCACTAGACAAAATATTCTGGTTTGGCTGATAGAAAAAGCCAGATTGTTTTCTTTTGTTGTCCTCAATTGCAATTTGTATCTGCTCAGCTCATCCTAGTAGTATGATTCAAAATGTAGCTGAATAAAAACCTGTTTCAGTAATGTTTCAGATAGCAATGTTTCTAATTGTGCTTGCATTATGTGGAATTCAGGATAGAAAAATGAGCTAACCATTATGAAAATTACTTGATCTTACTTTTCAGGATGTAAAAGACAAGAATTACTGTCAAGTAAGGTAGTTATAACTCATTAAGTGTTGAAAAATTATTTGACACTTTGAACTTTGCAAAGCATAATGTTGGTTGTTTTAGTTTCTGAGGAAAATATTTCATAATTCAGTAAAATAGTATAAGTTGATCTTGTAAGTGATCATCTTAAATCTCCATTATTTTAGTTAAATAGAATCATAGATTATAAAAAGATGAGAATGCTGTAATCATCTAATTTATTCTCCAATGTAACATAGGCTGTAGGACCTCCCTTAACTGATTTTTATTAGAATGTAGACACGTTTGTTTTCTTTAGAAAAGTGTGCAGTGTTGATTTACAAACTCAGTGCTTGCCCTTTTTTTTTTACTTTTCTGCAGTTTCTTTGTGCTCTTATTGTATGTGATAAAATGGTCTCAATTTATTATTCACATTTTTTCTTGAAATTCTTCGCTTATTTTCAGTCATCATACAATGTTTTCAGTTTTGTGAAGTGTAACCTTTGAAAGTACAAAATAATTGTGCATTTTATGCATATTTAAATAACATGTTGCCATATAGGTAACACGTTATCAAATTATCAATGTTTGTGTATAAACAAATCAGTATTTAAAGTTGTGAGCTTAGTCTCTTTTAGCAAAGTCATTCCTCCAATTTGGGGGTACGTGGAGGTTGAGTCATGGCAAAAAGTGATCAGTACGGGCACCTGGGATGACTGCACTGACTGAAGCCAGGTGAATTGGCAGAATTTGTGCAAAGCTGGAATTCATAAACACAGTTGGTCCTGAGCCAAGTCTGCGACTCTGTGTGGTGTTTCCTAGAGTTCTTCATTTCACAGTGATTTCTTTGCAGAATCCTGCCGATGTACTGAAACATCCAGGGATTATAGAGCAGCAGAGCACCCAAGCCAGTGCGCAGGATGGGAGGATGGAAGGGATGCAAGTCAGACACCCTGTGGTGGCTTCAGTGTCTTCAGCAGGGATCAAGCTATTTGCTACTACTGGGTCAATACTGGACCCAGGCTAACCCTGACAGCTTTTGTATTTTGTTGCTTAGCACTTAGACTTCAGGGAGTGCAACATAAGGAAAACACAGCTAGCAACAAAGCTGCTTTGGATCTAGTAGGATTTATTAGCTCAAGTTTCATGCCGTAAGCTACTGAACTGGAAGCAAAGTGGCTGAAATTTCCTCTGCAGTTGAGTGAATATTCCAAGTCAGACAGAACTGCCTTTGCACAAGTGTGTCTATATTTTTGGCATACATTCAACCTGCTATGTGAATAAACTCTTTACAGAATATTTGCAAGTTGATTGTATCTCGTCAGATGAGGACTCCATGAGCTGGATGTACTATTCAAGTTAAAAGTAATTAATTACTATCTGTAAAGGACATGACAAAAATTGACTGATCCAGCTGACACCAGTTATAGTGCAGCTTTTTACTTCCGCATATTATAGACAGTACTTCCATTTTGTTGTTGAGTTCTGCAGAGGATACCATCATGTTTCCATTTTAGCTCTTTATTTCCTAGATCATTATCTCGTAAGCACTCCAGGTATTTTTCAAATCTCATCAATATTCTACCAATAAACATGGGGCATAGAGCTATGGCAGATTTAGCAGTGTGATATATTTATGTACTTATGAAAAAGCTTTAAGAAGTTCCTGTTTCAAGCTTCTCCGTGCTTAAAGGTTTCAGGAATTTACTCCACTCCATTGCTTCTGTATTGCAGTTTTTTATCACAAGCTGATTTAATGGGACACAAATAGCAAAAGAAAAGCTATTGGTATTCGAAGCTTTTTACCTGAAATAATCTGGTTTGTTTTTCCATTATCTTATATCTTGTCAAGTGAGTGGTTTTTGGGCTTAGTGGAAATGATGTATCTGATTATCAGAAGGTCATCCAGTATAGGGAGTTTATTTATGGAGCTTTTACTCTCTGCTTTCAATGTAAGGGAGATGACTAAAACTTCTACAAATGCTACTGAACCTCTGCCCTTCCACCTTCTTCTCTAAGTCAATGTCAAATATGTAATTAAGAATAGATTTTATACCTGATGTAAGACATATACGTAGCTTAAGATCAGTCTCCTGGAAAGCTGTGATTTATAAATATTCTTTCCATCACTTGAGATTTATTTAAATGAATTAATATCAACCATTTCACTTTGAAGGGAGCACTGAATAGGCTAGCAAGAATTAGGAAAGCAGATGGAGCTAAAGACTTTAACTAAATGGGCAGTAAGTACACATCATTGTGTGCTTGTAGTCCTAGTGTCGTCATCCTTTTTGAGGGATCTGTTGGAGTGCGTAATAGTTTCTTGTTTACCTGCTTACCTACTTACCATCTAGAGCTCTTAGGGTTAATCAGTGCATGAAGAGTGAGGGCGTGGAGTGGTCTCAGCAGCAGTCAGGTGCAGCTTGGGTCTGCACATGGAGTGGTCTTAGCCAGACAAGCAGTCAGGGTGCAGCTTGGGTCTGCACGTGGAGCAGGGGAGTGCTCTGGAGTTCCACAGTTCGGATGTGGATAAAAAGAATAAATGTGCATACGCAGAAAGACCAGGAAAACAAAAATTTCCAGGAAGGTTATGACAATGAGTGCATGACACAATGCACATTCCATGATCTGATCTGCCCAGAGCGGTGAAGCCCCAAGTCTGGCAGAATGTTTGCAGTCAGGTTGCAATCATCTGCCTACTCCAAAGGATTTTTGCATTTTTAGAAGTAGTGCAGATACTTCTAAGAAGCTTTCTCCTGGGTCCTTCTGATTTCCAGAGGTTTTAGGGTTTTTCTAACTTAACTCTGTGGATGTATCAAAGATATGTCTGGTAACTCTAGTTTAGCAAAAGTCTGACACAGTGTAATTTATGCAGAAAATACAACTGTATTTATAATTTTAAGGTAGTACTTCTTACTGGGAAGTAGTGATAGCAGTTTGTGATTAAGGTAGAAAATTAATACAGCACCTTTATTAAAAGGACTAAAAATTATTAGAAACTAAAACAGCACATAATGATGACTTTTGCGACAGTGGTTGCTAGTGTTTATAGAATCATAGTCATTTAGGTTGAAAAAGACCCTTAAGATGATTTAGTCCAACCATAAACCTAACACTGCCGAGTCCACCACTAAACCATGTCCCTAAGCACCACATCTACACATCTTTTAAATACCTCCAGGGATGGTGACTCAACCACTTCCCTGGGCAGCCTGTTCCAATGCTTGACAACCCTTTTGGTGAAGAAATTTTTCCTAATATCCAATCTAAACCTCCCCTGCCACAACTTGAGGCCATTTCCTCTTGTCTCATCACTTACTACTTGGGAAAAGAGACCAACACTGACATTACTACAACCTCCTTTCAGGTAGTTGTAGAGAGTGATAAGTCTCCCCTCAGCCTCCTTTTCTCCAGGCTAAACAACCCCAGTTCCCTCAGCTGCTCCTCATAAGACTTGTGCTCTAGACCCTTCACCAGCTTCGTTGCTCTTCTTTGGAAGCGCTCCAGCACCTCAATGTCTTTCTTGTAGTGAGGGGCCCACAACTGAACACAGTATTATTTGAGGTGCGGCGTCACCAGTGCCGAGTACAGGGGACAATCACTTCCCTAGTCCTGCTGGCCACACTATTTCTGATACAAGCCAGGCTATTGGCCTTCTTGGCCACCTGGGCACACTGCCGGCTCATATTCAGCTGGCTGTTGACCAACACCCCCAGGTCCTTTTCTGCCATGCAGCTTTCCAGCCACTCTTCCCCAAGCCTGTAGCATTGCATGGGGTTGTTATGACCCAAGGCAGGACCCAGCACTTAGCCTTGTTGAACCTCATACAATTGGCCTCGGCCATCGATCCAGCCTGTCCAGATCCCTCTGTAGAGCCTTCCTACCCTCAAGCAGATCAACACTCCTACCCAACTTGGTGTTGTCTGCAAACTTACTGAGGGTGCACTCAATCCCCTCATCCAGATCATTGATAAAGATATTAAACAAAACTGGCCCCAATACTGAGCCCTGGGGAACACTACTTGTGACTGGCCACCAACTGGACTTAACTCCATTCACCGCAACTCTTTGGGCCTGGCCATCCAGCCAGTTTTTTACCCAGCGAAGAGTACACCATGTCCAAGCCATGGGCAGCCAGTTGCTCCAGGAGAATGCTGTGGGAAACTGTGTCAAAGGCTTTACTAAGTCCAGGTAAACAAAATCCACAGCCTTTCCCTCATCCACTGAGGGGGTCACCTTGTCATAGAAGGAGGTCAGGTTAGTCAAGCAGGACTTGCCTGTCAAACCCATTCTGACTGGGCCTGATCACCTGGTTGTCCTGTACATGCTGTGTGATGGCACTCAAGATGATCTGCTCCATAACCTTCCCAGGCACTGAGGTCAGGCTGACAGGCCTGTAGTTCCCCAGATCCTCCTTTCAGCTGTTCTTGTAGATGGGTATCGCACTTGCTAACCTCCAGTCAACTGGGACCTTGCTGGGTAGCCAGGACTGCTGACAAATGATGGAAAGTGGCTTGGTGAGCACTTCTGCTAGCTCCGTCAGTACCCTTGCGTGGATCCCTTCCAGCCCCATAGACTTGTGTGTGTCTAAGTGGTGTAGAAAGGTTGCTAACTGTTTCCCCTTGGATTATGGGGGCTTCATTCTGCTTCCTGTCCCTGTCTTCCAGCTCAGGGGGCTGGGTACCCAGAGAACAACTGGTCTTACTATTAAAGACTGAGGCAAAGAAGGCATTAAGTACCTCAGCCTTTTCCTCATCCTTTGTCACGATGTTTCCCCCCACATCCAATAAAGGATGGAGATTCTCCTTAGCCCTCCTTTTGTTGTTAATGTATTTATGGAATTTGTCATTGTATTCACTTATGATTAAGTTGTTTCGTTAACAACTATTCTTGGCAACGAGTAATTTTTTATGTTTTTTTAAAGTACACAGGGAAGAAAGACAAACATTGTTTTTACTTTTTTTTTGTTATCTGTCATTGCATGGTTAAAAATAAATTGCTTGCACTCTCTAATCAAGACTAGAATGCTGACTTAGAACCATTTTCTTGACATGTGCTAATGCAAGAAAATGGGATATTCTGTCTAACGTCTTAAACCTGTTCATCTACATCACTAACCTTTCAACAAAAATAGTTCTGTTATAAAAACAGAGCCTGAGTGTTATGACACTGCACTAATGTATGTGTGTTCTTTCTTTCCTTGCATGCGTTACAGAAACAAGATATACTTAATCAAGTAAGTAATTTTAATTTGATTTTTTTTCCTTTTGTTATGCATAGGAGCAGTATTTTTTATTTTGTAGACTTCCATTAAGATATCACTTATTAATAAATATTGCATGTGGCTATTCTGTCAGATAATAGACAAATATTTAAAGCTGAGCGTGAAGTGCACTCTTTTTCTGCTGGCAGACTTTTTCACTAGGTGAATTTCATTTTTGTCATTCACAGTACATAATTTTGCTAACATTAATTGAGAGGAATATGAAAAATAAGTTAAGAGCAAGTAATTAACTTGTTCCATAGTTGTCACAGAAATTTCTGCTTATTAGTGAGATGTCATAATGGTTTGTATTATTCTGAAATAACAATAACACATCTCAGAAAAAATACCAAATGCTGTTTCTATAACCATATAATACCGTTTATATGTAGCAGGCTTAAAATTGTAGATTTTATAATTTGAATAGGGCTTATAGTGTGTGTCGTGGTTTAACCCCAGTGAGCAGCCAAGCACCACATAGCTGCTCCCTCACTCCCCCCCTCCCCCCCGCTCCCAGTGGGATGGGGAGGAGAATCGGGAAAGAAGGTAGAACTCGTGGGTTGAGATAAGAACAGTTTAATAACTAAAGTAAAATATAATACTAACAATAAAAATAATGAAATATAATAATAATGGTAATGAAAAGGAATATAACAAAAAAAAAAAAGAGGGAAAAAAAGGAAAAAAAAACCCAGTGATGCACAATGCAATTGCTCACCACCCGCTGACTGATGCCAGAGCTGTGATCCGTGCCTCCTGGCCAACTTCCCCCTGTTTATGTACTGGGCATGACGTTCCATGGTATGGAATACCCCTTTGGCTAGTTCAGGTCAGCTGCCCCAGCTATGCTCCCTTCCAGCTTCTTGCACACCTGCTTGCTGGCAGAGCATGAGAAACTGAAAAGTCCTTGGCTTAAGATAAGCGCTACTTAGCAACAACTAAAACATCAGTGTGTTATCAACATTATTCTCACACTAAATCCAAAACACAGCACTGTACCAGCTACTGAGAAGAGAGTTAACTCTGTCCCAGCCGAAACCAGGACAGACTTTACAGCAATTGCAAGAGAAATGGTTAAAGAGCTGATCATCAACCCAAGACTCTATTCCTGAGAAGCTTCAGTAGCCTAAAACCAGGTATAAAAATACAATGAAAAAAAAAAAAAGCTGGGGAAGAAGGACTAATCAAATGAACTAGTTTTTTAAGTGACCTAGTTATTCTTTCTTTGTAGCACAGAGGTGTTAAAAAGCCCCTGCTCTGCTGTTCTGGGAAGAGGCAGCCGCAACATGAGAACAATGAAAAAGTCAAGAGGCTGAAAGGATTAGTTTTGTAGGAACTCCTCACTTCCTGGGGTCAAAGGCCAGTTGAGCTTTTGGAGGTGTGTTACTGAGAGCAGTACTCCCCATTCACAAAAGGACTCAGTTTTCTTCAGATGACCGGCATTACTGTTTTAGTAAGCTAACGGTGTGACTGCAATGGGTCCTGAAAGAGAAGGTATTCAGGTTAAAGCAGTGTGTCTAGGACCAGCCTTGAGACTGATCTCATTAGTATTTTTGCTAATAACCTTGTCAGAAGAAGTAGATGAATACTGATAGAATCAACTCACTAAACCAAATTTGGGAATTGTTGCTAAAATGGAGAAAAATCTGAATATTATACTGGAAAAGCTTGATGATGTTATGGACTATAGTAAATGGAAATGGAATGAAATGCACCAGTGCAGAGTACAGTGTGGTGTACTCTGGGATTAGTGGCATTGTCAGATAAATTGCTGTGTATGGTAGTTGATCATAAGATGATTGCAAAGCATCTTTGTGGTTTGGTCATGAAGAAGAGAAATATATTACTGGGACATGGTAATAGTATTCCTGTGGCCATGGCGGTCTGAGAACAAGACAAGATTGTAAGAAAAGGTAGTGTCTTAGGCCTATTGACATAAGTGGAAAACTAGTTAAAATTTCAAGCACACAGAAATATGGATTGAAAGAAAGATTTTTGTGCTGTTTCCCTCAGCTACATTCTTTGATCTGACAGAAGATACTAATTTACTGTAAAGACCTTGCCTTATTATAGTATATAAAGTGAAGTGTTTCTACTACAGATAGGAAGATTTAATTTTCTATAAAAAGGTACTGCAGAAACCACATCTTTCTGCTTTTGACCAAATGATGGAACAAAGTGAACTGAAATTGAAACTAATTTACAGAAGGGTGAGTAGGATGTGGAGAATTATAGCGTATCTATTATGTAGGAGAAGCCTGTCCCTCACGTGTAAGAAACTGAGGACTAAGAAAGGATGTTGTATCTTGCTAGCTACAAAAGAGAAAAATTTAGCAACTTGTGAGTATCAGCAGCAGAAAACTCTACCCTTCACACACTGGGCACTCAGTGTTTTTCTGGCTCTCTGGGCAGCATTTCTAGTGAAACAGCTTCCTGGATACCTGGAGAGTTGGGAAGCCTGCCAGGCAGAGATGCTGGCAGTCTAGCTGTGAGCCTCCTTTCTGTGGAAAGTGTTGAGGGCACCGAAGTGTGAAATGTTTCAGATAGTCAATTTCTGCTGCAAAACTGTTCAGTTTTGAACATTTTTTATGATCTTTAGTGGTCCCTCTGTCTTCTTTCCTCAGTCTATGCTAATATCTCTCCTTCCTTGATACCTTCCTTCCCTTTTGATACTTCCCCTCTCTGCCTTAAGATCCCATTTTTATCCTTTTTTTCCCTCTACTTTTTGCATTGCATAGTACCTTATGTTTAGGCTTTATGAGACTCATACTGCTTTCATTGACATGTTACCTGTTTAATTCTCATAGTTTGTTAAATGGCTAACTCAAGGACTATTTTTCCAGTTCTGACCATCAGTATGTAGATAGAAGTTGATAGAAAATTTTAAGCTGTTTGATATCCAGGCCGGAGGGACCATTCTATTTCAAAGAATATGCTGCTTAAAGCTACACTATTTTTAAAGGAAAACAAACAAAAAAAAGTGGAAGGTCACACTCATGTCTGTTTTATTTTTAACATATTTTATTTGAAGAGTGGCAGACTACTCTGACAACATTTCAGCTCCTCTAACAGCATGAAAACAGTATAAATATGGTAGCAATTATGGTACTGAGTTATAAAGTATGAAAAATGCTATCCTCATATGTTCATATTAATTTGAGATATCAGCTAAGTTGTTCTTTTCTTAAAGCAAAATAAACACAAATAAATTCCTTCAGAAAGGATACATTTAGTGTATTTCTTGATTTTTATATTGCCGTTAATGAATGTTTAAAATTGATGCATTTCGGCTCAAGTATACATGCAATGGTGCAATGTTTATGCAAAATTAGGAGTTACAACTATTTATTCTGCTCGTCATTGGTGATAGATTTCATAATATTTAACTACTAAGATACATTTAACATCAATGGAAAAGTATCTTTCTGTGTTTTTAAATGATTGTAATTTTAATTGTATTACCCTGTGCCTTCATTTGATCACTACATGTTTGAATTAATGCTGTGAAAGAAATAGCAGGGGAGAGGTATTTGGCTAATGGGTATTTGGACTCTGCGAAACAAAAGCGAATAAAGACATTTTCTTAAGACAACAGCATTTAATGTTGAAATTCTGTTTAATTTATAACAGTGAGAATTCGGAAGCCATCAAATGAGTGCTGTGTTGGTGCTATAGTGTTTTTTGGTTTACATCCTATTTGTAACAGTTGGGTAATAAAGGACTATGTGGTGCTTGTAAACAGTTCTACAGGTGTTTATGTTACCTGGTCAAACACAGAGCAGGTCTGTTTTGTTTACCAGCAAAGGATATTATCTGGAAATTGCAGGCAATGATGAGGCTCTAAAACAGCTTAATTTTCGTTAGTTTCTGGTTTCTATCTCTAAACACATTTAACTTACTGTAGGTTTACTCAGGCTGAATTAGGAAAGACAGGTTAAAGTGCTTTACCTGGAGTATTTAGTTATGACTGGTTTTGTTGGTTGGTGGTTTGTTTTTTTTTTGGTTTTCATTCTGGAGAACAATATATTCTATTATGGTTTGGTTTTATGGTGATGGCTGCAGTTACAATTGATTCACCTGCATGGTGGCACCTAGATACTGTTTATGAAACTGCATGGAGAAAGAAAATCTAGAAAAAATACTTTTAATCATAATTTATTGCAAGAATTAGTCAACAAATGGAAATGGCTTGAAGTCATACAGGCAATACAGACACTGTCGCTAGCATTGGCCTGTAAGCATATATAATTCAGCAGATCACACTGCTCATATCTTTTTATCGCTTTCTAAGCTATACTTTTAAATTCTGGTGAGGACAAACTCAAACTTAGTTCACTTAGCACAGCTCCACTTTCCTAAAGACTGTAAATTTACTCAGTGCAAAGTGGATGTAAATTGTTGCCAAGTGGAATGGGGCATTTTAAACCTTCTTCTATTGGTGTGACTATTCCAAGTGAAAGATCCAGTTAGTCAGGCTCATATTGTGTTAAATCTCAGCAAACAGTTCATTCATGAATTGAAACAGTTATGAAAGTTTGTCAGTTTGTATGCTTCAGAGCTTTAAAGGGGGAGAGATGAACAATGACTGTTCACATGACATCTTCACATATTATTTTTCTTACTAAAAGTGTTGTAGCAAATATTTTTAATAAATGTAGCTGAAATAACCTCCACAAAAGTTTGCAATGGACAGAGAAGATAATTACAGTTGAAATATGTGAGAATGCTACTGATATAGAATGCATATAGAAAAATGATTCTTAATTTTAGCCACGTTATGAAAATGACAATTCAGCCACATTTGTCTGTAAGTAGGTTTTTGCACAATCTTCACAAGCAGATAAATTGTTTGATTCAAGCAGAACTTTTTGTCACAAATTACTTTTTTCAGGGATTCATTCATTTTGCTATTTTATTTGATTTTAGTCTGAAGCATGCCACCTACCCCATTTTTCCTAACTTCTGTACTAATTGTAATTTTCAGATGACCAATTCTGCTGGGACAGAATGCAAGCTATCTACTGTTCACTTTGTTTAGTGTGTAATAATTTATGGATATTTCTTCTAACATTCTTTATTGGTAATACGTGTAAAGTAGACCCTGGGTGATAATCTGCTACAAGATCCTTCTAAAAGTATGTGCCTTAGCACTCCTCCATCTTAAAAAAACCCCACCTTTGTATAGTAAATATAGCATATTTAGTAAATTTATGTATTAAATATATGTATTTATGTGTGTAGTATGTATGGATATAGAAACTTACACACATATATAATCAAGTACTAAAGAAAACCTGCTGGTGGTAAAGTTTTATTTTGTCTTACCTGGATATAAGACTGGGATGAGACTGCAGTGGTTGGTGAATACATTCCAGATTTATTTTAGTAATTAGCATCAATTTATTTTAATAACATGAAAATGTAGTACAAGGTTATGCTTAAAAATCTAGTTATTGCATGAAAATTGAGTCTTCCCATTTCCATTTTGGATGTTTTGTTGAGTTTACTTCTTTGAAGAGACATACTAGCTGAGGGAAAATTTTGGCAGTTATATATGTCTGTAGTATTGATAATATCCAAATGTTACTTGGCCACATGGAGTATATGGTAGGAGCAGCCTGTGAGACCATGTGATTTTTTTTTAAAAATTTTTTTTAAATTTTTTTTTCTGTAAACTTTCATCTCAGTAGGTGAGAATTTGGATGCTGCTTTATCTAAGAAATAATTTTATTTGGTTACCAGAACTTTCAAAATGAATTACGTAAAAAATGTATTAAATCAAACACTTAGATCAGAAAATGCTAAGGACTTTCAATTTAAACCAAACTTTACCCTGATGCACAAAGGCAATCTCCATGATGAATTCCAAATTTAACTTTAATTTCTGCCATGTGAACATTAGAAATACATTTTAAACACCAAAAACTTATGCATTCTCATGTAATTCGTGTTTTCTCGCTTGTTAACCCTCTCTATATGGTCTCTGCCTTTTTTCCGCATATTTTGGCAAAAGACAGGTTTTAAAACATCATCAGAATCAATGAATCTTCAAAACCTGGACTTTTACTGGGGATGCTTTAGCATTGCTCTTCACAGTTAATCAAGTAATTGTCACTAATGCACTAGCATTAATGTGTGTGATTGTTGTCATAGCATTATGTGTGAATCAAGGCCCTGTAACATCTACTTCTTTTTCAAGAGCTCATTTTTCAGATATTGGGGCAATACAAATTGTTTAAAAAGAAATAATCAATTCAGGGGACCTACCCACAAACAAAAATAACCCAGAGCTATTACTGTCAGTAGATTAAGCTGATTATACTCTACATTTTTGGCACCATTTGGAGATCAGGCAACATAATTTAAAAAGTAATTAATTGAAAATTACCTTTCAACGTAATTCTCTTTCCATTATCTCTGAAATGTTCTCTTTAATAAGTGAAAACCATATTTCATGGAATTCTGCTGGAATGAATGATTTCTCCCCCCCCCCACCCCCCCCTTATTTTCAGGATGACGAAAACAGTGGCTTATGTTGAAATATTTTGTACAAATTTAAAAGAAGAAAAAGACCAGAGAGAATGTGGTATTTTAGAAGAATTTATGGGTGGAGATTAATTCCAAACACTAGATCATGTCTTGTTCCCATTTATGTGGCCAGTGTGGTGGGGAGGAATAAAAGGAGTTATTATTCTACTCCTCCCTGCCCTGACCCATCCACAATGGCAACTCTTTTGTCAAGAGACTATTAATAAGTTGCTTTTTGTGTCTTGTGAGGAGAAAGAAAGTGGCGTGATACAGCTTCTCTTCCTTCCTTCTACATGTCATCCAGCAGAACCGGTTGTTGCATTTACACCAGCTAGGAAAATATAGGAGGCAGTTAGATCTCTTCTATGGCAGTTTGGTGTTAGGTTAGATCTTGAGTCAAAAGCTGTCAATTTTTTCTGACTAAATTATTTGTTCTCTTCAAATGTCTTCATATGGTAGGAGTTAAAATATTACATAGCATAGTTAAAACCTCTGAATAGTTTTCTTTATAATACAACAAAGGATGCAAAATTTGCTTTACTTGTATATATCCTACTTTTCACTGAGAAACCATGTTTTATGTATTCTCAGTTTCAGGATATACTGAGTTGTGATGTCTATACCATGTAGAGTTCTGTGTATGTTGGCACAGAACATACACATAAATGCATAAATCTTCACAATAAGCATACTTGGATTTTTCTTGATCTTAATTTCTGTGTACCATCAGTAAAGCAGAGGAGCAAATAATAAAATTGCACAGCTTAACTGTAGTAGGAGAAGGGAAGAAGTCAAATACTGACAGTATAGTATTTCCTTTTTTTCACTAGTTCCGCACTTCCCTCCCCCCACCCCATGCATCAGTTCTGCTCTGTAAGATGGAGGAACAAGGGATGAGTTCCCGCAGGTGGCTTGCTTTAACTATAATCACATTCCTAGAGACACTGTAGCCTGAAATGCATAATTTAAGGTATATTAACTTCTGTTTACCACCGGGGGAGGAGGAAGCTTAATTGGTGTGGGGAATCCAATAGCTGTATGAATGCTTCATATCTTGTAAGAATTAAGAGGCCAGTGAAAATTACTGAAAATGTGTCAAATTGTTGGCTTATAGTTTCCTGTGTGTTCTTGCTTATGATTCCTATGGGTCTCATGCGCATGATTCCTCATCTCCCACCAATGCAGATTTTCACTACAAAACAGATAAATTGTGGGAAATTTTGTGACATCACCAATTTTAAGAAAGTAGAAAGCAACATTGTTGTATACGACCGGTCACCTGAGATCAGTCCTATTCAATATGTGGTGGAGGGTGAGCAGAACATAGTACATTTGCTCTGGATTGTGGAAGGACAGGTTTCTGTTCTCTGCAAAGACACTGGAATTCATAGAGGTGATCTTATCCTTTCAGTTAGCCATGATAGATCTTTTGAGGCAGATTTTACAACCTGCTAACCTGGCAATGCGCATGGAGTTCAGCCTCTTTCTCTCTGGCATACAAGGGGTTAGAAGCCATTCTGCTGTCTGGACAGAATCAGGTATTTTAAGGCACCTCTGTAGCCTGTTGTAGCCCTAATCAGAAGATCAGAGACCTGAGCAGGCCCTGTATTTTTAGTTGAGTATTGGTCTATATATGTCTGATACAAAACTAGAAGACACCTGAAATGGTCTGTTATTTTACCAAGCATAGTCATAGCTGCTACTCAGAAACCAGTCCTTCAATTCCTGTTTTTCCTGAGATTTAGAGACTTACCCTCTATGAACTAGCACTAAATTAGTGTAATGTACTTATCAGTGAGTGCTTGAGAAGAAACAGAACTCTTATCATAGTAATTGGAGATTTTTTTAAGGACATTCAGCCTAGACTGACCTCCATTTCTTTTTCCTTGGAGTCCCACATATTCTGGGAATCTGGGATTCAAAAGAAACTGAAGAGTGGGAAGTAAAAGCTCTGCTTTATGCCGTTGGTGTAGAGTAGAAAGAGAAGTAAGGTATATGCATTCTTTAGTGATATTAGTAAGGTAAAAAGCTTCTCATCACATATCTATGAGATACGTGGCATAACTGCAAAATAATGTGCATATGGTCATGATAGCACTATGGAACATAGTGGTCGCTTTATTGTAGTATTCTTTGCAGTAACAGGAGAATAAAATTCCAGACTACTTTGTTAACTGTGAATACAGTGAGATTTTTAATACCTATAAATATCCAAAACTAATTTTAATATTTTTGTTTCTTCAGAGTTGAGAATTCTTTAGTCAATGTGATCAGTGTCATCCTGGAGACTCTCTTGAAAAATGTCGTTTATCCTGAACGCTGTAATTTATTTATCTTGTCAGTTGCCAGGACTTTAATCTCTTAGTGACTTTCAACTCTTTGCAGTCAAGATTCCTTAGTAACATTTTTTTCTAGTTTAATGGTTGTCATTTGTTTGTATGTGTCTTTTTACGTGTACTTACTGTTCTGTTGTAAGATTTCCTGTGGTATGTTGAAAAGGATACACTAGTGATAAGATTCTTGAGGTGGAGAAGAGAATAAAAGCCCAGGCTAAAGAATTTTCTACAGAATTGGCTTTTTAAATGTATTATGATAGAAAAATAGGAAAACATCTCAGAGTGCTTGGTCAAAGCCATTAAGGAGTTTCCCAGGAGCTTTTAGCAGCTGGGGAAGAGGGAAATACAATGTTCTATGGAGGGACTTTCCTTTAGATCTTACCTCAGTTCTTCCACTGAGTGCAGATTATTCCTTGTAACTCAAAAAAACCTCCTCTTGTCTGCTCCATCACCATTTTCCTTAACAGTGTCTGGCAGCTGCTACAAGTAGGTTGCCTTTAGATGTGGTTGAAGTCTCTCAAGAGTCCAAATCTGGGGTCTGTAACTCATTTCCAGCCTTCTTCCCCACCCCATACACACTTACCCAGTGATGCCTCCTTGGCTGCTGCCAGAATGGAGGAAAAGAATTAAGGAGCAGAAATGCAGTGGAGACAGAGGTGCTAACAAGTTTGGAAGAAGGATTGATAGTCACTGCTGTTTCCCCCTGTGCCTCCCTGGCTCAGATGTTACCTCCCCACATACTCCAGTCTGTCCATAAATGGCATTGTCTCTCTCCAGATTTTTAGGTTAGACAAAATAGGTGCTATATGGTATTAACTTTTGCATCTGCCACTTTGTATATCCATATAGCTAGTGTTGGTTTAGTTTTATATTCTTGTATTTTACAATATCTTTAAGACATTATAACTGAGTTCCTTGAGTAACTGGTTTTTATTATCTTATTCCAAGAATATTATTATGAGGATAATACTTGGCCTAATCTTTTCTGTTTTATCCTGGTTCTTAAAGGGCTATTTGAGGGAAGGAATTTTCTTCAAAGTAATGGGAGTTGGCAGAGCAAATCCTAATTGTTTGTGTTCGTAGCTTACTTGTAAAGTGAAGGATGCCATAAGCTTCAGAAAAATTTCCACCACAACACATTGGTTGGGTATGGGTTCTTTAGCAAGACAAATGCGGCTGAAACTGAAGATCTGGGCAAATCTATCTATATTTGTTTAGTCAGACATCGCAACAGGAATGTTCTCATAGTATCTGGAAATAAGACAAAAACTGCTTCTGCTATTCATAAACATAAGAAAGTAATAGCGAGTTATGTGCACTGATGGAACTTTTTGTAGGTAATCTGTTCATGGCATTAACATTAAAAAAAACATGTTAAGTGTTTTGGACTAATGCATATTTGCCAAAATATAATTGTGAAATATATACAGCAAGTGAGATGACATTACAGTCCCAGAGGCAGTGAATGACCTCTCTGAACAACCTATAATTGCTGTTTGTTGCTTCGTTTAATAAATAATACTGTATATAATAGTATGTATACATGATTATTTATTTATATATATGCAATACATAAATTTGTTCTGTTTCTTTTAGCATAGGCTTAGATGCAAAATGGGTTACTTCCACTCTGAGTGAAGTTAGCACCCAGCTCTGGTATGGCAGTTTAAAAAAGAAAAGAAATAAAAAAGTTATCTCAGCCATTTTCTATAAAATTTACCTAAGCACCTTAAATTCTTCCAGGTGTCCAGAAGTACTGCCTTAACAGCTGAAACATTTTGGTATCTGTTTTGATACGTCTTGCTGACTAGCCTGATCTCTTAAACATGTCAGATCACCTCCTCATTCAAGGGACTATTACATAATTTGTTCAGTAACATTTTTACAAGTAAATATTTAATCGTTTTTTGATGTAGACATACAGAAACCTCTTTTTCCCTCAGTGAATCTTCAGCTCTTTTCTGATACTTGGATGCTCTCTAGAGAAAGAGATACAAGTTTGAATTTCCCCAGACAGACAAGTGAATTCAGCCAAGGTAACCCCACTGGGGAGGTATCTTTACCAGGAGATTTTTTTTTTTTCCCAAGAGGTGGGAACATCTGTCACTTTTCTGTGCTTTCAGAAGGCAATAGTGGTCTCTGTTGCACTTGGTGCACAGTGCCTTATTCTTTTGGAAGGTTTTTTTTTTGTGAACATGTATAGTGAGACCTGATAACACAGATTTATGTACCCTAATTGTATTAGATGTGAGGCAAATGATGAAATCTTCAATCCAGTGAAGATTGTAATATTTTTGTTCATGTTCAGAAACAAGTCTGTGGGCACCTTAGGAAGCTAAAGTAAAAAAGGTAAAGGGTTTATCAAGTATAAGTGCTTTATGGGTTAGTAGCACTTGAGAGAGTCCTTCAAGATCCCAGTATGCGTAAGGGCGTCAATATAATACCGATGTCCGCTTTAGGCATCTTCGTTCCTTTTCTGAACTGACTCATATTGTTCTCATTAGACGGTAAATAGCTGCTGGGTTTTACAGTATGAAATCAAATAAAAGGTTTCTTAGTCTGCACAGCGTTGTGAAGTAAAAGTCATGCCTTATCACAGTGTACTAATGAATGGGCACAGTTAATAAAGGCATAAAAGACACCTTAGGATGCCTTTCTCTGTAAATCTGTTGTGTTACGTAGTTGAATGCAGTGGGGCAAATCCAGAACCTTCTTCCTGTGGTCAGTCAATCATTTAGAACTCATTATAAACTTTGGTCTGTTTCTTCTTTTTCAGTTTATTGTACAGATCTGTTTGGGGGGAGCTTACAGAAAAACAATACTTATGGGTTAAATTCTTGTTGGCAGTTTAGTGCTGGGGTTAATTTTGAAATTTTGTGGATGGTTAATTAACTGTTACAGATTTTCCTTGACAATTGTCACATAAAAAAAGATGCGTATTTTTAATTTCCTCTGCATTGAGTCATAGTGAGTCCAGTTTCATGTTTGCTTTCAGAAAAGCTAAAAAATGTTTAATGGTTGACACATTTTATTTGCTAAAAACAATGTAAAAGTTAAAACTGTGCAGTTTTGCTTCTGCCTTCTGTCCTTTCTCCTTTCATTTTCTCCAAGGTGGATATATACCTTTTTTTTTAATTTCAGGTAATTGGAAACATTGATAAAATCTATAAATCAGAAATGATAATAATAAGAACAGCTTCTAAAAATAGTAGTAGAATTAATTTTATATGGATGTTATGGTTTAAATTAGCTGAAACTCGATGGTGTTTTTGAATGTGTACTTCTCTGGGCTTATATCAAAATGTTTCATTAGCAAATGAAGTTTTATTACCCAATAATATAGAAGATTATAAAGATTTATAAAGTCTTATTTTATAAAGTTTATTTTTGTAAGACATAAGAAAAGGAGCTTCAGTAAACTTGGTGAATCAGTTGTTTAACATATAAAAAGAGGAATCCAGTTATATATGTTTAATATAAAAACATCTACCTTTCTGTGACCTACAGGCAAGGCTTTTGGTACCTTTTTTATTTGAATCAAAGATAAAACAGCACAGATTTTTGTTCTCTCCCCCCCCCCCCCGAAGATTTAGGCCAAATGATTTGAAAGTTCTTTCATGTTCCTCTGAATAACTATTGGCTGCTTTAACTATGTCCTTATATATCTCCCTGTTATGTTCAAATTTTCCTGAGATCCCTAAACTTGTGATCATAATCTCCCTATGCCCTGATAGTCTTGTGAAATGGAATGAATTAATTCATGTGCCAGGTTAATTGTAGTCAGTTTGGTACATCCTCTCATGCTGTCATCCCCTCACTTGGGAAACGTCATGGAAAATGCCTTCTGAAATGCTAAATCCTTCTTTCTCAGGTTCATTTGAATTCAACTGGAGCTTCTGGAAGCCAAGCAATTGTTGAAAATTAAGCAATTGGCCTGCATGCTTAAGAAAACCAACATCCACCATTACCGCTTATATATTGTTCTGATATTATTGATCTGAACTGTTTAATTAATGCTTGCAAATTCATTAACAGAAATAAATTATTTTCAAACCATACCAAAATTTATTGACCTTTTCATCTGAGAAATTCTGATATGACAGTGAGATTTAAAAGGAAGATTTTGTGGTTTACATAGCAGAGTAAGCATGATCCATGTTAGTGTGGAAAATTAATGTCCTCTGCTTTCCTTTTTTTGTCTTTTTGGTTACCAAAACATTGTGTGGTTCCTTTAAAAAGTAGCTGGGGTTGGGGGGAAATGCTAGTAATTAGAGGAAGGGTAGTTACTTAGTGAAGCATTTTCATATTTTAGAAGGGTAAAATTCCATGAGGAAAAAAGAATAATACTGTATAATTGCAGAACAGAGAAATGCTCATAATATTGTGTGTTGTTCTCTCTTCTGTGAAAGTTATTTTAAATGAAGCTGAGCAAATGTTTTGCATCTTTAAGTGTTCTGTTCTAAATGAACCATACTCAATACTAAAACCTCTACTTGGTGATAATACTCTAACACATAAAAGTCTTCTACAGTGTTCCTCACAGGATTTCTCTTAAGAAATTATTCCATTTTTCTACAGTTATGTAATGGCTTACGTATATTACAATGAGAGAGAGATGATAGAGAAAGCACTGAAAGTAAAGTGAGCCTTTTTTTAAAAGCTCACCCCTTTTTCATTGGAAAGCTAGATGGATAATCTAAACTACTCCTAGATCTGCTGTAGTCTAGCTCAGTTCTGTTATTTACTGTACATACATTTACAAAAACAAATTTCCAGAAATGACTGCATTACTTTAGAGCTCAGTTCTAATATGATAATCTACACCAAGTATGTTAGGTCCTCTTGAAAATGTTTTTCAGCTATGGAGTGTTAAAGTCATGGATTTTGTGTTTTTTTTCATATAGGCAAGAACCTAATCACAGGGCTCTATGCATAGATCTCCTTTAGGGAGGACTGTTGTTGCACATTCTTTTGATACAGCATGTGGTTTTGCATCTGCATTTTGGGCTATTATAAACATTTCCGATGCGTATTCAAGTTACTTACCAGCTCCTAACTAACTTTCAGCATCATTTGAAAGCTTTTGGATGTGCACCGTCTGAACTCTGGTTGTATGAATGTTGCTGCTTCCCTGGGGGAATACAGGTCACAGAGCATGTTAGAGCAGAGGATAAAGCGCTTTCAGCTGAAGAAATCTGACTAAAACAACCTTATAGAACAACCACCCACTTTCTTTTTTGCTTTGCTGAGCACCCTAATCAGTGGCAGTCAGGGTGTCAAATATAATAAATGGACATGGCAGCCAAGTCATGTGTTACTTTGTTATCTGTTGTCTTTCCTGGCCAGAAGATATAAGGCAGTCTGGAACACTTGCTTTGGAGGGCACTGGGGTAAATGATAATCTAACCATCTTTAGAAAATATTGAAAAGTTTGAACATCTTTGAGAAAGAGAGTCTTCAGGAAGAAAGAAACACATAATTTTAACCTTATTTATTAATCCAGATCTCTACCCAGGCATAATTCTGAGCCCATAAATGGAAAAAATGTAGCATTAGGTATTTAGTTATTGCTGGCAGCTTGGTGGACCAATGTCACTCAGGCAGCAGTTTAAAAATCTGAGATAGCTGTAAACTCAAGGAATATTTTTAGCAGTATATACATAAAATCCACAGAGAAGGTAAATAAAAAAAAAAGCTTTATGTAATACAGAGATATTTTACATGTCCATCCGTAAACCTTAACTTAAATGGGATTATAATTTGTTTTTCTGTTTTCCTTTTTCACTTGGTTATTCCTCTTTGTATGTAATTTAGTGAAATAGCTAAGATGTGTTTCATTAATGAACAATCTAACAAAGCAATTTCACATTGTTAAAGTCAGTTGATTTAGTGATTAATGTGTTTGTTATGCTTGCAGATAAAGAATACATTTGTATAGTGTAAACTAGTGACCGATTTACTTGCGTGCTGATACAAATCCTCCTGCCATTGTGGTTTCATAGTTTATAAACAGTGAATTAAATGTCAGTGACTTTATTATTGAGGAAAAACATAAAGTTTGTAGCATGAGTGAAAGAGTGTATGATTTGCCAAAGTAGAAGAGAGTGGCTGAAACTCTGTGATGAGACAAAGATGGTGAGTCCATGTCCAAGTTGATTATTTCTGTTTTACGCCCAGCTTGAGTCTCGTGGAGGCAATTTTTTTTCAGTCTCTGCTATTTTTTTGTTCAATAGATAAGAGTTTTATTGGTTTCACTGAACTTCTTTATCAAATGGCGTGTTCTAGATTAGAAGATCAGCATAGATACCCTCTTGCCAGCTTTGCATTCCTCATAATAATGACTTGTACAAGATCAGTCAAATTTTGCAATCTGTGTTGTTGGCCCCTTGTAAGGACAGTGATACATTTTAAACATTACCTAGGGCAATTAGGTCTTGGCCTTAATGGGAAACACCTTATTTCATGTGGACATAAAATTTCTACATCTCATAAATATTAAAAAAAAAAAAAAAGGCAGGGGGAGAGAAATCTCTGCTCCGAAGTGTTGAAATGATATTAAAGTCATTGTAAAAATTATTTATACTGTGACTCAGATTGCAAAGTCACTGAGGCACTTTGAAAATTTAGTTTCAATTTTCTTTTTCTGGCATGGTTTCAAGCTGATTTCTTGCTAGTCTTTTCCCTCCTAATGCTGCATTCACTGTGCTGAACTAAAGGAGTTGCACTAGAGTTTTCTATGGAGAAATGGAGTCTTCCTGAAGCATGAGGAAATTTCTCCAAGTTGATTTTGTGGTATAATGGGGCTTTATCCCTTAATTATTTAATGGTGAAAAGTTGCTGTCCTGTTTAATCTAGAAATAAAGACAGCAACACTATGTTTTACAGATTAATGATTGATAAGCTGTTTTAAAATCACGTATGTAACTGACTAGCGTCATTGATAAGTATGCAGTTGTGTCACAGTTATTTCTGAGATAAAACTGAAATAGTCTTAAGCTCTCTTGGCATGTTTCAGGACACCTTTATCTTTAGTGGTTCTATATTAGCAGGATAAAATGGAATCATAATGCTTTACATTGCTGTGACCTCATCGCAGTCCACACCTTCCTCAAGGGGGGCAGCAAAGGGGGAAGTGCTGATCTCTCTCTGGTGACCAGCAATAGGACACGAGGAAATGGAATGAAGCTGCGTCAGGGGAAGTTCAGATGGGACATTAGGAAAAGGTTCTTCACTGCGAGGGTGGTCGGTCACTGGAACAGGCTCCCCAGGGGAGTGGTCACGGCACCAAGTCTGTCGGAGTTCAAGGAATGTCTGGACGATGCTCTTAGTCATATGGTTTAGTTTTAGGTAGTTCTACGAGGAGCAGGGAGTTGGACTCGATCCTTATGGGTCCCTTCCAACTTGAGATATTCTATGATTCATTTTATTACTTAAAACAGACAATGCTGTCTTACCGGGAGGAATCATCAATGAAGTTTCATTAATCAGCTCTTGCTGGCAAAAGCAAAACCAAATTAAACTAAATGACAAATGTTTCAAATCAACAACTTTTTTTTCACTGTAAGTAATGTTGCATGTCTCAGCACTCTCATTTAACTATTAGAAGCTATTTAAGACAAGGTGATTAGTTTCTCTCTGACAAATACCAGCAAAACATGTTGCCACCTAGAAAAAGATAGGAGGCCTTCAATTCCCTGAATTAGGTATCCAAAAATCCCCTGCTTGTTGTCTGCTTAATTATGGGAAAAGTTAAGACTTGCTAGGTACATCCCTGTGAGCTCCGTAGGTGCCTTTGGTTGCAGTTTTGTAAGTGCTGTTAAGCCGTATTCTAATCAAGAAACTAGAGAGCATGGAACTTGGTTTCGGGGTCCTGATACAAGTGCTCTGAATTTACTCTGGGCTATCTTACACTGTGCTCTGGGCTATTGTAGCAATACTGTGAGTTTTCAAAGTCATACTTCATAATCAGTCACTTTCAAGAATAAGTGTGCCAGGCTATATCTTCAGAAATCAGTATTTTCAAAGGCAGTCTAAAGTTTTTAACAGAATATTATTTGATGGATTAGTATGAAAGTTTTTGCAAAACTAACAATTCAAAATACCTTTTTTCTTTTTTTTTTTTTTTTTTCACTCTAGACAATTGATTTAGAGGGGTTCAAGCTGTTCATGAAGACTTTTCTGGAGGCAGAGTTACCAGATGATTTCATTGAGCATCTTTTTACATCATTTAGCAACAAAACCTCTCACTGCAGCCCATTAATAAAAAACAAACCCCAGCACGTTTCTGGAGGTAAGTAATAAAATCAGAGTAATATAAGAGCTGAAGGTTCCCTCCCCCTGCTATTTTACTTCTAATAGCTATAAATACATGGAATTCTAAACAATACGTTTTTTTTTTTGTTGTTGTTCTGATATTTGTGAAGTTGAAGAAACTAAATCTTGAACAAGAAATACTGTGAAAAGAAAGGGAAATTAAATGGTTTCGTCTTTTTAATTTACAATAATGATGCAGCTGAGACACCAAGTGGACAGTCTTTGTCACGTTAATGCTAATCAGATTGCTATGGTTACATGATCTTGCTGCCTACTCTACTGTACAAACACTTAGAAACCTTCAGAGTTTCTTGCAGGAGGCTCCTGCTGGTGTTCTACAGTCTCTGTGCCCAGTTACTGCTGCTTCTCTTAATTGTCTAGGTGTGCTAGTGCTATTAGTAATCCTACATACTTATCAGCTACTGATATTTTAAGTGTCCTGTGTTAGCAGTATTTCTTTTCTCAGTGTAAGGATCTTCTTTAATGCAGTTTGAAATTTTCATGCTAAACTGAACATTTTTATTAAAAGTGATTTTGAGTTCAGAGGACATAACACGTTAAAATACTTCCATGCAAAATAGTGTTAAAAACTGTCAACTTACAAAATTTTATAAAACTTCTAAAGCAAATTTCCAGAAGGAATTTTAAGTTACCTTCCTAACTTGAAATATTTGGTTTAGCACTTTAGCAATTTGGGAACTCTATCAAAATCCAGTAGCTAAAAGTAGAAGTTAGACTAATTTAATGAAACAAATTACATATTTTGAACGGCTGGGATAATCAAGCGCTTAGAGCAAGTTACCAAGTGGTTTGATGGGTACTTAATAGCTTGAATTCTTTAAAGATTAGGTGTCTTCAAATTGCAACTCATCTGGAAGTTGTGAATTTGGTACAAGTGCTACTAGCTGAAAAGTTAGCTTTTCTTGCAGATACCAAGCACTAGATTTCCATAGATGCCTCAGTGTACAGTACTAATTGTAGGCTTTCAGATATCATCCATTGCGTCTGACCTGTTTTTTCTTTTTAGTGCATGCTGTTCTCAGCTGTGTTAAATAGATGAGTTTCAGTTATTTTTCTTTATTTAAGTTTACAGTACCTGTTATTTCCACTTCTTAGCTTTAGATTTCCTGGCAAAAAACAACAAACAAACAAACTAAAAAACCCATATTACATTATCGTCTTCTGTTATATTATAATGTATATATATAATGGTCATTAACTGTAATTAGACTTAACCGAAAAAACTTTTTTTCTGCTAGCAAAGCTTGCTTACTACATCGAGGGTATGATTCTTCATATAAATTTTTTTTCATTTGAATTGAATTCTACAGGTATCTTTTTTTATCCTTTCTAATCAGAACTGCCATGGACACATCTCCTTCCACGAATATCTGCTGTGTAGACAATACGTTTCCAACTTCTTGGGCTTTTGTTGTTAGTTAGCTGGACTGATTCCATGTGCAGAGCAGTAGGCTTAGTAGACTATGGTGTAATCAGTTGTGTGGGGTATTCAAAACCTTCTGTTGCTAATTACAGCTCTGATAATGACTTACTCAAGGGTTTGGGCAAGTCATTTAGACCAGTGATTCAGTCCCTTGCCCTTAAAGATGCTTTGCAACAGAATCTCTAAGGGCATGTCTAAATGTGTGCTTTATTGTATGCTGCAGGGTATATTTTCGATGTTATAAATTTTCAACATTGCATTTTTTTCAACTATGAATATAGATTCTGTTGCCTATGAAGTCTCAGCAGCACGATTTCATTTCCAGTTCTATTACTTTTAATTTTTCATTGAAGCTTTCATCATGTTTTCATCAATGAGTAGCATCAGCAATAAACATGCACTGTACCAGCCACCAAAGCCTGTAATCTTTTACACTTAACACTTTTTGCCTGATAACTCCAACAACAGCTGCCATTTAGTGGTGCATATTTAGTTATTATGCTGTGTTTTTACATCTGTTGTCTGACTACTATTATTTTAAAAAATCGTCTTATATCATTCTGGTGTTGTATTTCTATGGTTTTGACACCTCATATGTAGAAATGATAACAGCTGTTTTTAGGTCATTGCCAGATTTACAGCTAAATTCTGCCCAGTATAGGCCATACTCAGCTTTCTTCACTTTCACTATAATTCTGTCTGATAGATTTTATTCTTATGTGTGGTAAAATAATAATAATAATAATGATAGTAGTAATAGTAATAATAATATTCATCATTATTATGGTTATTATTAGTGTTGTTGTTTAAACTGTATGCTAAGTTTCTTACTCTAATTCTACTGTCTAAAATTTTTTTCTCCTTAACTCACTTTTCCCAGTTTGTAGTTAATTTTCATCTTTTTCTGTTAGTAAGGACTTTAGAAATACTGTAACGTGAGACCACATTAGTAGTCTTCCGTATGTATTTAGTGTAATAGCAGAAGGACTGTTTGATAAAGTGTGATATCCAAAGCATATCAATTCAGTTGACCTCATGCAAGAGTTATTTGTGCTTGAAAATATACTGTTCATATTGTAATTCAATTGCATGAGATTTAAACTAGGTGTTACATCTTTATAATTTGTAGCATTTAAAGGGAAAAAGTGTGCATTGGTACATTTTGATGTGCAAAAGAAAATTATGGAAGCCTTTGTTTTAAGATATCTAGTAATTTTTAAATGTTACCAATAGTGGAAAAAACTGACCATACTGGGAAATAAATTTGTCAGAAACATTTGACATTCTTCTGGAAAAGGGAAAGGTGCACGAGAGCTAGAGGAGATCACAAGGAAAGTAGCAGGGTTCATAAATCTCTCTGGTATGTGTCTGTGTTTTACTTAGTGTCTCTTGGTCCACTCATGTCTGTTTATAAATTGTATTTTCAGTTAAGGTGTCTGAAGAGAGATGGAAACAGATGCCAGGTAAGCAGCAGCACTGTAAATCATCTGTAAGTCAGCACATTGCAGCTACCCCTCTCCCACCTCTGATTAAGAAGTAATACTTTAACCTGTACCTTGCAGCTGATGATAAGCTAAAAGATACCTTAAAATTTGTATGCCTTTTCATTTGAATTGCAGGACTATACATTTTTGAGATGAGTTAGCCCAAGTTTTATAACACTCTTTATTAGTGCATGAGATTCACATAAGACTGGATTGTGAACTATTTCTGTAAATTGTGTGATTAAAGCTAGCATCTTAATTGATTAACATTTTATAATGTCTTAATTTTAAGGGCACTTAACCGACACGCGAGCTCATTTAATAGAACATTGCCCTATTAAATCTTTTTATTCATTTAAATATTTACTTTCAGTGTTTATTATCTGCCTGAAACCATGAACATGATTCAAAGATGTATTTTCTGCATGCCAATTTGCTCTTATTTACTGAATTATTTTTTTTAACGTGCACCTCAGTAGACCTTTGAAAATGTCTTCAGATTGTAATGAAGTTTTTCAAGATAAAAATAGGGGGAAAAAAACCCCACCAGAATTCTGTTTCCATTTGCTACAGTAATTAACTTGTCCAAGACAAATGGATAAGAAAAATTATGTATGCAGGTTATGTGTGCAATGACAAATCTGTTCTGAATTAGTTATAGAAAACATTTAAGAAGTAAATCCTTTTGTAAAGTTTCATCTTGAATGTTATTAGTCCGTGAGAAATGTAACAAACTTGTAAAGAAAATTTTATTACTGCTTTCTCTGTGTTCTGCTGTCCTTCCCCCTTTTTTTCATCTATTTATTGGTCCTGCAGATTCCAGTAATATCATCAGCACCAGTCATATTAATGTTCTCTTGAAACAAAAAGTTTGGCAATGTTGAAACTTATATTCCAAGTGGTACACTGGAACTGCTCTTGGTCACAGTGTTTGAGCAATTATTATGACTATTAATTAAATTCTATGTTTATTTTCACAGTATTCTGTGGCCGAGGCTTCCATGTTTTAAATATGCGTTGCTCTGACACACATCTGGCTATGTTTTTGGGAAGACTGCACATTTGGGTATTATCAGAGTTTTCTTTGACACTAAAACATCTTCAATTAGTGTAGCTGGTGTCAGTCTATAAGTTAGAGGAAGCTTCTACAAGCACAAGGAAGTGGATGCAGCATTGGGCAGGGATTGTCGTAATACTTAAATTAACATGTAATGTAGTAGAATAAAAATATTCAAATTTTTTTGTAGTCAAATGACATCAGATCAACACAAATGAAAAAAAAGGGTTATGCCATTCCCATAATTGATTTTTTTTGTTTTCAGTAATTTGCTTTACCCGTATAATATTTTAAAACCTCACTATCATTTTAATTCAACCTTTGCTGGATAAACTATGAACATGAATTGTTTAAAACTTCACGTTTATATTTAAATTAAGAAGTCATCTGAGGTTCACATAAAATGAAGATACATGTATGCAAGAGTTATGTTTTCATTTTCTGCTTATATCATATGTTAAGAGCAACAAAGGCTATGTGTTATTTCCAGGTCTGAGACTTAACAAAGGTACCTCGACATGCCGACCTCCTACTCCTGCCAACTTACATTTACCAGACATGATCCAGCTGAAAGATATTGTTTGCTATTTGTCACTACTAGAAAGAGGAAGACCTGAAGACAAGCTAGAATGTATGTTCTTTTTTTTAAGTTAATTTTATGTATTTATTCCAATAAGTCATCAAAAATTCTGTTTCTAAATTTTCTGAGTTTAAGATTCAGTTTTGAGTAGCTGCATTATAAAAATATGGTTCTAGGTGACCATTATTGCAGAAATGATCATTTATTCTTGCTAATAGTATTAATTTGATGAGATTTTAAGTAAATTCTTTCTATCTAGCACACGCTAAGATGGGAAGTAAGGATACATTGTGCAGTTAAAACAATCTTTTCTATACTGTCATCTCTTGATTAGTATCAGATCTGAGAAGAACAAATGAAATATGCTGAGGATGCTTAGAGATATATAGAAGTGGTGAATAATCTGTAGAAAACAAACTAATTCAAAGAATAGTTGTTACTATGGGCCGTGGGCTCTATAATATTAGTGAATACAGAAAAGCCAAGAATGATCCAAGTCTGCACCACTGTTGGGAATGAGTGTTTGACACTGGAAGTTAGAAATTACTTGATGTTTTTAGTTAGGGACCTGATTCATTAAAGCCCAACACCTCTACCTGTTCAAAAAATAACTGAGAGTTTGATCTGCGAATCAGCAAAAAAAAGAAAGAAACCATGTATTTCACCATTATGGAATTTTAGAAGCCAGTTTTCCAGATAGATAAACAGTCAATCCAATCATATAGTCCTTACTGAGACCAAATATACTTCGATATACATAGCTGGTCTGTCTGTAAAAGAACTGTGGGATCAGGCTCCAATACTGTATGGAAAGTAAATACTCAATATGGTAAGAAATGCAAACAGTAGGCTGCTTCTGCTGGAATGAGAAATTCATTACAAGGTTACATGACCGCATGTTGTTGAAGTATCTTGATGTTTTGTTACCTGTAGTTAGCTTACAATGACAACTTCGTACTCCAAGATCACTGATACCTTTGCATCGGCAAAGATTGTAAGAAGCCGTCCCCAAATTTGGTAATACCAGTTTGGTATCATGATTAGAATATGAGGATGTATGCGTGAATGTGCATTCAGAACACAAGCACAGGAAAACTAAGATCCTAGGATTGAATTCAACTTACAATATAATAACTGTTTCATGGTAGCAAGTTATGCAAGCCTTATCAGAGCTCTGAAGAGCTCTATGCACAAACCATAACATGAAATGGAGATCAGGAATTGGTGTCAGGAATTGGTACAGTGAAAAAGGGGAGAGACAGAGGAGCATGTGATGATTTTAGTGTGGGGGATGTTCCATGAACTTCCTGCAACAGGAGCTGCATAGGCAAAAGCTTATGAATGATCTGTATGATTTAGGAGCAAGAGAGCCTGATCTAGTAAATGTGTGGTACTTACATGTTTTGTATATTCAAGATCATTTGCATTTACTACATATAATTAAGGACATGGTTATTATATAGGTTTATTTTCTACTTTGTCATACAGAGGTGACATATACCTGTATTATCACTTTCTGGTGTCTAAATTTTGGCTTATACTGTACCATTAGTAAGCAGAATTCCCTGTTGATTTTAGTTGAATTGTCCTTATAAATTAATGGTATAATTTAACCCTTTGTCTGAAATAATTTTATAGCAGTAGGTCCTGTGGCTGTAAGGTAAATTACAAATTAGTAGCAGTGGAGTGAAAAAAGAAAAGATGGCTTATTCTGGAGTTGCCAACATTAATATTAATACTGATCTCAAATCATGACTTTTATGCTGTTGACAAAAAATGGAAACACTGAATCATAGCTGTGTGTTTGGAAACCTGATTCATGACAAGCAGAACATGGAAGCAGTGCTTTCAAATAAAATCTGATATAAGCTGGAGGATTTTTTAAGATAAAATACACTAAGAAGAAATAGTGTTTAGGTTTTGGATCTATATGATTTATGGATTTTCATAGATTTACAAATATTCCAGTAGATAAATGGATTCTCTAACCTGTTAACAGTGTATTTCTAGAGGTCTTAAGCACTATGAACCTCACCTGTTTGACATGTGCAGCACATCTATTATTCATAAACTATATATGACCTGAATATAAAGAATATCCCGAACTTTCCTAGCAGAGATACATTGGAATAATTTAAGTTCTCTTTTGAAGGTCATATTGCAAATAGCTCAAAGTGTATCTATATTGTTAATTACCTTCATGCTCTGTGGCTCAACCTGTAGACTTGATCCATAGAAACTGTTTTCTGCTCTCCATGTTGTTTTCACATGTACTAAGCTTTGCTTGCTGGTGTCCACACTATGATTCTTGAAGGTGTAAGAAAGACCCCTTGTAAATATGCAGGGTACTTCCTAAGAACTGAACAGTGGTGTTTCATAGCTCGACTTTTTTTCCTTTAATGATCCCAACAGCAGAAGTTATTTTAGCTCACAATTACATGAGGCTTTATCAGTACAACCCATTCCTCAATTTGTATGTTTTTTATCGGTGTAACCATGGACACCAGACATGTATCTCTTGTGAAACTGTTCAGAGAAATGCCAGGAGGCAGTATGAAGGGCTTTAGACATAAATAGTGTGGAGGAAGCATATGACCTCCACAGGTACCATAGCTTTGCAAACATAATATGCTTACAAGTGCTCATGAACAGAAACTCCAAGAATTATGAGCTGTGGGTTTTTTTGCCAGTTTCTCTTGTCAAGACTCTCTCCAGATTATTCTGTTTCTGTTCTTTCCATACCAACAGAAGCTTCACGAATGCCACACCATTGTTTTGTATTTTTGCAGTAATACAATAACGACTAGTTATAGTGTGTCTTTTTGCTATGCTATTCAGTTCTTGGACACTCAGGCTTCTGTGGAGAGTGACAAGCCTTACAGTTTTCAAAGTACACGTGCTGGTGAAAATAGAAAGTGCATTCAGCACTTGTTTGTGCGTGTGTTTTTGCGAATGAATTCCCCAATTTCTTCTCAAAAGAATATGATTTTGAATTTTTGGAATTTCTGGGTTGCCACCTTTTGTCATATGCAAGATCAGAAGGCCAGAGGTTGCAGGTGAAAGTATAGCAGTGCAGCAACTGATCTCATCTTGGTAATTTTATTTTAATACATTTTTAATTATTTACAAAAGGTATGCAGTCTAGTAATAGAAATCGAGTGGTCAGTCAGTGCTATCAGGTAAGAGGATGGGAAAAGAAATATAAAAGATTGACTTGGGCTCTGTAGTTTGCCTCAGAACTTTTGTTCAGCTGTTTTTGTCATTTTGTTGTTGTTTTTTCTCCTAGAGTGCGTAAATCAGCAAGAACATGAATATTTAGCAGTGTATGAATGGAAAAGAGATTGCATGCCACACCAGTAGCATAGTTTTTCAGAGTCTAGCCAAGAGCACAGATTGAGCCTTTTCACTACCCAATACATATGTAATCGGAGAGACTTTGTTTGCTACAAAGGTGAAACAGTTACAATTATGCTAATGTCTGTTTCTAAATGACTGATTAGAACTACTGATTCAT
The DNA here is from genome assembly GCF_018139145.2 of Gymnogyps californianus. Taxonomy (NCBI): domain Eukaryota; kingdom Metazoa; phylum Chordata; class Aves; order Accipitriformes; family Cathartidae; genus Gymnogyps; species Gymnogyps californianus. The sequence continues at coordinate 136,164,835 of NC_059472.1, forward strand.
GTTAAAGGAAAAAAAAGTTGTAAGCACTACTTCTCTGGAGTGGGTAAAGATCAGGGAGATACTAAAACTTGCTTTCATGATAACTGTAGAACATTCTTTCAACCAGTGCTTTACAATCACAGAGGAGGAGGAAGGAGAACCAAACGATTTGAAATTTATCACTGAGTGATTCAGTGATTCATCTCTATGGAAACTGTGAATGCTTAATGGTACCTTTGCCAGATAATATTAGCTGTCGTGCTCTGAGCAGCTTTGGTAGAAGGCATGCTAGGAGGGACAGTACCAATCTCTGGTGGCTTTTCGCATTAACTGTTGTTTTACACTGAAACATTTCTGCTATGTCATTCACAGGCAAAGAAAAATATTTTTATACGTTTTCTTAGCCTATAACTAATGAATAATGGATCTTTGTAGCTTGAAACAATGTACTACAGTAAATATCTTCAATCTTATATTACAGCTCTTAAGAGCAGTGTGATGTAGTGGCAAAAATTGCTGAAGTGGTAGAGAGGTATAATACTTACCTTTTTTCCCCACAGTTAGGTGAACAACTTGGGAATAAGATGGGGGATAGAAGGGAAGCAAACCAATCCATATAACAGTTAAATATGTTTTGCTGTAAGTCAAAAATAATCAAATTCTTTCTGAACTTTACTTTTTAGTTGCTGAGAATTCCCTCTCACTTCTCATTATATTGTTTCCTGAAAACTGTGATAAGGTTTGCTTGCAGAATTTACTGGACTGTAACAGCATTTGCTGTAGATCCAATGCGGTGGGATTGTTCACTGTTGAATAGGTTGTATGTTATGTTTCCAAAGACATCTGGTAAGACAGTTTGTAAGCAGATTGCTTGGGTTTTGCTATCAGTCAAGGCATTACAGTGTCCTGGAACCACCTGTACATGGGATCTCTTCTTACTCTTTAGAAAATAGATCTAGGGGGAAAAAATGAGCACTTTTGAAGAAGATGGTGTTTAGATTTTAGAGCTCTGACAAACTGTCCCAGAAAGTAGGGACAAAGAGTGAGGTATTCGTAGGCTTCTGGTTTTCATCTTTAGTCTTTTAACAGTATTCGTACCAAAGCTTCATGCTTCTTTCTGCTCTGCAATCTGATGCAGTATGTGATCAGCTCAGTAAGCTGCTTTGAAATATCTTGGTAATGGTGGACATACCTGCGCTGTGGCTGGAATCAAGTAATGATACAAACTTGAAAGTATATATTCTTTCTGGATATTGTCAAAAGGCATCTATTCTTGTCAGGGTAGCTCCCCAAAATGTTGGGAATACATTTTCAAATTGATGAAGGAAGTCTGGTCCTGGGAGGAGTCATGCTGGCAGTCTGTGAAGAATGATTATTGTTGGATTTCGCCGATTAGGTACTTCAAATAATAATCCTCTGTTTCATTTAGTTGGTCAGAAAGCATTTGTAAAGCAATATCACTATTGAATAGCGATAGCTGCAACCACGGGAGTAGGATAGCAGTATAACTTAAACAGGCTTATCAACATTTGCCTGACCAATTCTGTGTTATCCTATGTTTGGTGAGATGACAGAGAAGGGTCTTTTGGTGGTACTCACCGTGAATACAGATCATCTCTAGGAGGAACCAGAATTAAGTTCACAGACCAAATTAGCAGTTGGAATGATTATGTGGAAAAGGTGCAATTGCACTGTCCTGCTAATATGTCTCATTGGAGGCAACAGTGGCAGGGTAGTCACTGAGTGAACCTCTCATATAGTACGAAGTGTTTGGTGGGTCTGCAGTTAGTGTGATCATTAAAGGAAAGTGTTAATGTTTGTACTTTCTTTGAAACTCAGGTTTGATTGTTTTGTGTTTTGGTTTGTTTTTTTTTTTTTTTAAAATGAAATAATGTTATTACTGTATTTTCTAACTGAGTTTCCTTCTCTTTTTGTTTCCTTTTTAGTTATGTTTCGCTTATATGATACAGATGGGAATGGATACCTAGATAGTTCGGTAATGTTATTTATGTATTTTAATGCATTGTAGGAGTATGTCATAATGGCATACCTATACAAAACTACATTAATCCAAATCAAGTTTATATTTCTCCTGAATTGATAGAAGCAGTATAAACTATAGTTGATAAGAAGTCACCCATTTTGAAAGTAACTCTTGAGTTTTCTTTTCCATTAAGCTGCTGCTTCTACAACTGTATAAATTTTCAAATGCTGACATTGCTGTCGTGGAGTCCTATTCTATAGTCTTCTGATTTTTAATCGTGTTACTGTAGGGGACACATTAATATGATTCCTAAAATTCTAGTATGCTGCTGGGAGATGTGTATGAAAGCACCATTTGTAAAGATTTCATTAAAAGGGGAAAATGTGAGAGTCACACAGTGGATGTATGTGGAGAGATGTCAGAACTTCCATGTTGTTATTAAGAACAGAGGAACAGTATTAAAGACAAAGTTTTGAGGAGCAGCCCAACCAAATGTTTGAAGGAAAATCAGAGATACAGCAATCATTTAAAAAATGTAGCTATTTTTTTTTCTGTTAGCTAACAGAAAGAAGTATTTTATTGGCAGCTTTCTTTTTTCCTTTTTTTTTCCCCCTTCTTTTGTGTCTCCCTGAAGTAAGACAGCATAGAGTAGATTGGTAAAGAAGAGGAGGTGATTCCCATAAGTGACAGGGGAATAGGGAAGCTAAGGTATGTAGAGGTATAAAGTAAATACTGTATCATAGTTTTAGGCAATACAAAATATGAATTAGATAACTAGTGCATAATAAATACACATGAGAATTCAGAATGGTTGTAGATAAGCATTTGAGCATGTTTACAAACCAAATGGTATATATGAATAGGGAAGAGCACTAGTGATATGTGATCAAGGGAAATTACAACACTGGAATGGTAAGAAAATATCTCTCTATTAGCTTATACCATCCACTTTATGCCTTATTTCCATTAGAAAGTTGTGAATTATACAATTGCTGTCAAAAAAATAGTTTATTAGAGTGCTGGAATTTAAAAGACCTTGCATCATTATATCACAGGGTGGACTTCAGATCATGAAACCAATGCTCAAATGATCAACTAGGAAGGAAGAATCTATTACTACTTTCAACCCAGAGGCTGTCCTTTGGTTGTGGGGCTGTATTTCACCTCCCTGCATGCTTTGCAGTCCATGCCTGATGTTTTGTTAGTGAAGCAGATTCACCTAAAAGTGGACAGCTTCCGATGTAAAGGACATTTCATTAGGAACATTGATGAAACAGTGTCACTGAATGCAGTGTATTTGAATCAGAAGTTGCTTGCGGTAGAATCTGTCTATAATATTGCATTAAATATTATCCTTCTTTTTCATTCATTTGTAGGAGCTGGAAAATATCATTGCTCAAATGATGCATGTTGCAGAATACCTTGAATGGGATGTTACTGAACTGAGTCCAGTAAGTATCCATTTTATCACAAGTTTTTAATGTTGCTAGAGATAGCATTTAATCATTTTGTGATATTTCATGTCAACATGTGATTCTATATGTTAGTCAGATAGAAATAATAATAGTCTGTGCTCCACTATGACACTGTCAATTAGCACTTTTATGAGTCTTTTTCTGATTAAATCTGATCTGTGAAACATTCTTGCTACAGTTTAAGGCTTTTCTTCAGTGCGTGTAGTAATTAACACAACTGGTTTATCGCTGAAAATTTCTTAAAAGTAACTACCTCTTATTTGTATTGTACATAGTAAGTACACAAGGGGACACAACTTGGTTTGGGAACTTGAGCTGATAATAAAATGTAAATAGGAATATGACACTTCATTTTCTGAACTCTCATTTTACTACAGGTGCCATACAAATAATTTTTTCCTTACTTTTTGCATGCGGATGAGGGAATTGGAGATCTGCACATGTTCTAACAAGAAATTGCTATATTAGAATATGGAATTTATGAGATTTTTCATTAAACTCTGTAGATCCTTCATGAAATGATGGAAGAAATTGACTATGATCATGATGGCACTGTTTCTCTAGAAGAGTGGATCCAAGGAGGAATGACAACAATCCCGCTCTTGGTCCTCCTTGGGTTAGAGAATGTAAGTATTAACATAAGAGTGTCAAGTTTCTGCTTGCATGTCAGCTGTGGCCCTCAGGTTAGTTTCTCTGTGGCCTGTACAAAGAATGGCTTTTCTTTGCTTTTCTCTACTATGGCTGAATGACATGCAAAGAACAGAAGTGTGTCTTCAAAGTCAGAGGTACATTAACATGTTTGAAGCAACACCAAATGAGCCAGCTCTGGAGCTGGAAGCTGTAAAAAGCTGATTAATTTGTCCTGTTAACAGCATATTGTTAATTCCTAGCTGCAGTAGTATCTGTTAAGAATGTTTTACTGCCCATGTGTATGTTACAGCTGGCTTGGAGCAGTGTCTAGACTTCTCAGCCTGGTGCTGTGTTGTGTGGCCTAACCATACTGAGTCACAGAACAATCTAGGTTGGAAGGAACTTCTGGAGATCATCTGGTCCAGCCTCTTATTAAAGGCAGGGCCACAGATTGAGTTACCCAGGGCCCTGTCAAGCCCAGTCCTGAATAATTCCAGTGAGGTGGATTCCACCAGTTCTGTGGGCAGCCTCGCCCAGTGTTAATTGTTCTCAAGGGAAAGAGCTTTTTTCTTATGCACAGATGGGATTTCTTCTGCAGCAATTATTGCCCGTTGGCTCTTGTCCTGTCATGATACATCCCTGTGAAGACAGTTCTTCCGTCTCTGTAACTACCTTTATAAACTATACTAAGTAGCAATATCAAAGAGAACACTTACACCAAAGGACAGAGTGTTATGAAAGAAGAGCTTATGTTCTGTACATTTACAACTTCACATTAAAGATAAGACAGATGTAATATGATCAATTTTATACCCGTTCAACACAGCTGTTTCAATGCTGGCATGTTGCCAGTGCCACCTGCTGTCCTGTGTTTGAGCTAATTTTGAGCACATGTATCTTAGCATATGTTTCAAATGCTTTTCTGTTATTTGAGAGAAAACATTTGTATTTAATTTTTTTCTGAAGTCTTTTTCCAGTATTGAGGTGAAATAATAAATAATATTTACTTTCCCCATATACTGCTACGGCCTGAACTAAACTGGGACTGCTGTAGTTGCTCTATGGTATTTTATTTGCACAAAAAATGGTCAGACTGAGACTTTCCGTAGGGAAGTATGCAACAAAACAGTATGTTTAGCAGAAGATCTAAAATTCTTGCAAAATCTTATTAATCACATTACCAGCTAAATATCTGAGTTGAGAATAACTTTCAGTACATTTGGATCACTGTAAGTACTAGTTCTCTAACTCTATATGTGTGACTGAGTAACAAAAATGTTAAATTACTTCCCTGTCATCAAACAACAGAACTTTGTCAGACTGAATTCCATTACTTCCACAGAATTACTCTAAACAAAGGGCAGCAAATGCTCTCAAGCAATCAGTATGGCAGATAACTGGTAGTAATTTTCAGGACAGATTTTTCTTTTGTGACAGGTAGTGTAGATGTTCTGGGAGTATATTTCTACACTTCATTCCTTCTAAATTTAAAACTCCTTAAATTCTGTGATAAATTAATGCAGATCCTTCTGTAGAGGTTTTGCTTTCATATTAAAGAAAAAGCTATTAGAAAGAAGCTATGTGAATGTATGTTATCAGACATTTTATCCTTCTGAGTATTTTTACTAGTTATCAGGTAATTTATCTTGCTGTGCGTAGCTTTACTATGGAAATAATAAAAATACGTAAACAGTGATCAAAATTCTGTAGCCTGCTATCAACATGGGTCAGTGTTTCGGTTGTCAAGAGTATTCCCAGTGCTTTATGTGTTGAAGAGACATAAATGTACAGTTGTGAAAAAATATTATAACGGTATGCAAAATATCTTTTCGATCAATAAGCATAGTTTTACTAGTTGAAAGTTGGAGTAAAATGAATGGGGTGGCTTTTAATGCTTTTTTAATATTTTACTTTACTGTAAATGAAGTCCATTATCTACAGAACTGTACAAGCTGAATTGCTAGTCATTTCCTAATGATTTACTAGGAAATGATGCCATCCTCTGAAAGGGCTCCCATTTTTCTTTTCATGTTTAAAAGTACTCTTGATTTCTGAAACCATTTGCATAATATGTAAAGAAAAGCCAGATTTTTAAATTTTCCATCAAACCAGCAAAAAGTTACTACTTCTGTTTGTACACAGTTCTAAATGATCAAATCTAAGTGTATTTTAGGACATTGAAAAGTTAAATCAAGAAAGTTAAAACTCTAATGCCTGTCCATTGTTATTTTGTGTAAACTGATAGTATGATTTTGATAGTTTTACAGCATCTAATGTATTACCCAAGCTCTTCATTCCAGTGCATCATTCCCATTAGTGGAATGCTGTTATTTCTTTTTACATGCTGTTGTTAGATTTTGCAAACCCAGCTTCCCAGGACTCTGCTTTTTGGCTGTCTTCCTCTCTCCTTTTAGTTATGATAATGAAAACTAAGATAAGAGTCTTTTGGACTCAGTAATCAAATAATAAAGTTCTGATATCTTAAAGTTTTCCACAGGCTGATTAGTATGTGAAAATAACGGGTATAACCTACTGGCTTATGCTTCTTAGACATGTCCAGGTAGTCTTCACATGTTGAAAATAAGCAAAAAAAACCCCAAACCAAACAAACAGTTCTCTCACCTTCTTTTAAATTTAGCCAACTACGCTTTGGCTCTATGCTGAACTCAGGCAATGATGAAATTTTATATCTAAGAGATCAGTTTCAGAGCTTGTCCAGTATGATAGTGACAAAGAATTGTCACTGTAGTTTATTTAAAAAAAATTATCCTACCAGTCTTTAGTTTGTTTTCGGTTGGGGTCCATTAACTTACTGTAATATACTTAACTCTTGTATAGAGCTTGTACAAACAATACAAGATTGTCAGCTGGTGTAATTTGTTATGCTAATATCAGTGAAGCTATGATTATTTCAGCTGAAGATTTTGTCATAGTACCTTCAGAATTCAGCTACATTGTTTGTACTTAATCTTTTGTTTCCTTTAAGAGCTATATAAAAAGGTCAGGTATCATGTAAAAGTTTTGTCTTACATTTAAAGCCTTTCAATCAGTTTTTATTACATACTATATTATATGCTTTAGTTACAATAATTGAAAAAAATCCAAAGCAGCATTTAAATGAAATATGGAACTATATTATACGAAAATAAAAGAATAAACAAGTTATTGTTTATAAATAATGGGGTTGAGATAGCCTAATCTCTCACAGGTTTGTGGTCTTTGCCCTCTGACTTCATCAGTAATCCCCTTCTGAAAGAGACAGGAGTATTAGGTTGTTATGACAAGTATTAGCCAGCCAGCTGTTGCCAAGTTAAAAGAAGTAACAAGGAAATCTGCCTGACTTTCCTTCTGATATCTCTCTCTCTCTCTGCCCCCTCCCCCCCACCCTTTTTCTAGACTTTCATGAAACTTCTAATGCCCTCTCAAATTTAGTTGAGATTACTAAATTAATTTAAAAGTTGCTGGACCAGTTTAGAGTCATGGAGATAAAGGGACAAAGAGCATAAGTAAGTCTCATTTCTCTAGGAAATCAACCTAAATTTCCAGTTTATTTTATCTTACTGGGTTTTATGCTTTCTATTTCCTCCTAAAACTTGAGTTTAGAGTTGCTGTGAAGGTAGAACTTAGAAATACAGAGAATTTTATCTCGGGAATGTTCCAGGATAGAAACAATGTATTCTTACTTTGGTGCTTTTCAAGGCAATTGGTGTGCTAAACAAACAATTTCAGTACAAGATAAGAAATTTAAATAAGAACTTAATTGGTTCTTATTTTATAGGGGTGCTATGATACACATACTGTTTGGAAATTTGTTCTGCAAGAAAAGACCTTGGAATTGTATACGTGTATAATGCATTTGTACTTGGATAACTACACTTTTTCCACTTAGCAGTGGCTGAATGTGTTCTGTACTGCACCTACTGAAACCTTTGTCTTTAAGACCAATAATTCTTACTCTGAGGTTTAGTTGTGCCAGTTTCATGGAAGTTGTTCCAAGAAATTCTCTCATGAGAATTGAGAATTTCATGAAGAAAAAAAAATAATTAGGTAACTACAGAGGAAATTGTTATTTATGCAATTGCATGGTGCAATTTATAATAATAAATATATGAGGTAGAGTTTTTTGCTGAGTGTAACACTTCAGTCTGCAATTTTCACAGTCCTCATCAACTTTCCAAATTTATTTTTGCTTCTTAAGGCAATAGTTTGTCTCCCATCCAAACACAGATTGGACAGAGATGTCCCTGCGTTGCTCCTTCTGGTTGGTAGTTACGATTTTGGGCAGTAGCCTATTGCATACTAGTGACCACTAGGCTATTTATTCTATTCCTCCACAGGAGGAACCTTCAAAGTTTCTAACCTTTTTATTTCATCCTGCATTAATTTAAGTAGATCAACATTGTCGGTGAAGTTTGAGAGCTACCCCGTTGACTCTCCTAGCATTGCTTAAAATGTCCTTTGTAATCTGGGCACAAAAAGCCACTTAATGATGGTTTGCTCCTAAGGGTTTTTGTCAGCCATGAACATTGTACTCTGCTCTTCGTTAGGAGTTCTTCACTTGTACAATATTATTCCACTCTGTTCTGATAAAAGCATTTGATTTCTCTTCTGAAGTAATTCCATGCCAGATATTTCGGTCTCACTTCTGTTATAACGGATCATTACTACCACCTCTGTCAGTGACTGTACAAAAAATAGGTATAAACTGCAAGTTCACAAGTGCTAGTACTTAAAAAAATCCCGTGTTTAGGAGTGGAAAGTATTTTATTCTCTCTTCACTGGCCACTAGATGTCACAGTTGCACTGTATCTGGTACTGTACAGTTGCTGAAAAGCTGCCCTGAGGTGAGAGAGAAACTGAACAACAGTAAATGCTTCGTAAAGTCATCAATAATCTGAAACCAGGCCACTCTGCCTTTCTTTTAAGTCACCAATTGTAATTTTCAACCCATCTCACCTTTTAAGTCAAGGTAAATGTCAATGGGACAAACACATTTGTGTTGAAGTGGGACTATGCTTCAATTAAACCAGAAGGAAATACTCTTACAATTTTATTTTGGATCCTCAAGCAGCAAATATTATGCTATTACACTCAAAGAATTTAAAAGGTAACTTTTTTAACCTTTTTGATTAAATATGGCATGGAATACTTGAGTGTGAATCCACATTTGGGAAATACTGCTTCTTATGTTGTATGTTACATTATTGTTGGCTTACTTTTTGAGCTCTGAGTATGTGAAAGTGGAACCAAACTGGGGACTTGCAAACATTTGCAAGTCTGGTGTGGGATCTGTTGCACCATGAGGAGTGCCTCTCAGGCTGAAGTCTGAAACGACTGCTTAATACCTAGGCAGCTTCGTAGAGTTGTATTTCTTTCATTCAGCGAGGAATGAGAGTGATCTGGCCTTTTATTGTCCCCAGTGGTATTTTTATAAGTCCTGTCTGAAGTCTGGCAGGTGAGTTTTCTAAAAGGCTGAAGTGCCGATGAGCCATATGCTATTTCCATATGTACAGAGGGCAAAACCAAGCCCCTGCTAGAAGAAGCTGTAGCTTACCCTCATTGTGCCAGCTCCTTACCAGCTGGGAAGCAGCCTCACCCGAAGTGATAACGGGAGCTATTTTACCAGTATCATTTCACAGCATTGCCAGCAGAGGGGGTAATGTTAATGCTTTGTGAGACTTCATAGCAGGAGCTGCTAAAAAAGTATGTGTATCTTTTCTTGACAGTGCTGTCTACTTTTATGCTGTGCTAGCTCCCACTTCTTTGCAGGAAGTTTGCAAATGCCTTTCCTTACTGCAGTCCTGCTTTTCCTTTTGCCTGTAGGTTGGTAAAAGCCCAGGAGAAGTCAAGAGTAACTCTAACCTGTTCTGTGTGTAAGGTGTAAAACAAATGGTATTTCATGCAGGTATACAAATTTACCATTATTTAAAATGTAATTTCTGCAACGTTTCAGTCTCTGCAGATGACAGGTGACTACCAATTTAGGGACAGGGAGACTTCATAGTGTTGCTAATTATGAAGCTTGTTTAAACAAACTGATTTCCCCTCCTGTGCTCCCTTTTCTATGCTTTCTCATGTGCATATTAAGCATTTCTGGGTGATGAGGATAGTACACTGGTGAGTGCGTGGATGAAGGCTGGGGAAGTGATTCTTTTTTTTTTTTTTCATTTCTCCAGCACACACACAGAGACACACACAAAATATCTCAGAAGTTAGAAGTGAGGAGCCCTCCCGAATAGCGTGTCTCTTGAATGAGGTTACTCCCCCTCCAGTTGAACCAGGACAGACTTAGAACCCCCTCTCCCCAAACCAAATTGAACAAAACAAAACCTGACATGAATTCTTTGCTGAGAGCCACCAAAGGAATATAGAATTTAACTGCGTTTGTATTAAAAGGAGGTGCTGCGTGGTTTAATGGACACTCTTCTCATCTTCCCACTGACTGAACAATACCCAAAGATCAGTCATAAAAATGTCTTCAAGTCATTTAAATATTTTTAAAATAAATGAAAACAAAATAACAGTAGGCAGTGAAAGAATAACTTAGCAGACTCGCTAACATCCTTCTCCCTTGGTTGCTTGTTACTGACTCTTCTCATAGGAAAGACTGAGCATGCTGGTATTTCAGACACTGTAGCTATAGTGAGAGGGGATACTTAGCTAAGATGAAAATTTATCAGTGATTTCATTACCTTTTTTAAGTCTCAGAATCTTGAGTTTTGTGCTTGAAACCTTAAGATCTCTTTGGCTACCTTTATTTACAAAAATCTAAAAAGCTGAAGTAAGTTAATATTAAACGAGATTAGAGATGTGTGGCTAAATTCTGTGACTGCATAAAATTTTCCACTGATTCTAAGGCTGGCTCTTTCATGGTTAACTTGCTTTTTAAGGTCAGGTCCTTTTGGCAATGAAATCCATGATAGAAGGGTCAGGACCATAAGTTAAGAGAACCGTCGTTAACAAAATAAATGTTACTATTGTCATTATGTGCTAAAGTCTGCATATGGCATATGGAGGCTTCATTTTCAGTGATGTATAATGAAGTGAGGAAGAGATTTTTACTGTACCTGCCCTGCTTTGAGATCTTCTTAATGACTATTTGTTTTTAAACTCTTTCTCAGGATATGGAAGCAAAATGAGTGAATGTCAGTAAATGCACTGATGTGAAAGAATTGTGGATTTTATTCATACTTAAAGACTTGCATTGAGGGGGCTTTGTTTCACATTATGTCTTTTTTTTTTTTCTTGGCAGTGTTTTAAAAAGTTATGTGCATGCATAATCATATGCAGCATTTTATTGCTTATTTTTGGCAGTGCACAAGAGCAAAAATTTAATTTGCTATTTTCCAAAAGTGCATTGTGTTTATGTAATGGATTTGCATCAGTTGCAGTCTGTAACACAGTTAAGTGTTTTAATTGGCAGAACACCCACATCAAGACTTGTTTGTTTTTCTGATAAGGAAAATGCCAGCTAAGTTAGTCCATATGTTCTGTTCAAATAAGACGCAACATATTCACATGTAATGGCCATTCTTTAAAAATAAAATTAAAATGAAAATGTAACACAAAACTGATGTGGAGGATGGGCAAGTTTATGCATAATTCTGAATTTTTGTTAATTTTCAGAAATAGTAAATATTTTGCTAGGAAAAGCTGGTCAGCTTGCATTTTAAGTGCTTGTGGTTTATGACTGTATCTGTTGATGACCTCAGTAATGTTAAAATGAAAATGTACATTGTTTACTGTTTTTTCTTAGTAGGATTTACATGGTCTTTATTGTCTAGTGAATAATTGTCTACTTTCAGAAGACTTGAAACTCACATACTATGTTGTAGTTTAACAATACTTTAAAAATGTGTGGAAAGTGGTAGTAAGATGGAAAGAAAAATAGAAGTTACAGAGCTCCATTTAATGAAATACATCCTCTTCAGCTGCCAGTCATGAAGGAGCTTGACAGGCTTCTAGTGCTCCACAGCTGCAGAATCTATTTCTGCTTCTTCAGGGGAAATTGGAAAACTTCCACACTCTGCCAGCCCGAGAATCCCACATTAGGCATCTGCTCTGCTCTTTCTGCAGAAAGGGGACCCTGACATTGCCCAGCTGTCAGAGATGGCATTTGAACTCCTGCTGATAATATGGGGGGAACTCCGCTTAGGCTCTGATCCTGATCTCTCAATAGAGAAAAAATATTCCAGCTGACTTCAGTTCCTTTTGTTTCTAGGTAATTTGTAGGAATTATTCAAAGTTGTGTTCTGGCTAGGACCTGGCTTTGAACCAAATATTCTTAATTTCTTGGAGTGCTGATTTTCCTTCAGGAATTTTTTTTTTCCCCCACAAGTATGAAGAAGTCTTCATCATCTTTGACTTGTTATTAACGGCTAACTCTTAGAATAGAGCAATACTGATTTTTAAGGACATAACTCATGCAGTATATGCTAATATAGGACAAAACTGAATTTTTATTAAAATTTATGTCTACTGACTTACATAGACTGTCCTTATCAGTGAAAACCATCATATTATTGAAGATCTAGTCAGGGATATTGTATATACATGATGACAAGTATTAGTAGTAGTTTGATGTGAGAAATCAGAAACTGAATGAGAACCAGCTGTTGATGTGGCTTCTGAGAACCAGAGGTTGATGTGGCTTCCTTTAGTTATGTGACAATTTCTTTTTGGTAATGAGATGCCCAAAAAGACCATAGTGTTTCAGTAATACACAATGAAGAATCAAACTACTGCAGCCCATTTCCAGCTGATAGACGTTAACTGTCTTTTTCGACTGGATTTTATATTTGGTAAAAAATAAAATTTAAAAAAATCAAGTGTTATTACATTAGGTTAATCTGATTTTTTTTAAATCAAAACCTCTGATGATTGCAAAAAGGAAAAAGTCTGATGGCCACACTTGCCAAGAAACCTGGAATTTACAGAATTAATTTAACATCTATACCAAGTGCACATAATTTTAAAAACCTTCTAATAACAGTGAGGTCTCAGAATGATTCCATTAAGAAGGAAGAGGAGAATCATGCAACTGAAAGCTTACTTTTGTAAACGTAAATGATTTGATAATATTGTTAGTTATACGTGTAAGTTACAGTGGGCCCCTGAGTTATAAGCGCCAATCAGTTGATCAGTCTATGCATGCAAGATTTGAGTATAGTGCTACAGCTAACTTAAAAACGTGGGCTTAAATGTAAGGAATTTAGTTTTTGGAGAAGAGGTCCAGGATCTAAATCTCACCCTTAAATACTTGCTTTTTGATAGACTATTGGCAGTAGATTGACATAAATTAAAGCTGGCAATAGGTATTATTGTGGAGTAGTTAGATTTCCTACTTCACATATGTTGATACATATCCCTAAGTCTAAAAGTCATTAAGAATATCTCTGTAGTTTAAAAAAAAATCCTTTCTGTTGTTCATTTTGGGGAGTTTTACCTTCTAACCTGCAGCACCTTTATTTTTAGAATTAGTCTAGAACAAATTTTAGTTAGCTTTAATACTAGTTGTAATTTAATATCAGCCTGGACTTATTGCTAGCATTGTGTTGCAGTGGTGACAGCAGCCTGGTGTTTTTTCTGAGTCGTTTTTGAAACACATGGATGTCCATGAGCTTCTAGAGAATTTTTAATTATAACATTGCCTGTGTATTTAGAATGATTATACTGTGATCTGGTGCAGAGTATTAAACGAAGTAACAGCTTGTCTTTTACGTTCTTGAGTCAATCTCCAATTTTTATTGGCACTTACATATTTCATTGTTTATTTTATTAAGTGAAATCTGTTTCTTTTATGTCCTGTGCAGAATGTGAAAGATGATGGGCAGCATGTATGGAGACTGAAACACTTTAACAAGCCTGCCTACTGTAATCTTTGTTTGAACATGCTAATCGGAGTAGGCAAGCAAGGTCTCTGCTGTTCTTGTGAGTATAAGCATTTCAGTGTCCATTTGCATACATGTCTATTCCTAGAAATGTTGCGCTGGATGCATAACAAAGAACTAGTAGCTTCCCAGTACAAAACCATTGCCAACACAATGGTGTCTCCCCCTTTGTCTTCTATGCTTGAGAGCTCAAGGTTCCATTTTTCATTTTTCAGGATATTGGGCTTTCAAAGCTGTTGTTTGAGGGAGTTTTGTGTATTATAATAGCTCTCAGTGTTAGTTCCCTTTGGAGTCTGCCTCTTTTTTTTTTTTTTTCCCTTTTCTCTTAGCAAGTATCATGCTTAAGTTTCAACCTTATATTTTTGTTATTCCTCTTTTATATTTATTAATAATTTGTTTAATAATTTATTAATTTGTTTATTCAAATTTTGCACAGAATTCTTGTTTTTTTAATTGTGAAGGTCAAAATCCCAGTTTCCCAGAAATCAAGTTTCTGTAACACTTGTAAAGTTTTGTATGTTTACTTGGTTTGTAATCATAAATCTCAGTCTTGCCATCCTTTCACATATTAACTGATTACAGATTTTAAGATAAAGGAACACAGAAAAACTACTGCATCTAATTTGACCTTCATGAGACTATTAGATGCAGTTACTACAGTTCAATTCCTTGAGTTATATCTATGTATCTCCTAATAATCTGTGTTTGACCAGCTCATAACCTGTATCTTGAGAAACCAAATCTTGCCGAAAGATACCTCGTCTCTGTTTGAATGTTTCAAGAGATGGATGATCCATATCTTTCTTTTGTGGTGTGTTCCAATGATTAATCATCTTTTTTTAAGACCTATTTTCTGATTTGAATATGTCTGGTAGACGGTTGCAATGATTGGTCCGTGTTATGCCCTGCTCAATTAGATTAATGAGATCTTTAGTACCCACTATATTCTTCTCGTGATGGTATCAAGTCACCTTTCATTGTTCTTTTTGATAAATTAATCAGTTTCTTAGTGTAACTTACTTTCTCCATTTTTGGTATGAAAGATAGCCCATCACAGCTGATCAGGACCTTTCTGCCTGTACAGTTCTATTGATTTAATTTGAGATTAGTCTGAATGAATGAGGGTTTTGGAGTTGACCATTGCTCTGTCCTCTGTGGGCCACAGATCTCTTTAAAACATAATTCAGATGTAAAGCCTCCACATATGAGTTTTCACATTGTATAATTTCATTCACATTACTATGGAATGGGAGAGATACATTTATTAAAATTCAAACAAATAGAAATTGCATAACTTCAGATTGATAAATGCTAATGACAGTAACTGGAATATATATATAAAATGCTGAATTGACTATTAGATCTTGAAGTGTTACATTCTTTAATATGCTTTTATGTCAGACTGATGCAAATTTAGTACTTGTGAGGAAATATGAGACCCATATATGTTTGAAAGAGAAAATTCTATTGAGCAAATAATGTAGATCATCTTCTTCAGTAGTTATCAGAAATGTGTAGATGAGTTACATAAACTGCCCCAAAAAGACCAGCCTTACAAGAGCTGTAATTTTCTCTGCTATGTACCTCTTTAAAATTTATTTGTTATTGTACTTGGCATTTATTTGGTGAGAACAGTGGTTCCAGAGTATCTGAAGAACATCCACATGCTCCTTTCAGTTACTTCATGCAGAAAGGGACATGAGTCTACTTACAAAACTATTACACTATTTCCTTGTCTCGCTAAGCTTCTTCTCCAGTATATTTTCAAAGCACTGCTATAGATTTCATTATTTGCATTTTAGATTGTGTGGGAGGAAAAAAAAAAAGGAAACTGCAGGGGGCCTCACCATCCCTCCATGGTCCAATCAACAATGTTACTCCCTGCAGTTTGTCTGATTAATGGCTGCACCTCCCACTGGGTTTGTGTAATAGGTGCAAGCAAGGTGTTTAGAAGTACTTTGTGCTTAATTGCTCTCGAGGTCAAAAGCGTGAGACATATACCATGCAGGGAGAAATTCATTCTCAGTTTTTAATAGTTGACTCTATTGAATGCAGGTATAAGCTGTAGCATTATTTCCTCATCTAGGCACAGTTGTATAGTTGAAGTCAGGAGAGGTTTGCATTGTACCCTGACATTTGTATGTTTTCCAAATGCAGCTAGTGTGATCTTTACAGACCTGATCAACAATAGTAGTTACCTAAAACTGGTGTGGAGGGGTTAGGAAAAAAAAGCTTCTCAGGAGTTGGTATTTGGGAAAGTAAGAGTTAAAGTTGGGGTGATTACATGGAATGCATGAAAACAATTACTATCTGTAAATGGACTAGTCAGCCATTTAAGATTTATAAATCAATAGAAGGAACAACGTAAATTCATTGGCTTTTATTTTTGTGCTTGCCAGCTGCTCTCATGCCTATAGTTTGTAAAATATAGATTTCTTTCTACTAGCAAATGACACCAAACCATTTGGCAGTCATCAATTTGTCTTTAATATTTTTGTCATTTGGGAATTATTGTGAAAAAATTTAGTGAGCTCTGATTTAATTAAGCATTTCCTGTTATGCAATGATAGTGCATTCTTGGATTTCTCACTTGCATAATATTTCCTGTTCTAATTGGCCTTTTGTATTCCATAGAAAAAACAGTCTAGTTTGAGTTTTCGTTGACTGATTGGATTGATTATATTGAGATGGCATGCTGGTAACGTTATTTGTTTCATAAAAAAGTAGTCAGAAACACCATTGCCTCAACATCTATTAATGTCTTTCTTTTTTCAGTTTGCAAGTATACAGTCCATGAACGCTGTGTCTCAAGAGCTCCTGCATCTTGCATCAAAACATATGTGAAGTCCAAAAAGAATACTGACGTAAGTATGGGGTAGCGTTAACTTTGCCATGTACCTGTTAATTCAGTAACTCTTATGTATATCCACACTTTTCTTTTGCAGGTTATGCACCATTTCTGGGTAGAAGGAAATTGTCCAACAAAATGTGATAAGTGTCACAAAACTATAAAATGTTACCAAGGCTTGACTGGACTTCACTGTGTTTGGTGTCAGATCACAGTGAGTATAATATAGTAAAACCTTTAGCACAGGTTAGAGAGACAGAAATCTGCATATCTTTTTTTATAGCCTCATAATTTAAAAGGTCTCATTCAGTTTTGTCATCAGGAATGGATAGTGTGTGTTTAAGAAACAGTACATGCAGAATATTCATAGGAGTCCTTAATTGTTGCAAGCAAATACGCTTAAAGGTATACTCTGCTTCAAGACTATACAAATGGAAATAATATATGTCACTCTAAAGAACAGAATTCCCAATCTATGTTACAGAAAGATTAGAAAAGAGTTTTCAGTACTGGGGAAAGTCAAGATCACTGTGACACTAGAGCAAAATCCTAATTTGTGGTGTACTGACAGGCAAATGAAATTGAGGACATCTGGTAGGATACAGTGATTTCAAGTGTCTGGGAATAATAGCAGAGACATCTTGATAATATACTAATCTGTGCACCAAGTCTAATATATACAACTTTTGTGCACTCCTTATTCAGCAGGAGCCAATAACTGGAACTAATGACATTCAAGGAACACTGCCCTTATAAGTGAGATCTTCATGCTAGAAGAAGCAATGCCAGTATTTCTGTTCCTAGCCAGGACAGGATTTAAATCTAAGTGGGGAGAGGTTCAGCCTTCTTCTAGAGTTTTTGCTTTTTTGCTGATATCATTATTATTGTTATTATTATGGAACAGCAGTTGTTTGTTCAGTGTTTTAAATAATGATATGAAACTGAGGCATTAGTGAATGTTTGTTTTCAACATTCAAGTTTGGATGTTTTGTGACATATTTTCTTAACACAAGAATACAAAATACAAAACATCATCAAAGAAAATAGATCCAGGATACTTTCAGTGATAAGCTGTTATGATTACTTAAAAACCAATGTTTTAGAAGAAAGCAAATATGTAGTCCAGATTGCTGTCAAAATTTGGATAATTTATGTAGAGAGTAAAACACCCAATCCAAAATTTTTGCATGCAAATAATTAAATTTAGGCAATGGCTATCTGTGTTTAGATAGATAAATAGGAGTGTTCCGCTCTAGATATAGAAGTGTTTACATCTGTATAATATGTATAGATCATTAAAGAAATACATATTATGTAAGGCTTCCTCTTAAAGTCAGAGGAAGTTGCAAATTCTGTAGGTTGTCAGAAAAATTATTTTCCCATTATTTCATGTGAATCTGGACCAGAATTGTAAAGGCCTTTTACTTCTTGAAGATACACATCAAGATTTAGAGGACTTCCATAAGAGCTGATATTCACTGAGGAAATACCAAGGAATGATTTATCATTTAAATCACTGTGAAGGAAGAGGCTAAATTCTTTTGAAAATATCTTAGGTGTTTGTGTGCATATTTAAATGCTTAAATATCTATCAAAATTCCAATTAAAAATGGGCCTAAGTTTTTTGACAGCCAAAATTAAAAATGTTGGCCCTGAGGTTTACAATTTTGCAATTGTATTTCCATCAGTAATCGAAAGATTTTTATTTTCTGTTAATGTTGTATTTTCAAAATAACTTTATTAATGTTTTTATTTAATTTTTATGGCTTCAGGTGTAAGTTAGACATATAGGTGAAAAATGAGTATTTTTAAAGTTTTAGAAATGCTTTGTTAAAAAGTTATTTGGGTTTGAATCTCCTATTCATTTTTCTTGCAATTCTGTGTATTCTATATATTCTATTGCAATACTTTTCTTTGCTAATATTAATAACTTTATTACTGAAAAAACAGTGTTTTAAATTTCTAACAGATGCATGATTTTTGAATGTATATTCTGAAGTTGTATAATTATCATCATATCCTTCATACATTTTCAACTCCTTGTACAACAACACATTTAGGACTTGTTGCTGACATATTTTTGTAACGTAAGAAGATGCCTGTTATTACACAACTAGTTCTGAGCCTCTTTCATGCATTTTAAGTATCTCTCCTTCTTACAACTTAATAGGGTCACTCCTAATGTCAAATAACTGAATCAAATCCCAAAATTTAGAGATGTTTTTCACTAAGGAGGCTTGTTATACTGAGTTCTCAGCCAGGCCTACGTTTCCCTCTTCCATATATTCTGTAGTTCTCTACCACGGTCCTGTAAATGTTTTTTTCCTCGTTTTCTCTTCAGCAAATATGGTTTTTCCTACTTTGCAGGCATCTGGTTGTGAGGGAGGTAATATTGTACAGGAGCTAGGTTGGGGGTAAGGGAACTTTTGGGAAATGTATTTAAAATCTGCTAAAACATTTTTTTGATAAGAGATGCATATTATTTTATTTCATTGTGTGAAAGTGTTATTTTCATTAAAGCTACGTATCTTCTACCATTTCTGTTGTCTGCTATGCGCCAATTCTGTTGTCAAAGATCAGCAAAGACTAATAAGAAGATTAAGCTATTTTTTTCATAGATAAGTTTGCGTGCCACTGAGTAGCAAAGCTGCTAATTACCACTGAATGTGTGAAGATACTTTTATTTGATGTAACATGGCCTGGTGTGCATTAATTATGGTACAAGTAGCCTTACCACTGAGGCAGAGAATTAGCATGACAAATGATTTAGATTACAGGGCTACCAAAATACCCTCACAATAAGGCTTTAATACTCAGAGTAAATCGAAACTCGTTAGACTTTTATTTTCTGTTGCTAAGTAACTGCCTGAAAAGGTAACTTTGCGGTATAAATGAATATGGACAAGGCTAATATTAAGTGCCATTCAGTTCAAAATTCAGAAATGTTATGTCAACATTAACTGTACCAGATAACTTTATGAAGACCACATTACCAGTAAAGCTTATATACATCAGCAACTGGTACAGTTTTATTGTAATTTTAATAGAGTTCATACTGACATAGTTAAATCATCTGAGGGAAAATGAATCAGTCATTGGAAAAATGTGATTTACAGATGCAGACATTGAACTACAGATTTTATAACAGCTATTGAACCTATTGAACTGATGCTGTATGCTACCTGTTATACTAGTTGAATCACATGTTAAATAAGATTTTTACTTCAAAATTTCTGATATTTATCCTGATTATTTTTCTTTAATGCAAATATACATATCTTCTCAAAAAGTAAAATACTTATCTCTATGGGAAATGCATGTTACCTGAAGAACTTAATGCAATTTATTGAATCAATGCAGAAATAGAATCATAGAATCATTTAGGTTGGAAAAGATCTTTAAGATCATAGAGTCCAAAATAATAAACTTTCACCAAATTTCACAATATGAAGTTGTATTTTATTGTGGCTATCTCTAATAATATTAAGTATACCAATTAACTGTAAATGCTTTGCATGATCCAGGCACACAACTCTGTGCCTTTGTACTGTGTGACTGGATATATATGTTGAAATATTCTATTTAGAGGCATTTGAATTGAGATAAATCCTAAAATAGCAACAAGAACTCTTGATTGCTAATGCAAAATATTTCAATAAATATATAATTATTTGTTGGCATTTTATGTTGATGTTATATACGTATTTTTCCCTTCCACCTTTTTAACAATACAGAAGTAAGCCAATGCTCTTTCAGTCAACAGACCTGAGGATATTTCCATGTTTTCGGAGTAGAACTGTTCTCATTGCTTTCAGGAAAACTTGATGAATGCTAAGAATAAAGCAGAAAAAGGAGAGTAATTCCGGTTCCTCAGCAGTCAGTGGAAACCTGAACATTGATTCAATCAAGACCAAAATTTCCCCAGTAGAGCTTAAAGCTCTTAAATATTCCTACATTGTTCTCTTATATTTCATAGATATTTTCATAGATATTGCATCGTCACGATTGAATCAATAGTGACTTTATCAGCTTCAGGTAGGAAGCAGAGTTATACCAGTACTGCCAAAGGCTGCCCTGAATTACCCCGGACTGCCCACTAGTAGTAGAACAGAAATTCCTGGCTCAGTGGAAGAAGCTGTCTTCTGAAGTGAAGGTTTTGATCACCAATAACACTGTGCTGATGTTACTGTAGTGCCATGCAATGTTCTCGTTTTGTGCGCTGGACCACGTGTGCAACTTCCAAACTGGAAAATATTTTGATCCACTGTTCTTTGCTTCAGTATAAATTCATTGGTTTTGTCAATCCTAAGAGGCTTCCCACTGCAGTGTGCTTCATTTTCCTGGTAGTACTCTAGTTTAGAGTAATTAAACTCTAGGATGCCCATTGTCTTAGACTGTAGTATTAAAATGTCTAAGTTGAATCTTCATTTTCTGTCTTTCTGTAGTTGCATAACAAATGTGCTTCACATCTAAAACCTGAATGTGACTGTGGACCTCTCAAGGACCATATTTTACCACCCACATCAATCTGCCCAGTAGTATTGGTGAGTTGTCCGTATGTTTATTTCAGATGTAATCCTCTGGCATAAGTAACGGCTAAAATGATGCTGGGACTGACTGCCAGAGTGTTTGTTAAATTCACAGAACTGTGTGAACCTTAAACAGAATGGGTAATCCTGGCTGATGAGTTTATAGGCACAAGCGTGCTTTATCCCCTGCATATTGCATTTTCTTCATGTGAGAATGAACTTTCTGTAGGGCATATTATAACTGAAGCTGACTCAGGTTTTATCACTTACTCAGACTGTACTTACCAGAAACTGTATAGGCAGAACACTTCTACATTTTACATCTTTTATAGATCCAACTTCCCAGAATAATGAAGTTATTCTTATGGACAGTTTTTGCTTGGGATGCATATTGTATATCTGCAATGCTGAGGTCTCTGATCTAAGCCGGAGGTTACCTAGAATGATGACACTGGTCTTGCAGTAAGCTATGCATCAACATTATGGTATATTTTATTCTGCAGTCGTGGACAGTAAATTTCTCTGTCCACAAAAACAATAACTCAATTCAATGAAAATAAAAATGCATGCTATGTGTAGGTTGTATAGAAAAGAGCTGACCAGTTTATCGTGAAAAAAGAGCTTAGGAATTAACTTATGTATTCGTATATTAAATTGGATGTTTTATGCTGATGGAAGTTATAGCAGCATCATATTCATAACAGAACAGATGGGTGGTCCTCTTTAAATATATTTCATAATAAGAGTAAGAAATGCTTGACCTTAAGAAAGAATGATTTATTGCAGGGAGGAAAAACAAGAAAATACACCTTCTAATCTTAAACTTGTTTCTGATCATTAAGAATAATATTCATACCTATTGTAAATTACTTGTTTTCTGATTAATCCTTTTGGCTGTCTGTTTATAAATCTGTTAAGGGATGGATGCTAGACTTTGGCCCTCTACTTGAGTAAACTGGGACTATTCCATTGCTGTCAATGAAGGTAAAGCAATGGAAAGCTGGCTTTAATATTTATGAAATATTTTTTAATATTTTTGAAAAGTTGTAGGAGTAGTTTTGTAGTTTGTCTGTAATAGTATTTTGATATTAGCTGGACAAGTTCTGAATAATAATTGTAAAATATTTTAAGTTTGTTGGATGATTACATTCTGCATTACATTATTTAATTTTCAGGATTTTAGGTCATACTTTAAAAGTTAACATGTAGAAATTATGATTTTGTTATTGGACTATTTTCATTTTATTGTTATTTATTGTTTACCATTCTTATAAACTGAATAAAGCCTCAGCATGAAATTTCATCTTCAATTATATTTGTGTAACTCCATTTTCTTTTCAGGAGAGGAAGAGGGATAGAGGAATTAAGATTTTTATTCCACAATTGGAGTTTAGTTAAGTTGTTTAGAGGATATATAAAACCACTCCAGAGTCAAATCACCCTTGAATAGGTTTGTTTTATCTGCAAATTTTGAAGGCATAAGCAGAAGTAAATATGTTTTCCTGTATCAGAATCATGTTTCAGTAGTACATACTAATAATGTAACATAAAACATGTATTTCAGCACAATGTATATTGTTAGGAATGGAAAATGTATTTTACTATGATTTAATAGGAACTTTATAATTTCATAGTATATTTGTTCATCTAGTAGTTTCTTCCAAAAATGCATTAAATTCCTGAGTATACTTAACGTTACAAATAATACATCAGTGACCTAGCTAATAGGTATTCCTCGTAGAAACGATTGATTACAGTGTACATATTATTTATGTTAGTAATTTTTTAATTAGTTTCTCCCATTTCCTGTTACGGGGATTCCTTTTGAGAAACATAATACTTCAGTGTATGTGAAACCAGCACTCTCAATAATGACAGCAAAACCAGTGAATATATCCATGTCAAAATTGTCTAAATATACAATAGTAAGTGTCTCTGTTAATAGAAATTACGTGTTCAGACTTATCAAATCTGATATACCTGACAGTGGAAAGATCTTTCACCTAGGACATGCATTTAGCTTCAATGATCAGCTGAGCAATAATATTCTTGCAATGCTACATGTATGTGGATGGTAAAGAAAAGCAGATAACCACAATACTTTCTGTACCAGGTTTATCCTTGAGTATTTTGAGGTATCAGAGAAGAACATATCTCCTTCTCCCATAGAATAAGTTATAAGAGTTGTGGGAAAATAGCAAGTTGAAAAATCTTGTATCTTTGATCTCCCAAAAGTTTTGGCCCTCCCTTCCATCTGTAACTTCGGAAGTCCAGACTTCTTCCAGAAAACTGTCAGAGTTCATCTCAGACCAAGATGCCTTCTCATAAGTTTTCCTTCAAGAGTACAGGCTAAATCCCTGCTCATCTTTTCTCTTTTGCGGAACTAAGGACATTCATATTTTTACCTTTCTCATCCAACACGTCTCATTTCTTCAGTTCTTGTGAAGTCCAGCCTTGACTCTTTCTGCAGAGATAAAGAGAATTTTTTCATAAATTACATTTCACAGCGCCATGTGTTAGACCAGAGCTACCAAACTAGTCTCTCAGCTGCAATTTGTTGTTCAGGTCCATATCCTCTCAGTTTTTCCATTTCCTAGGTATCCATTGACGTTCAAAATCACTGCTGCAACTGTGAAGAATAAATAAACAAGCTACCCTTCCTGATTGTAATATCACAAAGGGTGACATTTCTCTTCCCCCTAAACACAGCCATCTCAGCTCAGGTGACCGTTCTAAATTACTCATTTACGGTCTCTTTAGACACAAGAGAGATTCCTCTAAAATAGAGTGACTGGCATGATCCTCTCATACTGTCCCTTCTCTTAATGGCTGGAGAGAGTACTTAAATGCCTTGTCATCTGAAAGTTAGGTGGCTGGTCTAAATTAAGAAAGAGGGCTCCCATCTTCAAAACTGCACAAAATGGAACTTGTCAAATGTTATACCTAAATATGATAAAGGGCATTCTCAGCTGAAAAAGAAACCATGGGGAAACTCATGCAGTTGATACTGCGTATGTCATGAAAGAACCGCATATCTGTCTAGATTCGGTGCCATATAAAGATTTTTCGTATCTCACTACAATACTTCTAAATGTTTTAGTAAAATGTAGTCTGTCAACTTTAAAACTAGACCTTTTTGCTTTTCTGTTTACCGTATTTAAGGCTTGTTGTACAGTGAAGTTTTTTGTTCAAGTTAAATGAGTTTTGTTATAAACTGTGTGTGCAGATCTCAAGTGATAGTCTTTTAATAGATGTCAGATACACTTTAATGTTACTCTCTTTTATTTCGGTAACGTTTTAATTAATTCATACTGATTGAATAAATGTACATTGAGACTTGTTTCCTAATGAGGGCACATTTAGAGGAAAGGTTTTGCATCATTCTGATATCCTGTGGGTAATTATATTCTAATTATATGGTGGGGGGGAAAAGTCTATAACTCAGTGCTGATATTGTTCATTGGACCCAATTAATTACATGCACATAATGAAAGTTCATGATAAGGTTGACTGGCAGTGAGTTTAAAAATCTTTAACTCAATTGAATCCTAGCCTACCAAGAGTACAGAATTAGATCATAACCAGGTTAAAAACTGGATATTGGAATGAGATGAGTGAGTAGTGAAGAAAAAAAGATTGGTCTCTCCTTGTGATACAGCTTCTCTCCCCCCGCCCCTTTGTAAGGCAGAAACAGAAAAATGCTAACATACATTTTGGCTTCTTCATTTCATGCCTTCCTTTGCTTTGCTTTGTTTATTGATGAACACATAGGATGTTCTAATTAGTATTTATGTTTGTAGAAAAGTAATCAGATTTTTCTGTTTCCCACCAAAATAGATATAGCCTTGGGTAATGACAAATCAACCAATAAAAGCCTACTATTTAATAAATATTTATTTATTTCATAATGTATGATGATTTTGATTCTCCTATTGTTTACGTGAGTTTTACAATGAATTATTTTTTACTTAATTTCTAACATTGGTTTTGAAAATTATAATTAAAACTGTTAATTGTGGAATAAAAAGAAAATTATGGAATAAACTGTAAAACATAAGGTATCCTGATTACGGTGTGAGCATTACTATATGGCAGTTATCACTGTCTCCATAGTAACCAGTTTATTTCAAAGAGGGAGAGTCTGGTATAATATTGAAGACAAGAAGTGAAAGAAATAAAATTTAAAATTGGATATGTTTCCTTGTGTTCGATTTTCAACTTCATTGTTCAGCATTCTGGGACAAATTGGTCATCATGATAAAAAGTTTGGAACAACTGACTTTTTGTTTCTTTTCTCCTATGAATGAATTTGGCTTTTCTTTTGTCTAGTGAAGATGCTTATAACTTTTTAGGACAAAATCATTTAAGCATAAATTCTATTTATATAAATATAGAATATATCTAGAGAGATAATTCAGTATATAGAAAATATATGTAGAATTTTTGTACTCATAGAGTAAATTTGTTTATATACACCTAATATAAAATACCATCATAAGTCAAATTCACTTGACCTCTTATTTTAAAATATAAATGGCTATATATTTTGGTGGAGGAAACGTGTATCTGATTTGGGTTTGGGTTGGTCTGACATTTTATTCTACAAGAACATAAATGTTCAAAAATCTTTTGTGTATAACTAGTTCTCTTTAGGCACGTAAAACAATATACACAGCAGATTACAAATGTTTTAGCTAAGAAATGTGCCTTATGCAACTAAACAATATACATTATGATCTGTAGCTTCAAACTTTTGTGTGAATATAGCAAGTGTGTTGAGATGCTGGCAAAAAGTAATACAGAATTAAAGTTGAAAATATTGTACAAGAATTTTCTTTATCAGTATTTAGAGAGCCTAGACTGAATAGCTAATGGCTGTGTTGTAATCGCAACATAGTTCAATAGATATTTTTTCAATGTCTGATAATATGTTTTACTAATACTATTTTCCTG
This sequence comes from Gymnogyps californianus, assembly GCF_018139145.2. Lineage (NCBI taxonomy): Eukaryota > Metazoa > Chordata > Aves > Accipitriformes > Cathartidae > Gymnogyps > Gymnogyps californianus. Next base: position 136,191,123 of record NC_059472.1, read on the forward strand.
TGAGGTAGGTAAATGTTACTCACATAGGAAAGCAAAGATGTAGAGAGAGAAAAAGGGAATTAGCAGTTGCCGGTTGAAGAATGAGCTTTCTTAATCCCTTTTCCAGTTTTTAAACCTAAAATGATTCTTCTGTTTTTATTATAGTAGAGATCAGTTTTAACTCAGTTGAATCTAAGCTCAACATGGAGCGCAGAAAGTCAGTGCAGTGTTTAAGCATCTTTATGAGCAACTCAATCCTTTGAAGATGAGTTCTAGCCTTATTCTGAGTTTCTGAACAAAGGTACTACAAAAGACCCAGTTATTTGAATATATATGTTTCTATGGAAGGGGAAATTTAAATCTGGTTCTTGAATATTAAGTAATGACATAGCAATTAAAACAGATTTAAAAAACAAAACAAAACACTTTTTTCCTTTTCAATTGTGTCTCATATTGCAGATTCAGTTCTCTGAGAATCTAAAACAGACTTGAAATATAATGGTGTGCTTATCTACACTAAGAGCTCTTTCATTTCTTTGAAGTCAGAAGGAAATTAATAATTGCCCTGGAGGAAAATGTATCTTCCTAACTAATTATCTGTTCGGCAAACACAGTTCAATGTTAAAATAATAAGATGCTGATAAACTGAAATGGCAGCCATTCAATCATTTTAAGTTATATCTAGTTGCCTGCCCACACCTCATCACTACTGTCTGTCCCTAAGTTTATTCCTTACTTCCTCTCCCATTGGAGTTTAACATGTTTTTATTTTCAAAATTCTTTTCCAACTCTTTTGTCTTTCTTGGACGGTGTATATAATTGCCTGCTGTAGGCCAAGTTCATTTTAGGTTGCAAATTAAATTAAAAGTCTTGGGCCTTACTGTTTTTGCATGTTGATGCATATATTGAATGGGGTGCAAGATGTAAGCCAAGTTATCTTCAGCTAACTAAATGAACTAAGGCCGACATGCTAAATGAGAAGTACTTGATTGTGATTTTGATGTGTAATTCTTTACATCTTTATTAAGACATATTAAACAAACAACACAAAGTATATATATAAAGTTATCATGTAGCAATTCCTTGATCAGAACAGTCTTGTGGTCAGCTATTTTGAAGGTATTCTTAAATGACATCGTCTCCATTCCAGCCTTGTCTTTTTCCATGTATTTTGGCTAGTAGTAGTATGGGTAACAAAATACGTCCTTCTGATTGACATAATGTGATATTTTTAATTTTTTTTTTTTCTTAGCTGCAATTGTTTCTATCAAGACAGCTCTCAGATAAATTAGAAGCCTTACCTTTGCTTTATAGTATGGGCATGTGCAGCTCACTGGACAGTATTTTTGCTAGTGAATTGGTTGCTAATCATCTTGTCCACAGGATGACTTTTAGCTTCAGCCCATGGATGTGGAGCTGGGTATTGTGCTAGTCTATAAGCTCTATGAGTTTTCAAGGCAGCATGATATGGTGTCCTAATATTGGCCTTTCTGATTAATATGTACATATATTACACAGAGTTAGAGTTGAAAATGTGGAGAAAATTTTATAAACTAAATTTTCAAAATATTTTAACACATCTAAACCATAGTTAGTTGGATGTGATATCTAATAGATATTACAGATAGATTGCTTCCCAGGGTTTTGGGGTAGTGGTGGTAGGTTTTTTGCAGTTTTCAGGGTGTCTGAATCTTTGATTCTCTCTGGTTATTGTGTAACTATGGACAGAAATTGAATGGAATGGAATTTTTGTAAGCAGAGTCTTGAATACCACATAGGTTTACAAAGTGACAGTCTAAGAGTACCTATTCTAATATTCCGTTGCTTATTAAAGCACAGTTTTTCCATCCCTTGTAGGTTCCCATGTCATTAAACAAAATAGCTGTAAGGAATCATGCAGCAACCTTCCTCCAAGTTCCTTAAAAAACTCCAAAACATCAGTTTGGTATTCAGGTCACATATTTAAACTTTCATGGCCTTCATCCTGCAAACATTTGAGGATACCTTTACACGATATTCCATGCGTTCCATCTGATCTTCTGTGACCAAATTCCCCTGATCAGTATCTTTCAAGTTCAAGTTTCAGAGTTCTAAAATAAGATATTTTTTTTTTTAAATAACTGTTTCAGTTCATGCATATTAGCGTAGAATTTGGTTCTCTCCTTATGCGCCCCCATCCCCAAGCTGGATTTTAGGGTATATGCCTCATCTGAAGGCATATAGTATAAAAGTAGTAATTATCATACAGAAGTAATCTCAAGTTTTCAGTAGTTACTTGACAGACTGTGTAATGGTGTTAACCATTCACTAATGGCTTTACAATCCTATTTAATGTATAAATAAATTGTTGTTTAATGTATAAAATAAATTATTTTAAATAATCTCAGCTGTGTACGAAATAATCCAGAAAAATAGATTTGCAATTATTGATTAAGAGACAAGGTGAGAAAAAGCAATTTTTGCTGCATTGGCACTGGATTCTGTGTCAGCAGTTAAAATGTAGAGAGGTAACTATTTAGTAAGCTATTAGTTACTATTCATCTGTTTTCTTATAACAGCTATGATAGAGTATGATATTTCTAAATGTTAGTGTTTTGTGTAAAGGAAAAGACTGTACCTCTATATAAAGAAAGAGTAGAAATACTTTTTGAGGATGAATGTTGTATAGCTTGTCAATTGTAGTAGAAGAAAGCATTTTAAATAATATTCCTTGCTTTGGATGAGGATTCAAAGACTTGGAAGATAAAATAAAAAGAATACTCCCCAGGTACCAAGTATCTCTTTTTACTATTTGAAAGAATAAAGTCCTCAGGTTTTCTAATATTTTTAGCTGGTGCTAAAATGATCCCACACATAGTTTCCGGAATATAAATTACATAATATGACAGCCAAAACATTGGCAGAATATGGTTGTGCAGATGTGTAAAAAAGCACTGTGTATGTTTGTTGTTAAGTGCAATTGCTGCAAGGTAAGGTTCCTCGTGACTGCTCTCTCCATGCCCCTTGCGATCCCAGCTGTTCGGTGTTGCAGCCTAACGTTCTCTTTTTCCAACAGACGCTACCCACTTTAGGAGGTTTGCTCCCTGAGGTGCGTAACAGGAGGCATCCATGTACGCACGAGTACTAACAGATCATGATACTGTACATTCTTTTTGCTATAACGTGCATTTTGGGGCTGAACTAAAAATCTAGACATGATATTCTGTGTTATCATTTGAAAGGCCCTGTCTTATAAATTCTTTTTTCTTATTTGGATGAATAAGGGGTAGATACAATTGAGTAGTTCTTATCTGACAGTGATCTCTCTGGAGCAATATTGAATGGTAGAAGCTCCAGTTAATGGATATTGACTTCAAAGTGGGAGTTCAAGGGGAGAAAAGAAGGCATGAGAGGTGCAAAAGTGGGCAGAAAAAATTTTTGCTGTGGTAAGTACTATTTTGAAAGGTATGTGCTCTGGCACATACCAAAAGAACAGAAAAGTTTGATTTTTTGAGCCATCAAAATGTACAATAGCTTTTAAAATTCTGTATTCAGTATTTCTATCAACCTCATGCATGTCCACTAAACAAAATGGTTCGCAGATACATCAATCATTTTGTATGCTTTAATTAACAAGTTATTAAATATAGCACAACTGTTGTAGAAACTGTTGTTTTCTTACCTTGAAAAATAAATTTTTGCATTTTGTAAACCCATTTATTCAATGCATGTCAAATTTGTCTTAACATTGCTAGAATTTGTAGGCTATTATCCACAGATGATTTTATTAAGCTGTTATTATCTCATTAAAAAATGACACTGTTTAGTTCCCGACACTCTCGGATAGCTTAGCAATGTTATAGTAATGTTATAGTTCCTGAAAGAAAGTTATTCAAACAGTCAAGTACAACTGGATTAGAAAGCCAGCTTTCTGTTTCATATATAAAACAAAATATCTGTGCAAGAATATTTAAAAGAGATTTTTTTAATGAAATGGTAAATCTTTTTTTGTTACATTAATGGATTTATTCAGTAGAATTAAGATACACATTATTGTATTATTTCATACAAACTGTCAGATTCTCACTAGTATGACACATATCTAAAAATTATAGGACATATAACTCTAGGAAATCTAGAATCTCCTATCAGCTTCTTCAGAAATGTTTCAGAGAGCACTATTGGTACATGTGGTGACATGTATTTTGGTATCATATGCATATAAGATGGGTGATACAAAATACTTTACTTGTACTTTCTTCAAAAATCAGTGGAGGAAGCAGACCTTCAATGATAATGAGGTCAGGTGTCCATATTTGATTTTTCAAATAACACTCAAGATAATTCTGTATCATGTATATACTTTTTCCTTTATATTGTGTGAGGTGTACGGCCTAATCTTGTGTAGTCACTGCTGAGGAGAAGCTGTCTTTGTCTGAGTCAAGCAATTGTTTTGCTTATGGGACAGGTAATATAAATTGGAGAAGGAATGTTGCTAATGCAGCAGTCATAGAGCCAAGGCCAGCTGAGGGTATTTGCTGCTATCTGTATCATGCTGGAACAAAAAACCTAATATCCAAAACTTTGCTTCAGGTAATTGTTACTGCATTTCGCTTGTGAGTGATTGATAACAGCAGGTTTGGGCACTGTGGTAAGCATCCTTTATGTAAAGACAGTTCTCAGCAGTGTGTAAATACTTTTCATCGTAAGTAATAGCATGATATATGCAACAAGATTTTTAGTGCCACACTTTATAAGTAGACCTCTTTTGAACAGTGTTTTTTTAACCTCTCTAAATGCACGTACTCAGTGTGCTGGATCTGTTCCTTTCTGTTACCTTTTTCTTTGAACTATCACAAATATGTTGTTTAGCTTAACATTTTTCTAAACTTCTTAAAATTTGCTCTGCGTCTCTGATTTTTGTTAGAAATCAGGGTTTTTTGCTAGCTGTGTGTCTGCGTTACTGACATCTCATTCGATTTTTTGAAGATGTTGCAATATCCAAGAGCCAGATTTGGCCGTAATATAAAAACCTGTTTAACATGGTATGCTTACTTTTTATAAAATGTAGTGACTTTTAAGGGTAGTTATTCGCAAAGTTGTTTAAAACCCCAAAGCTGCTTCTTAGATATGTAATGGAGTGTGAAGCTTCCTTCATACTGAAGTTTCTTACTCACTATCCTTGGCACTAACCAATACTGTTGTGCATTAATGTTTTGTATTTGTTCACAAATGTTATTCTGTTTGGGTGCCTCATCCTAGTCCTAGTTTCTAAAAAAATTGTCAAATAAATAAGTGCAGAGTCAGTGATTTGTTAGGCAGTGATATGGACAGTGCTTGTCTGTGTTTTGAAGGTTAGGGCTGAGATGAATAGCTCTAATTGCTTTTACTGTTTTCTGTTTAAAGCAATGCTATTGTAGTCTAGACTCTTGGACCTCCTCTTGAACTGATGAAGTTACTCAAAGCATCCAAGAGCTCAGTTAACTAATCTCTTAGGAATTTCACTGCATACGGGAAATAGACTCCCCTGGGTTTTTTTATGTGGCATAGGTTTTTCAGTCCTTTTATAGGTAATGTGATCAGATTGCCACAGTTCCCCAAAGCACTTGGCTACCCAAAGCAGCCTGGGATGTCTTGGACCACTGTTTGCATCAGGACTAGATTGAGGCTATATAAGTCTCCAAATTTAAGGAAACTAAAGATGATATAAAAACAGTGATGATCCACATCTGTGTTAGAAGGCACTGTATTAAGCTGGGAGTTATTCCCTTCCTGCCAGAGAATCTGTGTCAATGTTTCTTACCAGTTTAAACTGCTCCAGAAAGAGTGGCATGGATTAATTGCTAGTGCAATCCCTAAGGCTTTATCAGAGGTAGCACAGAGATGGGTTTGGCCTGGTATGGAATGTAAATGGTAACATTTAATGAACTGCTTACTGAGTGCAGTTGCAGGGGGTGCAACAGTGTCCTTCATACTTCTTTCTAGTGCAGCAGCTTTGTGCCAGCCCATTCCCCTGACTAGTTTAAAGCCTCCTTGCACTTGTGAAGTGAGGAAAGTGGCTGGGGTGCAGTTGGGATTGGGGACACTGATTCTATTTGATAAACATCTGCTGTCTTAATTTATGGTGCATTTTTGGACAACCTTAAAGGACATGCTGGGTGCAGTTTATAAATAGGATAAATGAGATACAAAGAGCAAGGACATTTTTTCTTTTTCATTCAGAGTTCTCTGAAATGACCTGACAACGGCTGAAAATATGATTACAGCAACATACTTCTGAGCTTTCTTCTTTCAAATAACTATCTGATTGTGCTGTGTATCAGCATCAAAAGTCACCAACGGCTTAGAATCTGATGTAGATTCTGGTTTCTTTCTGATAGAAAATACAGATTTTATAAAAAGCCACTCAGCCAGTTGATTATGGTACATTTCGAACAGGTATATTTTGCCATATAAAATGGTAAAGTATTCTTGAAGCATCCAACCTTTGCTAGCAGTTAGGATGAAATTTTGATAAATTACTGATCTCTTATCAATGCGTTTATTAAACAATCAAGTATATTGTATGATTTGCTTTCAAGTTTCAGAATGCCATCCTGGCAATGTCAGATTATCTTTTCACATCATTGCATTAATTTGTGTTGTGACTGCACACTTTTCATCCATCTATTGCCTAGTCATTATGGAATGTCCAGGCACATAGATAGATGTTATGTGAAGTGGCCAGACATTGTGTAATAACTTGACTGAGATCTCATTTTCATTAAAGCAGAATCTGACATTACTCTCTAGTCAAAAAACAAGTTTGGAGAGGCACAGCCTCAGTTACAGTTGTATAGCATTCTATAATGTGTTAAAATGTTCCGTTTTCTCCTTTTCTCTCCTTTTTTCAAGGAAAGACAGGCAACAGTGAAAAAAGAAAAGAGTTGCGCCCAGCAAATGAACAAACTGGGAGAACGTAACAAAATGCAAAGAGCAAATTCCGTCACCGTAGATGGACAAGGTCTTCAGGTGTGATTATTGTTATTTTAATTTTAAAGAGGTACTTGTAGGTATGAAGGCAATGATAGAGTAAGCAATCTTTAAAGTGAAATATTTCCTATACATTCACTCTTCTAGTATTTCACTTTTACATATTTAAAAATACAACACGTAAATTCTTCCATCTGTACAGGAATCCTGCGGTGCAAATCTGCTTCTCATGTGATTGGTAGGATTTCCTAAGACATTAAGGGGGAGGGAAAACTAGCTCTAAAACACTTGTATTGTGGGGTGAAGCTGAACTCGATTGTTTTAGTATCTGTCACGCAGCATTGTGTGAATTGACATTATAAATCTGAGTCTATGTCTTGATAACTGTTCACTATTCTCATTTGGACCTGTTAATTAATAGATAGATGGAGTAAACTTCAAGGACGTTATTTGTCCAGGTATTTCCAAGTAGGATATTTGGCACATCAAAATTAAGAGTGGAGAGAAGCAAGGTGGTTTCAGTAATAGCGATATCTAGAATAGAAATGGAAGTTTTTTCTACTTGAAAGAAAAACTTGTGTGTGTGGTGAGCTAATGTTATTTTAGGAAGGTTACTTAGAGGCAAGCCAGAAGTTCTGCCTGAACTGCTTGACTTCTTTCACTTGAGATATGAGTAGTTTTGAGTAAAATCAATGTTCACATATATGGTGCTGCTTCTTTATTTCCTCAGCAGTTAAATGATTGTCATGATAACAATGTGATAATCATTTAATATACACAGTTGACTGTTCTCTGTATCTTTTGATGTGTTGCAATTGAGGTTCAGTAAAATGTAAAAGATTCCATTACCATATATCAAATGCTGTATACCTCATAATTATTTCATGATATACCTTATTGTGTCAGGATAGAAAGACTTATTTTATTGTTTCATCTTTTTAGGTTAGTGAAACATTCTTCTTATGACAACCCAAAGAAAAGAAAAAAAAAAAAACAAACCCAAAACCCAAACCCTAAAACCTATGCAGTCACATGGCTGCTCCACGGGTGGTCTAGTAGGATATTACAGCGATCATTATCCATGGCTTTCAAGGCTCTCTTCCTGTACTTACCATCCTCACAGGCTGCATTGCTATCCAGATCATCTGTGACAGAGCATGAAGTGAAAAGGCTAGAGTGTTCATTGACAGAAAGCTCAAGTTCTGGCTAATCAGTCACAGTGTGACTAATAAACTGGTGCTAAAGGAAGCACACAGAGTTTCCTAACTTTGGGTGATATCTGTGAAATTCCAGTGAGCCCAACTGCTCTAGACAGAGGAGCATCTTTGGCATCTCCTTTTGGTAGCAGCACCATGTATCATTATGAATTTTGGTTTTCCTCCAAGCATTAGATTGCTTATGCTCATAGTATATTTTCAGGTCTTTTTCAAGTCTGTATTTCCCACTCATGCGATACAGTGCCTGGGATATAGTACCTGGTCTGTTCAAAACAGCAAACTCCTAGCACCACTGACTCTTGCACACACAACCTTAAATTATTAAAATTTCCTCTTGCAGGTAATTAGGGCATAATATTTTCTATAAGTTTATTAGTATGATCCAAAACTTATGTTCTATCTTCTCTTTCCGTGATGAATCCAAAGCCTAGGATTCGTCATTGCTTTTATTTATTATCACTTGAGAAGGAGAGGAAGAAAGTGAGGACTAAGATGGTAGAAGAATTACTGAATGAATTTAAGGTGTTTTCTGAAGTGCTTGTTATTGTTCTGTAATGCTACATCTAGAATGTGGTGCACGATGTAATACTTGCAATCATGGTGATAACATTAGAAATAATTCTGCAGTGATAACCCTAATTTGCTGATTATACTGTGGTCTTTGGTTTTTTCCGTTGGATAAAATTGGTTTCGAGTAACAGGAACCCATCTTGGCACCAACTATTAAATTTTTGTTCGGTATCAATAATGATAACCTGATCATTGTGAAGGCCTAGTGGATCTCAAAGGATACCATAGTGAAAGGCTGGATCAAGGAGACTTAGGGTGTTTTTTTTCACTCACAGATTGTATAATTTTGGAACTATTTCCACAAAGATGTAAGATTCCATAAATATAACTGGTAATTAATGTTAGTATTTTGCCTAAAGGTGGTCTGGAGCAAAAAATTTCTGTAGCTGATCAAAGTATACTACTCTAATTCTCCCATATCTGGCCAAAGCATGCTACTCTGATTCTAATACTTTGATTTTTTTTTGGTGATTTTTTTTGGAACCTTTTTTATTCAGAAAACTTGATCGTTATGTTAATTGCATTTGTTTATGATTTAAGTTCCCAAGGTAACATATCAAAGATTCCCAGCAAATCTTCATACTACTCCTGTTAGACCTCTGTTTTCAATATGGGAGAAGCCATATATCAGTGGTCCACCACTTCCCCCCCCCCCCCCCCCCCCCCTTTTTTTTTTTTACTTGAAATCACTTGTCCAATAACTTTGTGGAGATTGCCTTTAAATCATGCCAGATTAAGGCATGAAAATGTTCAGCAATTTATTCTAAATCTTTAGTTGCATTGTTTATTATATGGAAAGATCTACGTTATCTAGAAAAGTAATTTGGAAAAACTGTAAGAAATTAATTAAAAGAGACCTTATTTTGGAATTGAGTGGAATACAAACTGGTTATTACATTTTTTTGATGGTCCTAAACCTTCTACTTGTAATAATATGATTAAGTTTTGAAGTAAAAGATTTAAAATAGAAATAAGTTCATCATTTAGCTTTTGTTGAGAAAAGCATCAAGACCAAACCTTCCTTCCATCAGACAGCAGTGAGCAGATAACTTAGTGGCAGTGGAGATCTGCATGACTTAAAGACAATTAATCATAGTTAAGCACATTCATCTTACTTCTTTCTAGCTAACCAGCATAATGATCAGGATTATTATTTCTAATTAGAGGAAGTAATAGATCATGTACAACCTTAGGATGAGTCTCATTAATTAACCTGCGTCCTAAGGGATTTCAGTAGGTAGTCCATCTCTGTCACAATGAGCACCATTGGTTTACACTTAGTTCACAGGAACAAACATCATGGGAATTGGCTAAATAACTAAAATTGATTAAAACAGTAGATAAAAATTAAATATATGACAAACTTCACTATATCCTGCAATTTGATATATGTTTCAACATACAGCACTTTACTATAACAACATACTGTGCCAGAATGTGATACTGGGTTGGGTTTATGCTAGGTTTAATTCCACCGAGTTTGCTGGAGTTTTTCATTATTTGTTGTATATATTGGAACACATTTGGATCCATTGTTTCTGAAGTTATGGATGGAGTTGACACACTAGTGCCTAACAATTCGTACTAGAAGAAGAGTGCTTTTAGATGCCTATAGGATTATATGCCTATGTCTGTAGGATGCCTGTAAGACTCCTTAGCTATCATGTTTCTCAGGTTCTGCCTTAAATTACATTTTATGAAATCTTCAGCTGAAAAGATTTTGTTATTTCAGGAATTATGAATAAGGATTTGGACCAAGAGCTTTCAATGTATCATTTTGAAACAGAGACAGTCTAAGCTTCATCTCTGAAGTTGTTAGTGCATGACTTTGGAGATGTTGACTTTGAACTCTTAATATCCTTTTAAACATTCCTAGAATTGATATATGTCTAAAAGTGATAATTTTAAATATGAATAGTCTGGCTTTATGGTTTAAAAACAGGTATCTGAGAGAGATCATCTGATGTAATTTTTTAATGTTCTTCAAGTCTATAGAGCAAAGGCAGTGAACATGCACATCTTAGAGTATCTGAAAATGCAGACTATTACTGTTACTTAGAAGGAAGGTGTTAGTTTGTAAAGCTAAACATTAATGTGAACATGTAAAACTTTCCATGCACAAAAGAATTAAAAAACGTGGTAGAAGCATTGTTTCCTTCAGTATATCCTCCTCTCCATTCTTTTCCTCAGGCTTGCCCTTCTTCCACATGTTTTCTCCTCTACTTTTTTAAGTTTTCCAGCTTTCTAAGGTGCTTAAAGGAACTCATTATTGTTATGGTTGTTACATTTTAAAAAATACGTGATTTCATATCATATCAAATATTACAGGTTTCTGTAATTTAAAAAACAATTTAAAATTATTCCATCAAGTTTAAAATTTCATATAGCTATATTTGACCTTTATAGTGTAGTGTCATTTCTCACTACAAAATACAGTTTCTTCATAGCTTTTTCCATAGGAGATTACTGTCAGAATCAGTCCTGCATTTCTTGCATTTAAAGTTTTCTTCTCTATTGATGGATCTAACCTATATATATATCAATATTTCAATGCAATTATAGGTTAAAATGGCATCGCAGCTGTAAGACAGACAGTTCACATTAAAAAAGTCACTTGCGATTTGTGGCAAATTAATGAAGTGAGGATTATTGCAAATTATGGAATTGCTTCCAGCTGGATTACACAGCATAACATAGAGTTTGCATTAAGCTCTTTGTTTTCTGTCTACTATAGGAAAAATGAATGCAACACACAGCATTAATGAGTGGCTGTGTTATTCCCTTCTTTTAGATCACTCCAGTTCCAGGCACTCATCCACTTTTAGTTTTTGTCAATCCTAAAAGTGGTGGGAAACAAGGAGAAAGGTAAGGTTTATTTTATCTTTTTTTTTTTTCCTCTCTTTCTTTATTCTGATCTCTGTGATATATTTAAAAATGAACGTTAAAAGTCTGCATATGAAAAGAAATCCAACATTTTATACTGTTAAGCCTCACATTTGAACATCCCATTTCCCTGTGTAGAAGAGGTACACACCAGCATATAGTTATAAATTCTGCAGTTAAAAACTAGAATGAGTTCTATACAACAGTTTCATTTCACATCAGAAAAAGTAGCTATATTCAGTGTATGGTTTCATGTGATTTGCATGAAGATGTGAGTTGCTATATTTTGCATTGCAACTTTGAAGTTATAACAATTTTATTTTAATCTCTGTAATAATTATGCAGACAGGCCAATAATTTAAATTGGAAACAGTATTGCGTTTTCTCGTGTATGACTGGTCTTTCAAAGATTTAGTGAGTAGACTCTCCAACTTCTCCATAAGATTTCCTACAAAGAAACCTTTTGATTTCTGTAGATAGGAAGTATTAAAGTCCAATCGCACAAACTTTGAAGACATGCTTAATTTTATATAATGTCAGTAATTACATTGATTTAAATTCAAAATGCCTAAGTTTATGTTTAAATGTTAGTGTATCAGAGGCATGATAAAACAGAGGTAAGGAGCATTCTCCTCCTACTCGGTCCATCAAAATCAGGCAGAAATGCTAAATTAGTACCCCCTGACCAGATTTTTCAGAGTGTATGTCAGAATCACAAGTGCTAACAATATGGCCATTTCTGATCATCACATAAATCCCCAAATTTTTATAGCCTAGCTTACCATGTCAGTGCTGTAGTTTATCCTTCAAGTCTTGAAAAAGGTTACGGTCTTTTGGCCAAGATCAGGCTGAAGATGACATCTGTGGATACTGGGTGATACGGGTACCCAAAAGCACAAAAGGAGGGATCCACTGTGATTCTAAAGCTTGGAACCAAGCAAGTAAACTGCAAGTGGGTCAGCTTTCCCTACCTCTTCCCTACTGCCTCCATTAGATCACTTCTTTCAAACAGTGTCCCTTAAAGTAAATTGATAAAAGGGACAAAATCCTGCTGAGTAGATGTTAGGGGAATTCTCAAAGCTGAAGAACATTTAACCAAAACTGTATTTAAAGACCTCTGAGAGAACAGGTTATCGTTTAGGAGCTGATTATGTAATCCCTGGACCGGTACACCTAGATATCAACAATGGCAACAATGCTAGTTGTGTCAAAGGCAGTTAATGATCTAAAAGATTCATTCTGAACTGTTTCCAGAACATGCCTTTGCAATCACAACAAAACAATATAAGCCATCCTAAGCATTCATGTTTCAGATACAGTAGCAGTGTGAGGTAGCCCTGGTCTTCTGTGCAGTCAGGGGCATTGTGGAAGGTGTGCACTAGCACTCAGCTTGACTTTTTTATAGTACCGATATGAAGTGAGTAGATCAGGGATCCAGTCTGGAATTATGTAGGTGAGAGGCAGGTTAGAGAGCTGCACTTAGGTAGTTCGTTATAATCTAGAAACAGTTTAATGAAATGCTGTTTCACAGCTTTCAGTTCCCAGCTCATAATTGGTCTCAAGTGTTACTATCTGAATAGGTTTAATGCACGAGGGATGTCATTTAATGTTAGATATTCTCCAGGGTAAAAGCAAGTTTAAAACCTGATCCCCTTCCCAAGCTCCTATTCCCATTCACGTATTGCAGTCTGACACTTCTCAGTTTATGTTATGCAACTGTTACTGAGGCCAAGCAGATCACAGGAACGATTTGAATTTAAAAAACGAATGCCTTACACACAGTTCATTCACTAATACCGTTACCTACAAGTGTCATTACACAATGAAGTGTATAGCATGAGGGCAGCCACTAGCAGCTGCGTATAGTGAAGTATGAGAACCTCTTAACTTGGCTTTGATACCACACAAAATAAAATGTTAAATTGCATACTAATGTGTCAAGGTTGCACTCAATATTTCTGTGTTAGGAGGAGCACATCAAAAGGTCAACTGCATAGTCATGTAAATGTATCTCAAGTCATTCACCAGCAGGAGATAATACCTCCTGGTTAGTTGTAAAACTATATTGAAAAAGTTTAAAAAAAGTCTACATATGGACTGTTTGATGAGAAGGGGTTTGCCCTCTGCCTTTTAGATGTTAATGTTTCATATCAATACCAGTAACATAATAAAATTATAAAATAAGGATGTTAAGAGTGCATATTAGCTTGAAGATTTAATCTAAGGGATGAAAACATTTTCAGGGAACAATAATATTTAACTTTTTTACTTTTCCTGGTTTTTATCTGGCTGCTCTACAGTCAGTAACCAGAAAGAGAAGAATCCCATATTTCCTCCCCCCCTGCCCTCCAATTTTGTGGCAGTTATATGTTGTGAAAAGTAAAATCGCAGGACATTTGACGACATAAATAGCTTTGCAAAATGCATAGTTATGGTGATTCAAGTCAGGCTTTTTGATTATTGCAATTATGTAATTGCAATACAGGTATTGAGAGGCTAGGAGTAGAGGATAGGGTGTAACAGAAGTAAGATTTCCACAGCAGTGAGGGGAAAAAAAACAAAACCACAACCTACTAATTTTTGTAGATGGGAATTTCATTGTCTTGACTGATTCAGATTAAGGTGATCTTTTACTGAAAGCTGTTCTTCAGTCTTTAGTTAGGATTTTCTGTATTTGAGAGATCACGATGAATGAAGTTATGAATTCTAATTGACTTTCATTGAACACAAAAAGGTTATTGCAGTTACTGTCAAGACTCCAGTGTTCCCACAGTTCCCCATATGAGATTTTATGCCTTGCCATATGGTAACCCAGCCCATTTCATTGCCCTTAGACTTGGAGAGAGTGTATGCATCCATCTGACAACCAGTTGAATAAATGCACTCCCCCAATAATACTCTGTCATTTCCTTTTGTATTTTGCAATTTTTTCCGAATCTCTCCAATGCAAAGGAAAAGAACTGAGGATCATTTTAAGGTAAAAAAAGTTAGGTGCTTTAGTTTTGGTTTTTGAATGTTGGAACAGAGTGGTGGTGGGAAACACATGGATATGTAGAAAAAGTGCATTCCGAACACAAAAATACTTTCTCTACAACCGTATCTAATTACTTTATCGATACGTTTTAAAACTTCGATTCTGTTAGAAAGCTAGAGTTTTGCAAAATGTATGGTGATAAATATCATATTCTTCTTGAATAGGTTTCTCTTTTAAAAACTAATGCTATGATTTTCAGATGTAATTGCAAAATAAAGAACTATGAAAATAACCCAGTTATACTTTCTTCTTAATGGAGAGATTAATACTTATTGCCCATCACCTGAAACACAAATGCATTTACAGTTATTTGGACTTAAATGATTTAGTCCAATGGATAATACATTTATAATAAAAAAGAAGAAAAGTATGATTCAATGTTTATTAAGAAGAAAGTAGCAAATTCGAATTAAAGTTGATGAGTTTAAGCCTTTCACACACCAAAAATAGATTTTAATTAAGCATGAGATTGGATAGAAGTTCAGAAAACCCAGTCAAGTGTCTTCCTCAGGCTCTGTCACACTGTAACATGCTTTTAGTGATTGTGCATAAAATGGACAGGTGTGGTGAATTTCATCAGAAAAAAATTGCAGTACGTCCATTTCATCCTAGGGCTAACAGTCCTGTATGTCTATGTTTAAGATCTGAGTAATCAAGACAAGAGCTTTCAATAACCTGTGAATAGAATGTGTATATTTAGTACATCATTGACAAAATAGTTTCAACAGAAAGGATATACAACAAGCATGTAGTGTTTCTAGAGACTGTTGTTAAGGGTAATGCTTCTCACATAAGAGTCCTTCTAAATCATGCTGTTGTTTTGCCATACTCATTACTTTGTTTTCCACTTCCCCATTTTCCAATTTATTTGCCTGACCAGCAGGTGAGTTTAAACAATTGTTTCCTTGACAAATGTGCGGTTGGATGCACTGGAGATCAGCTTCCGTACACTGACGTTTCCTGCTGACTCCACGTTCAGTGGCTGTGCAGTACAGGTTGTTGATATCTTTGACCTTTGTTGTTTTTATATAACTTTGGTTCATAGTAGCTCTCCCTCCTACCCTCCGATTAATCGTGCTTCCTAAGGTTTCATTTAGCATTGAGACAAAATGTAAAGCAGATTCAAACGATCTTTTTCAAATGTTCTATGTCTAGGAGAGAAGATCTTTTAATTTTGGGGAGGAGTTCTTGGCTTCTTTCTTCTCTGCTATTAGGGTTAAATTAAGCCTATACTGACCACATCTTGAATAGTCACCCCCTAGATGACTGAAGATGCATCCCCCAGTTGGCACAAGGCACTGCTATGGCCAGCTTTTTCCCCAGTGTAGTCAACTTTACTGCCAGTTTTGAATTGCCAACGGGTTTCTGTCTATCTGTTTCTTTTCTCTCTCTAAAGGAGTGATCTTATGACTTCAGAAGATAGCTCAGTAACTCAGCCGAAGGTGCACTCGAGTATTTTCTTCAGCAGCAGATCTGTTTAAAGATGATCCCAGCCCTCTTGGCCACTTGTGCTGTAATTTTCTGCCTCCCCAGTTATGCTAGTGCAGCTTTTTTGAGGTTCATATGAGATCAGGGACATGATTTAAGTGAAGGGAAAGAATGACAGCGGAGAAACTTTTCTGAGGATTTGTATTTTTAATTGAATCTGTTTAGTTTTCCAGATCACCGAATAACCCCGCAAACAGTTACAGAAGCACAGCTGTTTGTTGATAAACTGTGTCGCGCGGTAAGAACCAGCTGGAGGTGGTGGTGACAAGTGGTAATTTCATGAACTGGCTTTGTTCTTGAAATTGCACTCCATCACAAAAAGCTGTCTTTTGGGGCATTACCCACTACGCTGCCTCATGGCTTTGTCAGCACAAATCTCTAGTCACGAGGAAACCATGTCCAATTCCTTCCTTACATGCGGAAGCAAGACGTTCAGAGACATGTCAGTATCAGTAGGCTGTTTGGTACTCTAGGTGTAAAACTGGAAGGCCAAATTACTGTCCATTTCCTCGTCTTGCGTGTGTCATGCTGTTAGGTCTAGTTACAGTGTGGTGTGAAGAGAAACGTTTATAGACACTTTCTTCCTCTTTTTTTGGAGACTGTACGAATGGAAATGAACCATCAGTTTATGAATTTTACACAGACTAGCATACAGAAATATGTTATAATAACTTAAAGCACGATGCGTCATTTGCAGTGAGTCATTATAGAGTAATTATCTGGTATTGATGTTCGACTAGTACCTATGAATGGTATGCACTGAGTCAAGTATGATTCAGTGTAATCTCTTCATTATTGCAGGCGGACTTCTGGGTTTTGACTACAGATACCTAGCTCCGTCTTTATTAAGAAGGCTTTTATAGCATTTCACTGATATGTGACAGCAGTATTGTGAGTGTAGGTAATGGCTAGTATGTTTTGTAGCACCAACTTTTAGGAAGATAACTCTTAAGCCGTTGGGACTTTGTAACAATGCTGTTCATGAACTTCTTATGGTCAGCTACACAAATTAAATTAGCAGCACCTTTGACCAGGTTAAATCCTATACGCCACTGAGAAGCAACTTACACATACTAACTAGCAAGTTAAAAATAGGATCCTTTTACATTGGTAAGATGCTGCAAATGAAATGGAAATGTATTGTGTTATAAATCCACTGTCAGATGTCTGATTTAGTCGTCATCACAGCCGTTAACAATGATGTGTGCATGCTTGCAAAGTGAAACCAGTCATTTCACATTGACTTTTTCTGTCAGGAATGGCATCAGGAATAGATTGTGTGAGTGTGTGTGTGAATACAATGCTTTATGAAGAAGCTGATATCGCTAAATAACTGAGAAGTTAAGAAAATGTTCCAATTTGGCAATTTTAGAGATAATTATAAATTTGTTTGTATTCAGTATTCTTACACCCTTGTCTTCCACCTAGCCTGATAAATTATGCATTGCTATTAAGAAAATAAAATAAATTAAAAAATCCCTCAATGTGCATATAGATTGTGTCTAGACAGTTCTATTTTGCTGAATTTGAAAATGTGGACATTTTAACTTAAAATTCAGCTCTTATTATGCTTCTATTTTATTTAAGGCAGTAAAAAGAAAGGAAGAGATATTTCAATGGAAAAATAAATGTTTTCTTAAAAACATTAAAATATTAATTAGCTTGAGGACATAAACATTAAAATTAAAAGCAAGAAACAAGGTTTTATAATTTAAACTATTGCCATAGATCCCAGGTATATATTTATTCATTCTGAGCTCCAGCTCTTTCATGTGCTTGCTTGTTTCTACGTAAGAAATGAAGCAGTTACCACATTGTAGTCAACGTAGGAAATTACATTTCTAATATTTGTAATGAAGAAACAAAATGTTTGTCATACTTTTAGGACAAGTAACCTCAAATTTATAAAGTTACAGTTTTTGAAATATTCTGCCATTTAAAGAAATATTTGCTGGAGGTGGGACAGCAAATGGGGTCCCTTATGGGGTAGGACAACACTTTTCATGCTATATCAATAAATTGCTTCCTATTATTCAGATAATTTTAAAATATGTGTAATTTAAGTAAAATAATGGTTTTGAATCTTTTTCATTTTCTTCCCACTCAAATATAATCCAAAGGAGAAGTAGCTGACAATAGATTTGCTTTCTCAGGATGTTGTTCAACCTATGGGGATATTTTGGTGGGTGGCAAAGCCAGTTTGCTTTTACAATTAATTATACTTGTAATTTTGTGTTAGCAATAAATTTCAAGAATAAATCTCTCCTTTCCCATGGAGTTACTTTAATAGGAACCAATGTGCTTTTCCAAATGCTTTTTTTGACTCACCTTTTCTTGTGTCATTATATCTCCTTATCCTATTTTTTTTTTCTGTCTATATACAGTATTTGAATTGTAGGTAGCTTGTAGCACTTCTGTCTCAATTTTATGCCCACAATACACTGTATGTATGAATTACAATTGCTGTGTTCAAATACTTGATTTTTTTGTATAAATGAGATCCTGCAATTCAAATAATTATAGTATGTGTTAACTTCTTTAATTCTTTCATTTGATAGGTATAAAAAAAATTCCAAACATGTAAGTAAATATTTTCTCCTTGTCTCTTTTATGTCTTCAGAATTTATAGAAAATTTCAGTACCTTTTAAATCCTCGTCAAGTTTATAGTCTTTCTGGAAATGGACCAATGCCAGGGTAAGTCTACAGTTAATATTATTACCAGGAACTCATTTAATAAAATGCTACATAATCAAATAAACAGACTGAGGCACATATAGCATGTTTTGAATGTATCAACACTACAGACCTCTGAATGGCTGCAGAAATTTACAGGTATTATTTGTTTACATGTGCAAATAAAACTATGTATCATATGTTTTACTGATAACCATGCAGTACTCTATAAGAACTGTGGGATAAATTTCATTCTATTTGCAGCTTTTACTGCTATATCAGCAACCCGAGTTCATGTGGGAGTTACTTTTATGTTACAGATACCGAGCAGCGTCAGAGACTGACCTGCAGAACATACATTTCTTTTACATAAACCCGTATGTGGACATACGTATGTGTCTGTGTAATATATATAGTGTACACATATATATATATTCTTATGCATGTCAGATACAGAATGTCGTTTCAAATTACAGTGGCTGCACACTCCTTATCAATTCCATAATCTTGGGGATGTAGTGGGCAGAAAATGACTGGACAGACTAGATTGCAGTGACTTTTTACAGGGACTGAAGTGTTATCTGAACGAGGTAGTGTTGCAGTCACTCGCCTAACATGCTTCTTCCATGATTCTCCCTATTTTGCGTTCATGTGCAGACAGGAGAATTGCAGTATATCAAATACCAACTTTTGCCACCTGAAATTGTCTCCTTTTTAAGTAGTGGGTACTTTGGTAGAAGAAAACAGACAGACCAGCACTGAACATCTGGTCTGTGTATCACTTCGTATGTACTGGATGTTATTTAGTTATGTCACTGATACATGAAATTTTACGTCAGTGAGAAGAGTTGCAGAACGATATTAGGAGATAAATGTTCACTGACATGAATTTTACACTGTTGTTTGAATACTTTTTTTAATTTTGGGAGTTTTTATTTGTTTAGACTTTTTTTAAGTTGGAGGAAAATAAGATGAAGACGGAAATGTACGTGGTTTGTGCCTTGCAAAGTTATATTTCAGTTGTCACGGATATATTACTGGAAAGAGTATGCTCTGACAGTTTCTGCCAGTAGTTCTGGTTTTAAGGCCAAATATGCAGGAAGCTATTCTCTCTTAAAACCACTCTACATCAGCTGTCCCTTTATTGTGTTAGACTTGGGCTGTGTATAGCATTGATGAAAGTGAAAAGCGGATTGGGCCCAATCCTTTTTGAGGTTAAGAGTCTCAGGATATCTTGCACTACAGTGTGGCTAATGTGCAACCTGCAGAATGGTGCAAAACCTGCTCAAAAACTGGAAATAATGACATGCATGATTTCTTTCATGCCTGTAATTTCATCCTGTACCTGAATGTTAGTGCTGTTTTATTACTCAAATGGTATTTGTTGTTTGTGTTTTGTTATGCTAGTCTTGACGCGTATGGAAAATTTAACTAATCTTAGTCCAAAGAGTAAGTAGACTAGAAAAATTGCAGAAACTTATTTCAGGAATTTATAAGAAATTTCAACTGAGACAAAACTAGTAACCAATATTGTTTTACATTTGATATAATAGAAATGCCATACTAGAGATTAAGATGGTGATTTTTAAAACAACTGAAATATTTTTGTTCAAATTCATCTTATTTTATTGAACCTTTTTTTACAAAAAAAAAAAAAAGAAAAGAATCAAACCCCACTTACTGACTGCATTTCTGTCCATTACTGACTTCAGGTTTTCATGTATCTTGTGATGCAAAGGAAAATGTATTTTAAGGCAGAAGCACAAGAGGGCAGTGTTAAGTTCAAACTGAAACCCTGCACTGAAGCGATTTAAACTTCAGTCTTTTGAACCAGGACAGTGTTTTTTAGAAAATATTTTCAATTTCTCTTCCTATTAGGAATTGAAATAGTTTTACTTCAGAGTCACTTTGAAGAAATTTCTAATTAGTTTTCAAACAGACACTGCATTTTGTTAAGCTTGTTTTGGTATATTTTTTATTCATTCCACAGAAATGAATAATCCTAAATTTCCAGTTTATCTCCTGCCATCACTTCTTGCCCCTGGCAATACTATGTAGGCTGCATATAATTTGTCCCTTAAGCGAGCATTTGAATAAACTCTGTGTTTCACTTACCAGTCCTTGTTTCCCTTTCTGTGGGGGCTGGATTGCCTAATAAAACCTGCCTATCCATCCATCCGTCCACTCACTCATCCATCTCCATAATGCCAGTTATACTTGATTGTCAATCAAAATGTTACATTTATTTAATATTGTCATATGTGTCATTTAGATTGAAATGGAACAGAGTGGGGTATTGTACAGCATGGAGAAAAACAAAAGTGTATTCTTCATGCCAATTACTGTTATTTAGTGGAAAAGGGTAAACATAATGTATATTTATTTTAAAGCATTTATGATTATTGTAATACATTTTAATTGAGTCTATTTTGAGATTTTTTTTTTTTCTTTTGAATACTGATTTCAGACATGTTTACTCAACCTATAGAATGTTTATAGTATTAGGGTAGAATTTGCGTGTTTTTGGTAGAGCCAAGCTGTCTGCTTTAACTCACAAGTTAATGTTTTTTATTTATGATGGTATTTTTCTCATGGGCTGCTGTCATCAACCAAGAAGATAACATTCACAAGTTTTCTAACTTAAGTTCCAAACATCTGTGGCTAACATGAATTAATATTTCCAGTTCGTTTCTGTCAAAAATCTAAGTATCTCCTGTTTAGATGACAGGGAGAAAGATAAGAGAACTAGGAGACCAATAAAATCCTAAATCTTAGGGGGACTGTGAAACCACTATATTTTTTTTTTTTTTTTTTAAAGTCAACAGCTCAATCACTAGGTCTTTCGTTCTTCCTCTTCAGTGGGATAACCATGTTCTTTCACAGAAATGTGTTGGAATAAAGGGCTCCTTAGCAGACCTGAGTTGGAACAGGGTTAAAATAATCTTTGTTCAGAGGAAGAAGGGCCACTAGTGGAGTCCCATATTTCAAGTTCTTTGAAATCTGGAAGTAATACATTTCATTTTCCCTTTCAATCTCTCCCTTAAAAAACAAAACAAAACCCTCACAAAAAAACCCCCACCTTTCATAATATCAGTTATTGTGCACTTTTTTATAAATATCCTGGCATGTAGCAGGTCAACAGGAAAATATTTTTAACAAGTTGATAACGAATTTTAGTATTGCTATCTGAATGTGCAATTACTCGAGTGGATGTGTCACCTACTTTCATAATAGATGGGATGGTACTTGGAGAACTGCAGGGACAGCAACAAAGACATTTCTTGTAGCTTCTTAGCATGCCTAAGCTGAAGTTTTTGGAGCTGTTTATGTCAAGACTCATGTACATAATCTATATAAAAATATGTACATGATGCAAATAAATAGCATGGCAGCCGACTCTCTGACATTGATCCTTTCCAACAACGGAAACTGACCTGCTGCGAGGCCTGAAAAATCAAGGAGCTCTCAGCCAAAGGGCAACAGTACGCTTTAAACACTGGTGTAATAATTAATGGTTTAGACATTCTTTATTTGGGAGTAGAGGGATACGAGTGAGCTGGAGAAACCCTGTAAGCTCTGCAGCTGAACACAGGCATAAAAGGTACTCCACAGTTATAGACTGCCACAGTTAACAAAGTGACGTGAAAATTGCCAGGCTGATACATTGTGTAATTTGTGCCTAGCACCTGTGTTTTTAGCCTTGAAAAGAGTTTCCCTGTTTGGTTGTTATATCTCTATAGGAGTCTTCTACTTCTGACAACAACTGTTATTGTGGATTTAATGATCTTGAAGAATCTGAAATTCAGTTATTGTTCACTTCACAGAGAGGTAAATAATAGCTAGATGAATAGCAGTCGAGCCACAGACCCACATGACTCTGTAGAGAGGTCACTGTTTCACAAAGGCTTTGTCCCTCTGAAAAGGCTCCCGTTCCCTTAAGTCTGTTATTTAAAATGTCTAATTTGTGTTATATTTATACTCTATAATAGAAATTATATCCACAAAAGTTGTATTTCTTTCTAACTCCCTTAGCATTTAATTTGGAGAGCATGTATTTTTTAAATTCTATCCGCAAGTTTACCTCAACAGGCCTTTTTAAATCTTAAATTCTGTCCACTTAAAAGATGCCCAAGACAGCCAGACTGAATCCCTACAACTTACTCTGTAATTTAGTTGGGAGTCTACAGCACCTGGGCCTTTATAACTTCACAAAGCAATAGGCCTATTTTGAAAATTACACTATTTTCCCTGATTATTGGAATTGATTGCTAGAGCATTTCTTTGCTGTTGGACATTTGAAATATCCGGAGTGTTCTGGGAAGACATATACACCAAGAATATTTTTAGAAGATAATAACTGCGTAGTTATTTTCTCCTGAACAAAGCCTTGAACCTGGTCCATATTTCTTTGGAAGAACTACATTTTTGCCAAAGAATGGCAAAGCAAGCCATGGTGGGTTGGTTGTGCTCTAATGATTAAAATTACTGTTGTGCACCATAAATCAGGAGTACTTAGAACTCTGTAAGTCTTCACATGTGAAACTTAAACCTTGGGTTTAGAGATGTATTTTAAACAGCTGTTTAACAATATTTTTACTTTTATGACATCTGTGGTGTTCGCTGCATACATAGCACAATCTTTAAATATTGTAAATATCACCAATTTCCACTTCTATTTCAGTCTAGACTTCCAAAATTGTGAGCCGGATTCATTCACCCCTCTCTTAACCATTGTAATTGTTCAGTAGTGAGTTTAACACACACTTACAACCTTTGTCTGAAATCTATTTTAAAAGCCTCTGCCGCATCCTTTAGCCTGCTTATTAGTTTGCTCTTCTCGCATTCTTGAACTGGTTCTCTTTTCTCAGTCACCCCAAAATAAGCTTTTGACTATTACAGTTACTTCTGGACATATGACATCCAGCATCTTTGCTCCACCCACTGCCCAGCATATATTGATTCACTTTTCCCACAAATGCTTATGTATTTCTTCTTCTGACTGGCATATATCTCTCCCAAATCTGCAAGGCTGCTATCCATCTTGTGGGTATTATGCAGCTAAAGCAAGTCTCATTCTTGCAGGGATCATAGGTTTGACACTATCATTATAATTCAATACCTGTATCAGAATGATTTGGGGCCATCTACTGACTATAATGCTATGCTGTAAAAATAGGTTAGTATACATCTTAAGCAATAGTTAAGGAAAACCTAAGTTTTGGTTGGACAGGGCTTTGAGCAACCTGATCTAGTGAAAAATGTCCCTCCCCATGGCAAGGGGCTTGGACTAGATGATCTTTAAAGGTACCTTCCAACCCGAACCATTCTATAATTCTGTGATATTAATGGTATTTTTGAGTGTGAAGTATATCATATGGACCAATGTTTTCAGTGTTGGGTACCTGACAGTAAAATGTCTTCTATATTCATGGAGTCCCTCAATATCCCATATGATCACACACTGAAGGACTGGGATCTTGTTTTTCTAAATGTGCCATCATGGTTTTTAGCAAGCCTGTGATTTGAAATTGGCAGCCAGCTTTATCTTTAGAAAGTATGAACTGAAAACAGTATTTTCAGCTACAATACATGCATCTACCAGTTAACTTTTGCACATTAAAATGCCATTGCAGAAGAGGAATATATTACCCTATGCAATGATAAACTGGATTTATTGAAACTATGCGAGTGATTTATTGGAATTACTCTCATGAATAGTGTCATTACAGCATGGAGAAAACTGTAACTGAGAGTTGTAATGAGGTTAAAGTGTGTATGTTGTCCAGTTACATGGCCAGCTCAGCTTGGCAGTCTAGAAGAGAAAAAACTGTGTTTAGTTTTCATTCATATTCTGAAGTAAATAAGCATTTGTCAGGGATTGTATTTGCTTTGTTTAATAAAATGACAGCAATATGGTCATTACAGTGAAGGAGTAAACATTGCAAAAATGCAATTGCTTTGTCTTTCAAGTTGGTACTTTCCTATGGACAGTTAGTTTAAGAAGAATCAGTGGTGAGTTGGAACATCTAAATTAGTGAAATTGCTAGATTAAACCCAGCATTGTGAATTCACTAGTGGACAAAGTTTCTAAGTTATGGGGTTTACCTGGAAGCGTGAGATATCTATCAGATCGGTCCTTTGTCAACATAAATCTGTTAATGAAGGTTTACCAGGCTCTAATTTGCTTTGAGCTGGTGATATTTAGGGTGAACATTTATCTTTCATTCACTTCCATTCACACACAGCGTAAGTTCTATTCTAATATGCAAATGTTGTACTAGTTCACTTGTAATTATCAAACTGATAAGTTACAGATGCCATTCAAGAAAATTTTGATAATATTACTGTATTTGATTTATGCCACACTTTATGAAAAATAATATTTATTGGATTTAATGATTTTACATATTTATTGGTTCAATATTATTCTCTCAATACCTTTAAGGCCAGCCTACTTTATTACTGCGAAAACAGAAGTTTTGAAACAGAAGTCATAACAAATAACTTTTAATACAGTTTCTCTGTAAATTGTAATGCAGAGCTTCTGAAGTCCTCTGTCTTGCAGCTGATTACGATTAGATGCAAGTATTGTAACTGGGAAAGTTCATGTACTATGTATAGTAATATTGGCTGAGAAGCTATAAGACAAAAGTATTTACAAATTTTACTGATCATCTATTTCTAAATTACTCTCCTTTTCCAAAAACTGAATCCAAATTACTCAGGGGTAACTGTAAAAGCAGCTCAGTAAAAACATGGGTTTAAGCCACAAGAGCTGAAGTAGCTCTAACACCATTTAGAGTATTTAAGAGAAAATTTCTCTTAATGTAGGCAGATACTAAGTTCTGTTCCCTTTTTTTGCACTTTGATCTTCTCTGCAGTAGAGAAATTTACCAAGTCAAATAGTATTTTTATATCCACTGATAATTTGCAATTTACCTTACATTTAGCTGATACCTATCCTGAGATACCAATATCAGTGGATTGTTCTTTGCTTGGGCTAATGACAGTTTTAATTTTTGCTTCCACTGTGAGTGAAGATGACTGGCTGAATGATTTCGCACAGTGCTGTTGTTAGCCCCCTTGTGTGGCTGAGCACCTGAAATCTCTGCATAGTGCACTGCTTCTGGGTATGAAAGAAAAAGTCATGTGCAGTTACCTAAAGGGAAAGCATTGCAACTTATGTTTTGAAATAGTCTTACTGTGAGTGGGACAGGATTTCCTAAAACAGTTCTATAAGAATAAAGGGGGGTCAGGGGGTGGTGTGGGTGTGCTATCTGTGCATACATCAATTAAATGCATGATTCAACAGCAAATAGTTGTCCTCTAGTGTTGGTGTTTTATTCATAAATAGTTTCTCTGCATTCATACGGATTTGATGAGGTGATTATGAGAAACTGAACTGGAATAGTATAGGTAGTTGAAACAGTTGCCATCTTTCAGGTAGAAATTACTAATTTATCAGCAGAAACTCAATAATTGCCTGTGTGTGTGATCCTTGTGTCTGGCAAAATAAAATACAAATAAGCTGATATCAAACACCTTCAATGGCTTGAATTTATTTGTTTTACTTCCAGCAGATAGGAAACTGGATTAGGGAAGACTAAAACAGGTCAATTTACAAGGGAGCTGTCAAGATGAAGATATCTATTGATAGGTTTTCCAGCTCAGTGTGATGACTGAGCCCATTTACTATGTTAACTATTGACAGTGGACTAAGAACTATGTGTATGCTTATGAAATTTGTAGAATGTGAAAAGTTGGGAGATACTGTAAAAAAAAGGAAGCTGCAGTATTAAAGTGATATAAGAATTCGATCATCAGGCAAGAATTAGATGATCTTGTCAATTTTGATGCTAGAAATACAATCAAATATAGTAATCTCTTGTAATCCACGTTTAGAGATTGGTTGTATTGACCTTTCTCAGTAGAAAGAAAAATGGTTCATTTTCCAGAATCATCTAACAATTCACCTAGCAAAAATATCCTGCTGTTTTAAGGCCTTAGTATGCAGCCATACTTTTTTTTTTTTGTCTTCCTGTGGATTATTGTAGTTGTGGCTTTTCATCTTTTATTCCCAAATGTATCAGGAGTTTTGTTTGTCCTGTGGTAGGAGATGTGAGGAGAAGTTCTGCTGATGTTTCTTGTTGCCTTTTTGCCAGTGATTGAAGAATAGGTGTAACTTGGATTGCAGTCTGTACCAGCCTAATGTTCTTATGTACCATTCCAGCTCCGCTGACTTATGTTAAGTGATGTAGGAAAGCTTTTTACTATAACGTCTATAAAAATCAACTCTGTAAAAAAGAATATCTACCTATTCTCATATCCATAAATAAAAGGGGAATTTTTTTAGTGACAATACTTTTCTTCATTGGAAAAAAAATTGTCAAAATAATGTGTTTTATTAAATGCTTCTGTGTGAATTATAGTACAAATTAATTCGATACTAAAAAAATACATGTTTTGAAGTTTCTGATTTACCTGTTTCTCATATCCTATTTAATTTCTATCAAGGTTATTGACATAATTTCTGTAAAGGTTATTGATATAATAGACATTTGTCCTTTGTACTTAATGTCATACTTGTCATATTGTGCTATGTAAAGAGTAATCATTTAAATTGTTAAAAAATAATAATAATTTTTTAAAAAGTAGAGATAAATCTTTTGGGGAAGAGACCCATTGTAAGTACTGTTTTATATTTTTATGTTATTTGGTGTTTATTATATATACCTAGAATTCTTGTACAGTTTTGTAAATCGGTTCAAGAAAATAGGACTAAATTTTCTATTCTGGCCCTTTACCTTATTCTTACAGTGCACAAAGCCTTTATGATGACTTCCATTTTTTTTATTTCCACTTTAAACCACTTTTACTAAGTTCTTCTCCAACAATTTTTTGTTTTTTCAATTCGTATAAAAATGTTCTGTGGATAAGAGGTAACGGGTGCTATTAAAACACTAATTGACTAAAGCTATCTTGATAGGCAATACTTACTCTTTACCTTAAGTTCTATTAAGAAATCTGTCAAATTCTTTCTTTACAATTATAACACTTACTGAGTTTGAATGAAACATTATAAACGGAAAACCATGTTCCCTTCCCAACTCTTAATGTAGGCTGCACATTCTAATTCAATGAATGAGATTTATTTACATATATAATTATATAACTATATTTAATTTTATAAATTACTTTGATTTTATAAATATTTATATTTGTGGTAGTATATTTATATACACTATATTTATATATGCAAATATACAATGTAAGGTATATTATACTTTATTTTTATGTATTTTATATATTATATATTTATATAATGTATATATCATTTTCATATTTAAATTTAGAAAAAGTCATGTGAACTTAATGCTATACTATGAAATTGTTTGGGAAATTCACTGTGTATGAATATAAAATGCCAGGGGAAATATGAATGAAGCTTGTTGAGAATTTTTTTGACAATATGTTTTTGTCAGATTCTTCAATCCCCCACTTTCTTGGGAAGTTATACTTCTTTGGTGAAGATTAAATGTACAGTCAAAACAAAAAAAATGTTTGATAGCCATATGGTGTGGATGCTTGTTTATAAAAAGGGAGACGGAGATTTAGATCTATGTTCTGCCTATCTGGATTAATGCTACCATCAACCCTGTACTTTTGATATTGGTTTTTTTGTTTGTTTGTTTGTTTATTTGTTTTTTCCAGACTTTCTTTTTGACATCTGTTACATGTGGTAGAAATGCTTAAATATTTATAGAAGTTAGTACCCTGCTGTCACCTCTGGGCTATAATTTGATTTTAAATTAATCTGAAATACCCTCAGTACTGGAAGCAATATAATTAAATCTGCTAACTTTCTACAGACCCAACACATTGGGTCGAAGTGGGAATGCTAGTTATGGGAGGCATTTGTATCTTTGCCAGGTCTCATGAAGTGACAGAGATGCACACCTGTGGGCCAGGGCGTATCAGTGCCCACTCTTACAGTGGTAGGAGGTGACTTCCAGCACAGGGTCTTTCAGCA
This sequence comes from Gymnogyps californianus, assembly GCF_018139145.2. Classification (NCBI taxonomy): domain Eukaryota; kingdom Metazoa; phylum Chordata; class Aves; order Accipitriformes; family Cathartidae; genus Gymnogyps; species Gymnogyps californianus. The sequence goes on from NC_059472.1 coordinate 136,219,949, forward strand.
CATATGCCTATTAGAAGATGTGTTCCCCAAGTGTACCCAGTCAGACTTGGCACATGACATTTTGGATCAGAAGAGGTCCTATAGCACTTGTCCTGCGTATGTGTGAAGTAGAACATAAGAGGTGAGAAGGACAAAGCGGGGTTTAATACAGAACGAGTAAGCATCCTTCAGACATTGTACTTGACACTTGAAATTGTCTAAGAGCTTTTCTGAGCAGAGAAAATTAGAGGAAGTGGGACAACAATGTGATGGGCTTAATTCTACGTAGCTTTGCTAACCTTGAAATTCTGGTCTAAAACTAATAGAACAAGAAGTTATCCTGTTGTCTTCTACATCTTAAATAACATTTTTTGACCATTGTGCTTTTCATTTCCTTCTCCCATGTTCTTTTACTCTGTAGTTTTTCATGTGTTCTTGATTTTATCAAGAGGCGTAAAAGAATTTTTAAAACTTTCTAGGGACAGGAACACCATTCTCTGTGCAGCATTAAAGTTTCATATGAAAAATAGCTTGAATGAAACACTTGCAAGTTATTGTGTATATTTATTTGTATTTAAGAATTTGGGTACCATGTACTAATTGTGCCTTTTATTAGGAGACTGCAAACTGGAAATCAGATCTGGTCACTAGCGTATATAATATGCATTAAGATGTCTGTGACATGAATGAATAGAATATATGTGAATGTACATACACACACACATATATGTATGTAGTAATTCAGCAAAATTGCTGGAAGGTTTTTGTCTAGTCACAGTTTATGTGTAAGGACTAATTTCAGTATGTGTCAAAAGCTATCCTGAAAAGATGCTTTTAAATTTAAAATATTGCAACTTAGAATTCTTGTAATATATCCTCACTTTTCATCATTACGGAACATTGGTATTGAATGAAGTGGATAATGAGGTGGTGATACTGTCCAGCACTCGATGGATATGGAAGCAGAACTAGCCAGGCAAATGTTACCAAAGATATTTCACTTCTAAAATATGGTTTGTAGGATGATGGAATGGGTGCATTCAGTCTGATGCTTACTCATTTTGTATTAAACCATGGTGCAAAGTTGTTTTTATCAACCACAAAATGCTCAGCTTATCATGTATTAGTGTACTATCAGAAATATGCTGTTTTCATATGTTTTTATAGCCAACACCTCACAAGGAAATGTTGTGGCTAATACATTTAGCCACCTTAGACCTTTCTGTCTTGAGAGACTACATATCCGTTTACAACTAGGTAAACAGATAATGTTTTCTGACAATAGCTTCAAACAAGATTTGAACTGAGACAAAGATTTGGATTAATCATCAAGTCCAAGCTATTCCTAGTATTAGTGTACCATAATAACCCTTGAATTAACAATTTCATATTAAATTTTTCAGATAATACAATGTTGGATTGTATTTGTCTAAAAAATGAATGCATGAGCAGAGGTGATTATTATTTCAAGTGTTCACTTGCCATTTACTATTAAATGAAATGTCTTAAGCCATAAAATGTTTGCATAATGCACAATGCATTTATGATAATTAAATAGATATCTTCATTTACTGGTTTTAGGTTAAATTTTTTCCGAGATGTTCCTGAGTTCAGAGTACTAGCGTGTGGTGGAGATGGAACTGTAGGCTGGATTTTGGATTGCATAGGTAATCAATAGCATTTACATAGTTTTGCTTGACTCATGTTTTTCATTTTACTTCTCTTGCCTATATACCAAAGTACGGATACAACTATTTCAAACAAGATCTTGTTAACTTAAATTTTTGAAATTTATTAGTTTGGGACATGATTAAGGATATTCAAATCGCAAAGGATATTCAAAATCCCTAGAGAAGTCCAGTGTTTGTAGTCCTCTGGATTTCCAGAAAGCAAGAAATTTGAAACCATCTATTTTAATTTCAGTTCAAAGTCTATTCCCTAAACTGAATCAAATCTACATTGTTTCTTTTAAGACCATTTACCTTAGCTCATTTGCTTTTTCAGTTACCAAATTTGTGTTTATGCTCCATTATCCCATAATGGAGATAATGGGCTAACAGCCGTTTCAGTTTTGGAGTTCTTTCAGTCAGTTGGCTGTAAAGTCCTCTGTACAAATCATTAGGAAGGCCCAGAAGTCAAGATATTACAGACTTAAACTTCTCAAGGCTTGTTAGAGGGGCTGCAGAGAAAAAAAATGGGAATGTGTGACGATGGAAATCAGGAAGGGGATGAAGAGCGGTCAAAAGACTCAACTGAAAGTTTAGATGAAGAGTGTTTAAAAGTGTGTGCTTTGTGGGAGGTGGGGACCAGAAAACCTTTTAAAGTTCAGTGAAAAGTAGAAATGAAGGAATGGATGATAGGAAAGGCATATTTCTAATCTTGATTTGGAAAAAAAAAATCTTTCTGCAAATGCAAGCTATTGATTGTAACTCTCAAATAGCTTTCAAAGTTGTAAATCAATGTACATAAATATCAGGTGTATTGCCTAAACTTGGAAGGAGTGAAGTTTTGCAGCTTTTAATTGTGTCATCACTTTTTTCATGAGGTCTAAAATGTCATGCAGTTACTTTCTCTTTCAGTGGCATTATTTGAAAAAAAAAAAAGACTGCATTTTGTCTCAGTAAAATACTATCTTCCGCAGCAATTTTTGTGGTACAGAACTGAGAAATTATTTGGGGGATCCAGGATCCATTTCTTTCACAGGTGCAGGAAATAGATTTTGAATGCTGCATTTTAGCGAACAAAAGCCCTTTGGCATATAAAGTTTAAGAAGTCACCTGTTTTGAGAAACAGACACTTTCTGGTTTGATCTTTTCTTCTCTGATCTCCTGATATACAAAGAATCTTAGCTGAGAGCAAAGCAAGAAGAAAAGAAAAAAAGGAAAGAAAAGAAACAAAAACCACAAAAAAGGAAAAAAAACCAAAACTTTTTTCTCCTCAGTTTGAGACTTTTAAACATTTTTTAATTATTCTATTAAATATTAAATTTTCTTAAAGATTTGCAGCACGCTGGTATTGTGAATGTTAAATCTTCCTAAAGTATTGATGAGAGAAATTGATAAATAACAAGATGTCCCTGCCACATCCATTGGATATATAAACTCCTGCTGAGAATTGCTGATAATTGTGTATAATTCTATGAACAAAATAGCTGATTGTTTAACTATTCAAGTATAACTCTTAAACTAGACATGCTACTCTTTCCAATTAAATGGGGAATTTGACAAATTATATATTTGAAATATGATACCTGGGGGATAGCTGCCCCACTTCCAGCTTTCAGAAAGGCTGTATTTCTTGACAAGGGTTCTTTGGCTTGAAATGCTAGAAAAGTACCGGTAAAGAGTCAAAAGACAGTGTAAGTTCATACATTTCAAAACATTACTTATTAAATACAAAATACTGACTTACAGACTTGATCAGATAGATCAATGCTCATTTTGAATAGCAGGTTTAATTCCTGATGGGTAAACCCCTGGTGTTGGTTTCAGGGAGTTCTTGGTAATGATGCTCATGTGTAGACATGAATCCAAGTGAGTACACAGTTAAACACAAATTTGGTCACCTAGATGAAAAAGTACAAGATTCATCTCATTATTCATGCCCTTAATTATTACTCTTTTGCATTCATAGCTGGGAATGGCAGAGCTGAGAGCAACAGAGCGCACAACATGTTCAGTCTTGGAAAGATCTTGAGTATTGTTGTTTATGAATGTTTATCACATCTATGGGTTACAAATGTCCTTGTGATAACAATCAAGTAAATTAGGATTAAGGATTGAATATTGGCTGGAGAAGGGGCTGCATAGTGGAGCGGCTTAGTGAAATGCTTGTTGCTGAGCAGGCGGCATAATCTCATATACAAAACATGTATCACTGTCTTTCACTGAAGCAAAACCTAACACAGTTACTGTATCAGTACTATACAATTAGATTTTTTTGTTCCTTAGTTATGTTTTTTCCTTCTTTATTCACAGAGAAAGCGAACTTGATTAAGCATCCTCCAGTTGCTATCCTGCCTCTTGGGACTGGCAATGATTTAGCAAGGTGTCTGAGATGGGGAGGAGGTAAACACAAATTAAAATACAATGCATTTTGTAATTAAAAGGAAAAAAATAACTTTTGCATCAAAGTCTACTCTCAACATTTGGATTTCTTTTTTATGATGTATGTAAAGAACCGTTATCACCTTTCCTCTTTTGGGAATTAGCTGTCTGTAAATGTTATATGAACGATTTTATAGATATTAAAGGTTGTAATCACTTTTCATACCTTGTTTGTAGCTTCTGCTGACACCAAAAAGGCTCCAAGGTGCAATGAGAGTAGTATATAGCTATTTGGTTGGCTTTTTACCATCTGTATTGCAGTTGTTTCTTTGATCAATACCTTATAAAGGGAGTATTCTTAAATGGATTTTAATTGGGGCTGTTCTGAAAGGGTTACTGAAAACAGCTAATAATGGGTTTGGAGTGGTTTCATCTTTTTTAATATTCATAAATATTAAATGAAAAATGTGTCTCAGCCTCAGACTAGTTCCTTTGATCCACTCCTCTTCTCCTACAGAGGATTCCAGACAATAAGTGCTGTGGTGCTATTTATCAGGAAATGAGAAGGCAAAGAATGCTGAAAGGAGAGTATATGTAAAGTCAAACCTTTAATACCCTTTGCATCCTTTCCTGGATGTATGGAGCCTTACTCTCAGCTCCTCCAATAACCTATTTCCATTCAAGATTTGCATTACAGAATAACTTGAAGGAGACACAAAGAAGAAAGTCTTAGGCAAGACTCGGTCTCTGTTGAAAGCATGTCGGTTCATGGGCTCACAGCCAGTTCTATTTCAGGTCTCGGTTGTTTCAGTTGAGATGTGTATTTGCAACTTGGCTGTTTATTTGGAACTTCTCAGCCTTTACAGATATCTCTTCCTTCTTCTGTCTCATCATAGCAAGTTTCCTTTCCAAATGTCTGCCTTGTTACCAGTCTTTAGCAAATTCTCAGTAGTTTCTGTGCTATAGAACTTCTTTGTTAACCGTAATGTTCCGTTAAATCATTTGAGGACCTCCTTTTTTTTCTCTGTCATGACTGATGATTGTTTATTCACATAGTCTTAGGAAAAAAAAGAAAAAAAAAACCAACACAAAACCCAATCAAATCAGCCTTGCTTCACTTTCTGAACAGTTCATAGAGTAGAGTCATAGAATAATTCAGGTTGGAAGGAGTCGCGGGAAGTCGCTAGTCCAATCTCCTGTTCTAAGCAGGGTCAGCTATGAGAGCATTTGATTACATTAGTCAGGACCTGTCCTTCCATTCACTTCTATTTATTTACCTTCTGTTTTGAGTGATTCCATCTGGACTAAAGTAGAAAAAGACAATATGAAAATATACTGGCTTTCATCATTCTTTGCCTGGTTGCTTTGTGGTAGACAATGCTATAACACAGATTTTCTGGAACTTCAATAGATGGGAGAGGAGACAGGGCTTCCAGAAACTAGATTGCTGGTGAGTGATCTCAAGGATGCAGAAAAATGGAATTGTGCATGCTGCTGTTATGTGGTTGTTGGCAGTAACTAACAAAAACATACTATACAACCATAAAGAAATACATCAGCAATGGGTTTTGAGCAGGGAGGCTTCGAATGGCTTTGCTTGCTAAAACTGTTACTGACCCAGGAAGTACATATTGCTTGAATATGAAAATTTATTTCTGATTTGAAGAAGGAATGAATCCACAGATCTTATTTATCTATTACAAAGTCATTTGGTCTGAATAGTATTCAGAGTTGATAATGTCACGTAGTAAAATCCCCACACTTTTTATGAGTGCACACATGCATATTGTATGTTGTGTATACTCAGGAGTGTGTAAACAAGTTTTCTACTGAGTTTAGTATACAGTGTAGTGAACTACTACTACTAGTGAATTACCTAAAGACGTGTGAGTGCTTCTTGGCAAGTAACAATAAGATCTTTCTACAGAGCAGGATGAGGCTCATAAAGAAGTTGTTGAAAGATGGAAAATGTTAGTTCTGCTGATAAGTCATCAGTTATGGGTTTCGAGTTTTGTATTTGTTATGTGAAACCACATTGAAACAATCAACAAAAAATAGTAGACAGCTTTTAACCTTTCAGTCTCTTGTCAGACTTTAATCAGACAAACCTACTGTATGTCTTTTTTCCATAAATTTTTAAATCAAAGGAATTTAAATATTAAGATTAATTTCATAGCAAGAACATTTTGCGAAGTATAACCTTAGCTTTTTGGATAACTGCGGTAATCATTTGGAAAATTCAAGGGATTGGCAAGTTTTGAAGATCAAATTATTTTCTCTGGTATAAATCTGATGCCCAGTGAAATTTGTAGAATTAATGTAAGTTTACATTAATTTAGCTAAGTGCAGAATCAGCTTTGTATTTGTACTCCTTTTAATGACAGGAAAATTGTCAATACTTCAGACACAATCCTGCTTTTCAGGTCTTATATGCATAGTTTTCATTTTTCCAGTCATAGAATCATAGAATAGTTTGGGTTGGAAGGGACCTTGAAAGGTCATCTAGTTCAGCCCCCCCTGCAATGAGCAGGGACATCTTCAACTAGATCAGGTTGCTCAGAGCCCTGTCCAACCAGTCATCTAGAAAAGAGAAAAAATGAAATGAAACTTTATTATGCTTGATTAAATAACCGTTTTCATGTTTTGCTAGGTTATGAAGGTGAGAATTTGATGAAGATCTTAAAAGACATTGAGAACAGCTCAGAGATTTTGCTGGACAGGTGGAAATTCGAAGTAATACCCCATGATAAAGACGAGAAAGGAGACCCAGTGCCTTACAACATCATCAATAACTACTTTTCTATTGGCGTGGTAAGACTTATGCCTACCCTTAAGTGATTTTCTGTTTTGAATAAATATTTGCATTGCATGTCTTCAAGTGAAGAATTGTTGGCTACAGATCATTTATAATGTTATTTTGCTATGAAATGAATACATAGATGACTGAGAGCAATTTACGTAAATCTACTTCCACATATTCAAACCAGAATTATTTTTCAGGACCTTCTACCTTCCCATCTATAAAGAAGATATTTGTGTTGTTCCTAATGGTTTATGAGCAGCCATAGCACTAAATTTATATTGTCATTATGAAGGTCTTATAAAAATATAAAGGAAAACTAATCACTTAATAAGAACTTTAAGTAACCTTTTCTGTTAGTATTCATATAATCAGAACTGTTTAAAAGAACAGGGGCATTCTTTATTTCTTCAGGACAGTTTTAAATAATAAAATAATAATGTAAAAAAACCCCACAGGTATCTTCTTGATTCTGTCTTGTGGGGATATTTACAGTTAGAATGAATTATGAGGAAAAGGGATTTAAGAAGCTCTTCGTGTCCTAGGAACTGCATCTCTGGCTTGTGCTTCTCTATGGTTTCCCATTGTATCTGCTATCCACACTGCATATATGAGGGGAATTAGGCATGTCCAGTCTGACTCTTCAGCCTTTTGCTTTGGATATGCTTTCAAACACAAGCAGAAGGGGGACTGTGATGAGGTCCAAATTTCACAGATTGAATAGCTCATAAATAAGATTTTTAACTCGGACACAAATGAAGTCTAATTAACTTGGGGACATGCCCTCCAATAACTAGCGCTAGCTGTTCTGAAATCAACTTGTTCCACATACATTACATGAATCTGTCTATTATTTTTTAATAAAAATCAAAATCCACTTTTACAGGATATCTAATTCTGCAATCCAGTATTTCAAAATGCTACAGAACAGTGTTTTAATGGGAAGTACAATATTGTAAATCCAAGGAAATTAAGGATGTGTGCTTAGTTTATTTGATCACTGTGCTTCAGCATTAACAAAGTTCTGCCTCAACTTCAAGTGGTTGATGGAATTTTTACATAGTAATTGCAATTCTGTAATTTTTATATAGTGCCTATCAGCAACGTGCAGAGACAGTCTATTCCTTAAAAACATTCCTTGGCTTCCTGTACTGTGTAGTCCTAAATGCTGAAAAAACAATTAAACAAGTCTCCCCAAGGTTAAGATATTTAAGTAATAAGAAATTGTTGTTGAGGTTTTTTTGCTTGTATAATTTGGATTTTAGCCTCTGTTGTTCAAAGCAAGTGCAGAGAACAACTAGATGCAACAGAAATAATAGAAATTAGTATATAAAAGTACATAAATGCAAAGTATATGCACCAAAACTAGTGCAAAATTAAGTTCATAAATAGGAGAGAAAGTGCAAAGGAAAACCTTTGGTTACAGGAAAAAAATACCATAACAGAAAATGCCCAGCACAGGGGGACATATTCAGTGACTTTGTCAAAAGGGAATATCAATGCTATAGCTCACAGATGAAGAAAGAAAATAAATGTGTTATACAAAGGAAGCAAGCAAGAAGTGAGAGGGAGGACGGATGAGATTTTACACCTATATATTAATACAGTGCAATTTAAATGGTTTCTAAAATGTAGAGTACCACCACATGTAAAGACACAGCACAGAAACAGGAAATTGAATGCCAAGTAGATACTGGGACATCTGTGAATGTGCTAGGCTTCAAAGAATCCTTTAGCATTTTTCACAGGAAGAAAACAGAATTGCATTCAATGAAAAAAAGGTTGAACTGAAATTTTACAGTGGCAAGATCATAATACTAGTAAGGACAATGTAAATTACTTGTAGAATACTGCAGAAAAATAGCAGGCTCTACTCTATACACCAGGCTCCATGGACAACCAGAAGACTCAGTTTTCAGTTAAAAACATTAAATTGATGAATTTAATAACACTAAACTTACGATTCTTCACATAATAGAAAAGTGAGCACCAGAAAATTATACCAGGAATGCACAATACAATATATTGCACTGAGGAAAGCTTCTAAAATTGTAAAATCACATTTTTGAAGGAGTAACATCTGCCAAGTTTGTTATACGTGGAAATATATAAAATTCCTGCTTCTCAGTTTCATTGGTGTGAATAAGACAAAGCAAATGGAGAAAATCAGAAATTGGATTTTAGACTTGCTAAAATTGTGTAATTCATATATTAGGTAGCATTCATAATAACTTTTGAAAAGCCAGGCAAAATGTTTGTCTATGTAAATAGACAAAGTACTCAAACTTGGCTACAACTAAAGTAAACCTAATTTCATAAAAGCAAAATTGTTTTCAGTACTTGGTGCCTAATACAAACTTGGGCAAGTACTGAATTGGGAAAGCAACAATGTACCACCATGTTGCACACCAGTCCATAGCTGCTGATACCCAAGAACATAACTGGAGTTAAGCCTATAGCAAAAAAAATGCTAGTGCCGCCTACAATGTTATATTAAGAGAAACCAGAAGGATTGGTATCATTGATGATGTTATTCATAGAACCACAGAAAATCATTGAGTCATCTATCCATTCCTCTCCCTAAGGTAGCATCAGTGGCACTTGCCTAATTCCCAACAGATGTTTATCCAGTTTGCCTCTAGAAATTCCCAATTAAGGAAATTTACCTGTGATGACCTACTGTATTACTTTGTTGTCCTTACTCTGAAATTTCTTTGTCATGTCTAACCTGAGTAGTCTTGGTGTAGTCTGGGCCCAGGTCATTTTGTCCTGTACAGAGTGGAGAAGGAAAACAAATTACTCCATTCCTCTGTTAAACTACTTATTACGTACTAGAAGGTCTATCAGATCATCTCTTAGTCTTGTGTTCTATAGCCTTTCTATCTCCAATTTCTTCAACCTTTCCTCACAGAAAATGTTTTCTAGACATCTGATCATATGTGTCACTTTTATCTGTGTTCAGATAAAACATGAGAATTCAATCCAATTACTCCCTTTGGTCCTTATCTCTCTGGAACCATAGTGCTCCCAATTAGACACAATGCTGCATTTGGTGTCCTATCAGCACTGAGTGGAAAAGAGGAATTAATTCATGTTTTACAGAGGATACCTTTATTAAGAAAAATTAGCCTTCTTAGTATTAGCATGAATGTCTTCATTCATATTTGACTTGTGATTCATTGTTAATTTCAGATACTATTTTGAAGAACCACTACTTCATATCTCATTTGGGTTTTTCATAGGTGATGCTTCCTGCCTACATGCAGAAACTTACACTTAATTGAATTACACCCTCTTTTAATTTTTACTGTTCCTCCAAGGCACTGTGAAAACTAATAGTAACCTACAATGTATTGCACATTGCCTCATAGATTCATGCCAAATCATAAGCACAGTCCATAATCTGATATGAATAGAATCTGCTGTATGAATTTTGTAACAGTATGGCAGAAATTGTATTTGACAACAAACAATCTCAATGTATAGTTGGAAAGGCCAGGGGAGTAAAACTCAATAAAATTGTGCTTGACATGGGGCTCTTACTGCTTTAGGACCATAATTCAGGTTGGAAGGGATTGCAGGAAGTCATTAGTCCAATCTCCTGTTCTAAGCAGGGTCAGCTATGAGAGCAGGTCACATTGCTCAGGGCTTTATCCAGTTGCGTCTTAAAAACCTCCAAGGAGGGAGATGGCACAACCTCTCTGGGCAACCTGTTCTGGTGCTTGACTGTCCTTATGATGAAGATGCTTTTCCTTATATCCAGTCTGAATCTCTCGTTTCAACTTTGTCTCCCATCCTGCCTTTATGTGCCACTGTGAAGAGCCTGGCTTTGTCATCTTGATAACCTGCTCATAGGTACTTGCAGCCTGCTATTACATCTCCCTGAAGCCTTCTCTTCTAGCCTGAGCCAGCTCATCCAGCCAGTGTTTTTTCTAAGCTATTTTCCACCAATCAAGACCATAATATCCCAACTTGGATACAAGAATGCTGGGGTAGACAGTGTTCAAAACCTCGCTGAAGTTGAGCATGACATCCACTGCTCTCTGCTCATCTACAAATCTAGTTGTTTTATCATAGGCAGCAATCAGAAGGCAACTTACCCATTGGAAGGAAAATGATACACTAAGTTGAAAAGGAATATTTGACAGTAGCGTGTGTATGTGAAAAGTTTGATTAGTATGTTCAAGCCAAAAAAGGCATTTTTTCTACAGCAGTCTCAGAGCTCCGATATGTACATAAGTATATGTACTATACTATGTATAAGTACAGGGGAAAAAGTAAGAAACAAAGTGAGATGTAGTAGCTGAATGAGTATGTGCTATATTCAACCTAATGAAAGCACAAAGCACGGAAGAACCATAAAAAGCGTAAGCCAAGCTGTGTGTCAGTTTCAAAGCAGGAGCTAGAAAACATCTAAGAGCAATGTGGAATAAGATAAAGATTTTTCAAGTGCTCACATCCATCATTCTGTCAGAATGGCAAGATACCAGGAGAGAAGTTCCATCTGCTTCCCAATAATACTGGAGTCACTGAAACAAGCTAAATATCCAAGAAAAATGTGTATTAAAGTAGTCAAGTCACATTTGCTTTAAAAAACAATAACACCCCCCCCCAAAAAAAACAAACCAAAACAAAACAACCTCAAGAATATAGTAGGGCCATCTGAAAATGGAAGCTTGTCTTGGAAATTCACAGATTCAGTGAGCTGGACAAACGTAACTGATAATATTAGTGGACAGATAAGCAGGCATGATAGAAACAGGAAACATCAGGCCAACTGTCAGACAGTGGCAAGTACAATTACTGACGTATTTTGGAGAAGTTCTGTTCCCCATAATCTACACAACCTGCTTTAATAGTCATACATTCATGCAGTAGGTTGATATTATCACAGTGATCACCAAGGACAAAGTTCAATAATGTTAGTATTGGTGTGTTATCACAGACTGTATTCTAGACAGTGGGCTTGCAATGCATTTCTGCAGTTGCTGCAGTAAGGGAATTTCAGTCATGTCATATCATTTAGCCAACTTGCTGAGGTTATAAACTATTAGAGGGAGTGTGTGTGTAAACAGAGTATGTCAGCTTGCGCATAGTATTTGTCATGGTTAGTCTTTTCCCCATGGATAAAACAACATAACTTACGCTACTTTCTTCAAGCACTCAGCTGCTTACCATTAATGGTGGGTCAACGTATATATGTGGACAGTTACTTCAGATAAGCTTGTGTATTGTAATATCCCTGCACATCTGGTTTATTTTATCCTAGCTGGTTTCCATGTCTGTATCCCAGGCCTGTGTTTAAAAAAAAAAAAAACCAAAACTTCACTAATCAATTATATAGCATGCTATCTTAGCATAGGGAAATATTTTCACAAAATTCAGTAATAGCTCTTCAGTTCAATGCCTGAACTTAAAAAACCGAAACAAAACAAAAAAACCAAAACCCCCAAAAACCCAACCAACCAACCAAAAAAAATTCCTCAAACTAAACCCCCATATACTCATGACTGTATGCCAGCATTACTCAAAGTGGCAAAAATAAGAGGAAAAAATTGGATATAGATACACCCAAAACTAAACCCTGTTTTTGCAAACAATTGCTCCCAAGTCTACTCTCAGATCTTGCCAGGATCAAACCATTTTCACCAAACAGTCATGCAGTCACAACAAAGCATAAATACACATTGTTAATTATAAAGTGGATAGACATATATTCCATGAAATTCACAATAAATGTACCGAATTTGAGTATACACAAAGTAGATAACCATGGAAGATGGTGAAATACTCATTTGCTGAGTGAGACCTGAGCAGTAGGACATGGAAGATGAATGACCAACAGACAGTGAGGCAAACTCTTGCATAAAACCAAGAAACAGGAAAACAACATCAGAACAGTCTTTGTTACCTTGAGAAGGGCTTGCATCTGCACCATCATCAAACCACATAATGGCACAGTCAAAAATTTTATATAATGCTAAGATGTGAAGAAACAATCCTTTTAAGCTTAGGGAAAAGTATGTTAGTTGTCAAGCAATTTTAGTTAGATAATAATCAATTAAAATGGAGTGACTGTCAAGGCTATGCATCTTTTATGGGGAAGTTATTAAAGAATGTTAAATATGTAGGGAAGTTATGATGCTTATTTTTAGTGTTTCTCAAATGGTTGTCTCAAAGTGAGACAAAATGGGTATTTTGATAAAAGCTTTCTCAAAGAATGCCTCATTAGATGTTCAGTTGTGATTAAACATTAGAAACCTCGACTTTCACTAAATGCTTGGTTGAAAAGAGTATGTAGAAGGGGGAAGAAGCCATCTTATATACTTAGGGATAGGAAAAATGGGAGAGAGAGCAAGAAATCTCTGCTACTTAGGCTTGCTGTACTTTCCCTTCAAGGTGGATATTCAGGAGAAATGACTCAGTGTTTCTCTCTGCCTGGGCCGCCTTCTAATACTTGGGAGGGGCAGGAGAACCACAGGAGTTCTAAGAACAAGCCATAGACATGCAGGATGCAGGCAGAGTTGTGTGGGCAAAATCACAGTGGAGGCTTAGGGTTTGAATTAGTTGATTAAAAGCTTAGAAATAATATGAGCTAGGCAAAGTCTATTCACAGATATGATTATAAAGGATAGGAAATTCACTCATACTCTTTTTAAAATCCTTTTTTGTAACTCACTTCCACTTGGATTAGTCAATAAAAGTTCCTGGAAAATTGGCCAAAACATCCTAATTTTCATGTCTGGGAATACTGGTAGTGCTGTAACTGCCAGACATTCATTGAAGATTAAAAAAAACCCAAAGAAAAACCAAACAAAAAACCCCAGAGAAATCAGGCAAAAACTATAATGGAGTCTTTAAAAAAAAGTCTCGTTGCTATTTGATGTCTCACAATGAACAATTCTTATTCCTAAAGGTGAGTACTTCAGAGGCTCATCCTTGACTGGAGCAAATTGCTGTAGGCCAAACCAAAGGCACAAAGGTAGTCAGCTGAGTACCAAGCATCATTCTACAGCAGCCAACTTTGCTAGACCCTGATTTTTTACACTTATTATGCAAACAACTTGAAAATGTTAAAAAAAAAAAAAAAATTCTACTCAGATAATGACTGACCTTTAAAAGGCTAAAAATGTTTAAACCAAACAATTCATCTGTCTCCCATTGACTTCCTTTATAGTTACTCATAGCATCTTGTATTGTTTTCCATTTTGTGGGTAATAATACTGAAAGAAATTATGAATGGATTTGCACTGCTGTTAAGATGAGAGCCCTAGAGTAGGTTTTCCAGAAGCAAGCATAATTTTTGAATTTACTGTTCTGCCACTGAATTAGTTTAGAGTTTAGCTAGCCTTTATGGAGCCAAAGTTAGGTCAACATGAATCAGTACTGAACATCTTTTACCATAAACATTTTCTTCCTTTGTTTTCTTTCATTTTTTTTACCTTTTAAATAAATCATAAATTTATCTGATGTTAATAGGAGATAAACTATTAACAACACTGTTTATCATTTGAATTTTTGTAACTGCGTAGGGTATTACAGAGCATATGTTACTAAGCCCCTTGCAGCTCTGTAATTAGAGTGTTGGAGCATAATAAACTGAACTTGCAAACATCTGCATTGTCTTTTAGGACAAATTTGTATAGAAAGAAATATTACCAAGATACATTTTAAGGCAAATTATACTAGCTAAAGTGTGGCACAGTGCAGCCTTCCCTATGTTAAAACAGTAGATACCATTCTAAAATGAAAGCAGTTCGCATTGGTGTCAATGTAGTATTCAAGGTGTAAGAGTAAACCAAATGCTATAGTAATGATAGGTATTTACAGATAGCAGCTGCGAAGATTATACTAGCAATCATAGTATATCCTTGTGTTTAACTAGATATGTTCTGTATGACTGACTGATTAGGTAACTCTCTGATTTTCATCTCAATTTTGTTCCTCTTGGGCCAGATTCCATTCAAATTTTAAACTAACTCATATTTTTGACCAAGTTATGTAGCTGTTGTACATGTAAAGAACATACATATTCTCTCTGTTCACACTCAGGTGGATTGCCTAATGGTCTGGCCAGAAGAACTGCAAGGCGTGCTGTCTCTTAGGATAACAGCAGAGTCCCTTAGAGGCTTACGTTCTTTGTAGATCCAGAATTGCTTCTCGCTTGTCTAGGCTGATCAGCT
This sequence comes from Gymnogyps californianus, assembly GCF_018139145.2. Taxonomy (NCBI): domain Eukaryota; kingdom Metazoa; phylum Chordata; class Aves; order Accipitriformes; family Cathartidae; genus Gymnogyps; species Gymnogyps californianus. The sequence continues at coordinate 136,234,957 of NC_059472.1, forward strand.
GAGTGCATGCTTTAGGTTTGAGCCTACTTGGGATCTTTGCTGTTGGTGCTCTTCTGCATACATACCCTAAAGAGTCATTGTCAACAGAGTCAAGCTCCTTAGGAAGCTTAAAGCTATAGCTAATCTTACTCAGACTATTTCATTTGCACAAGATACTTAAGATGTGGAAAACATCTTATCTGTCTACTTACTGAGACAGGATTTAAATAAGAATCTTCCTATGTCCCTTCAGCTGAAACTTTGAATACATGTGCAAACACATACATAAGAACATATTGGAGGGAAAAAAGGAGTGGAATGCTCTAGGACAATAATTAAGACAGTAACCTGGAAGAGAACTGTGATATCCAGATTCGTGTTCCATCTGTTGTTTTTGTCCATTTGATTAACTTGTACATGGCAATTCAGAAGCTTCCACTACTATGAATGACTTCTTTCCTAACATCAATAGATACAGAATTTTAATGCCAAAACAGAACTTATACAAGTAGAACACCTCAGTCTTTCATTCAGTCTTTACAACATGTGATAATTGATTTCGTAGCAATATGGTGATATTCTCACTTGGATGATCTACAACAACAATTTTTTTTGCAAGTGTATTTAGTTAAGGCAATAAAGATATCTGAATGTGCCTGGAAATGTTCTGTAAGTTCTTTGAGAAACAAGTCAGTATTATATGCTGGTTTAATTAAAAAAACAATCAGTTGTCAGGTAAAGGGGAAACTTCTTTAATACTGGTAAGTAATACTACAATCAGGATATGTTCTCTGCAGAATTATTATCACAAAGTAGTAAAGGTCTACGACAAAGACAAGTGTACTTTTATGACACCTAATATGTTACTATCCAAATGCACTATCAAATAGATATTTGCGTGGTCATGATTTAATATCCTTCAGCCTTAACCAGTCACTAAGAGCCTCTTATTCTGCCAGTGGGGAAAAATATGACTGCTTAATTCTCATAATCATAAATTTGAACTTGTTATGGGTCTGCTTCCCCCTCACTATACTCTAAGTCATCAACCTCCACTTCCATTACATCTCCTTAATTCTTTTTTTTTGCAAAACTGCAAAAAAAAACCTGTAAGAAAAATCTTTCGTAGAAGCCATATTTTTGGCTTTTCTTGTGAAAGACTATTTCATTAGCATCAATAGAAACTTTGGCTATCAGAGTTTTTAGTCACAAATACCGGAGTCTAAGTAGGGTTGTTCCTCTAACTGACAATGTGATCCCATCATCTTTTATTTCATCTATGTTATTTTAGGGTATATTTATTTCTACAAAAAAGGAGTTTATTATGGTATATATCATTTACAAAAGGAAATGGATTTTAGTTTTGCAGTAGCCACATATTTTGAAATTTCAAAGCCTCATAGCATTTTGCTGTTCATGGTGGTTAGAAGGGAATTTTTTTTTTTTTTTCCGTAGGAAGAAATCCTAAGGACATTTGCTATTTAGGCCCTGATTCAATGCAGAATTTAAGCACATGCACATCTTAACACTAATTCAATGATGTGACATTTGAGTATGTGTTCAAACTTTCCTAATCTAGGGAAGCAGTTAAATACTTGGTTAAATTTTAACCATTTTCTGCAGTTTCGTTAATATGACTGGACAAATGCACATGTTGAATTCTGCGCATTTGGTGTAAGCTAGTTAATTATTGGAGTGAGATTTGTGGGTATACATAACTAAAAATCATGTTTATTGGTTTGCTGAACTAATATGAATATAAGCACATGCTTAAGTGATTTTGTGAATCTTAATCATCACTTTGAATGTGCTAATGGAATGCTGTGATATATTGCATTATTTCTGTGCCAGTGAGGGAAAGAACGTTTCATAATAAACAATATTATTGCTCTGTAATCCAAATAACTTTTTTTTCTGCAAAAAGGGTTAAGAGAATGAACAATTCACCTATGTGTGAATGTAAATATAATTTTAAAAGATACATATTGATATTGGGTATATCATAGCCTCAGTCTTGTAGCTGAATCTGTAGAAGTGGTTGCTCTATCTGTGGCGAGAATTCTGCTCTCTTTCAGAAGGACCGTGTTCAGAACAGCTTGAATCCCAGATTTGAAATACTGTCTTATTCAGTAGTTACTGGTAGTTCAATCTATAGTGTTGTGGTTTAACCCCAGCCGGCAACTAAGCACCATGCAGCCGCTTGCTCACTCCCTGCCCCCCCCCAGTGGGATGGGAGAGAGAATCAGGGGGAAAAAAAAAGTAAAACTCGTGGGTTAAGATAAATACAGTTTAATAGGACAGAAAAGGAAGGGAAAATAATAATAACAGAATATACAAAACAAGTGATGCACAATACAATGGCTCACCACCTGCTGACAAATGCCCAGCCAATCCCTGAGCCATGGTGTCCCCCGGCCACCTCCCCCCAGTTTATATACTGGGTGTGATGTCATATGGTATGGAATACCCCTTTGGCTCGTTTGGGCCAGCTGTCCTTGCTGTGTTCCCTCCCAGCTTTTTGTGCACTCCCAGCCTCCACTGGCAGGGCAGTACGAGAAGCTGAAAAGTCCTTGACTTAGTTTAAACACTGGTTAGCAATAACTAAAACATCAGTGTGTTATCAACATTAGTCTCATCCTAAATCCAAAACACAGCACTGTACCAGCTACTAGGAAGAAAATTAACTTTATTCCAGCCGAAACCAGGACATATAGTGATAACTATATTGTTTAATCTCCAAACATTGCTAATCTTTTACAAATTAGTTATTCTTACAGGCTTTTGCAGTTTGCACGTTTGAACCATCTTTACTCTTTTCAGCTTTTGTTGCTCTTGAAATTCTTCTGCAGAAATTTTGGACATAATATATGGGAAATAGGGGTGATGCAGGTTTTTTTGTTTCAGGTGGTTATTTTTTTCATATGGCAGAAAGCCACAAACGTATACTACATGCCATGGAAAGCTGAATCTGTAGAATAATACATAGATAAGGAGCGATAGGAGCCTCTCTGAAGGTTTGCCCTCGCTACTGTGCGATGATATTTCCCTGGACATGGAGAATGTGAATTCCATAACTAGAAATACTTAGCCTTAGAGTTCATAATGTCTATATTGCAACACTGCTGTTGGTGTTTCCTGCTAGCTAGTTTCCTTCTACCACTGTGGACTTAGTTTACCTTGTAAATCCCTCTTGCCGTCATAACCTTCTACCATTCGTAAGATGTATCGGTACCCTGGCAAGAGAGCTGCACTGTACTGCATGCAACGTGTAACGTACATTCATGCAGAGAACCGAAGATTCATAGCTTACTCTACTACTTAATGAATCTTACTATGGCAAAAAATGATAGTTTCCTGAGGTACTATTTCTTGTGTTTTATATAAGTATAAAGAAATTCAAAGAATTTAGATTATTCCTACTGTTTGTTTCGTTATTTATTTATTTTAATTGTAACGCTAAAATGTGAATGTATGCCAGTCTGTGCTGGAACTTCCTGAAAATATGTATGTATATCATATAGGTTGATTGAGAATTGTGTGTGTAATTTCCCTTATAGCGCAGTGAGAATACTGAGGTCTGTGCTGAATTCACTGTAGGTTTTTGTCAGGTTCAGTGAAAATACAGTTCTGTGGGCTATATTTAAATTAGCAAGTAATTTGGCTCAGTAGGAGCGTAGCAATTGCTGCTGAGTCCCTTCTGTCTACAAAACATGCAGTTTGGGAGTCATAATTCAAACTGGATATAGTCTGCTCCCCTGTGATGAACTCTCCTGGCACATGCTTGTCCTGAAGTGACCTAAAAGACTGGTCATTGGTTTGGCCTGCGTGTCCCCATACTATGGGAGAAGCACACTGACCACACTAAATGTGTTTCCTTCCAAAGGTATCTGGCTGAGATGCACCAGTCTTTGCTTCGAACAGAATCACAGGAAATGGGGATGATTAAGAGATTTGCTTTAAAATTTCATTGCTGCTCCAACAGTTTTGTAGTAAACCTGAAAAAGTCATATAGGAGTATAGTGTGTCTAACTTTGGCCTACCTTCTTCCTTTCCTATTTTCCCACATAGATTTTTTTCTTTTAGCATTTTAGGTATTTGAGACTCTCTCTCATTTAACTTTTCATGATGAGGTTAGAACAATGCTGAATACCTTGAACAAAGAAAGACTCCCTTGTTTTAGATTTATGAGCAGCTCGTGCACTTGCTATCACTTATTACCTATTCCTGTCATGTAAAATTATTCTTCTGGTGTGACATCAAAGGCTAGAAAGTGACTTGTTTCCTATGGTCAGTAAAAACTTTAAGAAGAGTCATTGGGAGAGTCTTTGGCAGTTATCTAAATCCTTCTTTTTTATTTATAAGGGATTTGGAAAATAGAATAATTTATAGAATTGAGAAGGTGTTTGTTAAATTTCATGATTGAGAAGGCTAGTTATATTAAATAAAATGCAATGAGGCATTATAACTTTACTAAGTAGATACTATAAAGAACATTTTGTGGGCAGAAGTGCAGTAAAATGAAACCTGCAGTCCTCTAGTGTTTTGTCTTTGCTTACCTTAGCTAGTAGAGATTTTGAGTCTTGTATGTTCAGGGATTTTGCTGGGGGTTTTGGTTTGTTTTGTTGTTGTTGTTGTTGGGGGGGGGGGGCGCGTGTTGCATTTGTTTTCGTAAAGGATGGGTCTACAAAGCAGCCTAGCCAACAGCTACTGTCACAAGTGACAGTTATAAATGAGAGTATATGCCTAAAGACATAATTAATCTGCAGTGAGCTCGGAACAGCTCCTTAGCTAAATGTAACTAAAGCAGCTACACAGTGTGTAATTAACTTACAACTATATTAGTCCTAGTACAATATTATTCATTATATATGTAAGTTATTATTTTCTCCATATGAAATTTGTAATATACTAAGTAATGATTAAGAGTTCATTATAGTATTTCATTCATATTATCATAATATAATTGTGATGTATGTTCATCTTGTTAATGCTGTTATTCTTGTTCTTAAAAGAAATGTCAAGGATATCAGGAAAATATGATGTGGTTTTTTTGCACACAGACTGAGAAGCATCTGTATTCAAATGAAATTGAAATTTTGGTCCTTGTCTTGATTTTGTAATTCTGCTTGTTAGTGATGACAGGAATGTATCGAGGAAAGGTAGAAGCCAACAATACTTTATATTGAAGTCAAGAGTAAGGTGAATAAGCTTTAAGATTGGTCATAAGACTCATGCTGAGCTTAAAGTAGGAAGAAGCTTAGAGAACTGAGAAAATGAGGAAAAAAGGCAGAGATTTTGAAGACATGTGAGGCTAGCAATGGAGGTAAATTGCATCTGGAAAAGGAGTTTATGAACTGTGTAAGCTGTACAGAACATAAGGTGGGCTGTGTGTACACTGATACCTTAACCTGGCTAAGCTACAAAACATGTGTCTCTGTGTACACATGTAAAACTATGTGAAAAATAGCTCAGATTTAAATTGTAATCATTCTGTTTTCATGTGAGAGCTAATCCTGGTATGTGTAAACAAGTTTATGTAAATGAGTTGCTTTACCAATTTCTCCCTGACAACATCATTTACCTTTTTCCCATGCCATTAAAGATCCTGTCTCAGAACTTTACTTTCACAGGTCTACCAGAGCCCTACTGAGTCTTTTCAGACTGCCTGTCTGTAGCTGAGTGTGACCAAAGAAATTGGTCCAATGATCATGCTGACTCAAGTGCCCATTAAGGACATGAAGTACAGTTATTTCTGAGAACACAATATAAAACCCAATCTATTACAGGTAACAAAGAGGGAGATCCATTTTATATGCATTTTATATCAAATTCAATTTATAGGTATTTAATTATATACATTTAAGAAACATATTCTTAAATTAATTAATTGCTTAGAATTACTTATTGGTAGAAAATGAGCAGTGTGATCGCCATTGGAAATCTTTTCCTCTGCCTTCTAATTCTGATTGGCTTAGTTTAGAAGAACAGTCCACCTGTTGACTACATTCAAAATTGCTGTTAAAACTAGAAGATTTATCTGAGGTATTAATCCTTTGGGTGCATGATGAATACGGTATGATGCTATTTTAGCATCTGTTATGTAGTCATAGCTCTTGTGTTCTCAATGCTATGAGGGAGAAAGATAAACCAAAAAAGAGTAAGAAGGCATTCTGGCCACAGGCACAGGGATAAAGAGGAGAAATAAACAAACGTAGAACTCTGAGATTTAAAGTGGGCACCTCTGCAGATTTAAAAGAGAAATATGATGTGTGAATTGGATGTTAAATAGGCACAGGGAATTTTTGTTTTGACATCCGCCATACAATCATATGTACAATACATATCTGTGCTCAATCCTGAGCCCAGAGGGCAGAGAGATTCTTCTTTAAAAAATCCAGCAAACACTATTTAGGAAGAAGTTTTTAGTTCCGAGAGGCTTGTATATACCTGAGAAGAGTTCATGTCACAAAATATATAAAAATAACAATGGTATATCAGCCATTTAAATTATGTGTACTATTGATTTTATGGTGTATGTTATATAGGGGGGAGATATTATGGGGGAAAGATCTAAAAAACTCAGAGACCTAGAGTTGTCTGCCATCTAGCATTATTTACATATCTAGAGAGTTGATAGCTCAATTGAGATTCCAGTGGTACAAAAATATTCTTTGTATCTCCAGATCTGCATGTTTTCTACATTTTTATGGCAAAGTCCCAAAAGGAACATGATTTAACTAAACTGAAAGTGGGTGGATTTAGCCAAGAAACACTTAGTCTTATGTTACCATCCGAACCAGGTGGAACTAGAGGCAAATTACTGAACATAAGTTATTCCATGTCCTTACTGGAACAATTTGTACTAAAGAGCCTCTACAGACACATAGCCAAGGAACTCTGTAGTCACTATTTGTGATTTTACAGTTTCTTCATTTAAACTGGAGTTCTGAGGGTAAAACATAGCATATTCTTTGTTTCTGTAACAATCACAAGAGTACTTAAGCTTGTAACGTGCCAGAGAATGGGTCAAAATTGTTGCCGTTATGCTGTCATTTTATGTAACTACTGGTGGTGCCACCAAGGCTGATTGGGCTGATGTGGCACACCAGAGTAAAAGTCATAGGACCACACATTTTAGTCAGTACTTTCCAGTGAAGCCTGCTAGGCAGTCTCCCCGTAGAGGATGCTCCCATCAAGAACCGTGCAAGCACATCGGCACGTATTACACAGTGCACTATGGTAGAGTATGCACCCACTTGCACCTGCGCCTTAGTTTAGCACCACCAAGCCACATACGCACTCTTCCATAACCGTGTAATGTAGACAGGGCACCCTTTCCCTGGCAGGCTGTGGTACCATCCTGGTAATAAGGTTCCTGCCTAGAGGGATGTCCTTGGCATTACATGCAGTACTGCTGCAGTGGCAAGACTGTTAATGCAGCCGTTCCGGTCCGTACACTGATGAAGGAAGAGTTCCTCAGCTGCTGGATTGTCTAGGGCGTTCACATACCCTCTCCTTACTTTTCTGCTCTGACTTTATGTTTTCCTTTTCCCTATGCTCTATAACTCATGATGTTATACTTTATAACTCATAATGTGAGAGAAGCATCAGAATTTGCACTTCAGAGCTGATCATGGCATTAACCATTTACAGTTGCTGTCTAGAGCTGTTACCCTAAAAATTCTTTGCTGGATTTGTCCCGTGTTTAAAAAGTAATTAATCCATATATATTGCATGTTACTGCATTACTTCTTTCTTAGGTATATCCTTGGCATTCAAGCACATCAGGTAATCCAGAATGCTAAAGGAAACGAATAGCAGAAGTCTTGGTGTTGTCTGGAGAAGCAGATGCAAATTGGGGTTCTGTGGACTTTCATACAACTAGTACTTAGGAATAGCAAGATACCATAGATTATATAGATCCAGCCTTGCCAATCTTGGCCAAACGGAAAAAAAAAAATCAATAAAACACACAGCCTGGGAAGTCAATTCTGACCCCTACAAGGCTTGTCTAGATTGCTGCAGCATTTTGATTCCCTTAGTAGCAGGAAAAAGGTCTGCTGCCGTGCATCTATAAAATCCCATAGCTGGTGACTAAGAGAACTCCTTTTGCTGTTCTTCCATCTTAGGCAAACTCCATGTCAGGGGGATGATACCAGATGTTCATTGGCACGTTTCCCTGTTTGAAAAGGTTGTCTGTGACCTGACACATCCAACTGATCACCTACCTGAAATATCCAACCATATTCACTTCTGCTAGGGTTACAGGAAAGGAAGCGTCCCTACTTCCCAAGCAGCAGTGGTTGAAGAATCTTCAGGGAAGTGAATATACCCAGCCATAAGGATTGATGCCTGGGTAGAAGTTGGGTAATACTAAAAATAATTTGCCTTTGGACTCTGGGTTTCTACTTGCCTCTCTTGATTGCAATGAGAGTTTCACTATGGTGATCCTATTTCTTTTGTTCTGTCACTTTTACACTGAGCATGTTATGAGACTGAGAGGAGGAAAGGCTCTGCCAATGTCTGGAAAAAATGCTGTGTTAAGCCAAAAAGAAACACGGTGGCAGGAGGGTTCTTTGATAGTTCTTCAGTTCAGGAAGATAACTATCAGTTCAAATACTGACTATTTTCTGCTTTCATTGCAAAATATTTCTGAAGAAAGTTCAGCATTTTTTGAAGGAAAAAAACTAAACAATGGGGGTCTAATGAGAAAAAAGTAATTTTCTATGATAATTTTTGAAGTTATTAGATTAATAAGCACAGCCTTAGTTAAATGACATTTCCCTTCTTAGGAGTGTTATTGACATTTTGATATGAGACAGAGAGACCTTTAGTGAGATCTCAATCAAAGGTAATATTTATATAATGATACATGAATTCATAAATGCTAGTCAAATAAAAATGCTGTAGTCCATTTTGGCCTTCACCTTATGGAAATCTGTACAGGTCATAAGATGAAAAAGGTCATAAGACGAAAAAGCTCAGTGAATGATGTCTAACACTCTCTCACTTGACTGTCTAATTATGTCTGGCTAATTGTGTGAGTTAATGTTTGAAGCTGAATCTTGCAATGTAACTTAATCTATCACCCAGACAAAATGCATGGAAAAAGATACTGAAATTTTCTCCTTTGTTAGACATATGATCTCCTTAATATTTGAGTTTATGGTGATTTCTCTTCTCATGGGGGGGGGGGGGGAAGAGGTGTTAGTTTAAAAAAAAAAAGTAAAATTTACGTAAGCTGTATGTTAGCTACCAAAGGAATGTGCAGACAAGTAGGCAGATCCTTAAAATTCCTGTTTCAGACCTTTGTTTTTACTAATGGTTTTTGTTAGGAAATGCTTTGTTTTACTAGTTGAAATTACAGTCTCCTACATTCTGTTGTGGATTCAGAGGGCAAAAACATATTAAAAAATCAGCACAGTGCATGAATCGCTTCACTGCTTGAAGAGAAAAGGAGGAAAGACGTATGAACTGCTATTTCATCTCTGCTTTAACAGAGAATAAAGTTTGACTGGTAGAATCTCTCTCTGTTACTTAAGCTGTTTTTAGTGATAGAGCATAGACGACAAATTAACGTTCTGGGTGATCTGACCCTGTGACGATATTGATGCCTGAGTCCAGTTATAAGGGTTGTGACACCAGTGGCAGAGAGGGAAGATGAGGGGGGTCACTTGCCTGTTAGTTTCTAGACACTACAGTCAGTAGCCCTTACTAGTGGTACTTTGCAGCAAATTCCCAACCTCAAAGCACTTGGAAAAGAGGCAGATTTCATTATCTCTGTTTTATTCATAGCTAAAACAACTTTTCAGAGGCCATTCAGGAAGCCACGGGCAGAACTGGGAAGAGAGTCAGATCTGTTGAGTTTTAGACAAATTTTATCTAGAAGGGAACACTGCCTCCAGAGTACTTTCATCTTGAGCTTTTAAGTCTACTCCCCATGTGTGGAATAAACTTACTTTTCTGCCATAACTTTCTTTGCATGGTTTGAATTTATACTATTAAGTACAGATAAAATAGTGATGTTATTCTTGTACTTTTGATCATCTGCAAGTAATCTGTACTTTGGATTTTCCATTACATGCATAAAGATACACATCATGCTGTCTGACCACGAGCCCAGAATCAGAGCAGCCTTCTTCATGTAATACTGTTCTGTGTGCGCATACCAGATCAGGTCAGCGATCAGGGTTGCACAGTCACAGTATCACTGACTTTTTTTTCTTCATTACATCTTTTTTCTCTGTGTTTATAGTTTAACTGACATACGGTTTAATCTGGTTCTTTCTTTAGTTAAGTTATCCCAAGTCCAGATATTTGAAAAAAATGCCTTATAGTTATAAATTTTGACCTAAAAAATTATTTACTTTGTTATATAAAGTATAGCCATATAATCCTTCTACTTTCACAATGTCTTCAAAACCTAAAGAAAATAAATTCTTTAAAATATTTCTTGAAGAGGCAAGAAGGAATATTGTATGTGGGATTTTTCAATTTCTAGGCTAGGCAGCTTTTGGAGATAAAATGAAGAGATAGTAAATGGGTTGTGGCTGTATTTTTGAAACCCTATTTTCAGACTTCTTGTTACTCAATCTAGCTTCATCTGTTTGAATGAGAGAGGCTACCAATGTCTCAAGAGGAAATTTTCCTTTTCAAGACTTCTGAAAAGCTCTGGGCCACTTCAGTCTAGTCAGATTTATTGATCTAATTTTAACATTTAATTCTGAAAATTTTGTGCTACCACTGCCGAACTCTTTTTGTGGTGTTGTGGGGGGGGGTTTTGGTTGATTGGTTTTGGTTTTTTTTCTTTTCTTTTTTTTTTTTCCAGAATTTCAGGGGAGAAAAAATGTCCATGCCAGAAAATGACATGAACAGCAAATAATCAGGAGGATCAATATTTCTGAAATGTCAGATGAGATTTTAAAATGAAGCTTACAATGCAAAGCAGCACTTAATCTTGTGTGCACAGTATTAGATATTAGTTTTGCCTATATGGCACCCACGTGTGTGTACGCAAACAAAACATAAAAAAAAAATCATAGGGCTAATGAATTTGGGTTCTTGTAACTTTTGTTGCCACAGTATACCTGCATTTCATAAGCAACTGTCAAAAATGTAAGTAACTACCTCACCTCATTTCATTTTGTAACCCCAGAAGTAAGTACACTTGATGTCACTTGATTCTCAACTACATTCATGTTGCTAGTTATCCCTTAAAAATGGCTCTCATGAATAATGAAAATAAATCCCCTTTCTACTCCCATAGCAAGAGGTTTTAAGTGCTACCACCTGGCATCTTAGCGAAAGATCATAATAAGCATGTTTTCTTACAATAGTTCATTGAGATGGTACATGGCAAGAATGAACAAATTTCCACTCTTAGAGCCAAATTAGAGGCTCAATCTCTACTCAGGCAAAAATCAATAGCAGCTTTGCCAGACCAAGACATAATGGTTGTTGTTAGAAGCATGATTTATAAAATCCTTATTTTGTCTTTGCTACTTCTTTTCTTGTTTGTTCTGTAGGAAGTTTAAAGCCAAACCATTCTTCTTTCCCCACTGTGTGTTCGGCTTTCTTTTCTGTTTTATCCATATATCTATCTATTCTATCATCATTTGTATTCAGCCCTTCACTCTTTTCCCCTCTTCATGGTTCATTCATTTATCCTATAATGCCCATTTATTATTACCTCATCTTCACCACTCTCTCTTTTTGACTCTATCACTTATCTGTCACTTGTGTGTGTCAGGAATTGTTCCTGCTTAACAAAATCAGTTTCTAATTCCATTTAGCTAAGTAGGTTCAACTGCTTTGTGTGGACATCGAAGCAGTTTAAAAGTGGCTAAAACAGTTTTAGCTTAACCCAATTAAACTAAATCAATTTTGACCACTCTTTAACCACTTTAAAGGCAACCACACAAATGAGTGCATCAATTTTGTCTAAATTAATTTAGATAAATCAGCACATTTCACATCTGTAAACCCTTAGTATCCCTTTTCCCATTCTTTCTCATCAGAACACAGTCCCACACATTTTCTTTTTGTTCCAGTACTCTACTCTCTGGACCAGGCTGATTCTGGAATACCTCTGAAAATTGTTCCAGATGAACAGACTGCAAAATACAAAATTTCAGAATACAAAGAATGGTTTCAGATGAACTCTGTCTCATTGCACAACACTGTGATTAACTCAGTACTAGGGCACAGAATGTATTCTTGGAGATTAAGTTCACTATCATTAATTAGTGTACACTTCAGCCTGTCAGAAAGGTTAGCAGGGCTTCTCAGACACCAAATATTGGAAATTACAAGGGCAAATCTCAAATAATAAATTAATTAATAAGTATATTATCTGGATCAACCTCAGTCTTTCCTCTCTTCTCATTTCTTGGGTGGTAATAGCTATTCTTATCAGCCGATATTAAGGGTTTTCTGTTTTAACACTGTCAGATATCTAGACATGAAGCATGGGAGTTACAGTTAGAAGACTGCATACCCCAAAGCAACAACTCTGAAGCACTACTTGGCCATATTCAGTAATCACTTGAATATAAGTTGTTGCTAGAAAGGCAAATATGATCCTTGAATTTCTTCTGAGGGGAACACTGAGTAAATGTAGCATGCTCTGGATGCAGTCTTGGTAAATTTGTCCAGCTGTGGTATCCATATTTCAAAAAGGATGTTGAAAGATTCAGGGAAGTTCAGAAAAGTGTGACAAGAGTGGTTCAGAATGTTTAAAAGCTTTATTGCAAAAGACAGTGAAGAGACAACTTGATCAGTCTAAATGTTCCTTAATGGTGTGGTAGTCAGCAGTCTAAGATAGCAAAGATCCTTAAGATATAAGCTCAAACTAAACAAATCAAGATTGGACATGAGTCACTGAAACTTAAAAATGAAGCAAATTAATCAGGGAGACAATCTGCTTACTTTCATCACTTCAGCTTTCAATTCAAGACAGTACCATTTCTGGAAAAAAAATATATAGCTCAGGAAGAAATGGTACTTATTTATTTAGGAATGGCTGTGTTGAATGTTATTTCCTATTTAGGCAGGAAATCATAATGAACTCTGGGTAAGTGGTGAATCCTTGGTCAGTGGGACCTTTCCGACGTACTTCAATTATACCAGAAATTCCCATTCCAAAGGAAAGGAGGGGAAGCAGCAGCGCACAGGTGGGCTGTGGCTGGAGCTGCTGGAGCTAGTCTTTCCCGTTCTAGCCTGCTGGAGCTCCTCTGGCTTCTCAGTTCCTCTGCCTGCCTACGGTTGTTTGCTGCTCCAGTGACTGTACTGCTATACTGCTGCACATGTATAGCAAAAGAAATTTCAGTGGCAGGGTAGATATACAACTCAAAGGAGGCATAATCTTTTGAAAGCAACAGAGTTGAAAAATATTGCAGTAAGTATAATAATAAGATTTAAGTATATCGTAGTATGAAATAAGATATTATGATGATAGGGTCACAATGACTACAGTACTTATTAAGCAACCTTTTTTTGATACGTAATACTGTGAGTTTCTATTTTATCTGCCAGTTATCATGAGAAGGAATTTTTTATGTAAAGGAAAATGCGTGGAAAACTAGTAGGCAAATTTCCCATTTCTTGCAAAGCTAAAATATATAGCGGTTTGATGTTTAACAAGCTGGCCTACTTGATTTGTACCCTATTACATATTTCTTCATGGCATGGTTCATAATGTTCTCAAAGTATTGTCAAACTAAATACTTTAATTAAAAAACATTCCATTCTTTAAATGTCTTCCTTGATCACATCATCTCAGTCAATCTCTTCAGCCTTTACTCGCTCTTCTGTTTGAAATCTCAAAAAGTGATGGGAGTTGATATGTGCCATGTGGGGCTTCACTGAAGCTATTTAAAGACTACTGAATTTAAAAGGCCCAATTGATTCATATGACAATTTAGAAGTGGGGTTAATGGCAAGAATAATTTTTTAGTTCAGAGAAAAAGAATAATCGAAAATGCTGCAGAAAAAGAGCATGTACATATGTGAAATCCAGTTGAAAAGCAGCATAGAATAATTATAAGGTCTTCCTCACCCTTGGCTCACTGCTTAAACCGTGTGGAGCTATGTCGTTTTGTGTACCATTTCTCTTTAACTATATTTGAAGTTAAACAGCATGTATGGTGTCTTTTTCTGTCAAGAAGAGTGACAGTTTCTATAATTCCCTTGTTTCACAGAGTATAAATATTCCAATGACTGTTTTGATGGCTACAGTCATTGAGTTTTAACACGTATATTTATTGATTGCCTTGTTCTGATAATTTATGGTCAGCTGCCAAGAACAACTAAGCCTTGCAGTTAAAGATGTTTTTTCAAGTTAGACTAAAAAAAATAAGGTTTCTAAATGTAAAACACATGTAAAATAACACAGATTTCTTGTATTTGGGTGATAGAAGCAGACTGGGCAATTGATAATCCTCCAAGAGGTGACTTTCTGGAAGCGCCCTGCCTGCCATTAATTTGCATAAAATTTCAAATGCAGACTGCAAACAGTTATGAAAGTGCTGCTGAGGAATCTCTAGCTCCAGGATGTATTACATAGCTTGGCTGGTCGGGTCAAGCTAGAAGATTGGATACTGGGCCCTATATTCGTCTTGAAAATGTATAGACATTTACTCCTTGTGGGTGGAATACAAAATCCTCCTGGATGGCTGCAAAAATCTGCATTTTCTGCTAACTTGGATATATACACACATACATACTGAACAGCTAACCAGTTAGAAATGCCAAGTGGATTTAGGATTCTTATCTTTGGGAAAGTTTTATTACGCTTCCATTCCTGATTTAGCTCTCAGTAGCAGAAGCAAAAATTGGTATTGTTAGTTGAAGTATTGTAGCAGCTACAAGACTCCAAGGTCAAACTGGTAGCTAGTGTTTCAAATGGATGCAAAATGCATGGTAATGGCAATGAAAAAAAAAAAGTAGACTATAGTTTTACTTGCAGTGAGGCTCTTTGTAATTCAGTCAGTATATAAAGATGTCTTATGTCAGTGCAAATTTAGTGAAATGGTTAATAGGGCTGTAGCCCTTTTATTCCCAGAGCAATGCCCAGAGCAATGCATATCTTAACCTTTCTGGTATTCAGCAAATTTAATATCACAAACATTTGACTATGAAGGCACAGTCTTCTTATGTGTAAAAGCTGATGGTAAAATTGTACATTAGTCCTGTTTTAGAACAGGAATGAAAGTTTGTCTTCTCTTAGATAAATACAGAACATCATTCTCACACTTGCCAAGGATAGCATTATTACGCAATATTATTTATATCATCTGTAGGCTAAAGGACTGGAATATCATCAGCTTATGGCCCCATCAGATAGAGGAGAGTGTCAATATGTTCCTTTCCAGATTGCTTTTCTAGCCGCTTGGTTGAAACCTTATGTTCTGCTTTGTCCAGTCATTACCACCCTTGAAAGTGAGGCCCAAAAGCTTGATAGAAGGGAGGAGCAGGGTTTGTTTTCTCAAGTATGGGTCAAGCTGCAGCCTCGCTGGAAATTGGCACTTTTATACCACAAAGGGTAAGATGCCTTATAATTTCATCATGAAATTTGCCAATGGATTTGCACTGTTGTCTTAGACTCCATATAAGCTATTGCTTGCAAACACGTTCCTTTGAGGATCATACAGAACTTGCTTGGGTTTTTTAAGGGTTTTTCACAACGGTTCTTTGTTTGAACCAGATTGTATATATTTTGTTAAAAAGGAAAACAAACCCAAAAAACATATTAGCACAGTTCTGTTTTCTGTGGTGTACCTATATTTAGCTCTCACAAAGTCAGCCAGATGAAGTCAATGTTTCCTAGAAAAGCCAGGGGAACTTTTTTCCACTCAGACTTTCTAATGAACTCAAGGCTTGTCCCTGTACCTAGCCAAAGTCCTTTTAACTGTGCTTTTAAATTTGCACTGTCATAAGACATCTTTATATAGTGACTGAATTACAAAGAGCCTTACTGCAAGTAAAACTACTGTCTACATTTTTTTGCATTACCATTACCATTGGCAAGTATCTGCCAATAGTAATTATAACATTAACTAATTAGCAGTCACTACCAAGTCATAAGTAGTTAGTCCTCAGTCAGTGGTTTTTTCTGGATACAGGGATCTGATTGTGAAGTTTTGAGGCACATGATCAAGGTCTTACGGATTTCATAGGTCTGATAAAAACACATGGTCCCATAGAATCCTTAAAGTATCATGTGTTTAAATTCCAGCTACTCTGGTCATCAGTCTAACTACTGCTTAAACTGCTGCAGGTAATTCTAGCTGTTGGTGGTATTTTAATATTAATTTGTGAATGATCTATACTGCATTACAAGAAATTCTGAGACTTACTGTTTTCTTCTTGCACTTGTTCAAGTTTTAAGTAAGATTTTTGCAAGCATCTAAGTACAATACAACATTGAACCTGGATGGAGTACATCCAAGTATCAAAGGGTACCAAACAGCACTGTCAGTATGCCATCTAGACATTAAATTCCCACATAAAGGGTTTACTAGCACTTTGCATGTAAGTTGTATAACTTGTGACCAGCTGCTTCCGTGTGCGGTGCGTAACTGATGGGAACATATGGCTTTAATTAAGTAGCCTATTCTAGCTGATTTTTAGGCATCTATCCACATGGCATACAATATTTGTTGAATCCAAATCAAGTTTCACAGCTGTCTCTTGAGATAAACTGATTGACTGACATGAGCTACTTTTAAACACTGTCAGGTTAGTTCCCGTAACCTCAGGAGATTCAAACAATGGGAAAAAATGGCTCAGCCATATCCATTAAAGCTCATATGACTAGGCCATATATAGAGATGTATATATGTTTAACATTTCAGGCTAACCTTAATGGATTTCTGTAGCTACTGATGCTGGCAGGCAACACAGAGCCCAAATGATGAAGAAATCTCCATGTTTTTCTGATTTGACTGTATTATGTACAGTGGCTTGACACCAATCTGAACTTTAACAGTAAGGACATGCATAGCAATTGTGAAGGGGAAAAGGATAATTATCAAAGTGCAGAACTGGTGCCTCACTGGTTCACATCAGCGTAGAACTGGCTGGTGTTAGCTATTAGGAAAAACAGTAAAAAAGACAGCCACCAAATACAATACAAATCCTGTTGTTTTAAATAAGAGTTTGTGTATTTGTTAAGTGCACTGAGCAGCAGGTGAGTGAATCTGCATGTGATATACTCTGATCGTGGGATGTACTTGCTGATGTAAAGGGAAGAATATAAAAATCAAGGTTATGAAATATGAAGAAGTATTCATACAGCTACAAAAGTGCAAATGTATTTTCAGTAGTCTTTTGGAGTGATCCATGCTGAAAGGGAAGACAGATCATCACAGCTGATCTCACATAATACACTGACCATAAATCTTACTAGAAGTTTCAGGTGTAAAATTAGAAATTTTGTATTTTATTTGCAGGGTTGGGGAATACCTTATGTATCTGAGCTAAATCTCTACGTTTGTTTCAAAAGGTTGTGTTTTATTACACAACGTGGAAAGTGAAACATGGGCTAAAAAGGATTATGAAAATAATTTTAGAGACCATGAAATTCTTCTTGGGTAAATTAAGCACTTGGAAAACTGATTGAATCTTATAATGAATTCTGATTTACTGATTTTCTATAGTATAGTGGTGATGGCAAGAGCCCAAAACTGACAAGTGCTGTGAGGGAAGGGTGAGAGCACTCTAAATGCCAAGTTTGGAGCTCTGTAATTAATAAGCTGTTTCTGGTCTCTATGAAGATATGAAGATAAACTAAAGATTGTGAATTTGAGAAGATGTATGAGTAGTGATAACTTCTTACAGTCCATGATTTATACATCTATGGTAGACCTGTGTTCTGTGACTTGTAACATTCTTGAAAGTATTGTGGTGAGCTGGAATGTTATTTAAGCCAGAAGCAATAGGTTTAGTCAAAAGATGGAAGCAAAAGATACTTTTCTTGACACACCTACATTGAACAGTAATATAAGCCAGACTGAGAGGAAAATGGGTGAGTGACCCTTAAACAAAGGAATGAAGAAGGTAAATGCAACCAGTAAACCCCTCAAGGCTTAGTCATTCGTGGGGATTAGGGGTGGACTAGTTTCCTTATCTTTCCTAAGCCAGACAACATGGTGTAGCCGTTAGGAAAGATCTTTATTACTAAAAATAGTCTTGAAATGTGTTTTATTGTTATTTATTATGTTATATTCCACTCTTGTAATGACTTTTGAATTTTAAAATCAAGAACTTGTTCCTTTTTTGCTAGAATACATTTTTTTCACATTTAAGCTTATTTAGTATTTAGTGTGAACAGTGATGTAAATAACTTTCAAATGCCAGATTTAATCAGAACTAATAAATCTAAAGGAAATGAAGTTTCAGGTAAAGCTTTTCATGCCTCCAATTCAGGACAGTCATGGCAAGAACTGACCTTTTATTCTGTGTTTATATAGCTCTTCTCTGCACTGGGAATCATGACAACAATTCTTAAATGCTGTGTTAATACAAATAGTAAATAACTGTGTGTCCTGGCACAGGGCAATAGGAAGAACTTTCATGGAGGCAATCACAATATTTTTGGCTGCAGAAGGCAGTATTTTCGTAGGGCAAGTGATACTGCTTTCTGTGTTCACACCAAAATTTCTAACGAAAGAGAATTATCTTTTACAATTGATCTCTACACAATTAGGTTCAGCAGCCTGGGGACTCAGAGTGTCCGTGTCAAACTGCTTTGTTCAGGGTTTTATGTTTGGAATAACATATACCTGCAAACTTTATGGTTCTGTCATTAGCAGCTAAACCCTTGCCGTTTGGAAACCGTGGCAGCAAGATATGACGACATCAAAGAGAAAATGACTGTGTATCAGGGTGACACTAATAATGGTTAATAAACCGAAGACAGTTGTTTTTTAGAGAATTGTTTAACTAATATTGAAACCTCGTATTAGAACTACTTCTGATCTGTGATCAGGGATTCTGAACTGCTGAATTTGACTTGTGTGATTGTGTGTTGATAACTGAGCTCTGCCTAGTTGCAAGGGGGAGTATATGATAGGAACTTTACACCAATGTTTCAGAAGATCAAATTAAAAAATCAGTATGATGATACGAGAAAGGTTTTTTTTTTTTTTAAAGAATTGTTAATCTAAAACTGACCTGCAAGTATTCTTAAAGCAATGAATTTTACTGCTGACTTCCTCTACAGAGCAAAGAAAGCTGAGTAACAGCACAAAAGTGATTTTAAACTTGCCTTTCCCTCAAAGTTCTTTGTACACTGTGAATTACTGAGAAACATCCCTGTATGCTTTTACCTGTGATTATTTTGGCTGTGCTCTCTCTACAGTTCCAGTTTTCCATAGCTCAAGGACTAGAAATTTTGTTTCACTGAGGAAAGCTGTATATGGCCTCCAGTGTGAGACAGGAAGGTTTGGTTTTGTTTTGGTTTTTTTTTCACTTCATCCAGTTAGGGTGTTTTGTTGGTTTGGTTTATGAAACTTTGTTTTTCATCCTCCAGAGAAGAAAAAGAAAATACTGTCCCGTAGAGTCTGCACTTGGCTGTGAATTGAGTCCAAGGTACTTTTGCTTGCTCTGCTTTTGACTCTCAGTAGGTACATCTGTGTTGGTAGCCCTGCCAGTGTGAGCGAGGAGTCTGTTCCCCTCCCCGCTGTCCCATGCTATCTGCTTCACATGTAGATCACTTCAGCTACATCTATACCGCTCATCGAATTTGCTGTATATGTGATTCCCCCCGCTTGATGTATCCGTACCTTGCAGACCCCATTTTTGCAGTGGGATGACATCAGATAGCTGAGTATAAATGTAGGCGTGAGAGCATAAAACTGTAGGGGCAGCTGTCTGGTTAATGGGGATATTTTTGGTAGACTGGGACTGAGCCAGCTCATGCCAGTTTTGTGTCATGCTTATGGAGGAGGTTCAAATTCAAGCCAGCCCCTAGTCTGCCTCCTGAAATTCAGTGCCGGCTTTCTTCACCTCAGACCAGGAGCAGGCCAAAGTACAAACAAACAGGCAGGTTGTGCGAATGGAGACAAATCTGAGCTCAAGGTAGCAGAATGATGTAGAAAAACGCTGGGCAACTTTAGGACACTGCTCAGTGTA